>NW_020799092.1:3482000-3539584 GCF_003259725.1 Athene cunicularia | reverse complement strand
CCCCTCCTGCCAGCACTACTGCTTTGTGACTGAACCAAGTCAGGTAGCTGATCTGGCCAGCAAATTTGGCCTGCCCTCTTCCTGTCCCCCTCATTTTTGTGAAGCTCATTTTTTGGCTGAACCAGCTTTCTTGACTCTTAGTACCCGCATTGATACAGGGAAATGCACAGGTAGGTTTAGGAGGGGGCAGCAGGTTGTACAAGTACAAACTAATGTCTTAAAATGGTCTGGAAGTGAGTGGACTGGTCAAAACCATGCCTTCAGATAGAAGGTTTTTCCAGAAACATGTTACTAATTACATAAACTAGTAAATTCAATAAAAGGTACATTTTAACATTTGTCTAAGGTGGTTCTCAAATGTATATAGCTTTGCAGCATTTATTACTGATGTCAAGTGCAACCACCTAGTTGTCTATACATACAAAAACGTAGGGGGGGTTTATTACTATTATTATTTCTATGATCTAGAAGCACTAGGCACTGGATGCTTCCTCCCCTCCTCTGGCCTAATTTGCCACCTGGACTAACCTGAAGTAGGCATTTCTCTTCAATTAAAAGGACTAAAATAGCTGCAGTTTCTTCTGAGAAATTCTAGCCGTGCTCAGGGTGTGACTTTAATCATGTAGATCTACTTAAGTTGTCTTCAAACTTGCTGAACTGTTGGTAAGAGTAGACATAACAGCATAGGACTTTGGTGTAAAATACCAAGCCTACTCAAGACGCAAAGACTGTGGCAAGTGACAAAGCCCAGGGTTCTGCGTGCTGCAGCTGCACTGTTTGTCCATACCTGAGCTACCAGTAGTAAAAATAGATTGCGTTTGTCTTCTTGAGGTTTGGTTGCACAACCGATTGTAGCATAAATACACTTACCTCTTATCTCAACCAGTTAATTGTCTGACCTAAGCTTTCCTTCTGTTTAAGAAAACACTAAAGCTTGATGTTAAAAACTGGTTGTGCGATCTTTACAGTGGTTGTTGGGGGTTTTTTTCCCTATTTCTCCTTGCATGTTTTCTTTTGACTTATGCTTAGGTCCCTTAGTTCTAGCTCAGCTGTATGTTTGTCTTTTTCTCATGGCTTATCATTTCATAAAATGTCATTTTGTTGGTGCTTTGCACTATACTGCTGTTACCTGCAGCTTTTCTTGCACCTCTGAATGCTTTATTCTTCGTGAGAGCTCTCACTTGCTAAGTTTCAGAAAGTTATTTATGATTAAAGGAGTCTGTCCAGCTTCATAAAAGACTTGCTACTAAGGGAGGGGAAAAAGGAGGAGGGTGTCCTGGCATGAATCTCTGAAATGGGGACTTTCTCTAAAGGACACTGCTGGGCAGTGTGAAACTTCCAAAGGAAGAAAAAAGAGGGGGCAGTGGGGATGAGAAGTAAAGGTAACTTCATATACTTCAGGTTTAAGAGTTGTAAACTTTTCAGACTTTGTGCCTGTGCTGTCAAAAATTCTCTACATGGCTTTTGACAAGTCAATTATTCTGTAAAGTAGGCTTTAAAACCACTTATTTTGTGACCATTAAGACAAATTTGTAGGGTACTTTGAAAATTGAACTTCTTAAGTAAATGGGAAGATTAGAGAGCTGATACAAGGTTGCATGTTTTAGTTGCATGGATGTTAACTGGAGGAAGGTTAAGTTCATTTATTGTTTAGAGTCAGGTCCACAGAAGATAATAAAAATATTTTGTCCTATGTTCATCTGGTGTTAGCTTTCTCTTTTCTTGTAGAAAGTTAAAATGCTGATGATACTAATGTGAATCTACTGGTGCCATATGTAAATTAATTATTATATTTAAGTGTTTTCTGGTGGAATAACTCTTCAAGTTAAATTCAATCACTAAAATTTCAAGGTTGACACAATGCATAACCAGTGCTTTCCAGAAAACCAAGAAATTTTTTTAGATGTTAATTTTAAGAAATTGTTTAGGTTAGATTAGAAAAAAAAAATCCAGTACCCACATTAGGTACATAAAACTGTTTTATGAGGTTTTAATGCAGTCTTAACTTCTGCACTTAAATTTAATTATTCCTCCTTTGAAGTGTCACACATTATCATTTGAGAGAATAAGGATTCTTTAGTGATGCCACATGGTACTATTCCTCTAAGCAGACAGAAATCTGCAGAGGCAGTTCCTGGGGAACAGGAGTTTTGAATAGTTACCAATAAATTCAGTTTTCTGGACAAGTAGTTTAAAGGGTAATGCCAACAAGAATTTTCCCTTCTGAGTCTCAAGCTGTCTTAACAAAGAAGACTTTGCTGCTGACTTACACTTACGCTTTTGGGCTAAAGCCTTCAGAAGATGGAAGAATAAGAAATTAGAAGAGGGTGTGCCGGTCTAAATTAAAAGAAAAAACAAAAAACAAAAATGCCTGTATCCTTCAATTTCTGCTTTAGGTGAAAAAAGATCAAAACTTATCTTTGATCTTGCACACTGACTTAGTTCTAATAGTCTATGGTTTATACCAGTCCTTATCTTACTATAGATTAATCTAGATTTAGAAAAAGTGAAGCCATGGTTTGCAAATAGTTTCATAGTACTATTGCCTTTACCATGATTCAGCAGTGTTCTGAGCCTGAAAGATCTTGATTAGTTTTTTTTTTTCCCTTCAGATCTGGGGAGAAATACACAGCTCTTTAATCCTTAGATGGAGCAAGCTCTTCCCCTAGAACAACATTAAGCCTGTCCTTTAAGGAAACTACTGACACTGCCTCAGCTGCTTTGTAATATCCAGCTGGAATGCCATCGGGCCTTGGACTTCTGCTCCTATTTATATTTGCTGCCGCTTCTAAACTGCTGCTAGCTCATAAGAAATTTTTCTGTGTTGTGTGTCTCTGGCAAGCCTACTGACCCTAGATATTTTTGAATAAATGCAGTTTAGAATTCATGAAAAGTAGCTATTATTGTAATGGGCAGTTTAAGTAGCACATATTTCATTATGGTTTGTAGGTTTTTTTTCCTGATGATTGTTGAATAGTGAAATAACATATTCCTCTTTAAACTCAGTCAGATTTTTGGTGAGCCAGCGTTATTTCACATAGAGCACCGTCTCTCTATCTGAAGTAATTTCGTCAATGTGTGTTACTAATTTGTTTCATTTTCCTCAGCTCTGATTGACTATTTATTGCTGTAGTTCATGAGCTTGTATCTTCTAATTTATTTTTAGCACTGATGTGCTACTTGACAGCCTATCACTAGAGAGAGATGTACTGGCTCAAAGGCATTCTCCTTCCCCAAGCATTGCACCTTCACCTTTTCTCTTGGATTAATTTCACCTGCTGTTATTGCTCATCTTTGACTGCTTTTCCTGGGTGGTAGCAACAGCCACCAGTGACCTCAGGAATACTTGTGTGCACTTTGCTACTCCTTGCTATGGCTCTGCCACCAGCTACTGCTTCAGTAGCCTTCTGGAAGAGCTGTTGTCTTCTCATCATTCTCTGTTTAACCATGCTGAGTAGTACTTTTATTTGCTACTCTTCTTCTAGAGAGGCAAGTTGTTAATTTTCCAGTAGGATGAGTACTGTATCTTTTTCACCTATCCTTGCTTGCAGTGGAATACATTTTTGACTGCAATAGGAGTGTCTCTTTAGAGCTTAATTTAAGAATTGGTATTGTTACTAATGAGTAAGTGTCCATTTAGAAAAAATGTTTGTCATGTATTCCAAACTGTCATTTTTGCATACCTATTTCTTTCACATTCATCTGCCAGTTTCCTCTTATGCCTCAAACATAAGTTACTCATCATTATTTTATCTGCATTTTCTTTTAGTTCCAAGAACTTATGATCTCTTTCCAATCAGTGCATCCTGGCTAATCTTATAATTCCCTGAATAAAGTGCCTCACTTTCTAAACACTGCACATTTACCTTTGTTTTCCTTCACGGATTTCTTCAAAGCCCTTCTTGTCTGGGATTTCTGATGAACAATTGGATATGCTTGACCTGCTGCTATGATGGACTCTGCCCAACGATGCTGGCTCAGTCACACTATTCCTATTTCATCCCCTTGCATCCACCAACGCTTGTTCTGTATTACTGAAGTGTCTTGCGCAGTGGGGCTCTGTTTATGACGAGGGCTTGTACAGATTATTGCAAATAATGACAAATGGTTTATTTCTGTCCAGCGTTACAAGCCTTTGAGTTGTTGGCAAGGTTGGATTTGTACCAACAAATTTTTCCTGCTGGATTGCATAGGTATTTAATACCTTGACAAACCTTTTCTGTTTACGGTTTGCCTTGCTCAAAAGTGCTTCTGTATTTTTAAGCCCTTACAAAGGTTTTGTTTCTGTTGAATGTACTGCCACTAATAGTGATTTTGTCCTTAATGAACTAGACCTTTTTTTCTTTGAGCCTTTTAATTCATTTTTTCTTTCCCTAGAGAAAAACCTCAAGAGTTTACCTCTTGAAAACAAATTCCTTGAGTTTATTGCATTTTCTTATTTACGTCAGTTTTTTCCCTTTTTTATGTCCCTCCAGTAACTGATATTCAAAAGTATTGCTTTACAGGGGAGAGCTTATGGTAATTACTTAATTTATCGAAACCTCTTTTATGGTGGTGATGTTGCTTTGTTTTAAGGCAACTGCATACTGTTGTTTTATACTGCACTTGGTAGACCTTGTGCTGAATAGAAGTTCACCATATATTTAGATTTTTCCCGTCATCCCAAGATAGTTGGGAAAGAAATCTAGCACTGGCAGAAAATCCTACTGGAGTAAATGTTCTGTCTTGCTGACTATGCTGTTCCCACAACTCTGTATGTCCTTATCACATAATCACTGCTTGAAAATTTGAATTTCTTTTTTCTCCTTTAAGTTTGCTCATCTGTCTTTCAGACCTTTTCGTAACTAAATTGCACTTATTGTTGCACATTTAATTCCCCAAATGAATAGTCAAGATAACATAAACTGTATAATTTTTTTCTTCTAGACTTGCATACTTTAGCAAATTCAAATCCCTATACTTATAAGTGGTTGTCTGAAATGTTTCTCTCATTCACGGTGACTCTTTGTCATCAAAGGAAACAAGATTTATGCATTTCTTGTGTTCTTGGACTTGTTAGCCTATGTATTATTTTAATACTCCTTTTAAAATACGAAATGGCTACAAAGTGTGTACTTAGCCTGCTAAATTTGAAATTAAACATGCACTTTCATTGCCACTTAAAGTTACTATTTTTTGTTAATTTTGCTACATCTGTTTTAGTTAACCATCAGTTTAAAGTATCTAACCTCTATTCTAGTTCAGTTATGCCTGGTCCTTATTTCATTTGTGTTTTTTTCTCCTTCCATTGTTAAAGACCTGTGGAGGGTTCATCTTCCCCCATGACTTTCTCAGCTTTTCACCAGTCTCATCTCCTAGAGTGTGTTCATGCACATTTAAGCCTTTGATCACTCCAGTAAGTGAATGAAACAGTTGGACTAGTATGGAATAGTGAACATGAATTTCTCTCTTAGATAAATTTTAACCCTTTTATATGGTGTTTCAGTTTAGCTCAGTCTTCTTGTTGCGGAGGTAAGACTGAAAAGTCGTAAACTTCTGACAGTACTTCTGAGTGCCTAAATTCTTTTTAATAATCATGGAGGGGGGGTGGGGGTGGTGGTGGTGTTCATTATGGAATTTCACAATCAAATCTTTTGGTCTACAAAAGAACTGCCATTCCAGGCAGGTGCAAAAGTATGTTTTGCTGTGGTGTCCTGTCTCCAGCAGTGTCCAGGAGCAGTTATCTTCAGACATGTAGTAAACCAGGCATCTACAGGGTGCTACTTGCATATTTTTCTCCCTCCTTTCAGCAATCACAGCTTTAGAGTAGTCTCTTTCACATCGCTGTGTTTAACAGGCAGTGGCATAACTATCCTGGATGAATTTGTCTAATCTGTTTTTGAACTCTTTTGCCCACTGCAGCATTGTTTGGCAATGAAATTTGCCGTTTAGTAATTATTTGTTGTATGAAAAAAGTGGATTTCTTTTAAACCTGTTATTTGTTCTTCCTTCTTCCAGATGGCTAACAGTCATTCCCTTATGCACACTGTATTTGATTCTGTATATCTCAGTCCCACTTCAGTTACTTTCTTTGCAAAATACTTACATCTTTTCTTATATGGAAGCTCTTTACATTTCTAGTTATTGCTGTGATATGTCTACTTTTTTAATTAGCTGTTGTATTCCTTTATTAATAGGGTGACCAGAACCACACACATCATTGACATGTCTGGATACTAAAAGGGTAACAGACAGATGTAATGAAAATTTAGGTTTCAGTATTGATTTCTTTTCCTTATAACTTTTTACGTTCCGGCCGGCTCTTTTTTGTGGTTGCAGGGACTGCATGATGTTTCTGTCCAGGATGACTACTGACACTTTCCCATGAGTAATAAAAGCTAATTTAGTCTGTCATCATGTATATATAGGTGAAAATATTTTTCCCCATGTATATCACTTTGCACTTAACATTAATTTTCATCTCCATTTTATCCAGGATTGTGAGATGTTTTTGTGGCTCTTTACCATCAGTTTGAGATCTGGCTACCTTGGGTGATTTTACAAACTTCACAAGTTTTCACACCTTATTGTTCACCCCCAGTTTTGAGAGTCTCTAAGTACAGTTGTATAGCCAAAGTGTCTGCATAGGACCTTAGAAATTTTTCATCATTCCTTGTCAAAACTAATGGTTTACTTCTGTTCTCGTTACTTTCTTTTTCCTTCGAGTTGAGAGAAATGGAATGCTCTGTTCTTCTTTCAAGTGCTTCTCTTGTACTTTATTCAGTTTTGTAATATAGAGTAGGATTTCCCTTTTAAGACATTTTTCAGTTCTGTATTTCTTCTGGTGGTGTTTTTATGCCATCCATTTTGAGCTGCAGCTTCCCTTTGTGCTTCAGCAGCCTGTGCAGCACTGCAGTTCTGACTTTTTACTGTGTTTCCTAATGCAGCTTTATTAGTAGAGTATCTTCCAGATCACTGACTTGTGTTTGCTGAAATCTTGGAATCTAAATTTGTCCTTAGTTTCTTGACTTGAAGATAGCTGCTCAGTTTTACTTCACTATTTTTCCTTTATTATTACATGATTTGCTTGCTACAGGAGCATACCTTTTAATAATGAATATCTAAAGGTATTTTATCTTTTTAATTCTGGGGTTTGTTTTTCTGTGCCTGGTTTTTGGAGAACTTAAATTGTTTGAGAGGGAATGGAAACTATTAATTCTGTGTCCTTCAGTACTGGTTGTTATCTCTAGCCCCAGTCACATAAGCAGATTTTTTCATTAACCAGTATCTGCACATCGCAGTGGAAGTGCTGTTTTCCTCTCCTATTTCCTAAAAATGTCTGCCCACCCTGCTCTTTCTTCATCTCAGTCCTTTTTTGCAGCAGTCTCCCAAAATTGCTTATTCCTTTCTCCTATACCAAATGGCAAACAGTACCTTTTTTTTTTTTTTTTTAAAGTTTAGTTTAGTTTTTTTACTTTTCCTCATAGCTTATTGGAGTAAGTTGTCTCTCTGCATTCTGCTTTCCAGGAAAGAGAATGAGGCTTCCTGCTGCTTCTGTTGCCCTTTTGCCTGGATATTAAATCTGACCCTCTGCCTAGCCTGCCAATTGTTTAATCAGAAATAGTCAGAAGGCCCTCCTTCCTAATATTGCAGCTGACTCTGAAATCTTCATTATCTTACATCTGCATTTGTGCAGTGCAATTATACAGAAGCAATTATTTTCCTAAAAGCTTATAATTTAAACAGATGAAGGAGAGAGTATGAAAAATGCATATAACATGGAAAGTGAAGACGTGCCTGTATAATTAATGCCACATATATTTCATTCTTTTCTTTTTTATTAACCTTCAGTTGTTGCTTTCCATTTTATTCTGTTTATGCATTCTTGACACTGGTATGCAAGAAGGGGAAAAACAAGGAGATACTTAGAAATCAAGGTAAAGGGAAATGCGAAGAAACCAGAGCAAGGGAAAAACTGGTGCTTGGAAGAGAGGAAGTTAGAATGAGACTTGAGTGTGGGGTACAGGTGAGCAAACTGAAAGAATCAACTGATCAGCAAGAAAAGACTCTAGATTACAGACAGTTGAAAATATGATACAATTGCATCTGTTGCAAATGCCCTTGCTTAAACTGCTTTGGTAATTGTTCCACAAGAAAGATAGTGGAAGAATCATCTGAAAACACTTTAAAGTAGTGTTAGGCAGAAGCAATTAATTTCTGCTTCTAAGCAGTTGTTCCTGCTGTTGCCCATATATATTCTGCATATATTTTATATATTGGAAAGGCTGGTCTGGCAGCTCCTGTCCTCCCACCAGCAAAACCCTGTCCACTGTGGGATTCCAGTACTCTTAGTCAAGATATTATCTCTGTCCGTGCAGAGCTGAAGAGAAAACTTAAGGTGTGTGTTTTACTTAAGCAGCGTGGGTCACTTCTTTTCACAAGCCAAAGAGCTTGTGCTTGGTTGGAGAAAGGTAGGTAGCTCAGGACATGTTTATGTTATAACAACTATGTGGAGTTGGGTACAAATCTGAGGGAGACAAAAAAAAGGTACCAGAACACTCACCCATATTTATAACATTTAAAGCAGTGTGCTGTCAAAAGAGTTTACTCTTGTAGTAGTGAAGGAATACAAATTGCAGAAGGGGAAAAAAACCTTAAATCTGAAGAAGTCTAGCTTGTGGATGGTTTAGTATTTTGAATACATCAGACCAGTTCTGCTGCTGCTGTGGTAGCTGTCCCCTAACTGTTCACACTTCCAGTTTGGGTGTTACTTCATTTTGGTAGACAGAGAATGATGAGCTGTAGCCTGGAAGAAATGGGCTGCTAATAGCGTGGAGAGGTAGAGACAATGTATCTGGCTTTAATACTATTGATAATTTAGTTCAAGGGATGGAGTGTCTCTTCTAAATGGCACTTTTCAGTCTCTCCAGCCTATTCTAAGTGAGATATATGTGCCTTGTGGCTAGAGATGAATTGTGGAGATAGGACCTCTGAATCAATCTTACTGTGTGCTTTTTCTTTTTTTTTTTTACCTTGGGTTTTTTTTTTGTTTGGTGTTGTTTTTGTTTTTTTTTTTCTTTTTTTAATTTAAGCCGGGAGTTGATTAGATGATGCCTGGCAATGATTACTATCCATTGGCACCTCCCATTGGGAGCACAGTCCAAGTACCAGCCTTCAGCTCTTTCAAGCAGTGGAGGTTAAGCAGGCTGCTTACTGAGCAAAAGGAATTTTTGTTCCCATGAGAGCTTGAGTGCTGTTTCCCTGGCTAAGAATGCTATAATTCCTTTACAAGTGACAAGCAGGCTGCTACCATCTGCTGGTAGATGGCTGCAGGATGGTGGAGTTTGGGTGAAAATTTGCTCATGGACCACAGAGAACGATTAGTGATTATTAAGCGCAATTCACACGTTTTCTGTATTTTGGTTTTAGAATGTTTTCTAGTTGTAGTGTACATCTTTTATTTTCTTTTTGTTTTGAAACAAATACATAAAATGAGGGTTTTAACCAAAGCCAGGAAGAGTACTAGCAGAAATGATACATCTTTAAGATAGAGCAATGATGTCTTGCAAAAGATGACTGGCACCGTCCAGAAATTTTTTTAATTTCTTCATTCTGTCTTTCTGGAAGCACCTGGGTATATTTTTGGAAACCACATGGCATTCCATTATGATAGTCTTTTTCAAAGATTGATAGTCTTGTAAGTTGCTTCAGAACCACACAGCTTTGTAGGGTGGCAGCTTTGTTCAGTCACTCTGTGGTATGTCAAGAAGGAAGAACTAGAAAGAAAAGAGTAGTTATTGTGTATGTGGTTCCCCCAGCTTCCCCTGAAAGAAGCAGATGGTCGGGGGTCCCAGGAGGTAGAAGAAATGGGGCCATTAGACTGTCAGTGGCTTGTGAAAAGCAGGAGCATCTGCCAGAATGGAGACTTGTTCAGCAGCAGGGGAGCCAGCAGCAGCAGATGATCTCTGCCTTGAGCAGTCAATGGTATAGTAGTCCACTGGGGAATTGCTGTTGTGGGCGTAGCTGTAGGTAACCCTGGTAATAATCTAGTTGGTCTGGCAGACTAAAAAAAGGGGAAATGAAGGCTTGATGCTCATGCTTTGGCATCTTAACTACCCACTTTTCCTGTCTAATCATTCCTAACTACAACCGATTTGAAATATTCCATACCCATTCTCAGCTCAGTGCTACAGGCACACTTAAAATTCGTCAAAATGCTTGTCATGTTTCCGCTGCAAGTTTCAGAATAGCAAGATGAACCTTGCTAGATGCAGTAAAGAATAAGTTCAAAGACTAAACTAACATTTGGAAAAGTTTTAAAAATTTTGCTAGGGGTTGTCTTGTTTTCAGTTGTATTGCACAGCACACTCTTTTAGTGTTAAAAAATATTTTACACAGCTACAGTTTAATCTCTGCTGCTGTAGTTCTTATGCTCTTACTGACTGCTATGTACAGGACACAGTGTTCCAGGAAAGAATGACCTCTTCTGTAGCTACAGTGTGATGGTACTTCAAAGACTAGATAAAATAGGGAGTTCAGAATGCCTCTGAGGAACAAAACTAGAAATTCATATCTGTGTTCAAAAAGAATAGTCAATTTGGGTTCTGTCCTGTTAGATTAATTAATCTCAGTCAGCCACATCTAAAAGCAAGAATAAAGCATACAGGTAAAGAGCTGTGGTTCAGAACTTCTCAAGCTGCACTTTGTGAATACTTGGTATAGGTGAATCTGTATTGCCAGTACATAATATTTTTCTAGAGTTGACTTCATAGCCAGGAAAAGACATTTTCTGTACATGAAACTTGGTTTTACTCCCATGAGAGAATTACACTGCAGTTTGGCTAGAGGTCCATATGTTTTGGTATGCCTTTAAATGTTGGTTAGATTTTTATTTTTTTTTTTAATCTTATGGAAATGGGCATTGTGTTCTGACAGGCAAAAATAAGCTGGTTGAATGTCTCTTTCTAGGCCTTGGAGACACTTCCCTTACATCACAAATACTGCAGTAGTTTGTCATGATACACATTCACTGCTTAGAAGATAGACATGATTTAATAGGGAGCGCTGAAGATCAGGCTCAGGATGTTTTGGCGTAACCGAAAAGAGAAGGCAGTATTCAAGACTGCAGTTGTAGATGTCATGAGAATTGACGTCTCACAAGCTTTTCTGTTTGTTGCATCTGCTTTGATTTGAAGGGGGCCACCTGGTTTATGGCTGGAGCTAGTTTTCCTTTCATCCTAATTCAATCATTTAAATACAAACTGTAGTCATCTCTGCATAGCACAGAATAGTAGGAAGAGCAATAACTGTCAAGATATTCTCAGTGTTTTTTGAAATATTGTAATCAAAACCCTGTTTATGATGCAGAGTGAGGAACTTTGCTGTGGCTGTTATCTTTGGCCACATCTATTCTGCAGGCTTCCACTGCAACGTGTATGTTAATCAGGGATGTGAAGAAGTGTGGTCTATCTGCTGTGGCCATCTTGGCATATGAGCCTCCCTGTTAGGTAAAAAAACCCATGCTTTTGTCCAGTGCCAGGTGCACTGATGGTTTGCACACATCTCTTCTGTGTAGCTTGCTGATACTGTTAATAGAGCACATGTAGTTTGATACTAGCTTTTCCAATACGAAAACAAAATGATCTAAAAAGATCATGTCATCTTCTCTTGGTGTACAGTCAGTGACCAAAGACTTCTCATGGCCTGAATTCAAGGTGAATTGTACCAGTTACACAAGGCCTTGATGTGGTGGTGGTTGTGTTTGTCAGCAAAACCAAAATTCCTGTGTTGAAGTATGACTTAAAAGTTATTGCAGGTCATCTTTTCTGTTTCTGCCAGTAGTCTATTTGCATTTTAATTTTTAAATAGTAGCAGTCTCTTAGCCTTCAGTGGATTCTACCAGATGTGGCTTGTTTTCTTTTTAGAAGGGGAAAATGTCAAGCTGTCAAAAATGAGCTTTCATCAGAATCTTAGATTAGTTAATGAAAGTCACTTACTGTATACGGGCAAGAAATGAAATTGCTGTCTGAATGAGATACCCTATAGGCGTACTTACTTTAGGTCATTCCTTAAGTCGTTCAGGATGAAATAAATGTGTGAGTGGCTTTCATTCTTCCACATTCACATCTGTCTGATAATATGGTTAAATACATCATTGACCATTTGAGATAATAGGATTTAAGTAGTGAAAATTGAACATGGTCATCAGATGAATCTTAACTACTTTGAAAATAAATGTATGAGCATCCTTGTAGCACTGCAAGCATTTCTTGGAGATGTGCCATTTCTGTGATGGTGAGGTATTTTTCCTTGATGGCATCTTCCCCTGCTCCAGATCAACCTTTTTGATTACCTGTGAAAAAATGTTTAACTTGGCCCTGATCTTCTTGGACTGCTAGTGATAATGAAAATGATGTAACCAAAGACTTTTTACACTAATTGTGTCTTCTAATTCATCCTTTGTCATGCTAATTCTCATTTTAAAAATACAGTAGATTCAGAAGAGCTCTTTTCCTCCAATTTTAACACTGGTGTCATTGTCAGGTACTGAAACATGGGCCAATTAAATGGATTTAAGCAATAATTTTGAGTTCTTTCTGAATGGTTGGTTAGAACATTTCATCTCTCTTGCCTGGTTAGCACAGCTGAGAAGTTTGTTTGAATGAGCTTATGTTGTTGCCTGTTCAAAAGACCTTTATTTGTATGATGTGGAAAGATACAGTATTAACGTTGTGATACTCGAAGTTTGTGCTCATATATGGGTGATAAAATTGCCAGGAAAATACAGATATTTGGAAGGATGATTGCAGTATTCATTGCCCTTTCTTGGTTTCCGTTTCAGAAATGTTCCCATTGCCAGGAACCAGGAGCCACCTTAGGCTGCTACAACAAAGGCTGCTCCTTCCGATACCATTACCCATGTGCCATCGATGCAGGTAAGAATAATATGCTAACTATATTACATGTTTGTTTGAAACATATGATACTAAATAATTCCAAGGTACTTTGCAAATTTATTCCCTCTCCATTTTTCACCTACTATGAAGGTACAGTAATACAAATGCTGAGAAATAGCATCAGATAGCGTATGTGTTCGGACAAGATTGAACTTGTAATGAAAAAGAATCTACCTGAAAGTGCAGAAAAAAAACTGGTTTGGGGGTTTTACAGTGACTGAAATTTGGCTGCAGTATGAGAACTGACCACTCTTTTCTTGCAAAAAACAGAAACCCTTTGTTAAAAGGGTGCAAGTAACCAGAAAGGTGTTTCCTCTTTCAGGGTTACACTCCTATGGGTAGTCATAGTAATGATTTCAAGTGCAAAGTGTTTGTAGAATCATTGGTACCACTTGGAACATGACCTTCCTTCTCCCTCCTTAGAAGCATTTTGGCCAGTCACTTGAGTAGGTCCAGTTTTCATCACTGGACATTGCATGGTATTATCTCCAGCTATGAGCCTGGGGTTGTGAGCTGGCATTTTGTGTACAATAGGGCAAGTTTTTCATGGAGATAAACTTTATTCTTGGATAAAAAAATCTGACCTCATAATGAATAATGTCCCACTATTCCAATCCTCTGTAACTCGTTTCTCCTGTCATACAAAACTTAGTCTGATAACAAGCAGGTAAGGATTCAAGATTACAACTTGGCTGGCAAATAATTGCAAGCTTCCTGTTTGTTATCCCACTTCTGCAGCAGCCCACTTGTTTTAACACCTAATTTATGCTGTTTTTCAAATGTTACAGTATTTGAATTAGGTATGCTCATTTCTGAATGACTGCATTGTCTCTCTCACTGTGAAATCCCACCCTATTGGAGCACTGCATTTTATTTCAATATAAATGTTTTTAATTAAATTCATATTCCAGTGGAATGCTAATAGTGCCACAGTATAGATGGAGAATCCTTGATTTTACATGAAATAAGGTGTTAAAGAAATATTATTCAGGTTGCAAAAATCACTCCAAAAATGCCAGAAATAAGGGTGTCCGTGTAAGTCCCCAGCAGCGCTACAGGCTTGGGGAGGAGTGGCTGGAGAGCTGCCAGTCAGAGAGGTACCTGGGGGTGTTGATTGACAGCCGGCTGAACAGGAGCCAGCAGTGTGCCCAGGTGGCCAAAAAGGCACAATGGCATCCTGGCTTGTGTCAGCAATAGCGTGGCCAGCAGGGACAGGGAAGGGATCTTATCCCTGTACTCGGCACTGGTGAGGCCACCCCTCGATGACTGTGTTCAGTTTTGGGCCCCTCACTACAAAAAGGACATTGAATGACTCGAGCGTGTCCAGAGAAGGGCAACGAAGCTGGTGCAGGGTCTGGAGCACATGTCGTATGAGGAGCGGCTGAGGGAACTGGGGGTGTTTAGTCTGGAGAAGAGGAGGCTGAGGGGAGACCTCATCGCCCTCTACAGCTACTTGAAAGGAGGGTGCAGAGAGCTGGGAATGAGTCTCTTTAACCAAGTAACAAGGGATAGGACAAGAGGGAATGGCCTCAAGTTGCACCAGGGAAGGTTTAGACTGGATATTAGGAAGCATTTCTTTACAGAATGGGTTGTTGGGCATTGGAATGGGCTGCCCAGGGAGGTGGTGGAGTCCCTATCCCTGGAGGTGTTTGAGTAGAGTTGATATAGTGCTGAGAGATCTGGTGTAGTTGGGAACTGTCAGTGTTAGGTTAATGGTTGGACTAGATGGTCTTCAAGGTCTCTTCCAACCTAGATGATTCTGTGAAGTCTAATTTTGGTCTCTTAGGAATGTATCTTGTAAGATAGTAATGGCCTAATTAAAGACTGACATCTTTTTCTATAAGGCCCTACCTCAGCACGTAGGATGAAAGGGTACTCATTCATGAACATACATTGTCCTTACTGTTCCTGTATTTTACTTATTGCATATGATTCCATCTCAGTTCTGAAAGTAGAACTATGAAGTTATCTGTGATACTCATCTCTGTCATGCCTGAGTTTTATCAATGTTAACAAACTTTTTTTTTTAACAGTATATTGACAGACAGAACTGTCAGATTGGCATTCATATTGTGTTTAGTAATTTATTTCTGGTTTGTGACCTGCCCTTTTCAATACCATGAAAAAACAAAATAAATTATAGTGAATGTTCCAGATAGTTTGGGGTACTTAATTTGAATTCTTCTGTTACTAGATACAGTATGTGGCATTTTCTCTGTTCTAAATACAGGTATCAGAATTAAGATACTGTCCTTTTTCTTCAGATGTACCTTTCTCATTAACTGTACTCCACTTCAGCAAACATGGTAGGATTCTCCAGATGACAGATAGAGTGAACAATCATGACTGATTCCCAAGAGCAGTTCTGTCATGCACAGAAGAGGCAGTGTCCTGTACAAAAACTAGTATATAATCATACTATTTAGTCCATATTAAATGTAATATGTCTACAATATATCTAGAAGTGGGCTACATTAAATTTGGCTTGTCCTCACATTTGTCTTGACTTTGCAGCCTTTGAGGGTTTTTTTAGAGCAGCTCTTTGTGTTCAAGTTCCAAGGCTATGCTTACTTCATTTTCTTTTAATTTTGTTATGAGACATCATGTTGTCATGTGGCCATCTGTCAGAGTGCACCATTCTGAGCTAATTTCCCTCCTTTGAGTAATACAGCAGTAATAAATTGCAAGAGCTGCATGGAGATGGGATACCTGGACTGTGAGTTTTCACAAACTGGTAAAACTGGTGAATCTCTGGTTTCACTTCAGGAAGAGTATGATCTAGTGAGAACAAAGACTTTTCTTCCTTTCTTTATACATTTTCCTTTATGTTTCTGTTTCCTTCTGTTTCTCTATACATTTTCTTCTGTTTCTCTTCAGTCTGCATGTGCCTGATAGGTTCTCTACTCTGGCTCTTCATACCAGCCGCAGGCTCTTTATCAAGTTGGCCTCAAGTTCCTTTTGTCAAATTTCTTATTCCAGTTTCTTTGTAAGACCCAATTTTCCCTGCTCCTTTCTAACTTTACATATGTCCAGTTTTCTAGCTGTCACTCTGTCTTCCTCCTTTCTGCTCTTACATCACCTCCTCCTTTCTTGCTCCTGGCCATTTTTCCTCTCTAGGCTTCTTACTCCTTTCTAGGCTTCTTACTTCCCTCTGGTTCTCCTAACTTAGCTCCTTGTCACACTTAACCCTGCTGGTCCCAATTTGTTCTTGTATATTGCCCTTGATTTCCTCTGTTTCACCTTTCCGTGCCTTATCCTGCTAGTTCTTAGTCTCCAGTCTTCTGGCTTAATCAGTCCTCATTAATTCTTAGCTTCCTGCTGCACTTATCCTTAATTCCCGCTCCTAACTTCTGCTAGCATGGGTCTCCTCATCCTGCTAGCCTCCACTCTCTCCATTTCCAGATTGTCTTTCTCAGTAACATTTTCACTTCTGCTGTCTTCTGGACTAGTGCTTTCCATTTTTCAGTTTTGAAGTGATCAACTTCTTCCTTCAGGCTGCCCAAGCCTTAGAAATGTCCCCTGACAAGCTTCAGCGCTTTTGCATCTGGTACCTAAATCTGAGGCCAGAGGTTCATTTACAGGAAACATCTGCTCACTACCAAACAAAAGTGTATTTGGTGGAAATTTTGAGGGACCTAGCCACTAAAATCTGAGAAGTGTCTCCTGAGGATGTGCAGACTAAAATCCCCATTCTTCCTTTGAAAGAGTTGTATGTGCTGATTTTGTGGTAAACTGGCAAAGGCATGCCTTAGCTAAAATTCAGGTCCTACTGAAAATCAGGGTGTGTTAAGAGCTTTTCAGAGAAAATTTGCTGGCACGTTTTAACATGTGCAGAATAACTTTTTTCCAGGAAAGAGTTTTAAGGAAATTGTTAGGCTGCTTTAGCTGAAGTTTTCAACCAAAACAAATACAAGAACCCATACATTCTTAGCATTCAAAATTTCAGCCTGATGGTATGATAGTAAAAGACCTTGTTTGCAGTTGGTTTTATCTGTGGGTATAATCAAGCTGTCTTAATCTATAGCTGCTCTTCCTATAAATCTGTATAAAATAAGTAAGCAAGCTATATGGAATAGGACCTGATTTTCATTTATGCCCAGGCAGAAAATGTAGGCTTCCTTGAGAAGCAAATCAAAATACTTTTCTCTTTCCTCAGCCTGCTGCCTGCCTATAAAACCTTTTTATTGTTTATACAGTACCGCTGTCTTTCCTGTAGTGAATCAGATACAGATATTTCTCAAGTTCCTTGAGCTCTGTGGTAGTTTAATTTGAAGTCAACCATCCTGCTTTGAAGGATGGTGCCACCTTGCTTTGAGGATCTGGGGCAGATCTGTTCTGCATTCTCAGAAGTTTGTGTTGACATTTATAAGGGTTCTCAAGCTTTTGGAATATGCATGACTGGTTTTGTATCTTTGAAAAATCAGAAAACACTTGCTGGAGTAGTTTTTTTGGGTATGTCGAGTCACAAACACTTGGTGTTTGAGTTACTGTAGCATCCCTGGAAGAGACCATACATTAAGTTGAGATGAAGTATGCATGTCACGCTCCTAGGCAGTTGTACTGCGAGCTGAAGCATGTTTTTACCTTTGCATTGTTGTGGGTTAGAAGTTAATAACCTGTCAGTTACTGTGCCTCATTTGAAAGACAATACATTTTTGGAAAAGGTCTGGAGGGTGGAATATCTCAAAAACCGTTACTTGCCGCACTGAAGACGGGCCCTGCAGTGCGACCTGGGCTCTGGCGTCTGTGCCGATGGTTGGTTTCCAATCCCACCCTGGTGAGGAGCCAGATTTTGCACTGCTGTTGCTAATTGGCTGCTATGTAAGGCACGTGGCTTCATAAGCTGCCAGTTCGTACATATGGATGCTTTTATATAGCCTAATTCAACCTTCCTCTTAATCTCCTTTCATAGAAAGTAATCTTTGGCAATACAGGGTCCAAGAGAGCTGAACTCTTAACCATCTGCATAAAAATCAAGATCAGTAGTACCACTCAAGTAATTTTTATATGGAAATTACTGTGGTTAACATTGTCTGTGTTTGGCTTTTGTCTGTCCAAATTTATGAAGAGCCTCTGATGTCTCAAGATAACTTAGTCCTAGGGACGTCTCCATGGAAACAGGATCTTTGTTTTCTGAAATTTTGTATCATCTCCCTCTGCTTGTTCCTCCCCACCTGGAGTCAGATCCTGATTGTTGTAGCACACTTGTACCCACAACATGTATCGTAGGCAGTTTCACATACAAAAGATTTTTGACTATAAATTAGGAAAAGACTAGCAGTAAAATAAAACAAATTTTCAGAGAACAGAAATTGTGTGTCTTCACAAGTATCATTAAAGACGAGTAACAGGCAGAACACAGAGGGTGAGACAAAGTGTGAAGCTTACGGAAGAATAATTGCTTCTATTAAAAATGGTTTAGGTTTTCTTTGACTACTTTATGGAGAAAAATCTGTACAAACAAGGACAAGTCTCAGTTCTTTTTCCCTTTCTGCCACAATGAGCTGATCATAGCTATGTGTCTGGTGACTTCATGATGAATTGTAATCTGTGATATAAAATACTTGGAACTGCTAACAGAAATCCAGGCCAGCTTTGTAATGATGAACAATTTTTGCCTGATTGGTATTCAGCTGGTTTTCTACAGTGAGCTGATGAAATTTTTCATAGTTGTCCTTTAATACAAAAAAAAAAAAAAGCTATTAATTTGATCTGCTATTAGTATTTGCAACAAAAATGCCAACCGAAGTAAGAAAGTGAGCTCCATATGCAGATCAGGCATAAGTTACGAGCTTTCTGGCAGTTCTCCCTGATCCTTGTACAATCTTCCTTTCTGATGTACGAGCTAGAGAAGTGCATTCATTACCGATGTTGGGTTTCCAAGAAAGAAGAAAACTCCATCCTGTTCTAACATACTGTGTATGTTTTTGATGATTGCTCTGTATATTTTTGATGATCTCTCTATTATGCAGTGATAATTCATGCTGTAGTCTAAATGTACAATTCCTGCCCTTAATGAGACATTTTATTTATTTCCTGTTATTTGCTAATACTGCATTGGAAATTGTTGTCTGTGGCAGGATTAAGGGTTTTACTCCCCTTTGCTAAAGTCTCCCAAGTAACTTAGCCTATTGCATGCTGTTTCCCTTTGATTCAGGCCAGAGGCATTCATGTTGAAACATAAGTGTTTCATAGCAGAGCAGTGCTCTGCCAAAGCTTGGGTGTCTAGAAAGCTTTTCCCTCAAGCTTTAGTTGCAGTCTCCTGCTGGCTGCTAAACTCTTCCAGCAGATTGAAACAGCAGGTAGCACTGGTTATGCTACATACTTAAAAGTGGTTTAAATTAGCACATTTTATTTACCATTGTGCTTCCTTACTTGCTAGCTATTTGGATAGGTTGGAGCAGATGGGAGGTCTTAAGCACCTTGCTGAATTCTTATGGTGTTGGTCACACTTAAGTGGTGATGGTGCTTGGTTCTACTGATGTGGTGATCACGTTTGATCAGCCTGCCTTCAGTGCATGAGGCAACTGGAAAGAACAGTCAGAAGTTTGTGCAGGTTGAGGGGTGGCCCTACAGTTCAGGGTGTCCGGGGAGGCAGCGGAATTCTCTCGGAAGAGTGCTGCTGCTTTTTCACTTGGCTTTGAAGGTGAAACATGGTGTATCCAGAAGGCACAAAGGGAAGACAGAGCCAGCCCGTGGTGTTCCTGGTGTGGGCATAGCACTGGAGTTCTGGGAGCTGCTGACTCGGCATCCCTTAGAGGCATGGTCTGGGAGGGAGGGTGATAAGCAACACTTAGACTGGCAGTGCCACTAAAGAAATGCTCTTCAAATGACAGTATTGCTTAATTTGTTCCTAAATAAGCAATTCTATGTAGGTGCCCTACTTTCCGTAATAGGTTTAAATCATTAATTAAACTACTTCTTAGATCATAGAAGCTTCATATATGCAAGTTGTGGAAGCAGATCCAAGAGCAGCATGAGTGACCTGACTACCAGACATAGTGTCAAAGTGTAAACTGATCACCAGGATTTGGGATTGCAAATAAATTGTCATATACACCCATACCTAGAGAGACATACCCCTTCTACCCCTGATGTTGGCAGGGCCTTGGGGTAAGGATGAAAGGCAACTTTCCTATGAAGTATAAAGCAGGGATTGTCTGTTCAGATTGGATGAATGCATCCACCTTCCTCGTGCTATAGTGAGGAAGGCTGAAATAGCTGAAAGGAGTTGGGATGCAGGATTTGTAGACTTGCTGTTGTGATTCTTACTCTGTACAGAGGACTGGGGAGACCAGGGATGCTTGGACTTGGCTTGGTAATCCAGGCAACGTTGTCACTTGGGGTATTTAGTAATTTTATTTGCTGAAACCTTGGGAATGGAAGGGATGAACCTGCCAATATGATAGTATTCCTCTAAGAGATCTTTGAATGAAAAATATGTACCTGTGAGGCAAGATTAACACGTGATGTATTCAAGTTGTTTTTTATTTAAAAAGTAATAAATGTCTGTCTTCTCCTCTAGATTGTTTACTAAACGAAGAGAATTTCTCAGTGAGGTGCCCCAAGCACAAGGTAAGAATCCTCTCCTGGATTAGACCTGTTTTTTGCTGCCCTCTTCTGGTGTCAATTTGGATTAGTAATTTTATACCTGGATAACATCTGTAGTCAGAGATGCTTTTAGATGAATTCTTCTGTGATGTGTGCTTGTGATATATTCTGGGAACAGACATCAACTTGAGAATTATACAGAAACTTTAAGAAGATAAGCTAAGTTTTTGCCCTATCTGTTTAGTTGTTCTTTAGATCCTTGATGACTCTTTAGAAAGCCCAGCTTCATTTCCTGTCTTCTGTCATAGAATCAGTACATCGCTCACTCTTTCTCTTTGAAACTGGCATTGGTTTTCCTCCTTGGATTTATGGAGGATGCGAGGAGGAAGAAAAATGACTCATAAAAAAGTGTGAACCAGTTTTTGGAAACATTTAGATTGCATCATGAACTTAGTGATAGTAACTAAACTGATTTCCTAGAACTCAGCCTTCAATATATCTGTTTAGTTGTTCTGTAGATCTTTGACTCCTCAGGAGACCCACCATTGGTTTTGGTGATGGATTCAGCATGCTGCTTCTCCCTAGGGTTTGGGCATCCTTAACTGAGTGTCCCTGTAGTCTGCAAACACAGTGGTACTAAGAGCTGGACTGCTGTTGCTCTGTCTGTATGGAAAGGGGAGACAAGGCAAACAGTAATTAATCCTGTACATATAAGCAATGTGATACAGTGCTGGGAATACTCCTCCCAACCCAGAAGGGAGGATAAATCTCTGGGAGGTTGTAGATAACGAGTCCACCAGTTTTAAATGCTCAAAAGTATACAGAAAAATGGCCATTCTTGTGGCTGGTTGGATATAACAGGAATTACACAAGAGGGTGGATGGCTTATGCTGGAAAGTATAGGGAAGAATTGTGTTGCTTTCTAGCAGGGATTAGTCTCCATTTAGTCCTTGTCTGCAGATCTCTTCTCTGCCTAGAATTAGACTGACATCTGGTGGTCTTTTGTCTTCACAGATTATCTTTAATCTGTCTTTTGTAAACATACAAGAATTAGTCTCACTTTCCTTTCTGGATGTTCTACCACAATATGATGTATTTATACACACTGTTTAAAATGCACTGGAAGATTCTGGGGCATTCAGGCTGTTATCCAGAACTGGCCTACTTTCATTATATAAAAGAAAATAAATTATTCTGCCCAATCACGGAATAATGTTGAAAATGTACAGCAAGCTTAAATTGATGCATTAATGCTACACAAACCTGCAGATCTTATCAAACAAAAATGGGATGAGCTCCCTTTACTGTGGAATGCAACTACCTAAGTGCCACCCTCCGCCCAACTTCGGATATTTGACTAAAGAGAATAGGACGGTTACATCTTTGAAGGCTGTGTTATTTTTGCTGCCCATTGCCTGAAGTATTACAGGGAAACGTAGTGTTAAAAGCTTTTCATAACTGACTTGGGTGGTCATGGCTGCTGTATATGAGTACTTGCAGTGATGGTGCTCAAACCCTGAAACAACCATGGTACAGAATCCAGCCTCCTGGAGAAGATACTGAGCAGGCACATTGATTTCCAAAGTAATCGGAGGAGGGAACTACCAATTAAATTGATAAAGGTACTTCAGCAGGCAATAAAATTTTAAAATTTTATTCAAAACTATTCCACTGCACATCGTTTTCTGTGTTGCGTCGAAAATGGAAATTCAACACCATCAGCCTTTCTTTGACACTGAAGGTTGTTGGCTTTTGCTTAGTAAACACATGAATCATTTGTTTGAAGTAGAGTTTTCTTTTGCTTGGCTATTACACAGTCCTTGCCCTGTGGTTCACTGATCATTACTGGTTTGTTCCAAATCCTCCTGCATGGCAGAATATAGGATCACCCTTCTTCTTCCATTGTAGTGGCTGGAAAGGGGAGTTCTAGCCAGTTGCAAGGCAGGAGCAGGAAGGCTGAAAACCATTCCTCTAGAATGACTGGAGAACAGATAGCATCCTTTTGGGTTTTTGGTTGGGTGGTTGGGTTTGGTTTTTTTTTTTGCATGATATGAACATGAGCAATTAAGAGGAAGAAAGACTTTAGAGCATTTTAAACTGTGCTTTTAGGTAAAAGCAGTTTAACATTAGTAGCTAATTAGTAGCTGTCTAATCCCCCATTCTTCTGTAGTTAATGGGTGAAAGAACTAACTTTATAAATCTGCTAACAGTAAGTCCCCCAGGATAGTGCCTCTTATCCTTTCTTCAGTCCATGCCTCACATGGATAAATACACCTCATCATAATAAGTGGCTCCTAGGGAGCAGAGGTGCTTCTTGCATGGTTAACTGCGCTTGACACTTCTGGCATAAGCAAGCTAAGTCCAGAGGGACTAGTCCTGCCTTTCCCTGTGCTCCCCGATGAGCTCTCCCATTTCCTTCTGTCAGCATTGATGCTTCAACCATCCATGTCCTGAATGTGCTACTTTTGCAAAATAGCAGCTTTTATCACAGGGAAAACGCTGTCTGAAAACGAATCATCTTTTGAAGGGTTAGCTTGCTCTCACAAATCCACATAGCTGTGTGTCTGCATCTCAGCCGAGTGCTATTGCAACAGAACAGATGAGGATGCCAAGGCACAGAGGATATGAAGGGAATGGGATACCTCACCTTTTGATGGCACTTTAGATTGTCTTAAGCCATCTGTGGGACAGTTTTAAGTTCTCTGCTTGTTCTACCTTTTTGTGTTAAATTCTGTGTTTCTTAAAATTAACCAGGCTTTCATATCCCAAACTATTTACTTTTGCAGAATTGCCTGCCTTTGTCACCAGGAAAACTCTGTCTGAAAAGCTATGACTGGTTCCAATACTGACTACTTTTTCTCTCTCTCACTTTCTGTATGTTCGCTTTCCCTACCCCTGTCTTCCTTTTCTCCCTCATTTTCTTTTTCCTCTTCCTTTTGGCTTGCTGGTTCGTCAGCCCCTCCTTCCTTGCTCTCTTCCCTCCTTGCAGAACAAGATGGTGAAAGGCAGCCTCAGCACAGAGCAGTCGGAGCGGGGGTGAGGGGGGAAGTGTACTCCTGGGAATGGAAATAAAAGCAAGCACAGGTGAGTTGGGGAGAGTTTCCAGTTTCCACATGCAGCCTTCTGCAGCTCCTTACCTCCAGTGCCTTCCCCATTTCAATGAGAAATCAAAGTGCTCTTGTGTACCATCAGAAAATTTGTAATAACTGTTTCTTTTTTTTCCCCCTGCTACCGTTCTTTTCAGGCTAGTGACTTCACTTTTTTGTATTTCCGCAGCAGTTCCTTCTGTTTAGCAGTGAAAGGCAAAGCTATATTAGCTGTTACAGCTGCCTGATTACTCAGCTAAACCAGTGGCAGAAATATCCTTTCATATTGCCATGGTCATGTCCGTAAGGATCTGAAAGGTTTTTCTGTAAGTCTCAGAGTAGTTAATAGTAAGCTTCCATATAAATAAACAAATATATTCAGCAAAGCATCATAAATTTTGTATGTAAGGAGAAATTAATACTGGTGAGTTCAAGATTCTTGTAATCTTAATTCCCATTTTCTGGCAATGTAAATACAAGGATAAGTAAATTAATCTTATCAGGAGCCCATTGCTTTCAGACCAGCATTTTCTTCTGTTTTGCAAACAGACATGGGTGATAGAAGGTGGAACTGTATCCACAAGTGGCCACAATTTCTTAAGTTTGTAATGTTCACTCTGGTCCCTCCCCTCCCCTCACTCTAGATCCAGGGTGGGTTGTAGTTGGCATAAGTCAGCAGTGCTGTGGAAAGCGGCAGTCGTGCTCACGCACCCCAGCTCCCCTGCTGCTCTTCCTTCCTGCCTCCTCTGTTGCCTAGTCCCAGCTTTCATACAGCCATGTGTGAACTGGTGGGGAATCCAATTTGTCTGAAGCTGCGTTTTGTCATGTTAGCATCTGAGCTGGGTCGTTTTCCTAATCTAGTTCACTGTGTGGCTGGGCAAATACCCTGACACAACGAGGGAGTAGCACAGAGGTGAGAGTTGGCACCCAGGGAATGGGATGAGGTTGGGATTTCTTACTTGATTTCCACCAAGTGCATTGTCATTCAGTGGCAGCAAGGAGGTCTTAATGTGTTTGGTTTCAAATTAATACTTGCTGGCACCCTTCCCCATAAACTGCAGCCCAAGGTCTCTTGCCTTCATTTCACTGCTCGGTTACATTTCTTACTCAAGCTAGTTGCTTCTCTGTCTTTCTTGCAATCATGCAGGTAAAGTTGCTCTTTCATGTCTGTTCTCTGAGCTGATAATCCCCCTCCCTCACTGCCATTCCTTTGCTTCCTAAGCACCTCCCTTACCTTAAAATCTTACCTGTTTATCAAGTTAAGTAATTTTGAAGTACTTCTAATGGTGTTTTCTGTGAAGGATGAGAAATTAATCAGAGAATTCTGTTTTTTAGTGCAGTAGCAGAAGACAGGTAGTGTTTCATATAAACACTTTGTAGAATGACTGCTGACTTGGTTTAGCTCTGCTCTGTTATTTCTCATTTTTAACAGCATTCTTTCTTGGTTTTGGAGTGTTGTTAAAACAGTTACCATGCAAACACTATTTAAAGTTCATTATTTGAGTAACTTTTTCCTTTCATGATAAAGGTCATTGGATTTCTTTTAGGCTTTTCTCTTTTCCTTAAAGTGAAAAAAGCAATATAATAGTGTTAAAACAGGATCATAGTCTCACAGACAAGGCATCTGTTAGAACTGTTTTAACACTAGAGAAGTCTTATCAGTGGTGATTTTTTGGGCCATTTCTTTAAGGCGCTGGTGAACATTACTATGTCCCAGATACCTTTACACAACTTTGTTTCCTTCATTATTTTCCAGTGCTAACTCTTTTTTTTTTATATATCATAGGAATGTACTGTCTTAAGACCTTGCAGGCTGTGGAATCCCTGCACCATGTTCACCGTGTGCTCTAGACATCGCTCTAAGGGATCATTTCTTTCCAAATCCACTTTTGCCTCAAGTAGTTCATATCTGAAGGTCCTATTTAGCCTCCCCTTTGATGCTGAGGATATATAAAAATGAAGTTCTCTAACCTGACCTTGCATCCCAAAATAAAAACCATGCAAATCTAAAAGATCCAGTTACTTAAAAAAACAAAAAAATTGCTGCATTATTGTGGTAATTAAAGAATTTAGAGGAATTCTGTAGCAGTCCTGGTAGTACAGGAGCTACCCTTCTGCTGGCCTTTAGTGTAGGATAGAATGGGCACTCATCTGTTAAGATAATCAAGCTGTATTAGTCCTGGTTCACTCCTAGGCCCAGCAAGTTAAGAAAAATCCTGCATGTTGTATAACATCCAGGCAAGTTAGTGTATGCTGTCTCTGTTGCTTCTCTCTCCCTGAGCCAGTTGCCTCTAGAACATTTGAATCAAATCCAGATCTGGAGAGTGACTATAAGAATGAGTCTGGTGCTCTGGATCTTGTCCAGGAACGGGGAAGGACTCTCTCTGTGCATTGAGCCTGCTTCCTCCCTGAGCCAGTGCCTAATGCTCTGGACCAATTCCAGGCATGGGCAAGCTACAGTTGTACAGGAGCCAGAGACAGTAACACCTTCCTGACACTCCTTCAGCAAGGGTTCACAGTTGCACAGTGATGAATACCACAGAGGTCAGCTGCCTGAACTCTCTAGGAACCTCCCTCCTTTCCTTCTTAGCTGTAACTCCATGGCTTACCCGTCTGTTTTTCATACATGCTCGCCTGGCTCTTTCTTTGCTCTTAGCCCGGCACCCCTGTATGAGGGGATATTTGCAGCCAAGAGGTAAGCTTGCTGGGACGTAATCTAATCGGTGTGGTAATAATCAGGACAACACTGACTTCCGTATCACACTTAGTTAGGGTTCCTGGAGTTTAATTGCCAGCTGTGAATGAACATGAGTGTTACTTCATTCCCAGGCACATCTCTACTGCAACCGTTTTCCATATGCGTCGCTTATGTTGCAAACTTCTTTCCAATTCCCAAGCTTCCTAGCTGGTGGGGAGGGATATATCTAAGTCATATCAAAGTAACTACTAAATAAACAAATTGCTTCTGGGCTCACTTGTGTTATAGGAGAACAGAAGAAAGTGATATATTAGTTCAAGCTTTGCTTTCTCAGCTGTGCAGGTTAAGAATGAGAACCATAGCTTGGAGAAATTAAAATTTAACTTTGTCTGCAGTTTCTCTTTTGAACTAAGCTCACCAACTTAGCAAATTTCTGAAGTTCATTTTCTCTGGACAGGGAGGACAAGCATGCCAAGCACTTGGACATTTCCATATTTGTCTTTGAAAGACATCACAAGCTTAGTTCTTTCATAAACTGTCACTACCACCATAATCTGGCAATTAGAACAAAAAAGCAACATAAATATTACCCACCCTCCAATTCATTTAACTGCAGCCTTACCTTTAGCTTGTGAAATCTAGCCATGTCCCAAATTTGGTTCCTGTGGTTGGACTCCTATAATTTTGATACTGGTTTCACTATCTGCTACATATTCACTGAGAACTACTGTCGGGTGGTAGCTTGGTGAACCTGTATGAAAACACTTGAGTCCCGTCCCTGAGGGGCAGTATGGCATCCCAGAAGCTGTCATCACATTTGAATGTGCTTGGACCTTCTGTTTCCAGTTTTCATAGTTAAGATGAGGAGCAAACATGAGGTGAACGAGCTCCTTTTTGGCTGCCAAAGGTAGCTAGCTGTTCTGTAAGAGTGCCATCCTTTTGTTGCACAGATCGTCCTGTTATCGTGGACCTCCTCTGCAACTGAGCTTATTTAATTTTCTGCTGGTTGTTAAACTAATACTTTTTATCACATGGCTTTGCTTTTATGACCTACTCACAGTTGTGCTTCCATGTGGTTTTAGTCCACAAAGAGCTCTCGGTGTTAACTGCTGTGGTAGGCCTGCTGAGTGGGGTCTGGTAGGCCTGGGAGGTGTGTTGGCAGATGGAGGGAACTAACCATTCCAATATTACTGTTTCACTTTGTTTTTCAGGTTAGGCTGTTGAGATAAAAAGTGGTGGACATTCGTGACTGAATGGAATCTCTCCCACTGTGCAGCCATGCCCCCTCTCGACGTGCCTGCCAATGCCAGCACTTCCTTCATAAATTCTTACATCACACTCAAGACTGATGACATCACAGAATCTGACCAAGGAGTCTGAACCAGCTGTTTCCATGGACACAATCTCCATAGTGACAGTGGGAAGGGGAGGGGGAAAAAGGAAACAGGTGGGGGGAATTAAAGAGGGAGGGATAAATATATATATATATAAAGATCTATTTTTTAGTCTTGAAAGACTTTGTTTTAAATGAAAGGTGCGCTATATCCCTTTTGATGCTTTTAAAATTAACAAAACCCCTTTTAAATTAAAAAAATTGTAGCTAAAGTGAATATTAAATCCAAAATCAAAGCAGGGCTCACAAAGCCTAACATTTTGTGGGAAAGAGCAGAACTGGGAGTACTCCAAACAGGACTTTTCTCCCTTCTTGTTTTCTTTCTCACAACATCCACGGAAGTTCAGTTTTAAAAGGCAAATAAAATAATGATAAATTGTCTGTACCGTGTGGGAGGAAGGCTTGGATGGTGGCAGGTGATGGGGTGTCAGTACTTGTGTATGGGGTGTAGGGAGGTTATAATTTTTGAGAAAGGAGTATCTGCCTTTTGTGGCAACAACATGCACCCCCAAATCATTCCAAGAAGCTGCCTTCAGTTTTGAAGGCAGGTGAGAGGAAGATGATGGTTTATCTGCCAGACTGGGGAGCTGGAAAGGAAGTCTGAATGTTGGCATCAATGTATCCTCAAACTGATGAGGAAAACCCAGTTAGCCCTTTTTATGTTTTGCTTTTCCTAAGGAAGGAAGAGGAAATGTCAGTGTAACAGCCTACACTATATGGTTATTTGGGGTGGTTTGGGTTTTTTTTGTAAATTATGTAATTTTAAAACATTTGGGTTTAAGGAACATCAACAACAAAAATTTTTTTTTCTTGTTAAGGCCTTAAGAAAGGGGTTAGTGCATCTTTCAGGGGTCACTCTGCCATGGGAATAAAATAGCTGTTTCACAAACAGTTTTATATAAAAAAAGCTTAAAAAAACCAAAAAAACTAATAAACTTCATTTTAACCTTGTCTCCTTTTGTTTTGTGCGAACTTGATTTGTTTAAAAGGACAGAGAGATAGTACTATCTGCTGCTTTTTGGTTTCTTTGCCTTCATCAGTTCTGCCTTCAGTGATGACCTTCTGAACTGGCCCAGCAAGAGGAAGACCACAAAAGCTTTTAAAAATTTAAGTTTAGAATTTGTTTGATGTTCAGAGATAACAAGCCAATGACTGGATTAATTTTCTGTTCATGTGAGTTGGTGGTATTTCCCCAGGTCACTGACTCACTCATAGGATGGTAGCATATCCTACTCATATCAAACAGCGTGGTGTTTACTGGGAAGTCACTAGAGATAGGGATCCAACCAGCATGACTTGGATAAAAAAATGGGGTTGATATCGTGGGGAGGGAAGAATTATTTTAAAAAGTTATGTACTGGATGCTTGCTCAACTACTCGCATTTTTGAGTATTCAGCACATAAAAAATAAAATCTATGATAGCTCATATTAAGATATCTATTTTAACTCTATTTTTAAAAGATCAATTTAAAGATTTGGGAAATAATTTGGCAGTTATTTATTTCTGAAAGTTGCTACTCTCACTGATAAGTATTTGGAAAGAAAGGGCAGTCTTCTGCTTACTCCTTTCCCAGTAGCAGCTACTGAAGTTAGTATGTCCTTCTACATTAAGAAATAGACCTGTTGTGAATAAATGTCACTAATGTGTCCTGAATTGGTGCTGAAAATATTTAACTGCTGGTGTAGTCAGAAAAAAAATCATTTTTAGCATAGTTAATGTGATTGAGTAAATGACTTCTTTTCAACTGAATAAAAATTGTTTTTTTTTTTTTCTTAGTGTCTGTTCTATTCTACCTGTTCTGGGGGGGAAAAAAAAAAAAAAAAAAAAAATTAACTGTTGTTGCATTGATTTATGATTTATGGTGGTGAAGAATTAACTTTGTAGTACTACAACAGCAGAGGACCATGTGGTGAAACTGCTGAATTTGATATGTTTGGCTCTTCAGGGTGGTGTCCCGCAGCAGAGGGAAAAGGTTTTTGGGTAGCTGGGAGGGAGTCCTGGACCTTTTTCTTGTGGGTGCTTATGGCAGTTGTTCAGAGGTATTCAACAGCACCTCATGCACAGTAATGGGAGTCATGTAGAGCAAATAATGATACCTCACTTGACTCCCAAGAAATATTTCTCAGTGGAGAGTGCTTAAAACCCTTCAAATCAGCTGCTGCTTAGCCCCTCATCGTGCTGTTCTCAGAGGTGTAAGGGGCATGTTCTCTCATAGAGATCTCCTAAATTGGTTATCTTTGTTGGTCCAGTCTTTACAGAAACCAGAGCTACCACAATTGAAGAGGAATCTAAAACAATGTGTAATGGCTTCTTGGGAGAACCTAGAAAAGATCCAGAGCAGGCATAAAATCCAGTTGGAAATAAAAACTTGTTTTGACTCAGAGGATACAAAGTGACTAGGTGGATTCTGAAAGCCATTGTACAAAGCATTTACCAGCTCCATCCTCCAAAAGCAATTAACAGCTTGATAACATGGATACCCCAGACTTGAAAGAAAGAAGAGATTTGGAAACGTTGGCTAATTTAGAATTTGTGGAACAGAAATGAACTGCAGCAAAACATTAAAACATGGAGATTGTATAGAGAAGAAAATGAGTGGCCTGCCAGACGCTTGGAAATTACCCATTTGGATGAGGAATGAATTAATGAGAGTTTGAATAAGGCACCTTATTTTCAAAGTGTTTCTCCATGCTCTATTGACTCCCATTGGGATCTCTGAAAGAGACCTACACCAGATTGCTGGGAGACATACATGATGGTTTTAACAGTTTCTAAAGTGTGTGGTTGCTATTTAAAAAGGAAGCTCCAACAAAGAAGGAGATTACTTTTTCCATAGAGATTATGCCATGGATTCAAACATGCAAAGGATGTCTTATCGATACAAGCTGCTCAGTGTTCAGCTGGAGACAAGGATAAAGGAACTTTTCCCACAGGAATTGATGAAGGCCCTGGGATACATACAGCAAATATTATCTCAATATCAGGAACCGCTGATTGATATATTCATCATGGTTTTCTATTACATGTGAAATCCACACTTGGAAATCCAAGGCATAGACTACTGTGGAGTTTATAGTGAGATTGCGCAGCGCAGGAGAAAGCAGTCTCGGCTGTCACTGCTGAAAGTGGTGGCTATCCTCACTAATTGTGTATCACATGGGTATGAGTGGGGATTTTACTGGGGTTGTGATGTTGTGGGGTTGTGATTGTGACCTTTTGAATCAGTCTTTGAAAAATGCAAACTGATGACGTGTGATGGTATTGAAATAAAAAAATGTCAACGGGTTCAGGCTAGGGCATCTGCCAAAGAATGCTGTACATTTAGTTCATGGAGTCCAGCTAATGCCAAACTAAAGAAAAAACATTTTGGTTGGACATGCATTTTAAAAAACAGTTAACCAAGATATGGGCAATTAAATGACAGATCTGTTATTTTGACTGTTTAATGCAGTATGTACTGTAATGTACATAACGTATGTGAGCAAAAATATTGAACTGGTACAGATACAGGGAAAATATTTTGGGGCTGAGTTGGATATAAATTTTCTAAATTATCATGCCTGATAGTGTTGTTATTGTATCAGGAATACCTGTGCCCTCTTGAGTGCAGTGGTTGTCCTGGACGTGGTAGAAATACTTGGTAGAGGGACATAGAATCGGTTTGTCCGACCTAGTTCCTGGCTTATCAGAATGACTGAAAGAAGCAGTCTTCTATCTAAAAATCTAGAAAATTGAGTTTAAATATCAGACCTTTGGAAATAGAACAGTATAGCTGGGTGATTGAGGATGAATAAATCATCAGTGGTCTGGATTTTTTTTATAGTGATTAAAAGTTCTGTGGAAACAGAGTACAGGTAATCCAGGTTCAGTTACAAATCTAGAAGACAGAAACATGGCAAATACGTCATGGCTCTACTGACTTTCCTATGAGAAGTTGAAAATGTAGTTACAATCTTAGTTTTGAGTTAGAAATTTATTGCAAAAAAGAATGAGATTCTTGTTTGAATGTGGAATGTTTCTAACAAACATGTTTGGTTTTGTTGTTTTTTTGATTTGGTTTTGTGGTTGTTTTTTTTTTAAGATAAAGCTACTGCAGTATATTGTGAGCCAGAAAATTTAGTCAATAAAGGTAGAGGGCTTAAAGTAATTTATTAGAAAATTGTGGGAGACCAGTAACTCTCTGGTACTTTGTGGCATTGGTGCATTCCAAAGAGAGTTTGGCTAATGCACATCACTGAAAAATCACCTCCATACAGATACCCTGCACTATCAGCTCCCAAACTGACCTGTGCTATTCAGCTAGAAGGACAGAGTGAGATTTTCTTACAGTGTAAAGGTAAGGGAAATTGTTGGTGTCATTATACATGAGTGTTTCATTTTTTGCTCTGCCTGTACTTTTGGTCAGATCCAAAGTAATTAATTACAGAATCTTTTTGTAGGATTTGTTTTCTTAAGCAGGACCCATATTCTAGTTAGTACTTCTACAGAAGGGAGCCTAAATTAGAACGAAAGCATTGCTTGTTTGCTCGCTTCTTTCATGGGGCTATATTGAGAGTCAAGATTGTTTCCCTTTCCTCCTGGTCCTCTAGAGGTTTCTTGTAATTTATTGCTTAACTCAGTTTTAATGCTGTGATTTCAGGTTTTTGACCTTGCCTGGCTAGCCTTAAAAATGCTGGTATTTCTTAGCAGCCCTAGAGAGTTTTCTCCCATCCAAATAATTTGAAAAATAAAAATACTCTTTTAGTTCATAGCAAACCTCCTGTGAAGAAAATCTTCCACTCTAGCTGGGGATCAGGTTTCAGACTGACTGTGTACTCTTCTGCGTGATAAAATCTGCATTGCATCGCATACTGCTGAATGTGAAAGTATCCAGGTCATCTGCAAATACTACCTGCATTATTATCAGTGGCTTTTGGGTTGTAGTTAGACTGCTAACAACCAAACTTGGAGGTCGCAGTGGGTTTGGAGGCCAGTGCTGGCCTTGAGGTATATTGTAACAAATTTTTTTTTTGAGTTTTATTGAAATTCTTTCAGTGCCACATCTTGTAGTGGAGAGCAGCAAAAAGTGGCAGAGAAATTTTCAGGGAAGGAGCTCTGCATTTACACTAAAGACAAGTATAATGTTGTAAGTCTCCATTGTATAGTGAGAGTCCCATGAGCAGAAGCCAATTTATCAACGAAACCACCACATCTAATGGTTTTATTCAAAAGGGAAAAGTCCATACTTTTTATAGATTTGTATTAGGAAAACTTAATTTGACTTACACCTGAGTTCCTGCACCTGAGCTGTGTTTCCCTCTCAGAAGAGAGGTGAAGTCATTCTTAAAAATTATATGTTATTTTGAGGACAATATTGGTTGGAATTACCATGAATAGATACTCCACCTGGATTAAGGGGCATAACAGTATCTATTTCCTGTGCACTTTTTAATCAGCTGGTGTGAAAGTACCTTAAGACAAATCTTACAGTTCCCATTTGTAGTTGGAAGAAATACAGAACAGCGAATTACTTTTCAGTGTTGTATAATGAAATTAGGAATTGGCAGTGGAAATGGATCTCAAGAAGGCAAGCAAGGACTGTGATTTAATGTAACACTTCTGGGTTTTTTAATATCTTTGCTGCTTTGGAAACAAGATGAGGAGGTTACTGTATAAAATGGATGTTGCAGTCTGTTCAGCTGGTGTCCTGATGTGGTGAAAACTTCTGAGGAGGAATTGCTACCTGTACAGGTGATGTGTGGCAAACTACAAGTGAATATAAGTGACTATAAGTGAAATAAAAACAGAGAGCTGCACCCTGCAAGAAAATAAGCAAAGCTTGTGAAACACCACTTACGAAGATATTTCCAGCAACCAAAAGCAGAGGCCATACAGGATGGACCAATTTTGCAGACTCTAAGCAGATTTCCAGGGTTGTATTCAGTTCTGCTCAAAGTATGAAACATTCTTGGCTTTACAGGACAGGAAAATGTGCTGGGAGAAGAAATAGCTTCCAGAGCGTGAGATGGAAGGGGCATTTGCAGCCTTAAATAGGGCATTGATGGCTGCAGTCGTCATGGCTTACTTCAGCTGCACCAATAATTTTTATTAAAAACAACATCAGCGTGTTGTCACAGGAACACAGAAGACTTAGAAAAGATGCTGTTACAGCAGAAATGTAAGCATTTGTTATGACAAACATGAAAGACTTAGCAAACATCAAGTTGTGGTTTGTTGCTTCAGAAGAAGATGGAATGAAGGTGCATCTTTAAACGGCAATTTGTGCAGTGCAAGAAAATGAACAAACTAGAAGTGGAAATTACTAAAACTAATCCCAATCTCTAATAATTGCCAATAGTGACTGTAGACTGCCAGTAACTGGGATGAATTCTGCTCTGGAATGTGGTCCATTGGCCTCAAATAACTGCCTATCACCCACATTTGATGGATTCCCAAGCTGAGAGTCAACACTTAAGCTTTATGGTCTAAAGTTCCTCTCAAAAGTAAGGAGTGGTGAGAAAATCTTACATGTGGCCTAATTGTGTGAAAGAGTCACGGAGAAATAACAGGTCAGTAGAAGTCATGGAAGGTTTGTTCTTGGAGCTCCGTTTAGGGAATGCTAAGACATGAGAGAAGAAGACCCAAGACTACTGGAAAGCCACTTGAAGGCCTGGAGTCCTCACTGATGGAGTGGTTGTTCCTGCTGACCTTTTCTGTGTGAAGTTGCATGAGTGTGAGTTTTGGAGGAACAGTCTAGGTAGGTAATATACCAAACTCATTCGGTGCCATTTATTAGATTATGCAGCAACAGGCCCTGAAATCAACTCTTAACGTAGAACAACCTTTTTGCATCCAAATGGTTGTTCCAAAGAGAGGATAGTCTCTGTTGTGCTTAAGAAGGGAATGTTGGCCAGGTCATCTGAGTTGATTGGTCCCTCTTCAAAGCACACATACTTCAATCTTGGTTTTCTACCTCCAGAAAATAGCAACCCACAGAAACTGTGAAACATGAAGGCTGATGTTCATTTTCTAGGGTTTCATTTAAGCTAATTAAAAGAGCTGCTTCAGACAGACAGATTGCACAGAAGTATTTACTATTTCTGCAGAGAGAGTCAACCCTTATTTTTATCATTTATTAGAGTTATTTGAACTTTGAGAGTAGCTGACCAAAAAACTAAACAACCCTTCTCAGTCTGCAGTCAAGTGTTCTGTGAGGAGCCTGGTGGAACCTTCCTTTCTTGTCCTTTACAGTGCAGGAGAAAGGACTAGTCTGGGCCTTGTCTGAACAGCTTTTTTATCTGGCCATTTGCAACAGCGCTCTGATCTATTTTTTCTTCACTAGGTGCATCAAGGCTAAACTGATTCATGTTTTTTAAGAATACATGACTTCTCTTTTTGATTTGTAAGCATATATGTGTGTCTGGAAATACAAGGGTTCAGTAGCTGAGAAAAAATGTTTATCTTCATTGACCAGTTTGCATGATGATGGGTGGGAGTGCTAAAAAACACAGCTAAGGTCTGTCATGAGTTCAGGGGGCACTGCGGCAGCTTAAATGTCGTGATTCAAAGTCTCCCACAAGGCACTGTGCCTCTGCACAAAGCAAATAGGCAGTGTTCATGAAAGAAAATCCTTCCCTGCAGTAAGCAGGCTTTGTACCTTCGGCCCCCAACTTCCTAAGTGCACATCCTTGAAATAAGCCTCTAACAGTCACACAACATGGCAACTCATGTCAAAGGAAAATACAAACTCCGGTATTTTCCCTTTGTTTTCACTTCTGCATCAACTGACGGTGAGTGTTTGAGCTTGATTTCTACTACGGCTTGTGCAGCTTAGGCTGTTGTAATTGCCAGAGCAGACAAGTATCCCTAGTTGTTCTGAAAAGCCTTGTGGCACAACAATTCAAAAAGCACATGGGAGATCATGACAGGTGTAAACAGGCTGAGACATTTTCATCCTCTTTTCCATTTTTTAGGGGAGTCTGTAAGACTATCGTTGCATTTCTTCATCTTTTGCATTACTTTCAGGTAATTTGTGTATTGCATGCCTGTGCTGCTTTCAGGTAATTCATCCTGTTTTCCGTTATTCATCTTTGAGTCACCCAAGGGTTGTGTTTTGGAGTTGCAACCCAAAAGATTTGGGATGCAGGAACTCACATTTCCCAGCCCTTCCTCTCACCCTGAGGTGCAACCAAGGACATCTGTAGCTGGTCTCTGTTCCTCAAACAGCATAGAAAGCCCCAGCATTTCCAGGCTCACCCAGAGTTTATTCCTGTGGTATCTCATGGCTATTCCAGTGCTGTTACACTTCAGCAACCTCTCCAGTTGGGTGTTTTGCCTCTCACATGTTCTCATCATCCAGGCAGGTCAGAGGTCCTGAAATTCTGCCTTTTTTCTCCTTTTAATTTTTTTTAATAGAATCAGTAAATGTATTACAGACTTTTCAGCTTGGCTTTTTTTCTTTTCCAAAGCTGAGGAAATCTCCATTGTTTGCAAAGGTATACCTGGTCTAGATCAAGACTTAAGTAAGAATTCAAGTTGTGTCTATGATCAGGAATCCTGGTCCAGCAACTGTGACTGTTTCAAGTTTTGAAAACCTTTAGGATGGAGACTCCACACTCTCTGTGCTCCCATTCCTGTGGTGAGCCGTTCTCCTGGAGCAGCAGTCACAATTCCTGTTGCTTCCACTTGTGACTTGCCTCTTGCCCTGTTGCCATGCACTTTGGAGAAGAATCTGGCTCCATCTTGCTTATAAATGCAGCAGGTCACGGTGGTATGTTAAGTTAGAGCAGTCAGGCTGCATGGATCCCTGACAATATTTAGCAGTTTTAATCCCGAAATACAGAACACCTGCAGGGCTTTGGTGTGGCTGTCCAGAGCCGCTCAGGAAGTTATGGCAGCAGCGGGTGGTTATTCTGGACCCTGTTCCTGCAGGGAACCGTGATGCAATCCCTCCCTCTGCAGCCAGGAGGAAAGAGCACAGATCACTGCCTGCGTGAAGCCTTTGGGAAAGTTATCAGAGCCTTCATCTTCAAAGCCTTACTTCTAATTAAAACTTCTTGCTAGTTGAAACTCCCTTCTTGTTCCTCACTTGCTTTTTTCCTGCTTTCTGGCAAATCTGACGTTTGGGTTGATACTTTGGAAACTAGAGATCTTCAGCCTGACTTCAGTCAAGCCTATAGCCTGCTTGAGGGAAGCGGGATGGAAACCCCAGGCCATGCACACCACAGAGCATGTCAGGCAGCAACGGCTTCCCACCACTGCTGGCACAGGCACTCCTTGGGCTGCTGAACCATCTCAACCTTGTGTAGAAACCTCACCTAATCCTACGTGGTGTAAAATTCACCCTGCCCTACTGGGTGCAAAGGAGTTTACCTTTCCTTCTTAGAGCCCCGACCTCTCTCCACACCTCCTCTGCCTGCTTGTTCACCTGCCGACTCCCGAATCGCTGCTGCCTCCCAGCCCTTGGTCCTTCTGTCCCTGCACCCAGCCTGCCCGGCCCAGGGCAGCGCTGCAGGGCGCCAGCTGGGAGGGCTGGTGGGTGCTGCCACCTTAAGGCTTTTGGAATTCATGCTCCAACAAAACCCACGCACAAATTAAGCTGGGGGACAGAGGATGAGGAGCTGTCAACCAACCAAAGGCATTATGTAGCAGTTTGAGGATGGCATGAAGCAGTTACCCTGCTCTCTCCGAGCCCTGCAGCTCCTCCACTGGCTCTCATGCAAAAATAATGAGGGGTTTCAGCCAAGGTCTTTGTGTGTATCTCTTGATTTTTCAGGCTGATGAGAAACCACCCTTTGTAATCTGCAGGCCAGAATCTGAGCAGATGAGGCCAAATATTAAAGTTTCTCTCTCACAGAAGACTTTTACAGCACCCATTTCTGGCAGGAGTGGGCGCAGAGGTGGGTGGCAGCTGCCCACAGGGTTTGGCACTTGTTTTTCATCAGCTCTCAGAAACAAATAAGTGGTGCGAATGAATTTGCACATTGCATTTGCACTCTGAATGCTTTTTGGCGGCAAATTTTGTTATTCATTGAATTCTCCTGTGATCTGTGGCCTTTCCATCCCCATTATGTTCCTGTGCTGTGTGACCCTGAGGGTGGGCACTGCTGGCCTGAGGGTCTGAAGCTGCTTTCCCAGAGCAACCAGCCAGAAGACAGCGGGCTCAGCAGTGGCTCTCACCCTCATACCAGAGACCACAGAAGACAGCTTGGCCGGAGTTAAAAGCTTTTCCCCCTACCACTGTTTCCTCTGGGCATATGAGCAGCACAGTGTGCTTGTATGGACCCACATGGACTCTGATTCCACAGGCCTGCTCATGTGGTGGGATCCATCTGCCACTAAGCTGTCATCACAGGAAGTGCCCTTCACTATCAAATTTGTAAGACTTGCACAGGAAAGCAGGTAGCAATTGTTGAATTTTTAATCCTGAGGACAAAGGCTATCCCACATATTAGGCCTTAGTTCAAAACACAATGAAGACAAAAAGCTTTGGACTTTGGAATAGTCATAAAGAGTATAGAGTAATTAAGAATTTGTCTTAGGCCTCTCACTCTTTCTGGATATAAACCCATATGTTTTATGCTGGAGTAATGCAATTCAGAAGGGAGCTGCAGAAGGGCATTAACTCACATACTTGCTGCCTGTATTCAGTACATTGAAGGACTAAGGTTTGTCATCTCCATATGTGGCATTGCTTTCAGAATTTTTTTAAGCAACCCAACATTTTCTGAAGTGTTATTACTACAAAAACCTTAATTTTTTCCTGGCTAGCTCAGCAACATCTCACTCTGAGCAGCAAGCGGAGGCCATGCAGCCATCCCTGGTGGACCTGGAAGTCAGCAGGTTTAGGGAAGTGCTCTTTTTCTGCAGGTGGGAAGGTCATTTATGTTGAGGAGCTCAGTGTTTTGCTGTCAGGAGGAGGGAAGCAGTGTCAGTCCACTGGAGGCCCTGACTCCTCCCATGTTGTTTCTCTCTGACTCACAACCCACAGCATGGCATTGTCATGTCTTTAGGCATCCATTCAGTCTTTTGGCCAGCTTAAAAAACACAGATAAAATACTTTCCTTTTCAGTTTTCCTTGCAGCCACCCCTTCTGGTCCTTCCTCCTTCCCATGGAAAGATCACTGCTTATGGATGCCTCCTGGATAAAAGAGTGCGGGCATTTTTCTTTCAATGCAATTTTTGTTAACACAAACCCGCAATTATATAGATGTAGAAAATATCAAAATGAACACAGGAAAATAAGCTTCTTATATACAATCGCTATGAGAATGCAGCAACTACTATTGGCAAAAGTAACCTACAGGTCATCTGGGATGGAGTACCAAAGGTAACTGACTAGGTAAACACTCCATAGTAAGGTCTTGCCTGCATTTTCATAATTTCTAATTTCTATGTCACTCCATATGCTCCCACTGTTATTAATCAAACTGTGAGCATGACTGAGCCAATGTTTCAAAGCTCAACAGTTATTTGTGGGTTTCCTATTCATAACAAATTAAAATATACATTATGATTTCCAATGCATATTTGGATTTGTGAAGCACAAACTATCATTAGGAGCATCACACAGAAATCAAACATAAACAACCTCTTTCACCGTCCTAGTTATACACAACAATCTTCTGCTTCCAACACACTGATAAAAACTTCTAAACACTGACTTGTATTCAAGCCATTGTTTATACTGACAGAAAAAGTGCAGATAAAACCATGAAAAATTGCTAATGAGAGCTTGACACTGTGTTATTCATGAAAATAGCAAAATAATAAACTCTGTACTATAACAAGCAGCTCACTATGCTCTTAGAAATGATTAACAGAGATTTTAGATCATGAAAATTGTATGTCTGAGTGTTTTCATTTTAGGTGGCTTAATAATCATTTAGGCAAAATGTGCTGGGACAAACGCACATTTTTTTGTTTGTTGTTAAAGTTATTTATAGTTTCCTAATAGAATCACTGGAAGTTCTTCAGCTCATCGTCTTCTTCTGCCTTAATGGACTGCTGAACAAAGGGCAGAATTCAGGGGATCAAGAATTGCTTTACAGAACAATCATCAATTTGTGCCCAGTGAGCAGTTAAGCCTGGCCTGCCAGTACATGTGCCTTTGCCAGTGACAGCCTGCTCTCCAGACCATGCTGTCTTTTCGACTGCTTTCCTTCTCTCCTTGGATTTCTCTATCAGTCGCTATTTTTTCTCTCTCTTATCATTAATTCCTGCACCTTGAAGCTCCTCAGGCTTCTGGGAGTAGGACAAGAGTGTTGAAATTGTTGGGATTTGTGCCAGTTTGTTAGTGAGAAAAGCCAGAGGTGTCTTCTGGTTTTTGTAGATTGCCAGGAGAAGCCACATGGTTTTTAGTGGTTGGAGGAGGATCTGTCGGCAGCCTGCTGTCAGCCTGTTGCAGGGATAGAAACCTCTCCAGTCCAGAGCTACCATGGGGTGACAGCTGGGCTCATGTCACTTTTCCTGCAGCAGTGGGAGCCACATCCCCAGTGCTGTCCCTGTCGTGCAACTCACATGTGCCCATGGCATGCCTAACCTACAGGCACTCCCCACTGCCTGCAAGCCACAGAACAGCAAATGCCTGTACTTTGTGCTATGTAAGGGTAATAAATAGCTATAGCAAACATTCAAGTTCATGCAAATGCACTGAGCCTGCCTTCACTGTCCTTTAAACCTGGGAAAAATTGCAGTGTTGCTTCTGCCTGCAACTTTTTTGCTAGTGCCATGGAGGGTGGTCGGCACCCTCACATTGACAGTCTGAGTCCAGACTGGCAAAAGTGACTGGGCTCAGTTTGCTCAGGTGTTTACTTGTGTTTTATGTCCTGCATTTTAGTTTCCCTGCAGTTTAGTCTAAGTCCTGGGGAGCAGATACCTACTATGGTCCCTCTGTAGAGACCAGCACAGCAGGGCCCCAAGCTAGGTATGGCTCTACTGTATTTACCAGATCTAGCCTAAGGCAAACACACACAAAGACTGTGTTTGAGAGGCTAGTGTCTGCACACCTTATCATACAGCAACAGGTCAGCTAACACAAGCTTCTCTATACAAAATAGCTGTGCAAATGTGGAGGCACAACGGGAGAAAAGGCATCTTGTGCTGGGCGGCAGCATGTGCTCACAATGCTGAAAATGGCTGTGTAATTTATATCAGGCAGAAGCTAACAGCATGTACCAAAATAACCGCTGTGGCATCACTCTGAGCACACGCTTAACCAGACAAAGTAGATAATGCGCCACTTTACCAGAACAAGAATATTTTTATTATCACCATTGGAGCAATCACAGCCATGAAGCCAGGAGGAAGGTGATGTGGAGATAGTCACTTCTACCTTTATTAACTCTTAAATAAATTGTAACAGCAAGTACATTTCAGAAGTAATGCCTCTCTTCTTCCTGAGATGTGCTGAGCGCACACAGCTCTGAATGCTTTCCCGGGAAGCCAGAGACATTCAGGAGCCATCAGGAATACGCTAATGAGCTTGGAGAGAAAAGGGAGAGAATTATCACTGAAACCTGAAATCTGATTTACCTACTAGGTAACTAGCATCACCCAAGGTTATTCTGTCTACTCCTGAGCACCATAAACACTCAGAAAAATGCAATTCTCTTTTTAGCCAGATTATCTTCTCTTTTAATTTTGATTCATAAATAACTGAATTGAGGACCTGACTATGAAAAACCAGCATTCCCAACTATTCTTCCAACACATGGAAACAGCAGCAAAATGCTCCCTGTGAAATATCCCTCTGCCAGAAGAAAAAGGTCATCATTAGAAGTTTCCTGGAACAAGGGCGAGTCTTCAAATTAAGTTTCTATCTTTTTTAACCTCTATTCTGAGATCTTTGGCAACCTTCCTCTTTGTTTTGTAATAATTATGGTATCAGTCCTCATTAATGTACTTTGCAGCTAGATTTGTAGATACTTTATCACAACTGGGTAAACAGCCTCATTAAACACATTTTACAAGCAAGAAACTGAGCTAGCAGCTAGCTGAGCACTTGCCTTTAACTCACAGGGCAAATCAGTGGCAGAAACTAAACCAAGAAGCTTTTGTCTATTTGGCTTCCAAACCCCAGATTTAATCACCTCATTATTTTCAAAGGTGTCCCGCTGATGTCACACTTCAGGAAAGCAGGATGAGTTTCCCCATATGGATTTAAACTCATCTCTTATGGAAAAAAAATAGTAACAGGATTTTAGCCAGTACCTCTGTCCAAAATTCCCCTGGATGCTCTTGTTACAGCAGAGAAAAACCCCATGGTATCAGTACTAAACTAAAATGAACAGGAAAGCAATATATTCACAGCTCTCAAGAAGCTTAAAGAACAAGAAACCAAAACCAGCAGCTGAGACAAATCAACAGCCTATGGTATTGGGGGCGTAAGCCATATTTTTCTGACAGTTTCACAGGAGAGTGTGAGTCAAGGCAAATGCTGCCAGTCATTTTCTGAACGAGCAGGCGTCTTCCCAGAGCTTGGCCACACCACTGAGTTTAACAGTATCTTCAGGAGGCATTTTAGACCAGTGCTGGTACCACGACCAGTGTGAAATGGCACTTTGATTCATTACTTATCCACGCTGGGATTAGAAATTGCACATGCTGAGCTCAGTTTGGCTAACTCAAGTTAAAGTAATGGTGGGAACATTTTAGCCTGAGGAATTAAGGCCTGTAGGAGAATATGAAATTGAATCCAGTGATTAAAACCAAGCCAGCTTGTTCTGATTTCTGCTTTAACCCCAGTTAACATGATGAGCATACCAGGGTTATGGCCCACAAATACCATGGTCTAGTCACTTGCTGAACTGGAGAAACCCTTACTGGGCAGCGTTACATACATGTGTGAGCTCAGTTCAGTATCATCTCAAGCTCTGTGAAGCATCAACTTGAGATAAAGCCATTCTGCTCTTATCATTTCAGTTTTTCAGTTTGCCTTTAGTTTCCAAGGTTTGTGTGGGGGTAACTTTATCTCAGTGGCTGCTTTATTCATCTGGATGCTGATGTCTGCAGCAACTACACAGCTCACACTGCCCAGCAGTTCACAGCAGTCACTAGAGCCTGGCTCCTTGACATCTGACAGCACCAGCACAAAGTTATCTCTCTGGGGTGAAAGATGGGGCCCAAGACCTGCTTCATATCAGGTATCAAGTTCAGAGTCATTCCTCTTTAAGAGCAAGAGATGTGTATGGGGATGGGATGGGATGGGATGGGATGGGATGGGATGGGATGGGATGAGTGGGATGGGTGCAAGAAGCAAAGTCAGACTAAGCCTCACTTTGGTGATAGGTGAGCTGCTGTGATTGATATAGGAAAAAGGGTAGGAAGCTATGGGGAATTTAAAGAAGAAAAGCCTGAAGAACAGATTTCTTTGCAATGTGGGAAGGCTGGCAGTAAGTCATAGTAACAGTAACTATGAAAGACTTGGCTATTTCAGTTCTGCTGACTGCTTTATCATGAACAAGCTGTTAGCACAGTCCATCTTAAGGCTGTAGAAGTACTTCCAACATATAAAACCCCATCTGAAGGCCAAGAAAGTCACAATAAACTGGCTGAGACTAAAATTTCCTGAGTTGGGGTTGTGCCTCAGGCTAAATTTGTTTGGGAACATTCAGCCAAAAATTTTTTAATCCCTTTCTAATGGCTGACATCGTTCTTAGAAATCTATTGTTTATCTGACCTTCTCCTAACCCGTTAGAAAAATTTCTGGTGGTATTTTCCTTTCTCAGTTTAATGCTTTGAAGCATTACACGCAAAATTTGGCAGGAGGCAGCTTTCTGTTAGGAAGACACATTGCACCAGCTCTCTAAAACTGTTCTCAAACTTGGCCATGTTACAAGCACTTGAAAACCCTGTTTGCGTGTGCTTGATAGAGTTCTCAGTTTTTCAGCTAAAATTCCCCAGAGATGTCTGAAAAGAGCAGGTGGTGGTTATTGCCGGCTGCCGGAGGCTGGCAAAGGTGAATGACAAGTGTGAAGTTGGTCTCCTCCACGATCCCCTTGCCCACTATCAGCACTGAAGCAGTTGGGACAAGAGGCCATCCGAGTGAAGGCAAAACAGGCAAAAGATAGATGGTGGGCTGAAAAAAAGAAAGTGGAGGAAGAACCAAAAAAGTCTGGGACTGGGTAGGAGACATTTCTGGTCTCAGAAGAGGCCAGCAAAGATGAAAGGTTTCTGGGGTCTTCACCAACCTCATCTCTGCTGTAGCCTGGGGGATGGTTAGCCAGGGAATGAGAGCAGCAGGCTTCACAGTGACCTTTTGTGCTGTTCCAAGAGGCTTTGCTCCTCCAGAATGAAACACTGCTGAGGTTTGGATCCATCTGATGGTGTTAGGGGAAAAGCAGTCAGCCTGCTGGAATTAGGAGCAAAAATTTCTGAAAGCTCAAGGAAGTATTAATGTTATGTAATCAGTGCATCCTGGCTGGCACCAGTACTGAAACGAAGAGGAAGAGAAGGAAGAGTGTTTCTTCAGCCATAGAAAGATTTTCACCATACCTCTGTGAAGGAATGAGTATGTGATGCTGGGTAATTATTGAAACAGCAATTTTCATAAACAGGTGCTAATCTGTGACCTTCATGTCTGCTGGGGAGCCAAACCTGTGATCCTGCAGAAGGATCTACAGAAGCTACTTGCAACCTCAGCTGGAAACTGGACATGGGTCCTGGACAGCTGTGTGTGGCAGCTTCTAGGCTTTTCCTGTTAGGCACCAACACTTAGAAGGTTATTTGGACTTAATGTCTCCATTTTCTCCATTGGTGGGTCCTCAGAGGGATGATGTGAATACAAAACATTGCCTGGTCCAAACCCATGCAGTTACTGATGACCACTGTGCAAAAAACCCCACCAAAACACCCTTATGGGCAGGGTGTGAACAGGAGGTGGAAAAATAGGCTTTGAAGCCAAATACTATAATTAAAACAGGATTAGTAAATGATCATCATCTCTTCTGTGCACTGAATAAAGGGAGGGTCCTTCAGAAAGGAAAAATAGCATGAGATTGTAATTATGGATGTAATTAGAGATGATCTTACGGAATATATGGACAAAAAGGCTCAATTAAAATTGTGCAGGCAACTCTTGCATTACCTTACTTCTGGATGCTTCGGTTTGCAATATTAATACGTTTTTTCTTAAAGCTGCCTTTCTGTTTGTATTGCAGGTTGTCCAGTGAAAGTGGTGATGTCTGCATGCAACTTCTGTAACTTCACTTAGCTCATCTCTTAATTGACTGTGCACAAAGACATGCACTCAGCACAGCAGGGCTGCAGCTAGCTAAAATTAATGTGTATGGATTTGGAGTTTTTTTCCCTGACTTGAAAATCACTCAAAATATTACTTTATTAAAAAGAAATTAATGTCTTTCATTCCTCAGAAGGATAATTACCCTTTTCTCTTTCTCTCTCTCAGAAAGAGATTTGTTGTCTATTGTTTCTTTGCTTGCTTTGAAATCTGTTCTTTTGAAATTACCTAAACTATAACACTTGCTTGACTCCTTTGCAGGAATGGCAGTCCATGCTACTAGCCAAAAGTGGAGGAGCTGTCTAGTTTGTAGCCTCAAGGGGGTAGTAGAAAACATCATTTACCCAAAGACCTTTTGGAAAGGTGTAAACTGGGGTGGGTGTAGTACTTTTTTTGATGTTCATTAAAAGTAAATCCACTTCCCAAATTCAAATCAATTATCCTTCTTACAGCCTGGAGGTGAGTCATGGGAGTTCCAACAGCCTGCTGACTTCTTGCAGGATTTCATATTTCAAGTTTCATGGTTGCTGCAGGCAAACTTACCCTTGACCATTATGTCCTGAACCAATTCTTCCTTTTTGTGAATAGCAAACTCAGCAGACCATCTCCCCTAGTTGTCTCATCAATCACCTGTGTTGAGAAATTGTCTTTAGCACGCTCCAGAAGCCACCTGGATTATGCCCAATTATACAGCCCTTTTGATTAAAGTACACCCATGAATTCTAAGGCCTGCGATCATGTGAGATGGATCTATCGACTTTCCAGTCTGTAGTGAGAGCCTTGTACAACATTGCCCGTGTTGCTTTGCCACCTTCTCCTTGCCCACAAGCACTTGACTGGTTCATCACCTGTCCCATGGATAAGCTCTGGCCACTCCTCTGCATAAAGCACAACCACTCCTCACCCCTTCCAGCCTGTCTTTCCTGAAGACCCTATGTCCATCTGAAGCAGCCCTCCAGTCATATGAACTATCTCTCCATGTCTCTGTAATCCAAAACAAATCATAATTCTGCACTTGTGTGGGAGCTAATAATCCCCCCAGTTGTTTCCGATGCTGTGTATGTTTGTTTGCAGATACTTGAGATGAACCCTGAGTCATGATGCTGGCACAAGTGACATGAAGCTTCATGCTGTAGACACTCCAGGGAGGGGACATCTGCACACAGATAATGAGTGTTTAGGTGCCTTCTTGGGCAAGGGGCATTCCGAGGCCCTGGCTGCATACCAGAGCTGACTGCACAGTCTTTGTAAGTGCATCACTTTGCAGTCTGAGCTCTCCACCATTGTTGCAGCAATTGCTCCATTAGGAGCTTTTCTCTGATCACACTGAGATCACAGATCAAACTGTGATGGGTTTACTGCTTCTTTTTAGCTAGAACTAACTGTCGTAAGAGCAAGCTTTATTGATCTCTGATGGCAGAGATGCCAGGAAAACATAGCTGTGCTGCTTTAGGAAATACCTCGACTACCTCCATAATTGTGTTTGCATACTGCTGCCCCAAAAGCTGGAACTTCAAGGCTCCTTGCAATATGTGTGCTTTCTCACTTGTAGCTGAGCTGTGTGCCACAAAAGTCAAGGTCATCGTGCTGACTGACATTTGGAGTTGGATAAAGATTGTTATTCCCAGAATGATTTTTAAAGTCTCGGGTCACCATTTTAGGCTAATTTCTGTGACAAGTGCTTTCTGTAGGGGAGAGTTTCACCTAACCTGAGCTTTCTCAAGGGCCAATGGAACAAATTGTCAGCACTGCAAACAGAAACCTGGATGGTCTGTGTTTAGGAGCTGCTTCTCTCTTGACTTGTCTGTAACAAACAAGAAGGCCACACAGATTTAAACAAACTCAAAATCGCCCCATGAGAATGTAGCACGGCTGGGTTGCTTGTTGTGAACTGCAATCCCACCTCAGATGTGGGAGAGGGCAACCAAACACCTGGACCTCACCCAACCCTGCCCCACGGAGGGCACCACTGCAGCAGCTGCCACCACCAGGCAGGGACACAGGCCTCTGAGCTCCGGCTTTGGAGGAGGAGCAGGAAGAGGAGGGATGACCCTTCTCACCACTCCTCCAAGGCTGAGCTGAGCAGAGGAGGGGCTTTGGGTCTGAGCCAAGTTTCACATTCAGAGGCCAGCGACTGCAGAGGAGCCGGGAGACTGAGGGTGTGGGGAGGAGGAGAGAGCAAGAAAAGGGCAGCTGCCTGGAGAAGGAAGTGAGAGAGAAAAAAGGGGGAAGAGGAGAGGCAAAAGGAGGCAGAAACAGTCTTAGGTCAAAAGAAGAAGGCCAAGGAGTAGACAGGCTATGAAATGGCATTGCTCCTGTGGTTGGGGGCCCAGCTGTCATCTTGCTGGAGCAACATCTCTGTACTGGGAGTTTTTCTTACAGTCTTTGCTTTACTTCTTGACTTCATGAAGCGGAGGAAGAAGTGGAGCCATTACCCGCCAGGCCCTGTGTCGCTGCCGTTCATTGGGACCATGCTGTACATTGACTTCCGCAACCCCCACCTCTCCTTCAGCCAGGTGAGTGCCAGCCCCAGTGACAAAGCACCCCTCAAATGACCATGAGCCCAGGAGGGATGGGGACACCCTGACATGATCTGTCCTTGCACAATGCTGAAGAGCAATGCCCTCTCCAAAGTTCAGAATGAAGCTAGTCACTGCCGAAGGACTCTGACCTGGCACATACAGATAAATAGATAATCACACACCAATACTCACCAGCCTCCATATCCCAATCTCTGCATGAGCTTAGTGGGAGGTGCTGTTGTTTCCCCAGTGATAGGTGATGCTTGCTGTGCTGCAGAGTTGGCCAGCAGTTTAACATGTGGGCACGTGTTGGGGCAAGGGAACAGGGAGATGTACAAACAAGGGAAGACAAGCAAGTATCTGTGGGCTGGGGATGTGGCTGCAGGAACAGCAGACTTCCCTGCAGGTTACTTAAGCACACCTACAGGCATGTGCCAGTTTCAGTTAAAGGGATCAGCTTGCTGATTTTCCCCAGCAGCAATGTCCAGAATCTCAGGTGCTAGTGTTCTTATTCAAAGTCAGGGCTTAGCTTTTCTTAAATGAAAAAGCACAGCACAGCTTGCAGAAGATAAACCACGGGGGTTTTGTGCTTCAATCTGCAAACTCTAAAAGCCTTTTCTCTAGGACAGCACCATTCAGCTGTCTGTCCAAAATCTGCCAAATGGAGAAACTAAATATAGTGTCTGTATTATTTGCTTGCATATAGTCCAAAAGATACCATTTTAAAATCACATCACATCACATCTGGGTCATGCTAACCACAATCTTGACCAGTAATCTCTTTTAATGATGTATTTCTAGTGCCGGTGAAGTGCTAATTCCCTTTCCAACCCCACTGCAAATACAGTCTTAAGTACTTCAGTTCTTTGCATTGCTACAGTGCAGAAATGAAGACACTTAGGTTTTTAACAACAACAACAAAAAAAAGACAACGGAAAAAAGAAAACGGAGTACAGTCCATGGTCATTGGTACTATTGCGCTGTCTTCCAACAAGATGTTCCTGGGCATGTTGTTCAGTGTTACTGATTAGCAGGGGAGATTTGACCTGCCTTCTCAGGAGTCTGTGTCCAGCCAAAGTGCATGTCTCCCTGGAGGAGATGTAGTCCCATGGTGAGTCAGACAGGCTTAGTTGTGCAGCTGTCCTGCTGTCAGTATTATGTCCCTTAGAGATCACAACAGGTGCAGGGTGTGTGCCAGTTACCAGTCTTACTAGATGCTCCTTTTAGGGAGAAAGTTGACCTGGAACTCCAGTGTGGAATTGACTCTTCCAACTGTGTTTCTGGGAATCAGGCTCTGGGTAGATCTTTAGAAATAAATGCATGTTTAAAAAAAATTACCTACAACCTTACCATCAATATTTCCTTCTAGCAGAAGTAGACTAACTCAAAACTTGCCTAGTCTTTCAGATCAAAATAAAGACAACTATTAGGAAATAATTCATTATTGAGCATGCAACCTTTAAAAATCCCCCAAGAGATCCTTGACCTTGTGTTGTCAGACAAAATCCAAAATACTTGCACAATGATCTCATGACAACGGTTTGACCAGGATAGGTGTATTCTAAATCCTTCTACTCGCAGAGCACTGATCCTGGCTTCAGCTGCTGTTTGGCACTGCTCTGAGCTGTTACACTGCAAAGACAAAGGTCAAAGATCAGCTGAAGGTCTCCTGATAAAAGCACCTCAAAAATCACTAAACAGGAAAGGTCCTAAGGAAGGATATGGTGATTTTTTATTTTTTTTTTTTATACTACATTCAGCTCATTTTCAGGGATGTGCGTTTTTATCTTGGCAGCTTCAGAAGAAGTTTGGAAACATCTTCAGTCTCCAGAACTGCTGGACCAACCTGGTAGTACTGAATGGGTATAAAACAGTGAAGGAAGCCCTGGTCCACAGATCGGAGGATTTTGCTGACCGGCCATATGTTCCAATATATGAACATATGGGCTACGGAGAGAAATCTGAAGGCAAGTCACTTGGAAATGGATGTTCCCTGCTGGCAGTAGCACAAGGAGGACTGGGTAGATAGTGGGTAGATGGGAGAATTTCTCAGAACAGTGCCACCTTCTCATGTCCCTCTGTTCAGTCTCCTTGCATGTCTGCCACCCTTTGGGGTGACAACATCAGATTTGATGAAAAGGGAGCTCCCTTTAGTGGCTGTAGCACAGCTCCAGGTTCTGGCACACACCTCTTCAGCAGTGCTAGGACACTGTCTGTGATACAACTTCCCAGCCACCATTGGAGCTGGTAGCTCCCAACATTCAGTGATTAGTGCTTATGCTCACACACTATGGGCGTGTCGTTGAAATCACACAAAAAATGGTAACTTTCTTCCAAGACTAGTGTTATCCAGCATCCAGCACACATCTCTCATCCTCAGCTCCTGTGCGGTGGCGCAAGCTGCTACCCAGTTCACACAAAGTAACAGTGCAATGCTGAATGGTTTGGGGGAATGTTTCCTTTATCCTTAGCAGTACTTGTTGCTCTCATTGCCCTCCACCTTCACTGGCCATGCATGTGATTTGAAAGGTGCAGTAATCCATTTTTAGAACTGCTGTATGAATAAGCTGTACACGATCAGACTTTCATCTATGCACACAGACCTCTATCTCCAAACTCACATTTGCTATTCTCTCAGAGCTCCTGACATTTCTTATTCATCCATTACTCCAGGGATTATTATAGCAAGATACGGACATGCCTGGAAGGAGCTAAGGAAATTCACACTCTCGACCTTTAGGAACTTTGGGATGGGAAAGAAATCCTTGGAGGACCGAGTGACAGAGGAAGCAGGATTTCTGTGCTCTGCAGTCAGTTCTGAAAAAGGTTTGTCACATCCTGAAGGATGGGGAAATCATAGAAAAAGGCAATACAATGATGCAGAGAGAAGAGTAATACTACAGTCACTTATTTGCATGCAGTGCTCTCTTCCTAATCAAATGCAGTGGTTTTAGTCTATAGGCATTAGTGACCCTGCTCTATCTTGAAGACACTTCCACTTTACACAGTGGAGCTACTGTAACACTAATCCCTTTGAAACAGGAAACAAATAGGACATAAATAGAAATAAAGATGTAAAATATAATTACTGCCATAACTATTACCTTTATGAAGTTTAGTGGAACATATTGATATTATCACATGCAATAGAATTGCAGCTGAGAGTTTTCACAGCACATCACCTATCATCTAGACACAAAGCGAAGTGTTGTCAAGTCACAGAACAACTATGCGACTCAGCTTTTCTTGAGAGTTTTCTCCTTTAAACAAGGATCAACAAAACAGTAGTAGGAGATGAGACAATCTTCACTTTCTAGTATGATGCATTTGTATGTTGAGTGGTTTAGGGGATTTTTCTCTTGAAGGCTTAAGGAGGCATTTGTGTATTCTTGTTGCTGACAGCAGAGGTCCAAGAGCTTGGCATAGCTTAACTTCATTGTTTGGCCTCCACTTTCAATTTTAGGTCGTCCTTTCGATTTACGTTTTCTTGTAAATAATGCAGTCTGCAATGTGATCTGCACCACCGTGTATGGAGAGCGTTTTGACTATGGTGATGAGACATTCAAGAAGCTGATACATTTGTTTGAAAAGTCCCTGAATGAAGAAGCTGGATTCTTGCCTCAGGTAAACCAAGAGCATAAGATGTTCTGTAAGAAGCTGCCCTCTGTTGCTTGAGAGCGTTGTATTTTCATTATTTTTCTTTTTGCATCTTCTCTCTCTGGTTCTGACATCCCAGCTTCTTAACGTGGTGCCCATTTTGTTGCGCATCCCTGGAGTGCCACAGAAAGTCTTTCGAGGGCAAAAGGCGTTCATGGATTTCATAGATGTGCTTATAAATAAGCACATGGAGACCTGGAACCCTGCTTACATTCGAGATTTCAGTGATGCATTTTTAAAGGAAATGGAGAAGGTAGGATGACACCAACAGAACCTTGGGGTCTAGAGAAAATTCCTCTATCTGTTTAAGCTTGCTGATAGAAGTTGACTTTCCTCATAGAGCTGTATAAAACGTCTATTATCTAATTTCCTTATTTTTCATTCCACATTGTATCTTGAGAAGAAAGGTGTTAACTTCTTCATGCTGTGACCTCCTTTATCGTCTTAAGAGACCGCATTATCTGCTGATGTTCTTGTTCCCATTTTCTACTTTCCCTTTCCCCTCAGAGTCTAGCAACTCCCTTCTTTCCAGCCTACACCATGTTGAAGGCATTTAAAAGGCAATGATTGAGTTCACTAATACTTCTAAGTTTGTGCCAGGGAACAAGTCAAACATTCAAGATTCTGTGTACATCAGTGCCTTAATGACTGATGTCTTAAAATCAGTTACAAAACTGCAGCAACAGACTGCCTTTTTGGTATCATTGCCCAGTCCGTAGCCTGTCTTTAAACCAAGTTATGACTTGGAAAGATGGCATCTCCTTTAGGATGTGTGTCTTTGAATTGCTTGGTTAAGACCTAGTTCCCTGCAGATCTGATGAAGGCCTAAATCTGAATCTCACTGAAATAAAAGGAGTCTTTCCTTTGATTCAGTTAGGCATGAAGTCAGTGTAAAATCAAAGGTACTTGCGTCAGCCCATCCATCCACCATATGTTTCTGCACATGGATTCACTAAATTTCAAGTGCCAGATGAGCAGTAGTAGCAAATTCTGCCTGTGAATTGCTTCTGCCATCCAAGTCCTCAGGCTGGACTGCTGCTCTGCATAATAAACCCTGCCGTGCTGCGGGCACTGTGCACCTCCAGTCCATGCGTTAGCCCCCCAGCTCGCCTGGGCAGAGCAACATGACTGATGTTACTCTGCACTGAGCAGTACTATTTGGGGATGGACGTGAGCTTGACCATGTTGCCTCTTATCACATCTTTCTGCTGTTCACTAAGGTCCCCTGATAAGCCAGTCTGATAAATCCCTTTACTGGGTTAACTTTGGTCAGATCAGCCCCATAGCTCCCTTGCCAGAGTTCTTTTGTTGGGATAACAGTTCAGTCTTAAATGCCTTACTAATTGCTATCCATATTACAACAGCATCAAAATATACAGAATAACTTAACAGAAGCTAGTCCCTAGGAAAGGAAAGTATAAAGAGGATTAGAAAAGACAAGCAGATGAACTCATGCAGAGAGCTTGTCATATCTCATATGCTAACAAATTTGAGCTCAATTAGCATTTGGATGAGAGACCAGTTTTGCTGAAATTGGTGTTGCAGACTTAATAGGCAGCAATGATACCCTGATCTCTTTTTTTTTTTTTTTTTTTCCAAATTGTAAGAAAATAACAGGGCAGAAGCAGTGAGAATCTGTAATGCATAGCTATAGATAACCCCCTCAAAATACTGTTAATTTTGCATTTGCCACATCAATGCAGCCTCCTCTCTACTGTGTGGGTTTTATGATCTGATCAAACCTGAATAACTGTATTCCACCTCCTCTGGGGGAGGATGTTACAGCAAGTGGCAGGGGCCTGCTGTCTGTTTGAGTTGCGAGCACAAGGCACTCACTTCTGTCCCGAAGGCAGGTGTAGTGTTCATCTCTCAGGATACAGGAGGTGACAGGGTTACTGAAGTACATCAGTTATACACAGACCATTGCCTGTGCTGTGCTCTATCCTCCCAATTAACTTCTTAGTCAGCAAAAATGGATTTAGGCCTTCTCAGTACTTCTCTGGAACAACAATCTTCTCACCCAGCAAGTACCCCAGCTCCAGTCACCCACTTGTTTGCTCTCCACAGGGTAAGGTGGCTGAAGAGAGTGGTTTCAACTATAACAACCTTCGTCTAGTGACCGCAGACTTGTTTATAGCTGGTTCTGAGACCACCTCCACCACTCTCCGGTGGGCACTTCTGTACATGCTTCTCTACCAGGAAATACAGAGTAAGTCAGAAGACAGGCAGAGGTATGGTTGTCTTCCCTTCAACCTTCATTTTTCTGCGAGGAGACTGAATATCTCTCCATGGTTTGAGGATTTTGCAATGAACAGCTTTGGTGATTGTTGGTCTAGCAGAAGCCAGAAGAAACACTTCCAGAACATAGCTGTTCTGGCCGGGACTGGTGGCAGGGAGGAAGCCCTGGTAAAAAGACTGGAGTTGGAAGGGCAAGTTCGCTCTTGCCTTCATTTTGAAGGCTTCTTGGGGACTTTCAGTGGCCAGAGTACCCTCTTTCTGGTATTTGGAGTAGCTAATCTGTTTTAATTCTCTAATGCTGCATGCCCAGGTACCCTTTCAGCTGCATAGAGGTAAGGTAGCATGTCGAGTGACAAGACCTTAATTAAAGACACTACGTACAAAGAATAGTTAGACAGATGGCTCTGACCAACTGGAAACAAATGCATTCCCCTCTAGTTTCTGTTCCTTTCTCTAACTGCTTGTCCTGCTCTCACCCAGTATCTACAGTCTCATGCTGCCAGCCTTCCTACAGCTTGTACTAGCCCATTCTGCTTATTTAAGGGCACTCTAATTCCTTAGCTATGCCGCTTTCAGGTAAGGTCCAAGCAGAGATTGATAAGGTGATTGGCAGAGAGAGATCACCCACCATGAAGGACCAAGTGAACATGCCCTACACCAGTGCTGTGATCCATGAAGTGCAACGCTATGGGAATGTCATTCCTATTGGACTACCTCACATGACGTACCGGGACACTGAGTTGCAAGGCTTCTTCATTCCCAAGGTGACTGTGACCAGAAAGGCAATGCAGCATCCTCTCCCTGTGCAGATGCCAGGCATGGGGTGTGGGTGACCCCACGCAACATTGCAGTATTGCACTTCCAGCCCCAAATTGCAGTCACTGGCGAGCACTGAAGTAGGACATTTTTAAATACTAAATCCAGGCAGATGGTCACATTTGTGCTCTATGTTTGCACTGGTTCTGTGGGAGCCCAACTGCAGTGGCAGCTCAGTGCAAAGGTTTGCTTTCCTCTCAATGAGCTGTGACATTCACTGCCTGTGTTGGGAAGAGAAAGCAACAGCCTAACAGGCTCTCTGGAGGCACACGACACCAGTTTACTGGCTTTCCTAAGATCGTAGTAGTTAAAACTCTAATCTCTGAAACTACTCAAATGCCACTGGCATTCAGTCCACTGCCATTGTGACAGGCAGCTGCCCTGGCAGCACTGGTAGCAATGCAAGCCTGGGATTTTTTTTTAGCCTTGCGATACCCCCTCTAGCTTAGACCACTGGCATGTGAAACAGGAAAGCTTTGCAATTTCCCATGGCCCCTGCAAAAGTTGGGCTTCCAAGTCTGTCAGTCGGCTTTTTCTCTCCAGTGATAAAACAAGTCCAGGAGGATCTAAGAAGCAAGAGTCTGTTTCCCCTATGTAACCATGAAATTGGCATTTGCATGCAATGGCCTTTGTAAGGATACAAATTGCAAAAGTTCAGATGCTTCAGACCATAGGGCAGGCACCATATGTCATTGGAAAAGTGCCCTGCTTTACCTCTGTTCTAAATAAGATACAGAAAAGGAGATCAGTGCCTTATTCTGAAGCACTAAATGATGGTTGCTATTAAATGGGAGACAGACTAAAGGGAGACCAGCACTGATCCATTGTGCCAAGATAATGCTGCTGTTCTCATGTAAGTTTGTTCTTCTTGTGGATGACTGCAGGGGACAACAATCATCATCAACTTGTCTTCTGTGCTGAAGGATGAGGCAGTCTGGGAGAAGCCAAACGAGTTTTACCCTGAACACTTCCTGGATGCAAACGGGCAGTTTGTGAAACCAGAGGCCTTCCTGCCTTTCTCAGCAGGTAAATCTGAGGGGAGGATCCAGCTGCAAGTCACAGCGATTCCAGCATGACATAATGTCCTCTTACATAAACACTTTCTACTCCCTCTCTTGCAGGTCGACGTGCCTGCCTGGGGGAACAGCTGGCCAGGATGGAGCTCTTTATTTTCTTTACCACTCTCCTGCAGAAATTCACCTTTGTGGTCCCTGAGGACCAGCCCAGGCCACGGGAGGATGGTCACTTTGCCCTCACAAGCTCTCCACACCCATACCTGATACAAGCTGTCCCAAGATAAGTGCACACCACTCTCACTCACAGGCCACCACCGACACAAACTGTCAGAAATGTTGCAGGTGTAGGAAGGATAATGCCAGGTTCTGGTCAAGACCTCTAGAGTCTGTGCAGATGTCCCCAGCTGTGAACGTAAAGATCTGACCCAATATATGGCTTAGCTTAATTCTAGTCCTGGATCTTGAATCAGCCAGTCATAGCAAGTTACGAATGACGATCAAGTTTGCAAGTACATATATGGCTAATCAGCCAGCTCTGCTTTACTTTGGGCTCTCAACAGTTGCAGAATCAGTTCACTGAGCACACAGCTACTGATAGAATTATTAGTTCTGAATTAGTTTACTGAAATACAAGGGTATCCTGGGTAAAAGACAACTCTGGGGTCTTGCCAGTTCTAGGAGCAGAAAAACTTGGAAAGATCTCCTGGCCCACTCCCTTCCTTGTCAGCCCCAATACATACCCAGCCACACTCCGCCTCCCACTCAGTGCCATTCCACAGCAGTGTGTGCCTCTACCTGGTGCCAGGGGAGTCCAGCTCTGGCTGGGTTCCTGAAAAAACAGTCCAGGGTCACTCAGCTGATATGGCATGTGCTGCTGATGGGCAGGACAAGAGCTTCAGCTCCAACAGCATTTAAACTGCAGTTTCAGAGCAGTGCTCCTGGAAAATCTTACCATCCTATCCCCCCCATTCCATCCTGTTTATTGCATACTGCCAACCATTGCACACATATTGCACTGCCTTCATTTATAGCCCCAAAGAAAGTAAGTTTTCATCGTGACAACCCTTATCTCACACTATGCCTCCAGTAGGAGTAAGTACCAAGAAGGAGCACATAAATAATCTATATGGTGTTTCAGCCACAGAAGCAGGTCATTTGTGAAATGCAGAAATGCCTATATTTCAGAGAAATCCTGATGTTTAGATTAGATCTCCTCTAATTAGGTCCTGAAAACTGCTTTTTTTGCAGTGTTGCATGAAGTCAGCTCTTGGGCAGGTTTGGAACTCACAAAGGGATGGAGTTACACTGAAAGAGAACAGCTGTAGATTTCAGAGCTACCTTTCCCTTTCTTCCTGCAATATTTCTAACAAATTGTTTTTAAAGGTGTCTTAAGATATGTTGATGTTTAGATTAGTAGTAGCTAATTTTTAATGACATGGTGGAGAAGACCATACCATAAAGGAGCTTCTACACATAACCACAACTAAAAAATAAAACCCTCTGAAACTGAGTGCATGGGTGTGCACACATTCGTATCTATCTTTCTAATAGTAATTTTGGAAGCTATGAAAGCTATTGAATTATGCAAATAATTATTAATATAGTTAAAATTTTTACTTCAGCAGGAATGGCACTTTTATGGTTTTCATCTAAAAAATAATCTGAAAGAATAAAAGTGATCTGCAAAGTCTTCTTTCTTGCCTCTCCTCTTTGTGGTTGTCTCACAGTCCTACTACACACCTGCCTCAGACACTTAACATTTCTCTCCTTACAGCCAGCACGCCTCTTTCAAGATCCTTTCAGTGTTACTTTTCTGGTTGGCTCAATGACACTGAACTGGACATGCCTGGGTTTATAGTTACCAGCACACACATTAGTGTTTTTAAATAGGCTTCAGTGAACTAAACTTCAAATAGAAAGGATTCCAGCACTCGCGTATTTGGATATAAAGTGGGGGTATACCTACAGCACAGAGTGTCTTTCTAGCATGTGAGAATGCACTGAAAGAAAGTCAACGTGCATGTGCAAATATCAGCTGGCGTGGTCTTTTGGAGGCAAAAGGGCACAAATAGATCATTGCAAAATACAGATCTAAGACTGATAATCGGGAGGGGGAAAGCAAGTTCTCTAAGCTAAAAATGGCCGTAAAAGCCAACCAGCTGGCGTTGGGCTGGGGCAGGCAGTCACAGCACGGGTAGGAGCATGGGGCTACTGTGAGCACGGGGTCCCTGCTGGGACGCGTCCTGCTGCCTCCGGTCACCCATCGCCTCGGGGCCTGCACCTGCAAGGAGACCGCGACGGCAGGGCCGGGGGGCTCACCGGGGGCTGCAGTAGCTGCCGGGCCCTCCCCGGTCTCGGTCCCCTCCTCCAGGGAGGCTGCCATAAGCCCGCGACACCTTGAAGGCACCGCCTCGGTGAGCCTTGCGAGACTAAGCCCGCCCCTCCTCGCACC
>NW_020799092.1:3475132-3481950 GCF_003259725.1 Athene cunicularia | reverse complement strand
GGTGCTGCACCAAGATGGCGGTGGCGGGTAAAGGAGCGGTGTCTGCCTTGGTGAAGCCGATCTTCAGCCGGGACCTGGGCGAGGCAAAGCGGCGCGTGAGGGAGCTGTACCGGGCCTGGTACCGCGAGGTGCCCAACACGGGTGAGGGGCGCGGAGCCGACCACGTATGCGCGGGCGGGAGCGCTGCTCAAGGTCGTAACGGCCACCCGGCGGCCGTCGGGTTCTTAAAGGGCCCGTCGGAGGGTGGCGGTTACCCCCGGGCGCTCGGGGTCCTGCCTCGTCCCGACGCGGCCCTTGCCCCGGCCTGGCCCGCTGCGCGTGGGGCCGGTGAGCGCGGTTGTTCGGGCCCTTACAGCCGTTGCGGGCTCTCGGCTGCTCCCCGGTGCAGCACAGGCCCGCCGGCCTGGCCCAGCAGGGTTTCCCTTGCCCGCCCCGGCTGCCTCCCCTGAGGGAGTTCTGGACGGGGAACCCTGGTCTCTTCATGCCTTACTCGCCACTTGTGTTTTTCATAGCTAAGCAAAAGAGAAATCTGGCTTTAATTTTCTAGAACAGGGACGTGTGGCCTGATTGCCTGCCTCCTTAAAACTGCACTGGGACTTGTACCATGGCTCTGTAGTTTATTTGCTTTAAATTGAACATATTACTAAAGCTGGCAGATACTGCAAGAACAAATTACTGTGTAGTGTTTTAAAGGGTTGAGTTGCACATTCTCAGTGGAAAAAATGAAAAGCAATATAGATGATCTCTGTGGGTGTTCTGTTTTTCATAGTACACCTATACCAGCTGGACATCACGGTGAAACAGGGGCGTAACAAGGTGCGGGAGATGTTCCTGAAGAACGCCAACGTTACAGACCCACGGGTGATAGATATGCTGGTTATTAAGGTACATACAAGTTATTACTATTTTGTTGAAGCTGTGGAGAATGTGAGAGTGGATATTTGGTGGTGAGTGTGATGGAAGAGAGGGACAGTTTTATTTCAGCTTGTACTGGGGAAGAATTGTCTCTTGCAATCCAGATCAATTTTTATCTGTCATTGAACCTGTTGATAAGGGATCAAGCTGCTTTAGCAGGCAGAGGAATAGGGTCTTAACTCACCTACTTCAGATTTGCTAGAATATGGATTTCTGTCACTCAGTTTGCTGGCTCTTCCAGTTTGCAGATGTTTAAAAGATTAAGTATATGGCAAGTGAAATGGCAGTTTAAATACCAAGTTGGTTGTGGTTTTCTTTTTTTTTTTTTTTTTAGAAAACAATGTCAATTTGAGAAAGGAGAAGATGCTGCTAGCAAATTTACCATTAAAAATTACCTTTCTACTCCCTATTTCCTCAGATTGAGATGCAGTTTTCTTCACTGATTGTAAAACATACATTGGAGTGGCAATACTTGTTGGGAGGCTGGCTTTGGGCCAGCTCTGTACACATCTGGTTATGTCTCAGGCCTGAGAGACCTGTATGGTTCAAGGCAATAATCAGCATACCAAGAGAAGGGCAAGGCTTCAAAACAAGTCTGAGCAACAATAACCGACCTCTGTAGTTCTAATACATTAGGAAGCTTCCAATCAAGGACTGCTGTGTTCACCTGTTGTATTTCTTGCATTTCAAGACAGTTAATCTGTCTTCACGTGATGAAAAAATTTTGGAAACAAAATCCTGGATAGAATGGTAGGCGACAATTCCAGACAGTCTCATTTTGCCAGGTGCTGTCATCCTCCAAAGCCAGTACAATAATTCACAGATGGGAGTCATGACAAAATTAGGTTTAATATCTCTGTGGTAGAGATACTGGTGCAAAGCACTTAGCAGCAGTTTTACAGCTAACCTGCCACTATTCAAAAAAATTGGAGGTGCATGAAAGTTAGGAATGTGATGTAGAATTTTATGGGGGTGCTGGTCATGAAAGAAACAAGGCAGGTTCAAAAAAGGGGCAGGGTCCCTTGTCTGTTCCACAGGGCTGGGAAGCTGTGCTGTAGAGACAAGTCACTTGTTAATACAGGACATGAAGCAACAAAGTCACAAGGTGGAAACTGTATATTTGTGTCACAGTGCAGGTGATGCAGGCAGTCTTTAGGAGTACAGAATTTTTGATGCAGCTATCTTAAGGGTGTTTCTAAGTGTATTCAAATAACTTACATAGTGCTGTATAGTTAGACTGAGGCTGTAACTGAGGACTAGTCTAAAGTTCTTTTCTCTGTCTGCAGGGAAAAATGGATCTTCAAGAAACCATTCACATATGGAAGCAGAGGACTCACATCATGAGGTATTTCCATGAGACGGAAACCCCACGACCTAAAGACTTTCTGTCCAAATTCTATGCAGGCCATGATCCCTGAGAGATTGACTCTGTCTCTCCCTTCTATTACAAATAAAGTTCTATTTAGTGGAAAAAATACTTGTACAGAAAGATTGTATAGCTTATTAGGAGCCTAATGACTAACTCTGAATCCAGAGTGTGTGCTAGTCACTATGATCTGTATGAAGAGCTGCGATTTCCTAGTTTTGCTAATGTGTATTTTCAGTGCATGGAGTTTGTCCCATCCCTTGCCCTGGAGTGTCTGTTGAGTAACCACAACACCACCTGGCTGTGGGGCTTTCTTCTTAGCCTGCAGCCCCATATGTAGGTGTCAGCTCTGTGGAAGAAAGAGTGGGCCTTCAGAATAGCCAATGTAGTTGGCTTTTCTGAAAATAGAAAAGAAATAGAAAATAAATATGCTTGTGCTTAAGGCCCATCTATATTCATGCAGTGTTTTGCGATCTGATGCTATGACTTTGCTGACCTTATGTTTTTCACTTGGACACTAGTCTCTGTTTACTTTCTCACAGAGAATGGTGTAAAATCCAATAGGCAAATAAAGCCCTTTATGCAACAAAAAGATCAGCAGAGTCCATTTTCATGCTATAAAACGAAATTACTTGGAAAACTGGAGTTTTGTACTGTTGTCTAGAATAGGGAGGCTCTGTAAGAGCTTCTGATGCCTAGCAGAAGATGGTGTCCTACCATCACCTCCTTAACTGAATCAGAAATCACTAGCTCCATTTGAGAAGGGTAAGGACAGTTTTTTTCTTTAAACAGTCAGAACAGGTTTTCAGCAGGTAAAGGTGCTGGAGCTCCCCCATGCATGAATCAGCATCAGATCTTTGTATTACAAACTTCTTTTTATCATTGACTAAATACTGGGCCATTCTTCCCTGTATGAAGACTGTAAAGCAGCACTCCTCAGGGATGTATATGTATGTGTACCTAGGGGCTTTGGGGATGGAGTGCTTTTAAGGACAGAGTTGACACAGTCAGGAAGGGCCAGGAGAGATGGTGAGATAAAGCAGTGGTAAGAAATTGAACAGTATAGAAAACAAGAGCAGGGACATGTTTGGCTCCCAAGAGCATGATCTGGAGCAACCACTTATTAGGCAGCTTTGGGGAAGGAGAGGGCAACTTGGATACCAAGTAACTCAAGAACCTGTCAGCTGCCTTCAGCTACAGCTGATGGCATTACTCAGATTGCAGGCTCCCTTTTCTCTCAGTAGCTATGCTGGAGAGTTAAGAGAGCAAACATCAAAAGGAGTGCCATAATGAGGCGGCAAATGTGGCTGTTTGAACTATACATTGTGCTAATGTGTGCAACATTAAAAGAAACTTCTTAACAGCTACATGAATACTGAAGGGAAAAGTGGGCCATCAAGGGAAGAGGCCAGATCTATTGACCAGAAACTGAGAGAGACACACTGGAGCAATGCTGGCTTAAAAAGAAAAAAAAAATAATTTACTCATCTTTCAAGGTATTTCAGAAAACTGCTGATCTGATGTGACTGAAGATACTCTGTGTATGCCCTAGCAGTAGAGAAGACCTTTTAAGTCTTATGCAAGGAATTAATTGCAATAATAAACACTTCTGTGAAAAGAAGAGTTCGAGTTTATAAAGAGTTAAGAAAATAAATATATTAGGGCTCATACACAAGGAAGTACTGAATTACATAGGAATTACTAGGTACTTGGAGCCAGAGTGTTCAGGGATTTTCACTGTCAAGAGACTAAATGCTATAAAACACATCAGCAAGTTAGTTTGCAATTTGTGACCTTAACCTTTTAGCAAAGCTGCTCAAAATTTTTAACTCTGATTACAATACTGTAGTTAATCCTCAGTGAGGTGAAATTAGTGACACAGTCTCCATCAGGTTGTAAATCAGCACTGCAGTGCCACTATCAATATGCACTCCATTCTTTTAGTGGGGCTGTGTTGTGGGGTTGTTGCTTCCTCTAGGATTCCTGTCAGGTACTGTAGATTAGTACTGAATTACAGAAAGGACTCACAAGAGGAAATAAATACAAAGAGAGCGTCCTTACTGGAACAGATGTACAGAGGTAGAACAGTTAAGATAGAAGTGCTAGGACATAGGCACATAATCTGTAAAAACACAAGACCAAAGTCATACATCTCTTGATCTTTAATTAAGTGTTTACCATATTGCTAGTAAAAGGAATCCCAAGCAGTCTTTAATGAGGTGAGAGTGTGTGTGCAAGGATGCAGGGCCTATCAAGCGCTTCCTTCAGCCCTGATCTACCGATTTCTGTCATACAGACATGCGCAGGATGCTCACTGCAAAGGGGATACAGAACCCCCTGTCCCGTTTAGGAAGGACACAACACAGGTGACAGATGCTGAAACCATTGGTTTGTCAATGGTCTTCTCCCTTCTGTTCTTCCATTACAGTTCTGCAAATAGAGTAATAAGCTGTTACTCTTCAGATATACCGTAGAGCTCCAGTCCATACTCTCCCCCCGAACAACACAAGGTGGGGGTTTATGGAAAAGGAGCTTCTAACAGGCCACTTCAGTCTTTACAGTCTCTTTATTCTTTGTTTTAGCTGCAGAGTGCATGCTAGAAAATCCCTTTATCAAATGGAATGCATCCACCAAATGGATTATAAAGTAACATTATTTACAGCTTATTTTAGAACAGTTTCTTTGTTCTATAAAGAATCAAATACATCCAAACTCAAGTTTTTACACACAGGTAGGCCAAAGAGACTTACATAAAATGGTGGAAAGTGTAGCACAGTGTAGTGTACTACAGAAAAAGATGAATTATTTCCCCCCTTCCTTTATCCAATGAGTCTGAATGGTCCAACTAGTCTGGAGATCAGTGTAGCACCCACCAGATAGTTTGTTCTGATGGCTTCTGGAATTCTCTTAAATTGTGCTCCTCTATAATAGAATTTCATACAGTAAGTGATTCTCTTTAAGACAGTCATTCTGTGTGTTAGCAGAAGACTTTTAAACAAGTAAACATGTAGAACAGAATCACGTTTAGTTTGGAAAAGATCATCGAGTTTAACTGCAAACCTACCACTGCCAAGTCCACCCCTAACTGTGTTCCAAAGTGCCATGTCTACAGGTCTTTTTGAGTACCTCCAGGGATGGTGATTCAACTGCTTCCCTAAGAAGCCTGTTCCAATGCTTGTCCAGTTGCTTTTGGTGAAGAAATTTTTCATAATACCCAATCTAGACCTCCCCTAGCACAACCTGAGGCTGTTTCTTCTCTTCCTGTCACTTGTTACTTGGGAGAAGAGACCAACACCCACCTTGCTACAATCTCCTCTCACAAAGTTGTAGAGAGTGATAAGGTCTCCTGTGAACCTCCTTTTCTCCAGGCTAAACAACACCAGTTCCCTCAGCCACTCCTCATAAGACTTGTGCTCTAGACCTTTCACCAGCTTCATTACCCTTCTTTGGATGTGTAATGTAGTAATACTTAAGTCCCTCTTTCCTGTCTGCATATAGATCCTCACTGACTACAGTTTATTTCTGATTCAAATTACAAGATCTAAACCACCATCAATTTATTCTGATCTCTAAAAAATGTATGTTGTGGAGATTTCAAATTCAGATACCAGTCTGGCCTACTCCGGTATAAAAGTTCGTAGCCAGAGGTGATAGTGTGCCTGTGTGTTTAACTGCAAATGCATCTTTCAAGCTGTTGCTGGATTTCCGAGTCTGAGATTCTCCTCCCTGCCCAAACTGGAAGCACAAATAATTAAGATTGCTGATGAAGTTAATGACATACCACCCTTTAATCATCGTCATCGTCATCCTCTGGGACAAAGATATCATGTTCTTCAAGTAGGGCTGCGAAGTTCTTACTGATCTGAGTCCCAACGTACAAGAAGGGGATCACCACGCTGAATACTCTGAGGAGGCCAAATGGCGTCTGCAAGGAGCCGAGCGGAAAAAGACTCATCTTTATCATCAAGTCGCAATGTAGCTGAACCTACGTGCTCCCGGCTCCGCGGGGGCACAGAAGACCCCTGTCACTGCATCTCGGTTATAAAAACTCCAGCACCGGAAGAGCAGGAACCGGCGGGGAACACGGGTGACTTAGGGAGGGAGAGCGGCTGCCGGTGAGGAGCGGCGGTGTACAGGCGGGTATTTATCCGCCCCCCCGACCGCCGCCGGGTCTGCGCACCCCGCTCGGGGGACACCGAGCTCCGGCCCCTGGGGGCTGCTCCCATCACCCTCCCGTCACCGAGCACTTCCGCATCTCCGCCCCGCCCACAGCCTCTCCGCTCATTAGGCTAGAACCTGTCACTCACTCGCACTGCCCCACCCACAGCAGATACACCAGCACTGAATGGCCACGGCTGCCATCCATTACGCCGCGATTGGCTGCCGCCCCCACCCGCTCGCCCCTCACTCACCTTAACCGGCTTGGGCAAAATGGCGCCGCTGCGGGTGACGGTGGCGCTCCGGGAAGGCACAAGCGGCACGGCCGGAGTGCGGCGCGGCCCGACCGAGCCCGCTCGCCCCGAGTAAGCCATGGCTG
>NW_020799092.1:3467928-3475082 GCF_003259725.1 Athene cunicularia | reverse complement strand
CCGCTGCCATCCTCCTGCCTGCCCCTCGCCGGGCTGCCGAAACGGCTGAGCCGAGGCGTCACCCACGGCGGCGAGACCTACGGCTCTCGCGAGGCCGGGGGAGGGAGGCGATGTCGGCACTGCGCATGCGTAGGGCGGTGCCCTCGCTCAGGCGGCGGGTGAGCCCCGCCCCGCGGCCGCTGTCGCTGTGGCCCGGGGAGGAAGGGAGGGCGGGCGGACCGTCCCCGCTCCCGCCCTTCGAAGGGCCCCTTACGGCTCGGCAGAGGAAAACAGGGCCGAGTGACCTTAGAAGCGGGCGAGGCGGGAACCGCCAGGCCCTGCAGACGCTTCCTGCGGTTTCAACAGCTCCATTGGCAGCGCACGGGTTACAAATAAAACCGGTTTATTCGGCTTCATGGCATAAAATACAAACGTTAACAACGTCTTGAAACGCATAATACAAGTTCCACATGTAAAACTAAGGCGCATGCAAAACTGCCTTTTAAAAACCTGTCCACCTAAAATACAAGCACTTCAGAAGGCAGGAGTGTTTCTGCAGGTTGCTGTAGCGTTGCCTGGCAATCGTGCAGATGATGAAGCAGCTCCATGCTGGTGAAAGATGGCCCTGACACGGGGACTCCACTCATTCCCTGTATATTTCAGTTGGGGTCATTTAAGTTTTTTTGTCAAGGCAGTTGAGAGGGGTAAGACTGGGGGGCTCACCCACCCCTAAACTGTTAATGCAGTAGCTACATTTCACTACCGTAACAGAAAATGTTCATTCTTGGTTGTGAATGTCCACCAAATGGCTAGCAGATCTTTAACCTAAGGTAAAATCTTTAGGTTACCCTTATTGCTAGGACCTGCACTCAGTGGAAAACATCACCACAGTTGGTTTATAAAAAGCGAAATGTGCAGAAATAATACATTGTGGGCCTGAATCTGAAATGCCAGCTTTAGAAAAATATAAGGATTCCATCAACTATTTTAGCAGGATTGGGAGCACTCTGGCTTACAAAGGCCATGTCAGAATCGCTGTCCCTCTTTCAGTCTTCAATTTCTTTTAAATTCAAGCATTTTTCTCTCATTGCTTTTGCAAGAAAAAATTATTTTGCTAAACAAGAATTTCTTTTGCTAAAAAAATATAATTCTTAGAAAGGGATTTGACTTCAGTACTTTAAGAAAAGTAGCCATTCAGCTTTAGTGTTCAGCTTCCCCTTTTGCTAGGGAACCTGTTTTGTGCTGCCCAGACATTTTCTATTTTTAAAAAATAATAAGGGAAAGAGACGGAAGGAGGTGAACCTGTCCAAACCTGAGTGACTGGAGAAAAATAGTGTGTGGCAATCACTTGTTTTGCTGTTGGAGACAATGTGCTGTGAAAACTCTCTGCTTTTCCTGTAATGATCTCTGCCTGCAGACAGACAAAGAGGATGCTCCATTAGCCAGCTTCGTGTGCAATCTCAGGAAGCTGAAATCCTAACTTTCTGCCTGGGGGCTGCTTCAAAGGCACTGCCCCCTCAACTGATCCTCAGCCGAGTTGGTCTGATAGCCTCCATCTCAAATGGTGGTGGAGGTGGTGGAGCACCCAGGTGCTTCCTGCCTAATGAAGCAAGCAGCCGTGGTCATTAAACATACTGTACTCCCATATAAATTTGGTCATGGCTCCAATTATGGCTCTTTTTACTCACAAAGGGCCCACCCTGCTATGTGAGCAGGATGGTGAGGAAGCCCTGACCAAGTGCATGCAAAAAAAGTCACTCAGCACTTTGGAAACTTAGCAAAGGCTCAGGTATGGACAGATGGGCCAAGCATAAATACTGTTCAGGAGTCAGCCATTTTCTTCTCAGCACTGCAGAATAAACCACAAAATTACTCCAAATGCGATCAGACAGAAAGCAGAGCACAGCTCCTCATTTGCAGGATTTAGGATTTAGTTGGGATATGTGCTAAGGCAAAGGCAGGTACCGTGGAAATTGTGCTATTTGAATGGGACAGATTAAAGCATTAAATATAAGCTCTTTAGTAGTGTTACTAGCACAATCCTGGCTTATTAAAACAAACTAAGCTTCTTAAAAGTGAAACTGCCCTTAAATGAATAATACTGTTTCCATTCCAGTTCTGACAAAACTGGCTTTGTTAATTTATTTTCCCTTTCAAGTCACTCTCGATTCTTGGGTCTCATGTAGGAAACTGCCATTATATTTTGATTTATTTTGGAAGTTAAATCTTTACCATCAAACTGCCTTATGTAAGTCTGAGACATCAGGAATATTTTTCTAAGTTACTTATAAAAAAACCCCAACAACTAAACCCCACAGGAAAATGCTTGCCAAATCTGACCCTGGCCCCAAAAATACCCATGTTCAGAGAGAGGAGGCACCAGGTAGTGCCATCCCCTGATGCTACTGCCCCAGCATGGGGAAGGGGACAGGTTCCCACTGAACTCTTCAAGTGTTAGGTAGGGAGGCAGAGCTGGCCCGTAAGTCCAGCCAGCTGGGCTGCTGACAGAGCCTGGTCACTGGCACATGGTCACCTGCTCCTGGTCCTTCTCAACTGTTTTCACTTAAAAAGCAGAACAAAAATAATCCTCCCAAACTCAAAGATCCTTACTGTGAAGAAATACAGGCATAAACTGGAGAGGACCGGATTGTAACACTTCTCACAGGTAATTAGCGATAGAATAAGACAGTATGGCTTTAAACTGCAACAGAGGAGTTTCATACTGGACTTTAGGAAAAAAATTTTCACAGAAAGTGGTCAGACAGTGGAATAGGCTGCCCAGGGAGGTGGTGCAGTCACCATACCTGGGTGTCTTTAAGGGTCGTTTAGATGAGATGCTGGGGGATATGGTGTAGGGGAGAACTTTGCAGAGCAGGGCTGATGGTTGGACTCGATGATCCCAAGGGTCTTTTCCAACCTGAATGATTCTGTGATTCTGGATTAACTTGTATGTGAAAGTTACACTCCCACTGCTCAAAGTCATATTTGTAAGGTCTGATTTAAGATCCGACTTCCTCTAATATACCATCAAGCCATAATTAGGCAGGAGGCTGGAAGCCCATCATCCAAAACTACCAGAGATACATTTTCAAAGGCACCAAAAGTTAACAGAAGTCATTTGATTTCTGCATTGGCTATCTCTACTGGCTATTGCAAAGTATTAAACAATGTGTTTAACTCCAGAAAGGCAAATAGGTTCCTACCAGTCATGACCTGGAATGGCCTCTTGCCTTCTTAGCAAGGTTTCTCAATAGAACAATTTTAACAGTTAGATAGGAAGCACAAGACTGCTTCACGTATTTTTTTCTGCTCTGAAAAACAGCCCTTGCCAAGAGGATAAGAGAAAAAATTTATAAACCCCACCTCCAGGGTGTTCCAGTCCCTGGACTCAGCACCCACCTACTTGTACCTTTTGCCTCATGGCCAAGGCTTCTGACCTACTGAAGGACAAGTCCGTTTCTGTAGCAAGGCGACAGGCATGCCTCCCCACAGCCCTCCTTGCCCGCTGGGAGGGTGGGACCTGCTACAGAGATCAGCTGAGTGATGCTGATGTGAAATGGGAGGAAGGCACCAGCAGGTCAGGTGCTGGCTTTGGTAGAAAGCAGCAGTATGGCTTTGACGCTTGAGAGGCAAGCCCAGACATTGCTGACGTGCAATCAGTGCTACCTGTAATTCACTCCCACACCTTCACTTCTCCTGCGACCAGCCCTCTCCTTCTCCCTGCTCCTCCACAGCCTCTCCTCTGACTGCGCAGCTCTGCCAGGACCTGGGCAGAGCCACAATAGCAAGAGAGGCCCTGCAAGAGTGTGGTTCTGGGCGCTGTCAAGCTGCCCAATGAGTTGCCTGAGCCCTATATGGCACTTTGCAGGAGCTACAGTCTGCGCAGAGCTGAGAAATTCAACCCTGGCCAGACAACAAGGTTTTAGCATCCCTGTTTTGGAACAGGGAAGGCTTGAGCTGGAGATATTAACAGGCTTGGCTACCATTTGACAGAGTCCAGATCAGCCCTGGGAAGCTCCTGGTCCTTGCTGTTGCTTCAGACCAGGCTCGGTGTCTCCATTTCAGCCGGGCTGCTGAGCTCAGGCAGCCGAAGAGACGGTGAAATCCACATCCTGAGGGATTTAGCAGGGAGGAGGGTTAACGAAGATCAAAGAAAAAAAAAAACAATGACACAAAAGCCTGGTCCTTGTTGCCCCGGCTGCTGGGCCAGCCACAGCCGTGGTGGTTCACTTTGTGTTCTGTGACAAGAGAGGCACAAGGCTGTAGCCCCCCGCCAGTGGCCTGTTGGAGTCATTTCATAAGAGCACAGCCTTACCTGCACTGAAGGAGCAAAGGGTAAGTACTTCGGCACAAGTCCACAGACAATAATAAACACTGACCTGTGCAAACTTCCACGCTGAGAAACAAAACCAAAAAAAAAGTGGTGAAGGAGAGGTGGGCAATAAAGCAGCCAGAGCATCCACCACGCCAAGACGGCAAGGGACCAAGCCTGCTGGGTGAGATTCATTTCGTATGTGCCAGCTTGGGCCCCCTCCACACCTCGTATCACCAGCAGAGGAGAGTTCAAAGACGGCTTTCCTGATATTACACAGTCTCCTGTTGTATAAAGCCTCACAGAAATGAAACATGAGGTTTGGGGAAGACACAGGTTTTTCCCATGGGCCCTGTGAAGCACACACGCACCTCACACTTGGCCACTGACCAGGGCAGGGGCAAGCAGCGTCTCCTGCTTTGCTCTTCCCGTGTGGGAGACAGGCTGCCGGGCATCGACTGGCTGGTGGCTCACACCCCCTGGTCATGGGTGTCCCCTCTTCTGCCTCTCCTGCCACTCCTGTCTCAGCGCTGCAATCTCCTGCCCATACCAGCTGTGCAGCTTGGAGAAGCAGGCTGTCTCTGGTGACACCGGGCTCTCTGGCATGGCTGGCGAGAGGCCAGGCACTGGGGACCCCGTGGCACTGCTGGCGGCAGAGCGTCGGCGTGGAGGCAGGGGCGGGGGCTTAACGTGCGCTCCGTCACGGTCAGGGCAGGTGGCCTCCCCAGGGACGCCACCACCACTACCCCACGTGGAGTAACCGTTCTCCAGGATGGCAGGCTTCTCCTGGAGAGGCAGCAAGGCAGGGTTGGAGAGGTGCCTCTTCCTCCCAGAGGAGGAGGACCTCCGTGGAGACTTACGGCAAGCGGCCAAGCTCTTGCAGGCCTCCTCCAGCTGCTTCTCCAGCTCCCTCACCACCAGCCGCATGTAGTCGAAACTGGCCCGTGAGAGCGCCTTCACCCAGGCCTCCATGGCAGCCTGCCCGTCAGCCACCAGCACGTAAGCCCTGGCACCGGCGTCGTCAAAGCGGATGGCAAAGGCGAACTCCTCAGTAGCCTCGCACAGCTCCACAGTGCAGCCCTCCAGAACCACCAGCCCCACAGGCTCCCGGCTCTCCCGCTCCTCAAAGTAGAAGAGGAGGTTGCCCTTGAGGATGAACCAGCGGCGCTGGTAGGAGGTGGCGTGATGGTGGTGGGCATGGTGGTGGTGCCGCTCCACGCGCTTGCGGAGGAAGCCAGCATGGTCGGCGGGCGAGTCGCAGGTGGCGTAGTGGGCCACGCTCCGCTCGTTCAGCTTCATTGCCCTGCCTAGGAGCAAAGTAAGAGAGGGGGAAGAAGTCAGCTTGGGACAAGGAACATCTTACCCATCCCACCAGGAGAAGTCTGATCCTGCCCCAAACCTGCTGCAGGGAAAAGCAGCCCTGTCTCCAGCAGCCAGCACTGCAGGACAGTGTCTAACCCAGCAAGTACCCCTGGAAATGGCATGCTGGCTCCTTGCTGCTGCAGAGAGGAGGTCATCACCAGAGCCCCACCACCGAGACACCTGCCTTCTCTGGGGACACCACCACTGCTGCTTTGTTTCTTATTCCACAAGTGACCTACTTTGCTGTTTTTTTATGGGGTGCATCAAAGAAATTTGCCTCTGTGCCTGTAGGACATTCATTTCGCTTTCCTCTATTACAGAGCAGGGTAAGGAGGATGTTCTCAGACCCAAGGGCTCTGGGACCTCCATTTGAGCACCCTTTCTCTGCTCCCCATCTCCACGCAGGACCACCCATCCCCACCAGCCTTCCAAGCAGCAGCATGCCCAGCCTTGGCAGGTTCACCAGCAGCAGGGTGCAAGGTGCTGTACCGGCTGTTCGGGTCAGACCACAACCCCTTGCTGTCTTCCTTAGATGGGCTGCTCCCTTGCCGAGGGCCTCTGAAGCTTCACTGTGCCGAGCCCCATCCCTGGCTGGAGGAAAGGTGGCAGAGAGGGAGTCACAAACCAGACCAGCTTGGGAATGAAAGAGCTAAGAGCTGCATCACTCCCACCCCAGAAAGCGAGGGCCCTTGGTGCACAGGAGTGGCCAGGGCTGGGCACCACAGGCAGGCAGCTCTGGAAACTGGAGTGGTGAAACCGGGAGCACCTGCATTGGCTTCAGAGCCTGAGCCCCATCCCAGCTCAGGCCAGCGCTCCTGTAGGGTTGGTTTTTGGCTCCTATGGGTTTGTTTTCTGGCTCCTACGAGTTTGGTTTTTCGGCTCCTGGGGGTTTGTTTGAGTTTTATTAAAAAAAAAAACCCAAACCAAACCAAAACAGCTTTTGTAGAAGTCTGTTACTGCACCATCTGCAGAGGCCCCACGGCAGGCGACTCGGCAAGCTGGCAGGTCCCACAGAAGGACACAGCGAGCACAGCCTTTGCGATTCTACAGCTGCAAATGGATGTCCGACCGCTAAAACTCTGCACACAGAAATACGTGGGAAACAAACCACGGCCGCCCTCCCCGGCCAGATCCGGGCGGGGGCAGCTCCCCCCTGCTGAGCAACTCCAGTATCCCTCCCGGAGCCCTCCTGCCCCGTCAGGGCTGAGGACAAGGGTGCACAGACCCAGCTGGAAAACGGACAAGAATCTCATCAGACATACGGAAACGCAGCTCCCTGGAGTGCTTCGCCCTCGGCGCGACACTTTGAGGAGCCTCCAGCCTCGCACAGCCCGGCCGAGGTCAGCCGGGGCGGCCCACGCCAGCGCTGCCCTGAGGGGGCAGCGGGGGTCCGGCGGGGCCGCTGTGCGCGTGTGCAGTGCCGGGCTGCGCGTCTTTGTGTGCCTGCGTGTGCCACGGGGCTGCGCGTCTTTGTGTGCCTGCGTGTGCCACGGGGCTGCGC
>NW_020799092.1:3434944-3467878 GCF_003259725.1 Athene cunicularia | reverse complement strand
GCCCCCCCCCCCATCCCGACAAGTATTGGGTTGCAGTAGCCATGGGGTGCGGCGGTGACAGGGTGCCAGAAATGGGGTGCAGCAACGGTGGGGTGCGATGGCAATGGGGTGCCACACCGACTGGGTGCTAAGCAATGGGGTGCAACGGCAATGGGGTGCAGCAGCACCAGCAGGGTGCGATAGCGGCTGGGTGCGACAGCGCGGGGCGCAGCACCAGCAAGGGAGTGCGATGCCGAGAGGCAGGGAGGTGGGAGCGGGCGGTCAGGTGATGCGGGCGGCATCATGTGAGCGGGGCCGGGCCAGGCCGGAATGGGCTGGGGTGAGGAGGGGAAGGGAGGGCACAGGAGCTCTGTGCACCGGCGGCAGCGATGGGGTCGGCGGTGCTGAGCGGGCTGGCCTTGGCCTTGGCCTTGGTCTTGGCCCTGGCCCTGGCCCTGGCCCTACCCTCCGTGGCCCTGGAAAACGGGCTGGCGCTCACCCCCCCCATGGGCTGGCTGGCCTGGGAGAGGTTCCGCTGCAATGTGGACTGCCGGGCGGACCCCCGCAACTGCATCAGGTCAGCGGGGCGAGGAGCGGCGGGGCGCCACCCCTCGCGCCCCCTCCCCGGGGATCCCTGCCAAGGAGGGACTCGGCGCGGCATCTCCCCGCCGCCCCCCGCCCCGGGGTTCGACAAGGAGGGCTTGTCCTGTGTGTCCCCTGCCACTGGGAATCTGCTCGGAAACGCCGGGCTGGTGTCCGTGGTCTGCCCCGAGGGGTGGATGGGGCGATGCCAGGGCAGGAGGGGGGTTGATGGGTGGTCGGGCCGGACATCAGGACCGGGACGACTCTGGCACTGCACTGTCCGTGTCCCTGGGGTGAGCCCTGCAGTGGCAGGATTTGGGGGGCATGATGTGTGCGAGGCGGGGGGTTCAGGTGTCCTGGTGCTGGGGTTGGAGAGCCTTTGGTGCGGATGGATGTGGCTGGGCTTTGTGGGGTGTTGGGGAAATACTTCTCCTCAGTGAGATCAATGAACAGGGCATGGACAGGGTTTAAACAGAAGCCCTGGAGACCTTCCATTATGGCCCAGGCCAGCCCTGTGGTCACCGACCCCCTAGAGTCCTCAGTTAGCCCCAAAGTCCTGCTGACTGCCTCCACTGGTGGGGCATGGAGGTTGCAGTGTCTCAGCCTGTCACGTTCCTGTCCCACCGATCTGCAGTGAGACGCTCTTCTTTGAGATGGCAGACCGCCTGGCAGAGGATGGCTGGAGGGAGCTGGGCTACCAGTACATCAACATTGACGACTGCTGGTCTGCCAAGCAGCGGGACGTGGCGGGACGGCTGATTCCTGACCCAGAGAGGTTTCCCAGGGGGATTAAGGCTCTGGCTGACTACGTGAGTGCCTGCTGGGGGTGGTGGGGATCTCTGTGTCGCCACACCACCATGGCAGGAGAACTGGGAGGGGATGAAAAACCTGGTCCCTGGGTTGCCCCTCAGACCCACCTCATCCCCTCTTCTGCAGCTCTCTTCTCCTTGTAGGTCCATGCCCGTGGCCTGAAGCTGGGAATTTACGGTGACCTGGGCACCCTCACATGTGGGGGCTACCCAGGCACTACACTGGACCGTGTGGAGCAGGATGCCCAGACCTTTGCAGAGTGGGGTGTGGACATGCTGAAGCTGGATGGGTGCTACTCGTCGGGAGAGGAGCAGGCACAGGGTAAAGGCTCCCCAGCCGGCTGGCATTTCTCCCCTCGCTTGTTTCAGTCAGGACGGATGGCTGTCTGCAGAAACTCTTGGCCAGCCAGTTCTTCCCTCATGTCTCCTGTTGCAGCTCTATGGCAAAGAGGATGGAGTTTGGGTGCCCTAGAGCTGATGTAAGGCAGGAGGCCAGGCTAGCCTGGGGTTTCCCTGGCTGGGTGGGCTGGAACACAGGCTGCTGCCAACTGCCTCCTTCACCAGTTGTCATCTTCTCTCCCTAAGGCTACCCAGAAATGGCAAGGGCCTTGAACGCCACAGGCCGCCCCATCGTCTACTCCTGCAGCTGGCCAGCATATCAGGGGGGGCTCCCCCCCAAGGTGAGGGTTGTCCCATCTCGTGACTGTTTCCTGCATCCCCTGTGCCATAGGGAAGCTCTTGTCTGGGGGAACTGTGGGAGCTGGGTGCTACACCCTGCTTATAGCTCCACCCCAGTAGGATGGGGTTGCAGGTCTCCAGAGGGGACATGGCCTCCCTGCCAGGCATCTGGGGACACTTTAGGGTTCCCAACATGGCTAGGTGATGGGAGTTTGGGGGAAGGAGGCACTGGACCATGCTCTCTTCATCCCCCTCAGCTGGTGTGGGGTTGATCCTGACAATCTGTTCTGTAATGTTTCTTGAGAATTTACTGCATTTATTTCCTCTTCCATATTCTGAGTCATTCCCAAGCTGCCCTCATTCTTGCAGCTGATCATATTTCCCCATGGCCTCTGTGCTTTTTTTGCCAGACATCCTTTCGTACTGAGATGTGCCCAGTCACACAGAGATATGACTCTGTCCTTCATTATATGATGTTGCCATTCTACAGATCCCTCTGCCTTTCACACACTTTCTGGATGCTGCAGCCCTCAACAAGTGTGGCTGCCCTTTCTCCCCCACCTTGCAGACTGGGTCCTTTCTCCCTCCTGCCTGACCCTGTGCTCCTCTCCAGGTGAACTACACCATCCTGGCAAATGTCTGCAACCTGTGGCGTAACTACGATGACATCCAGGACTCCTGGGACAGTGTACTTTCCATCCTGGACTGGTTCTCTGCAAACCAGGATGTGCTGCAGCCGGCAGCTGGCCCTGGACACTGGAATGACCCAGACATGGTGTGGCTGGGTGGTGGGTGCTCTGACCCTGGCTGGGGATGGGGTTAGTGAGTGCATTTGAACGTGTGCTGACAGCTCAGCACCTAACAGGGGCGGGATCTCCTGGCAGTTGTAGGTTGCTTGAGGGGAAGCAAAAGTGCATGTGAGGTTTCCCATGCATGCTCCCTCCCAGAAGGCTGCAACATCACCAAAGGTGACAAGCAGACAAGTTTCTAACCCTTTTCTGCTTCTCCCATCTTTTCACCTTCTCCCCTCCAGCTTATCATTGGAAATTTTGGCCTTAGCAATGAGCAGTCACGCTCCCAAATGGCGCTGTGGACAGTGATGGCAGCTCCACTCCTCATGTCCACGGATCTTCGCACCATATCCCCGAGCGCCAAGGAGATCCTGCAGAACCGCCTGATGATCCAGATCAACCAGGATCCCCTAGGAATCCAAGGGCGCAGGATTGTCAAGGTTAGGGGGAAGGCGGATGTGTTTAGGAGAGGAGACAGGAGCAGCATGGGGTATTGCAATAAGGATGGAGAGGGAAGCGATGCAGAGAAACATGATCAGGAGAGCTGTGGGAGCTGGGGACCTGCTTGTGTAGCAGCCCTGCAGGGCAAGGTCAGAAGTTACAGGCCAGCAGTGGTTCCAGGAGATCTGCCTCACCCACCTGTCCCCACCCCTAGGAGAAATCCCACATCGAGGTGTTCCTGCGCCCGCTGTCCCAGGGTGCCAGTGCCCTCGTCTTCTTCAGCCGGAGGACAGATATGCCCTTCGTCTACACCACCAGCTTGGCCAAGCTCCACTTTCCCCAGGACACCGTGTATGAGGTGAGCCCCACTGGCGCACTGCATAGCAGGACAGCCCCACAGCACCTGGATCTTTCCAGCTCCCTTCTTTTGACACTCTGTGCATTTTGCGGGGAGGGAGGAACTCCCACTCCTGCCTCGAGGATGAAGGGGCAGCTGCCCATGGGGTTGCCCTCCTGTTGCCTGATGCTGTGCCCTGTGCCACCATGCTGTGTCAGTGACCATGGCTGGACCTCAGGATGAAAGGTCTGTGGAAATCCTGGTAACCACCTTTTGTCTCTTCCAGGCACAAGATGTGTACAGTGGGAAGATCATGAGTGGCTTAAAAACAGGAGACAGCTTCTCGGTCGTTATTAACCCCTCAGGGGTGGTGATGTGGTATCTCTACCCCATGGCGCTCCCAGCGCAGTCCTGGCATGTTGTCAGACAGCAAGCTCTCAGCAAGAGTTTCCGCCCCGTCCTCCTGTGACAAGGCTCAGTGGACGGGAGTGTGGGTCAGTGCCGGCATGAGCTGCGAGACCCTGGGACACATGGCTCTTCACTATACAAGTGCCTTTCGCTGAAGTGCCCAGCAGTGCTGGGGTGTGACCATTCCTCCAGTAACAGCTTGATTATGTCTACTCACTCTGTGTAGAGCAGGAATTCTTGTTACCTGCCTCCTAAGGGTGTGCAGAGCATAATTCCTTGGTGATTGCAAAGCCCTGTGAGATACTCCTGTGGAAGATGTCGTACAAGCAGAGTCCAGTCACTGTTGGGAGCTGGTCAGCTCTGACACCTGAGTGCTGCTTCAAGCTGAATACCACTGACTGCTGCAGGGGCTGTTTGAATATCTGTCAAAAGGCTTTGGATGCTTTAGTATCTTCTAGGTTAGTGACACCTCCCCCCCACCATGTGTGATGGCATTACCCTCAAGTATCAGACTTGGTCACCTTCCTTCCTTTGCTGTAATCAGCTTGGCTTAGAATAAGGGGCTGTCAATAGGGCTGCATCCTTCCAATGTACCCTCCTGTCCTGGTTTAAACCTGGCTGGCAACTAAGCACCACACAGCTGCTTGCTCACCCTCCCCTACCCTGGGGGAGGAGGGGAAAGAAGCGGAGGGGTAAAGGTAAGGAGACTTGTAAATTGAGATAAAAGCAATTTAATAATTGAAATAAAATAATAATGGTTATTAGAATAATAGTAATAATAGAATATATAGATGAGTAATGCACAGTAGAATTGCTCACTACCTGCTGACCGATGCTCAGCCCATTCCTGGATAGTGATCCTAGAGCAGAGAAAATCCTGAAACCACAATCCCCGAAGAGCAAGATGTATGATATGGAATATTCCATTGGACAGTTCAGGTCTGCTGCTCTGGCTCTGCTCCCTCCCAGCTTCTTGTGCACCTGTGTTTTAGCAGGACATGGGAAGTTGGAGAGTCCTTGATTTCGTAGCAACAACTAAAACCAATCAGTATATTATCAACACTCTTATGCCAAATCCCATACTGAATCCAAAACACATCATTATCCTAGCTACTAAGAAGAAAAATTAACTCTGTCCCACCTGAAACCAAGACACCTCCCCAGGACCAAGAGCTCCTGGAGGTATGATGGTCCTGTGCAGAGATGTTTTGCTTGCAGGCCTTGCTCCTGCTGCCAGGATCCTGGAGGCCAGCACTACATCAGCCTACCACGCATGCTAGCATTGTATTAAAGCCCCTCTGGTATTAGATCACAGCAAAGCAAAAACCTCCACTGGTCATGTACAACCCCAGCAGCCTTGCTGTGGTACAGCACCAAAAACTGCAGAGCCGTAGTGTGTTGTGCACAAAGCAGTGTCAGGAAGATGCAAATGCTCAGCTGAGGTTGTCTTTTTCGTTGGGAGATGGTCACAGTTGCCTCCCAGCAGCAAGTTGCAGCTTGTTCTTGCTCTACGCAGGGAATTCCTGCTGAAAGGGGGCTCAGGCCCTCTTCCAGCAGGCTGAGCACTCGGAGCTTCTCAGGGAAAGGCTCCTCCTCCTCCCAAAGACAGCTCCATCCACAGCTCCATCCTGAGGAGGAGCCTGCACTAGTAAACTGGAAGTGAGTAGTGGGACAGACTAAAGCCCTCAACTGCTTCACCTTCATACAGCACACATCCCATGAGGAGTTTAAGAGCAGACATGACCTGCCCCAACTGCCTTGGAGCAAGGTGCAGCATTTGTGAAGATTGCTTCTTAAAATTGCAGCCCAGGGACACCGACACAAGATTAAGCCTGAGACCGAGGAAATAAAGGGGAAAAAAAAATTAGTATCCCATTTCTGTGCAGATGCTGGAGGGTTCCTGGTCATCCACTTACTCTGGTTCCTGCAGGATCAAATGTCTGATTCTGGCCACTTCCAGAAACTTTGTCTGAGTGCAGCGCAAAGATACTGAACACGATGCTTGCCATGCTAACAAGAAAGGACAAGTGCACTTCATGTCTTTATACAGGAACTGGCTTTGTTCTTGGGGAGCGATTGAGACAAATTAACTAAAATAAAGGGGAAGCAGATTACAGACTCTCCGTTTCATGTTTATTCAGTGTTGCTAGCTACAACTACATGGTTAATGTAGGATTACAGTACCATTACCTCAAAACAGGAACAACTGTGCAAAGAAACAGAACTGGTTTCCTGCCAGAGACTAGACTGATGCATAGTAGGAAATGGCTTTCCAGTAGTTACAGGTTAGCAGAGCAACAGCTTTCCCTGGCACAAGGGAAAAAAGATTTTACAGTGCAGAGTTAAGTGCCATTTTCCTTTACCATGCATTTATTTTTCCCTCACTGAAAAGAAATTGGCTAGCAAGGACTTCCTCTTAAACACATGCCTTCCCTCCAGCAGTAAATTTACATAGGAGAGGTGCTGTGAATACAGCCATAGGGCATTAGAAGGGTGGTGACATGAGGACATGAACATGTGCCAGTTCTGGGTCTCAGGGTGAGAGCCTTCCACCCTCCCCAGGAAGCAGGATGATGAGCCCCACCTTCTTCTCTGGCCCCAGTTACTTGATTCCAGATCCAGGTTAGCCATGCACCAAGGAGAAAGGACTGGTTCACAGCCAACCCGAGAGCAAACCACCAGTGACTGCTGTTTGCTCCAGCCTCCCGTGCAGCAGGCAAGAATGACGGTGAACACAACACACACAACAGTGAACAGGCAGCTATAGGTATCAACACTCTTGTATTAAAGTGCAATTCAAAAAGTTAACAAACATTCATGGTTGTTTTGGGGTTTTTTTAAGATATAGTTATTAGAATATCTCTAACTCAGACTTAAAAGGTGTTTATAGAGGTACTTCCCCCTATGCAGGGCTAATTTAGGAATTCACACATGGAAGTCTCACTTACTGGAGAGACCTGACATGCAGGGAAGTAAGAAGGGAAACATTCCTTCCCCTTCACTGTGAAGGTAGGAAGGCTGTACAAAGAATTACAATCACCCCGTATGTAAAGGATCACCAGACTAGAGGAACTCTCTTCAGAGCAGGTTTAATGGCACTATGTCCTAAGGAAGAAGGAAAGGTTGTGGCTGAGCAGCCACTCTGCAGGAGAGCTGAGCATCAGTAACATCCACCCCAGACAGTGGTTTTCAGCTGAGAGCGGGCACTGCACCCCTAAGCAACCCAACTCTGGAATTCCAGTGCTGACTCTCCCACGCTGCTCAGATGTAGTCATACACATGCTGGCTGTAGTGGGCTGAGGAAGAGATGAAGGCCAGTTTTCCCCCGTGGAGCTAGCTCACAGCACAAGCTTGCTCAGCAGAGGGAGTCAGGGCTACAGGACCTGTCTCCTGACAAGGCTAGTGCCAGGTCAACTTCCTAATGGAACATATTTTGCTCCAAGGCAAGCAGCCTCCTGTGCAGCACTTGACTCCATTACGCTTGAATAACAGCTGCTTGACACAAGATCACTGCACAGATATATGAGACCTGCTTCGATGAGAGGGAAAGGAAGACCGATTTGCACACCTGCCAGTCTCAACTCCCTGCCCTGTGGCACACCTTTGTTTGCTTCAATGCCTACAAAGGCAGGCTGACTGGGGCCCATCCCCTTCCCTCTTGCATAGTTCAAGGCTTCAGTGTCTCTTAGGATGAACTTCCCAAGACTGGTAGTCTAGAACATAAAACACACTGTTCCAGCACGATACAGGACTTCCAGAGTCCCATCTCACAGTGAGCTGTGCCAGAATTTAAGGGAATTTAACACCTTTCTAGGGCACCAAGGGTCTATGCAAGGAACCTCATGGCTCTCTATACCTTTCCCCTTGAGTGGTGCTTCAGAAGTCAAAAGTTTGGCATTCCAAGTAGTTTTACTCCAAGATCCCAGAGCCTTCATATTTTAGTCCTAGATTAGTGATGTAGTCTACTGGTGGTTTAAGGAGTAGTCCATCTCTCTCCTCAAGCCAATGGCAGAGCAAAAAGCGCTTCAACCCCATGAGATAAATCAAATAAGCAGGAAAGTGCTGTTGTTCTGCCTTGTATTGCCACTGACTTAATGTTTAAGGAGGGCAGGTGCTCAGCTGCCCAGCACTACATGTATTGTATATATACAAAGGGACCTAGAGATATGCTAACCCAAGGGGTAGTAACAGCCAATTGTCTTCAGGGAGAGACAGTGTGGGAGGCTGGTTGCAATTTCTGTCTGTTAGTTGTTCTTCTTATCCTCAGGAGGTGCATAAGGAGGTGGCTGATCCTGGAAGGAGATACAGTAGAGTCAACAATCCTGCTCATTTTATGATGAGCTCTTCCCAGGCGTTCCCAGGCTTGGCTTGCAAGAAATGACCCCTCTTCAGTGAGCTACAGAGCCAGGTGCTGTGTTTTAAGCTCTAATTTCATCACACCATTCCTCTCTATATCAGTTATACTCCAGGATATATGCTGCCTCCCATCATGTTACTAGTAAAGGTCCCCTCAAAACCAGGTAACAAACGGTCTATTGCAAACAGACTATTTAATCTGTTTTAATCACCATCCTCCCTTCACATCCTGGGCTTTGTCTCTGTTGATATTCATAGCTCTGACCCAGCAGACAACAAGCCCTTGGGCTGAGGGCCAGCTTTACTGCTCCATTGGTCTCCAGCTCACCACACAGCCAGGCAAGGCAGGGAAAGGCACATGCAGACTGGCTGCCACATACCAGATGTAGGCTACAGCCTACCTACCAGCTGCCACTGACTGAACAGTGAGAGACCTCCCCATCTCCATACAGCCCAGAAAAAAAAAAAAAATAAAGAGAAACCCACACGCTCTCATCCTTGAGTGATCTGCTCTTCCTTAACCCTCCCCACTTTCAGGCCCAACAGAAGCAGAGACCTCCGTGTGTTCTCTGTACCCATGCAAATTTGTTATACCTTTAAGAGTAAGACAAGTACCAAATGGCTGTTACTGGATGAATCTTTAAGGTCCTTCTCCTTTCCTGATTGAGAGTTTAACAAGCCTTCTTCATGGGACCAACATCCATGCCCCCCTCTCAGGAAAATGCATACTTTCTGTGCATATTCAATATGAAGGCACACTAGACTTTGCAAGGAAAGCAAACTGCTGCCACTATCAGTGATAGAAGAGGGAGCAGGCACCCACAGACCACAGGTGCAGTACTCACCATGGGCATGTACACATTGTGTGGGTTGGCGGGGTTGTAATACGCACTGGAAGCGGCTTCCATGGCCTTACTGCCCCCTACAAAGGAAAGAAAAGAAGCCATCTTACACTGCCTTAGGCCCAAGCCCCAGAGCCTGCTCCCCAGTCACAGCTCTTCTGAGGAGGCAAGAAAGGTCCAAAGAGCCAGCAGCAACTGCAGCAAGCTGGCTTTGAACTCACAGCAGTTCAAGAAAGCTGCAAGCTGGCTAGAGCTGACCACAGGCTATGCAGTGCAGAGCTGAGCAGCTCCCCCCACCCTCTGTTATCTCAAATAATAGATCAAGACGACTTTGAGCTCCTGCAACAGCATCAGCTTCCCCAGTCCATGCTGCACCCACAACGCCACCCACAGCCCAAGCCCCCACACACCCTTTTGCACCCAGACCCTGGCAGCCCCACAGTCCCATTTACCTGGCATTCCTGGGCCCACCCAGGCTGGGGGAGCTGAGGGGGCTGAGGGTCCTGCAGGAGATAGCCCAGAGTAGGGGGGAGGAGGTGGCACATACATGGGGTTCATGTTTGGAAGTGGTGGGTAAATACCTGAAAAAGATGGCACTGGATTGATGCTTTGGACTGTGGCAACGAGACAGAGAGGAAGAGAGTTCACAGGCCCAGAAGCACATTAGCCCTGGACAAGGTCAGGGAAGCTCTGCAGGCTTGGCAGGGATGCAGACAGCAGGGATTCGACATTTTGCCTGTCAGGCCAGCAGGCAATAATGCCAAGCAGCAGCACAATTTACAAAACACATTTTCACCTCCCACCCAGCTGCAACTAGAGACACACATGGGTGTGAACAACAGCACACGACGAAGTTCCTCAGTGGAGACAAAACTACAGTAACCCTCACAGTACCATTGTGATTTCTTTGCAACTAACACCAAACACACCCTTCCAGTCATCATTACACAACTTCCAAACCTGGAGTCTGGGCATATGGATATCCCATAGGCTGTGGAGAAGGTCCGTAGGCATTCATCGGAGGTGGTGCATAAGGATAGGGTCCATTTGGTGGTGGAGGAGCAGCATAGCCCCCTGGCACAGATGAATAACCCCCAGGAGCAGGTGGGGTGGGTGTGTACCCTCCGGGCACAGGTGTGTAGCCATAGCCAGGGTTCTGGAGAGGAACGCCACTAGAAGCTGAGAAGCACATGTTTAGTACGCCAGACAACCTTCTGTTACAACTAAATGTATAGAATAAAAGGAAAATAGTCCTGTTCATGCAGCACCACTTCCTTTCATCTAAATTCACTATACACAATTAGTGTATAGTACTGTCTTTGAACGGCATTAGTCTCCTCACTGCAGGTTCACAGGGTGCTGAAAGAAACCAGCTGCAAAATACTAGCTATCGGGTACCAGTTCCATCACAGAGCTCCCACTGCTGGAAGAAAAGACAATTCTAAAGCAAGTATCGGTAGGGCGGTTTTTCCTTCTTTTTAAACTTTCTTATCAGAAAAAAATGTAAATTCCCCCGAAGTTATTTTTTTAAATTTGTTTTTCCCCCTCTCCAAACGTGCATGTTAACTTCCCTCATTTTACTCCACTATTCTAGAAGAAAACTGAGGGTAGGTGAGTGAGTCAATTTTTCTGTAGAAAAAATTGATCTGTCTCAGAAGCACAAACCCCAGAATATTCCAACTGCACAAAGCACTAAGATAAAAAAAAGAAAGAAAAATTATTGGAAGGAAAAACAAAAGTTCCCTTGGAAAGAGAAAAAATACATTGCTGTGGAAGAGTGCATAGGCTACTCTTCTCCCCATGAAGCTGAAGAGCAGCACTATTCTCTAACTAGCTCAGACAGCCATGGGGGAACTGCAGGCTCTGAAGATCCCTTACCATTAGAGGCAGCTTTGAACATCAGCTGTCCAAACTCAATGGCTCCTCCACTGTTGAAAGTCAGTTTAAATATCCCTTGCCCTTCCCAGCCACCTAGGAGAGAGAAAAATAGAATTGAAAGAGACTATTAATCTCCTCAGTAGCAGTCAAGACAACAAAACAGTTAATATTTCAATTTTTGTTTTTTTTTTTTCCCCAAATTATTTTGAGTCCTATTACCAGAGGGAAAGAGTCATGGCATTGCTATCAGATGTCCCCAGAAATAGTATTTCAAGAAAAAAAACAGGATTTTATTTCTTTATCCTTTAAAAGACAATCCCCACTATAGTTACACAGAAGCAGCCTACTCTAGATGCTAGGTTGTTTTGTTCTTTCTTGAAAGGTTTAATAGAACCTAATAATGAATACAATGTAAAGAAAGAACACTTAATTTACTGAGGATTTTACTTGAAAGCCTTCAAATTAAGTTTTATTGTTGACCTTGAAGGACTACAGTTCAGGATCTGCAACTAAGGCTGGGATTTAAATCAAATGTAACATTTTTAATTTATTTGACCCACAGAAGATCATAAATGGTTACATATAATAGCAATTTTTCAGAAAAAATGCAAGTAGGTGATGATGTTGCAAGGTAAGTAAGAGTAGGGGCTTTTGTGGTGGGTTTTTTGGGGGGTGCTTTGTTTATTTGGTGCTTTTAGAAAAAAGATATCATTTAAATAAAAGATTTCATAAAGTAAGATTTATCTTTCTTGTGTAACAATGAAGTTAGTAAAAGTAAAGATAGTCTCTTGGGGACAAAGCAGAAATAAAGTATAGAAATACAACAAAACAATCCCACATGGATAAAGTCATCCCCTTGGAGATTCTCCTCTTTAAAACCACTGTCTTTGTGTGATTTAAACTTGAGAAAGTGGGCTGGTCCACAGTCCCCAGAAAACCCAGTCACTTTAAAATACTGTTACGAACAGAAAACAAAAGCATAAGCTCTTCAGATGCCATGGAAATGTACATAAATTCCAGGGCTGAAGAGGGAAGAAGTCTTGTTTTTAATCCATTTATCTTCTGCAATTCTCCATGTTTTGTCATGATCATGACTGTAACTTCCCACAGTTTCATCACTAAATTGGGCACAAAGCTAAATCAATGATATACAGCAGCATCCTAAATGCACACAAACATATCCAAGTTGGTAAGCAATTACTGTCCTCCAAAAAACAAAAGTGCTTGCTAATTCTGTCTATCGATGCCAATGAGCGGTGACTTGGTCACTTATCCACCCTTCCAGGTCAAAGACCGGAGAAAATAAGCACACGTGGAAAGCAAATACACACCAACATAGACAGCAAGACAGAACTTGCAGGATTAAACAAAAGTCACACCGTGAAAGTCAGTTCTGGCTTCGGGGGCAGAATGTACCTCAGCAGCAGTGCCTTAAATTTCAGAAGACACAAGTTACTTCAGCGTGGACATGCTAACTGTACTGTCACAGCTACTCTGTCCGAACTTCCTGTGCACATAAGCCATCTATCTGATGTTCAGCAGAAAAGGACTTGTGACACTTGGGAAGAGTTCAATCTACAAAGCACAGGCACATACCTCCTGCCTCAGCTTGAATCTGTCCTTTGATGTAGTTGGCAGAGAAAACAGGCTGCTCAATTGAGCACCCTTTCACCAAATAAAACGGCATCATGAAAGACAGCATAGGATCCTTGCCCTTTGACACAAAGATCATCTGCAAGACAGAAGGTAACACCTCTGAATTACTTGAATTAGATATAAAGGGTGGTCATGGAGTTCTAGTTGTAGCAGCAGCCAGCTATAACCAGAGGGTAACATAACTCCTAGTATCAGTATGCATTAGGTAACTTCACAGCTTTAATAGTGCAAGATCCCAAACAGATATGATGGCACATGGCTCACTCACCTAAAGCATGTCTATTGCAAAATAATATACCATTTAAAACACACATGCACATTTACAGAGTTTTATTGGTTTGCTTTTTAAGGATAGGCTATGACAGTTTTCAGATAAAGTAATACTGACACATTATATGTAATATATTCTCTAGACAGTGATTTCCAGGACTGCACATGCCTTTGTAGGGAATTGGGATTGTGAAACAGACATGCACTATCCTATTTCCACCTTCCCTTCTCCAACCTAGTACTCTCAGTGGTTCCTCCCATAACAAAAATCACTTTTTCTATCACCAAATAGGTTTCTGGTCTAAAGTCTACAAGATCCCTTGAGAAAGAAGCAGCCCTGCTGGCACCAGACTTACCCTGTAAGGGGTGAGATACAGCATCCCTTTCTTGGTGCCTTTGAAGGCTTCAGGCTTGCCCGTCACATCACTGAAGGAGAGCTCCACATCTTTACACTGTTTGAGAACACTATAGGAGGAAATCAAGACAAACTGAAGAGATAAACTCAGCAACAGCTCTGATACCACCCCACCGCCCATCATTACAGGGAGGGGGATAGCACATCAGGAACTCTCAATATTATCCCAAAAGACTCATTTCTGATGTGGGCCCTGCTGTTTTCCCTTTGAAGAGAGAAGGATGATTTATGCAGAGTGGAAGAATTAATCTTCTCACTTGTGAAAACCCTTGCTCTCCTCCACAAAGGGAAGCTTTAAATGACAGTTTCTCTTTCTGTGCCCAAAACCATCAGGCTGAGGATTTCCTCTTCCACATGAGAAGAGCCTCAGCCCAAAGGTCAGGGCACAGAAAGGGTTGAGGTGTCTCAAACCACCCCCCTGAAGCCAAGGCATCATCTCAGAGCAAGCCTCTCTCTCCAGGTCCATGCTCAAATCCAGGACTGGCCACCGCACAGAAAAACAGCACTGCTGGAACACCACACCCACTGTGCAAACCAAGGAAGTTGCTTTACTAATACCCTCACTGCTGACCCTGCTTCACATGATTTAAGTAAATATTTCTAATAACAGCACCATGCTAAGGAACAAAATGAGGAGCCAGCAATGTCAGCAATAAAGTTATTATTGTTGGATATCTACAGGAACATTAGTGAAGTTTGCTAATGAAACAAGGCCAGATGAGAACTGTGAACACTGCAGGGTCAGGGGTATGGAGCTGTCTGAAAAACTAAATATATTTTCAGGAAAAATGAGTCAACTTGAGAAAGCATGTCACTGAATCTAGAGGGCAGATCCTAAACATACCACCTAGTAAGAAAATTTGCAGAACAAACAAGAGCCTTGGAGGTGACAAGCTTGCAGCCTGTTACAGCAGCAGAAGAATCTGAGGCTTTTTATGGTTCAAGAGCACAGCTAAAGAAAACACAAAACCCTAACCCAACAACACAAGCCTGACGAGGTCGGATCTAAAGTAATCCTTATGTAGTCTGATCAGTATACTGTGTAAGTCAGATCAAGTCAGGAAACTGCAAAATTATTGGGGGAAGGGAGCAATCAGCAGGGCCATCATGTGGGAAAACGACCAAAAGCCCTGTAGTTTCAGGTCACATGCTCTTCAGGGAGAAAAGCCTAACAGTATAGATGTGTCAAAAACGCAGTTATTCAAGGAGGAAGACACTAAAAAGTCTAGCTTTAATGAGAAAAACCCAACCTGACTAAGAAATTCTATTGGGTCATTACTTCATAGCTGAGCTAGATGCAGATTTCTCAGACTGTCTGGGAGGGACTGACTGAGAAGGCAGGAAAGCTCTTTCCACTTCCAAGATGCAAACAGGAAACACTTCTAAGCTAAATAAAATTAGCTCCTTGACAGCTTGGATCTTACCAGAACACTTCCTCAACCATGCCCCGCAGCAGTGCTTCACGTCAGTTTGCCTCACTGGGAAGAACTTCTATGTAGTCACTGTAATGTTTACTCCTTCCCAGCTACTCACACAAGCAAATAACATGCAGCCACTACCACTGGGCATAATCAGGCAGCTGGACTGGTTTGCACCTTCATGCCAGTCTAGGGCTGTCACAGGAGGGGTGTGCACCCCATGGAGCCATGCTGCACCCACCTGTGACTAAGCAGCACCTCGAAGAATAGATTGAGGTCAAGGACTGAGGGAACTCTTTAAACCAGCAAAAGCTCTACATGTCAAAGGTCAGTTACGAAGTCAACATTATCTGGAGAATATTTCTGGAGCGCATTTTTTCTATTGTTTACCAGCCCCAAACCAACTTGATGATCCTTTACCAGGCCTCTGGTTTCTAAGATTTCTCTAGCCAAGACTGGGATGCGAGGAGGACCCAAGCACAATCAAAGCAAAGCCCAAGCCCGTCAAGCTGGTCTGTCGATCCCCACTCGGGGCGAGGGCTGGCGTCGAGCAGCCGGCTGCGTTTTCGGGAAGAGGCGTTCCTCCGGCGCCAAGGAGAGGATCTGCTCTGACCAGGCCTCGCCTCTGATGAGTTTTCCTTACTTTGAATCCAAGCGATGAGGACCCCTACCTTAAGTGGTCTCTACCTCTCTGACATCACTAATTGCATGGCATTAAAAAAAGCCAATTCCTTGTATACTGCAGGCAGCTCTCTTCACCCAGGACGTGCGCTAGTGCCACTCAGCGCCGCCGGGCTTCACCCCCAACGACAGAGCAGCTCTGCCGGCTCCGGCCAGGCCTGCTTCCCGCTCCCTGATCCAGCCCGTTCCCACGCAACCGGGCCGGGCCGTCCCAGCGAGGTCGATCTGCCTCCCACTTTGGGATTTAGCATACGTTGCAAAATTTTTCTGGTGAATGGCTTATGCGGTGAAGTTTGTGAGTCTCTGAATGCACTGAGTGGGTACCTCTAGGGTAAAATTTAGACTCTACCCCTCTGTGATACTGTTCAAGTGTTATCTCTGAGGGGAACGTCTGACTTGCTGTGGTCATCCTGGGGCTGAGCTGGTGGTACATGAGAGCGAGGATCCATTCAGGCTTTTCCCAGATCTTCCATCAGATGAGACCTTTTCCCAACAGTATGTCCTGCTGTCGCACAACACGGGAAATTTTTTTATATTTGCTGTTTGTAGACTTCCTGGTAGATAGGCAGATACTGGTAGGATATTTGCATGAGCAGATGGCAGTGAGGAATACCTGAGCTTGCTTTTCTTGGTGACCTTTTATGGATCCTTTAGAAGTAGTCCATGATCCAACAGAAAATGACAGAGCAGAGCTTAAAAACCACCTTATTACAAATGAACAAAATTCCTAAACCTATAGGGCAAAACACACAGCCTTGGCCTTGCAATCCACGTTACAGGCGATGGAAACCATCTCTTCTGTTGCATGGGGTCTGCTTTGCTTTCATGAAGCAGGGTAGCATTGGCTCTCTGCCATAACCCTTGTGCAGGCCCCAAAGTCATAGAAATGACCATACCACAGCCCAGGGTGATGCAGCCCGGTGGCAAGAGAGTTCTAGAGCAGTCACATGGCCATCAAAGAGCTGTGTGAGAAAGCAAGTGCACCTCTGCATGCCCCTGCTAAAGACAATGGAGTTGGGCTTCATGCTTCAGTGCAGTAAAGAAGAGGAGCCCTGTGGGAGCCTTTCCTATTACACTGGGTTTAAAACATTATGTAGAGGTTAGGCAGGAGCAACCACAGCAGAGTAGGCTGAGAAGATGTTTCTGTCAGCAGTGCCGCTGGGGACACCTCCACATCTGGCTGAGCAGTGGAGACAAGCTGGGAGGAGGCTTTGACCCCACGCTGGGCTGTGGATTGCCTGTGTGGGTGGCAGGATGGGTAGCAGCATAGCAGGATGGTTTCTGCAGGGTCCATGATATGGCTGCTGGCACTGGCGACAAGGAATTGTTCTCTGCAGGGCCAAGGAGGCCTGGTGCAGGTGGGAAGGTGGGTGCAAGGCTATATGCACACGCTGCATACAGGAACACCAGGAGCCATGAACATGAGTGGTGAAAGGGCTGCAAAGGGCCTGTATGGCCCTCACATCCTAGTGGTCCTGAGAATGGCTGATTTGGTTTGACAGGTGGGAGTGAGAGTGAAGAGACCTTTGCTTTGCAGTGCCAGCACCAGATAAAGCCACAAGATGGACATATGATCTTAAGAGAGTTTTGCTAAGGCTTGGAGCACCCTCTTAGCAGCTCCGGCCCTCATACAGGTCTGTCAGCCAACCTCAGGCTTGGCTTCAGTCCTCCTCTGCTGTTCCCTTGCTGGAACCCCTTCCCCCCTCCCAGGCCAGCATCTCCAACCCCTATCCCAAATCCACCGCACTTCCCCTTACTAGCAGCACTGCCATCTCGTGCCATGGCATGCTGCACATGCATTTTTAGTGCAACCAGCTATTCTCCTGGAGGTGACAACCCCTTGTGACATGCTAGGTGACAGGCAGACACTGCCAAACTCAGGACATCTGTGATTTTCTCCCGTCCTCCCTTCTGCCCTGACCCTTTCCACCTGGCTCAGGAGCATCCAGAAAAGAAGTGACAATGGCTAGAAACAAGCATATAGTCTTGAGTAAAGCTGTGCCTCTTTCTGCTCCGGGGTCTTTACCTTCCTTCCCTGTCCCCTCCAGGGGAAGGTAGAATAACAGCTTCTTAACCCAACACAACAAAAGCACATTGATAAGGAGGAGGTGTGAGTGCTGGGAGAGGGAGGGAATGGCCTGGACAAGAGGAAGATTCAAGTACTCAGAGAAATGAAGGAGAGACAGAAAGGGTTGAGAGGAGAGAAAGTGAGACAGAGAAAGAAAGGAAGGAATAAAGCTATGGAGGGCTAAAAGGGATGCGAACAAAAACACAGGAGAGGAGGACATGGAAGCTGGGAGGGCAGTAGGAGAGTGGAGGAGCAGCACAGGCTGAGACTGCTGGAGTAGCAGTTTCAGTGAGGAGGAGGTATTGCTTGTATTCCCACCACCACTGAAGACCCAGAGAGACACCTTGGCCCAGTGCTCTTTGCATTCCTCCAAGATCCATGGCTACTCTTCATTCTTCCAAGATCCTGAAGGCCCTGTGCCGAGCAGGACTGACCCTGGGGGAGCTCCTAGCAGGGACCCCCCATGGCACTGTCTTCCCTGCGCTCTGGCCAGGATCTGCTCTGTGCTGGTGGAGAGAGACTGCTGCAATGGAGGATGAGGTGGGGTGACCTCAGGACAGCTTGGTCTGATCTGCACAGGATCAAAAGCCTGTGACATAAGCACTGGGCAGGGCAGTTGCACCATCTGCAGCAGGAACACATTCTTTTCCTCTGGGTGTTGCTTCTTTTGGAAAATATGGCTATTTTCTCCAAGTACTCTGAAGTTTCTCAAATAGATGCTACAGCCCAAGAACTAATTCTGTCTCCTCCCACAGGTCACTTCCCCTGAACCACAAAACATGTCAGTCACTTTCCCTATCTATCCACTTCCAAGCTGCCATTTCTCCTTGGGAAGCCACAGCAAGAAATGAGGATAAAATGCTGGGCCACCATGCCCTCAGACCAACCAGCTACCTTCCCACCTACTGAGGACACAAGAGAAATCTCTGCTGTTGTCACTTGAAGACACTGCATGCACCAACTCCACCATCTCTCCTGGAGTCTCTCCTTGCCATGTCTCCAAGTGATAAAAACAGGATCACAGCATGCACCACACCTCCCACCTCCTAAGCCCTCCTGCCCTCAAAATCCTTCCCCCGCTCCCTGTTTCCCCCAGGCAAGACACACAGCTGAGACACAGAAACGAGAGAAAGGAAGATGACAGACAGTCTGCTGTGCAAAAAAAAACAGAGAATGAGAATACTCTGGGAAGGATGGGGGAGACACCTTTGGTCCCTCTCTGGCACACAGGTGGGCACACGCACACACGCACTCATGCTCACATCCTCTCATGCACATGGAGAACACACCACATGCTTTAGAGACAGGCGCATGGTAGAGTCAAGGGTAGCAGGGGTGGGTTGTCCTATCCAGAGACATCAGGTGAGAGCGGGGTGAGAGGGGTCATTCACAGGTTACTTTCATGGTTTTCCTCTGTCTCAACAGTCATGGGGGGCAGCCCTCCGTTGTCATTCAGCCGCTTGGCCCTGTAGGTCTCATAGTGGATGTTGTGGGTCACTTCTTTTAGGTCCTGAAGGTGGGTCCTGCAGAGGGCAAAGTGAATATTGGGTTGGAAAGAGGATACAATAACCAATATCAGAACAGTCAGTATTAATCTGATTATAATTTTATTCCCTGAGATAAATGGAAGATTTCTTCAGCCAGTCTGGCTAATGAGCATACCCTTTTTTCTGCATGGATGGCATGGGTGCCATCATACACAACTGGAGTTGGAGCATCAGCGTTCAAGAACACATACGCAGGATGCAGGATATGGGCTGAAATTCCTGGCTGTGCTTGCCAGTGTTCTGCCCTCCTCACACCTGTGCCAGTGTGATAGCTACTGGCCATCCTGGTGTGAGAGCAGACATGAGCTTATCTCATCTGAAGCGGTGGTGAGACAAGGAAGCACCAGGAGGGTGTATCAGGTCCACTGCAGATCATAATGTGCAGAACACTGCTGTGAGTATCGTCCCTAACCTCCATAGAAGTCCTGTGGGCTTGGATTGCTATATGCTTTATGATGGTCACTTGGTTTGGATGTTTTACTGGAAGACTTAGGGAAAGCATGTCTGCTGCAGAAGGTATTGCAGAACAAAAAGAGGGCAGTAGGGTGATGTCAAAGCATTGTACCTGGCCAAGTGTCTCAATACCACCATATCCACAGGTGGAAAGAGCTACAGGGCTCTGGCTTCAAAGTGTCTTTCCCTTATTTTCCTATTTTTGTTGTTGTTTTAAAACCTTACTGTTCTTATAGGGAACAGAGGTGACCCTGGATGTGCAGGTCTTCTACAGAATTTGGGGCAGATATCACTTGTGCTGAGACAACTTCATGAAACAGTAGAAATGAGACAGGGCAATGAAAGCTGAATGAAATATGGAGCTTTTTACTTCCAGGTCATATGTTCCAGCACATCCCTTAGCCTAGTAGAACACATGGTCTAGGATGTGGTAGTCGCCTCTTTCTAACTGACTCCAGCTCAGACATGTTGTCAATTGCTGACATAGAAGTCGTTGCAACCTAATATCCTTAAGGGATATACGGGGGGTAGTAGTACCGTGCTTTTCTCCAGGTGTCCAGCTCAGACATGAAAACTAGCACCTGTTTGACATAGTGGTCATGTCACTAAGAGAGGCACTAGATTATCTACCCCTTAATTTAATCCAACTCTACCCCAAATAAGCTTTCACAGCCTGAAATGTACTTTGTTTTCCTTTCCATAGGGGCTATTTCACTCTAAGAGGGTCTCAGGAAGACTTCCTGCTCATCAAGAGCAAACTGGTGACTGACCATGGTCTTACCTGATGACAAAATCTCGAAGTAGGGCAAATTCACAGTGAGTGAGGTTTTCCACTGAAAAAAAAGCAAGCAATTGTTACATTTGATTTTTTCAACAACCCCTTTGTGGTTACAGAGTGTGGGAAGGTCACTGCCATGCAGCAGGTTTCAGGTGGGCAGAACCTGCATACTTCAGAAAGGACAGTCATCGAGGAGACATGCTAACAGGTGCTGAGCAGTCACATATGAATTTTCATTTGAAAACCAAGGCGACCTCAGGAGCTCAGTGTCACACACTGTAGCGTTCGGAGTGGCTCCAGCTTCTGCCAGTTGGTGGTAGAGGTACCACACTGACCATGGCAGTTTCCTCCCAGCAGAGAGCTATTTGAGAATTCTCCTCTTGCTTGGTGTCAAAAAGTTTATCGCAAAAGGGATGGGAAGGTAGACATGGGACATGTTGTCTGGACCCTTGTCTATTACTAGGGCCTGCAGAGATACTTTCAGCTCTCAGAAGCAAGGGATAATTTACCTTCAATGATTCCCCAAGGTGTTTTCCTGCCCAGGACTCTTTTGCCATTCACTTGATACTCTTTGTCGCTGCCCACTACTGCGAAGGGCATGCTTTCCTGCTGGGGAGAGACATGTGGAGAGACCTATTGAACCAATTCCAGAGAGCAGCATCATCCCTGTTCCCTGTCCACCTTTCCTCCTGTCAGCTCACAAGACCTTCTCTAAGGGAAGAGGTTCTCCAGAGCAACACCTCACTGACTGTCCTTTTCACCAGTCAGTGCTATCCCTAGCATTTTGGGCCCTTGCTTTACAGGCATCCTTGCACCCCACGAGCTTAGTGGGTAGCTAAGGGCCAAGGCTTTGTAGCAGGGGCAAGAGCTTTTCTGCACCCATCTCCAGCATTTCTGAAGAGGGGGATGACCAGAGAAGAAGTACCTTGGTGTAACCAGGAGAGGGTCTGTCAGCTCAGGGCTGCTCATATGGAGAGTCTGCAGTCAGTATTTCTCACCCAGTTTATTGTTCTTCACCAGAAGAAGTAAAGAACTCGAAATAATCCTCTCCAACAAGACACATGAACATTCAATAAGTGTAATGGCTGAAATGGTTGTACTGAGGAAGGCCCAAAATGGGGTAGGGGTGCAGCTTTCCTGGGAAGTGGGACAGTAGGTGAGGCTACTGGGAACACAGGTATCTCTAAGCACAGGGAGAAAACATCTGTATCCAGAGTGCAGGGTGCAGGAGACCCTGCTATCCATAAGGTTGTGCAGATGTTCATAGGTTTACTCTGCTTTATATGTGTTCCTGGGCCTGACAAGAGACTTCAATTACGGCAGGAATGAAGATTTAAAAGCAGCTTATTTCTTATGTGTGATTATCCAAACCTAGGGCATGGCGCTGAAATGCAGAACAAAATGTGGTGCCCTCCTCAAAACCAGTAACAGTTCGGAGAAGAAACAAAACCCATCTAGTCTTCTCCAGAATGTGTGATGTATTGTCAAATAGGAAATGATTAATTAAGATAGGGAAGCTGGGAATTTCTGTTGGGGCTGTTACAGTGGAGGGAGTTGAAAGGACAAGTGTTAGGCTGCAGTGCAAGACTCCTGGAGTTTCTTGAGGACTGCCATGGAGGCCAATCTATTTTCATTAATGGCCTAGCCACAAAAAAGATGAGTGGGATAATTAAATGCACTAGCATCACAAGGCTAAGAGGTGTTGTCAGGGCAAAGGCGGACTGAATTATTATCTAGGAAGATGTAAATTTGAGGCACATAGAGCAGCATTTAGGGAATAACATCAAGAAGTTCTGCTATGACTTCAGAGCTCATGAACAAGCAGTGACTGAGGGAGTGGAAGGGCCCCATGTGCTAGTCAGTTACAAGATGACCATGAGCCACCAGTGTGATGCAATTGTTTAAAAAGCACATGTGGTCCACGGGCTTAGGAGGTCAGATCTCAGAAGAGATAGGGGAGCATGGGCTACCAGCAAATCAAATCAAACTGGAGCAGGCACAGAAAAAAGTGACTAGAAGCATGGACTACTGAGGAGTGGGAAGCTCATCCAAAGAAGCTTGTCTCCTTTAGCTGACCAGGAGGTCAGCAAAGGATAATATTGTTCTCTATAAATGCCTTGAGTGGTGGAGGGGACCACTAGGTAGGAGAACTGCTTGAGTCAGTGTTGGCACAAGAACACATATATAACCTGGGTACAACCTGGCCATGAACAAACACAGTCTGGAAATTAGGAGACAGTTTCTAATGCTCTGAGGAGGGAAAGATGGGACAAGCCTTCTCACAGGGGCTGGGAGAGAAAGGTTGAGTTTGGTCAGCAGATGAGAGGACTCCTGGGGTAGTTGTTTGGGACAGAGGCTGGACATCAGCCACACACCAGGCCCCTTTGGACCTTAATGGTGGCCAAACAGAGCATTCAACAAGAGGAGGTGAAATATAGTCCTGCCTCACTCAGCCTTCATAGCATCCTGTCTTAACAGCAGGGACAAATTAAGCTGGGAAGGAGGAATGACCATCCCTTATATCCATTGCAACTTTCATTCAGGGACCAAGAAGCACGAAACTTTATAGTGACACATGTCTGTTTTACATTCATTAAATATCACCAGCCCTCATCCCCCCTTCCCTTCCTATAATAAAATGTTTCCTACCCTGATTTTGTCATTCTCTGTTTTATCCTCCAAGTCCTCATCAAATTCTTTCTGGGGGTAAAACTCGATCCCGTTTACTTCTAGCTCTTTGCGCACCTGGGCAGAGAGACATTTTTGAGCAAAAGCAACACAAACCTGAAGGGAGGAAAGGTGGGATGGCCAGGCAAACACATCTGGGACATCACTCCAGTGGGCAGGGGCTGGAGGGATTGTCCCCTGGGAAGCGTGCAGCAAAGTGAGGACACACGGCAGCAATGATGAGTCTTTCTTCCCCAACTCCCATTACTTGTCTGGCTCTGCAATTACCGTGACAGAGCATATCATGATGTGGCACAGGGATACACACATTTCTTCCCCCTTTCACAGGGGCCATCAGAGCCATAAACAGCTGCATCTTCAGGACTTACACACCAACCCAGCACTGGACGCTATGCATGCTCTGGGGACTGCACTGCAATCCCAGGAAGGATACTGCTCATTTCTCCCACCTCCAAGCCGGGGCTGGGAAGGATCCTGTGCAGGAGAGGAGATACTCACTCTTTGTTTGAATTCGGTCTTCTCCTCCAAGGTCATGGTGTCAGCCTTGGCAATAACCGGGATGATATTCACTACCTTGCTGAGATGTTTCATGAACTCCAGGTCCAAAGGCCTCAGGCTGCAGCCCAAGAGGGAACAACATGGAAGGGATCACTTTACCCTCCTCGCCTTTCATCCTAGTGTCTCTTCCAGCATCAGGGCATCAGTGAAACCTCCCTTGTACATACCCCGCTAGCTGCCACCATGCTCTCATCTCCTTCTTCTCATCCATCCTGCCCTTTCCCAAAAAAGACAGTGGCATTTCTCCTGCCCCTGTTATCCTAGACCCTTTCAAGCCCTTCAGCACCCAAAGTTAAGCTAAACAGTGGCCAGCCCCACACTCAGGACCCCTGGACCTGTAGCTGAGATGGAGCAGTGCAGGGTATCTAACTGGCACAGAGGCACCAAGAGCTTAAGGAATGATGAGGGACCTGAGTACGTACGAGTGGCCTGTAGGGGAGATGAAGTAGAGGCAGCAGTGCACTCGCGTGTCTGGAATTCGTTTCTTCCTTGCAATATTCACCTCCTCTTTCAAAAATTTTTCATATTGCTCATTGATGTATTTCTCAATAGGCTCCCAGCTGTTGAAGGTGGGAGAGAGAGATGAATAGATAGGCACAAATCTCCTCATGTTCCTGCCTACAGTGTTCCCAGCTCTGACAGCAGCAAAACAGGCTCAGGCATAAAAAATATCTACCACAAGTGTCTCACCATCAGCAGAGATGCTCAAGAGTTTCTGTAACTGGGCACAGAAATAGGCACTTGCTATGTAATGTGTGCATAGCCCTGAGCATGCACACAGACCCATGGTGTTCACAATTCCACATCCCCATTACCAGCCCCCTGAGTGCAATAGGTTCCCAGATGCTTTCCAGGACAAGTAGATAACAGCCACTCCATACACCGTCTTAACTCCAGCCCTTTCTGGGACACAAGGCCTTGACCATGTAAAACTCACCAGTTCTCATTGTTGATCTGGTCCCCAAATCCTGGTGTGTCGATCACTGTCAGCTTCATTTTGACGCCACCTTCTTCAATGACTGGGGAAGAAATTGCAAGCAATCATACACCTCCCTGGGGACCTGCTCAATCATGAAACATGTCTCTGTGCCCTGCAAGGGAACAAGAGTGTGCTGCCCTCTTCCCTGCCCAGCAAGCATGACCAGGCCAGGCTGGGTCATGCCTCAACAGTTGCGACCCCCACTTGCATTTCTGACCCCAAATTTTGGTAACTTGCACCAAAGCCACTCTGCCACAGGAAAATGTATTTGTGCTCAATCTGTGGCCCAAAGGTAGGACCTACCTTATACAACTTGTCCTCCCCTCCAATACATCATCCTGAATCTGAGATGGTGCTCACTACTCTGCATCACTGCAGAAGCTGTGCGGATGCTTTGCCACCAGGAGATATGCTCTACCAGGCTTGGGATGGGGCTCACCAATGCAATTTGTATAGATTATTAAGCATCTGCAGGTGGGAATGACTTAAAGTAAGGCTTCATCCAGACACACAGTCTAACGTCTGGGCAGACAAAATATCTATAACTCTTTTTCTACCCCTCACTTTTGGCTGTGGCATCAGTGGCACTGCTGTTTAAGAAAAGCCTTGCCTGGGTCTAAGACCATCTAAAAATGGCACTTGTCCTTTAGCTTCCCATGGAGAAAGGAGAAAGGGCTGCCTAATACCAAAGAACTGTTTGCATGGACTACTGGGGTTTGTATGGACTACTGGAGTTTACATGGACTACTGGGGTATTCTGCAAGACTATGCTGAAACATCAACATTCCCTCCACCCCAGCAGCCTGGCTCTTACCATGCCCAATGGCTTTGATCTCCACTGTCTTGGGGATCTTCTCCTCCCTGTTCCAGCCTGAAGATTTGCGGCTCACCTGGGATTTGAAGAGGGTGTTCACCAGGGTTGACTTTCCCAGGCCGCTCTGACCTGAGGATTGCAAAGAGGAAGCTTGTGACATCTGCCACAGCCTGCCAATGCCAGCAGGCCCAGGGAATGGAGCCAGGCTGTCAAGAGAGGAGGCTGTAGGTGTCTCCTTGCCTTGTGCAAGCTCTCATTTCCCCCAAAGCAAGCACTATCTACTCCCTCATGCCCTCCCTGCAGGGCTCGCCTTCCCACCTAGCCTCATAGGACAGTCCCTGGTCATGATTCCCAGTACCTCACCTGGTCTCTGCCTACCTACAACCATGATGTTGAAGTCAAAACCTGTCTTCATGGTTTTCCTGCGCATCTGCTCAATGATGGTGTCAATACCGATGTAGCCCAGCAAGTTGGCGTTAATGCCCATGGGTTTCATTGGTACGACTGGTTTTTGTCGTGGCTCTGGGACCAGCTCAGACATGGCTGCTTCGTTTTTGCTCTCCACTGGCCCTGCATGGGGAGAAAGATTGAAAAATCATCATTAAGGTGTAATAAGAACCTCCCTGCTGTCACAGGGACTCAGGGCAACTTTGAGCATCCATTTCAAGGGCTATTGAGGATAACTGAATGGTAAGATTTTAGCAATAAGATTCTTCATGGAGGAATATTTACTTGAGTTTCCAGCACACTCTTCTAGGTATTACTCCAGATGAGGAGGTGGAGAAGTGGGGTTTGTCAGGCATGCAACATATTGATGGCTATTCCAAACAGCGAGAGCAGACCCAGTGAAGTGGAGCACCTAACCACATGTCCAAGGCTCTGTGTGTCTCCTCATTTTTGCCTCCCAGTACTCACCAGGATCACCAGTGTTTTCTCCCTCCAAGTTTAGCATGAAATTTGCGATGGAACACACTTTCAAAAATTATGCGTGGAGTCCTGGCATTGAAACAGAGTTTGGAATCTACTGTGAAGACTTGTAAGTTTGGCCATTGCCAGGGGTGGCTGTTACTGACCCTGCTGTGCAGGCTGAGTTCCTCAGAAGAAGGCAGTGGTGGAAGTGCCAATCATGGCCACAAACTCTGCACTTGCATCCCACCCGTAGATTGATGGGTTTTGTCATGCTCAAGAAACTAATCATTGTGATCAAAAAACTAATCATCTGCACCTTTCCCTCCTCACCTCTCCCTCCTCATTTCTTCCATGTAAAACAAACGGGCAAAAAGAAAGGCCCTGTGGGCTTTCCATCCTCCCTGACTCTTTCTTGGGTGATGATACACACAGCTTGGGGCGGGCCTTATCCATTTATCTCCATCTCTTATCTCATTAGTGAGCAGCTTCCACCTGCTGGGAGGAAGCCAGAGGTTGGGAGAGGACAAGGCACAGCAGAAAATCTGTAATTGCTGGGGAAGGGAGGTATGAGGGATGAATCTGGAAAGGAAGATGAAGGAGATGGGAATCAAATACCTTTCATAAACAAACCAGCTGCAAACTAGAGCCTTTCCCACTTTAATTACTTGACTCCCCCATGCTTTGTCTCATTTAGATGGTTATTTTTCCAGGACAAGGACAGCATGTGTTTTTGCTTCATAAGCACTCCACTTGTTTTGTATGCCACTTTAGTTCAAGTATCTCACACTAAATTATCCCTTTCCATCACTTTGGCAGAGTTTTTTGCTTCTCTCAGCAGAATCTGCTGGCTGCATAGGAGGACATGAGCATCCAGGCAGGCAGCTGCCATTTGGTAGGTGACACATGCCTTGGAGAGGCCACCAGGCTGGGGCCACTGATAGAATCAGTCTGGGGTCCCCACAACAGCTCAGCCAGCTAGGTAGAGGCCAGGGTTGGGGAGAGGTCAGAGAGATTTTTGTTCAAGGACAGGGTTAGGATGAAACAGGCTGCATAGCTGGCTGCTGATCATGCCTAGCATTCCACGTCAAAGCTCCTGTGCAGACACAAGGGATGCTCTACACAGTGAAGGTTTTACATTTTATATAAGCCTTAATATCCCACTACCGTGTGCTGAGGGCAGACCTTGCGGAAGGTCCATGCTTGGCAGGGAGGGTACCTCCAGCCAGCTCCTCTTAGACCACTTGGGAAGCCTTTTATGTTAAACTGGGAGAAGAGATCTTCCCTCCATGTAAGAGGGTGGTCGCACAGCCACCAATACAGCACTGTGGGTATCACCTGTGTTCCACCTTGCCCCCAGAGGAGACGTCTGACGGAGGATGGCTGCCCCCTCCTGCTCTTCCCCACAAGCAAAGGCACTCTGAGCTATCATTATCCTCTCCTGAAGCATGAAGCAGCACCCTGGGGGGACCAGAGCACAAGACAGACCATTGGCTTGAACCAGACTGGCAATCTGGAGCACTTCATGCTGCCGCCGGGCAGCTGCCCGAGGAGGCAGCCTGCTGAGCTGAGTGCTTCTCAGCTGCAATCCGCTCTTACACCCGTCACAGCTAGTCTGTGCCTTTCCTGCTAACAGAGCATCCCCTGGGGCTCCTGTTGTCTTCTTCCAGCTTTCTCAAAGCTGCTGCCAGCCAGGAAAGCCCATCTCTCCGGCACAGCAGCCAGCCAGCTCCCCTGCACCCTGTCCTTCATTTTTCCTCTATCAGTCTGCCCCATGCCACTTGTACCATAGTCGTGTGGCTGTGCCGAGCTCCTCATCCTGCTGCAGCATCCTCCAGTGTGCACCTCACACAGCCCTGCTGGGGTCCCACCTTCCCCAGAGACAGGGACAAGAGAGAGTGAGACAGGCAATGATGAGGGGATGTGGGGCATGGGGCTGTGTCCCCAGTGGGGCACTTGGCTACTGCAGTAATGGGGGAAAATAAACCCCAGAGGTGGACAGGGAACAAGTGAAGGTGGGAAGAAAGCCCAGCTGAGCAGCTATGTGGGATGGGTGCAGGACCTGAGCCATGTAGGCTGTGACCCCTTCACTGCCCAGGCAGTAGCGTCTCCTCAGGGAGTCTGTTGCCCTCTCTTTTATTCCTTCAACTCCTTGTTCTTACACAGGGAGGAGGAAGAAGGGAAATTTCTGGCAGCCAGCCTCAAGGCTCACTAAGTGCATAACTCATCCCTCAGTCTCACCAAGAGATGCTTTGCCCAGAGCTAGCAGGTGTTGCTAACTTCTGTGGACATCACAATACATGGACATCCCTTTGCAGGTTTTGCTACTGGAGCCAGGAGCTTGCAGTGGCTGGAGCAGCTTTTTCAGATTCAGGTTCCTGAGCACCTATAAAAGCCCTGAGACCAAGAGAAAAGATCTCTAGAAGTCTCCTTAAATATTTCATGTATCACTGATGTCACCCCTGGGCGTTTTGATCTTGGACATTCAAGGTCTCAGGATAGACAACCTCCCTTTCTCCTCTCAGTCACTTGCCTTCCTCTCTGTGTGGGGTGCCTTCCCATACAACCTCTGGAAGGAAAGCCCCCAGTGTGCAAAGAGGTACTCAAGGGTTTAGCTTTCTGCACACAATTTTCCACCTCTTGAATCCCACAGAGGAATCCAAGCAGCCAACTGAGGAACAGCCTGCCAGGGAAGCCAGGGTGTGCAAAACCAGAGCCAGAACTACAAGAGGTACCTTGAGACATGAAACGTGTCTACCTGCTCTCATGTAAATGGCTCTGGTTTATGTGCAGTAATGCTAATGCTGCTAGGAAGCCTCATGACTGACTGGTCAAGGGGTAGCATTGTGCATTCTAGGCATATCCTGTAGCCCCTCCAGCTGTCCCCTGTAATAAATACATGATAGGGCACTACAGCCAGTACAGCTGATAATGAATAGAGGGTTAGCCAAGGTTAACCACTTACATCTGCTATTTGCATTGCCACCCTTTTCCCTGCTGCTTTGTTCTGTGTGCTAAACAAAGCTCATTTAAGAGGGCGGTTGCTGATGATATCTCTGCTGCACAGTTCCTTGGGCAGGGCTGCTTGAGGATAACCTCTGGCTCACAGGAGATGCTCCACTTGGGTCTGGAGCAGGGAGAGATGCAGCATCAGGGGCTGGGACAGGCAGGGCCAGAAGGGCAGTGGGTGCCTGGAGAGGTCCTAGTGGTCCCAACTAGCTCCTGCTTCTGATGCCCGCCAATCCACCCCAAAACCTCACCTGGAGGGCCAGCATATGTGGCCAGCAGCAAACACCACTACCTCAGCACACCCTTCATGTCTGCCTGCCTCTGACGTTTGCAGCAGCTAACTGGGGACAGAGGTGGCCTTGCAGGTCCCTTATGGGCACAGGTAGTGGGGACTAACATCTACTCTGTCTGGATAACCCAGATACAGTCGCATTCCCTCCCCCTGCCTTCCTGTCCTTTGTCTGAGTGGCAAGAGGGAGGGAGGGCTGCAAACCCTCGTTCACCACAACCCAGCTTCCAGCAAGAAAAGGCTATATAACCCCTACGTAACACATGGATGGCCTCGTTGCGGCTCTCCTCCCGTGTGGCACAAAGCTGTCCTGCTCTGGCTGGAGGCAGCGATCCACATGTGCCTTGCCCCAGCCCCTTACACCCGCGTGACCCCAGATCCATAGTCCCACTCCCTGCAGACATGGAATGGGAAAGAGGGATGGGTTCAGAGCCTGAAGGCAGCTGCCAGGAGCAGGCCCTCAGAGAGTGAGGCAAGGTCCTTAGAAAGGAAAGCAAGCAGCTGCTTCAGTAGCACAGCCTCCCTGGGGCTTGCAGGCATTAGGATCTGCTCCTTGCTTCAGATCTGCAGACATGCTGGACTGAGCATCTCTCTACTGGAAAAATCCCTTTCTCCCCTCAGTTTCTATGATGACCCCAAGGCATTTCTCCCAGCTGTGCAGGCCAAAGGCCCAGACATGCTGGATGCACCACTTGACCTCAGGGTGCAGAACATTCTTCTTACCAGATCTTTTTGCCTGGCCTGAGAATCACTGGGCATTTCAGGTGAGGCAGGGAAACTCATTCTAGCCCTGGGCTGCAGCAGCCTTCCCAGCAATGACCTTCCTTCCCCCCAGCGCTCTGCAGAGGGCTTGGGCAGGAGCCCGGCTCTGCCAGGGCCACAGTGAAATCTAGGGCAGCGTGTGCTGAAGCCTCTCTGGAGACACAGGAGCTGGAGGTGAAGGGGCTGGGCACGTCCCCAGCCCAGCTGCCACAGGATTAGATGCTCGCCTCAGTCCCGGCTGTACCCTCGGTGCCGCTCCCTGGCTGTGCACTCTTTACCCCATATCTCAGTTTGCCGCCTGGGCATCACAAGGCAAGAGGATGCTGAGCAGCCCTGTACCCATGCCACTGCAGCTGCCTGTCCCCCTGCCCATCTGCCCACCAGTGCTGGGGCTCCCTGCCTACCCACTGTCTCCTGTGCAGATGCCCAGAGAGCAGCACAGGAGATGTCCCTGCTGCCCCCGCAGTGGCTGCCTGTCACTGGCAAGGGACAAGCCAGTGCCGAGCAGCTTGTGGGCTTTCCCCAGCCCTGGACCAGCTGGGATTATCTCTTTCTTTCAGAGCAGCCACTGGCGCCAGCTACTCCCCATCAGCACTGTAACCAGCCCATGTCAGACTGCTGCCACCAAAAGGAAAAAAAAAGAGGAAAGACAAAGCAAGGACCGATTTCCCCCCAGTGCCCTTCGGGTTTATTCCTCCCCCATGGCCAGAGCTGGGCAGCGTGGGGGCACGGCGGAGGGTGCCTGCACAAAAAGCCCCAGCAGTGTCCCTCCGGCATCGCCCAGCCCTGCCAAGCCCAGAGCATCCTACCTTTGAACATGAAGCTTCCTTTGTCTCCGAATCCTCTCCCAAGGGGGTGGGTCTCCCCCCTACTTTTCTAGCCTGCCGCTGGCGCAAGAACGGTGGGCTATGAGGCTCTGCTTTTACCTCTCTCTTTCTTCCCTGTATCCTCTTCTCCCCCCTCTCCTTCCCCTTCTTCTCCAGTGGCTTTTTCAGTGAAGCGGGGATGCTGGTGCTGCTCCTGCTGCCATCGTCATGTGACCTGAATATTAAACATCGCAGCAAAATCTCCCCCTGCGCACCCTCCCCCGGCTCCATCCCAGGCCCCCGCCAGCCTCCCCTCCTGGGGGGCATGGCTGTGGGGATGGAGGGGCTGCCACTGACGTGCTCCCGTGTCTTGGAGGGGCCCCTCTTGCACACACACACACACCGCATAGGCCTTTTCTTGCCCCTTTCTCTCCTAATTGCCCAGCATTTTCAGCATCTCTGCTTGTTTAGGGAGGGAGATATTTAAATCTTCACAGCATCACTCCAGCGGGGCTGAGAAAGGGCACTCTTTCCCCCTAGGTATTTATTGGGATCAGGAGGTTGCAAGGCTTCCTTCTGCTTTCCCAGAGGGAGGAAATTTGGAATATTTTGGCACATCAAAAGTGATTTGCCCTTCAGCTCCATTTGCAGAGGCGTGAGAAACCTTTTCTCCACTGGCACTGCAATTCCTGGCTGTCAGCCCGCAGTGCAGAGGCAGAGTGAGTGTTGTCCCCTCTGTATGTGTGTGTGTGTGTGTGTACACACATGTGCATGTGTGTTGCATGTGCATGTGTGTGCATGCGTGTGGGGAGCAGGGAGAGGTGCCAACTGTGGGCCATGTTGGGGTACACAGGTCACACTCCTGTGTACTCCAGCAGATGTTTGTCCCTGGTGGTGCCCACCTGCATGTGTCCAGTGGATGTGCCCACACCTGAAGAGCCATGCGGATGCCCCCGGCTGCTGATGCCTTTGGAGGGGGATGCCCCTTCCTTCCTCTGTGTTTCCTTCTCCTATGTTTGTGAGCCCTGGCCCCACCAGGCACCATGCCCCCGCCATGCCGGTGCTGGGGCACGAACATCTGGGACTGCTCTGATCCTCCACTCAGTGGGACGACAGGAGCATCCTTTCAGGGGTGTTCCCACATGTCCCTATGCCTTGAAGCAGCACCCTGGGTGCGGCCAGGCTGCAGGATGCCTGGCAAACTCAGCAAGGGTTTTGGGTGCCTCTTTTTGCAGCACCCTGGGGGAAAAAGGAAACTGCACCGACTGCAGGTTATGGGAGCATTTAGAAATCAGTCAGCAGTTACCCAGGCTAGGCTGAGTGGTTGGCAGGCTGGCTGCCGACAGACGGACGGACAGGCATCCTGGCACCTGCAATATCTCCTGATGTGGTGCCCATAACCACCCGTTTCCCTGCTGGGCACCAGACTCACCGCTGCCTGGGCTCTCATCCCACCTGCCTCTGCCCGCCCATGCTCCTGGTGCGGGTGAAGGGGAAATCGCTCCCATCCTCCCCGACATCACCCCACTGCTCCCGAAGGGCCCTGCCCCAAGCTGAGCCCCATGGCACTGCCAAGGGACCCTCTTGCCTCCCTCCCCCGCCCCTGCCCAGCCCATCCCGGCAGCAGAGACCCACCGGAGCGTGGCAGGGAGCAGGGCACCCTCATCTTCGCCGCTGGGGCAGCCTCGACACCCCCGGGGCTGCCAGGTCGCTGGGGCCCCTCAGCCGCAGTGGGC
>NW_020799092.1:3418930-3434894 GCF_003259725.1 Athene cunicularia | reverse complement strand
GGGCCCGCAGCGCCCTGGGGCGCAGCACTCTGGAGGCACTTGTACACGGCCCCAGGCCCCCACGGGCAGCCCTGCCGGGCCAGCCGGCCCACCTCCAGCCGGGACAATGGGGTGCTTGTGGCTGGCCCAGCATGCTCCCACGCCTGGCGCCGCGGCTGCCCCTGCCCCTGCCCGGGAAGCTGCTCGGCGACTGGCTTGTCCCTTGCCAGTGACAGGGCTGCTCCTGGCCCTGTGCCTTCATGGCCTCCACCACTGGCAGCCCCACGCCATGGGCAGCCCCATGCTGCAGCCCCCTGCCCTGCTCCCATGCTGGAAGGTGGAGGAGCGGTGCAGACCCACCAGGTCAGGCCTGGCCCCAGGAGCAGGCACCGCTCCTGCAGACAACGAGGGTAATTAAAAAAAAAAAAATATCTCAGAATTTTTAAAATATTTTCCTTTCTCTTCTTTTTTTTTCCTCTCAAATGGCAGATTCCAGTTCAACAATTTATGCCCCACTGAAGAAGTTCAGTGTTCCCTTGTCAGGTGTTCATCCAGGTGGATGCTTCTTTCCCCTATTCTGATTTTCTTTTGCTTCTTCATTATTTTGACTGTTTCTTAATTTTTCCAGCTTTGGGACATTTTCAGGGTCAAGAGGGCATCCATTACAGGGAGTCAGCTTGCTGCTCTACACTTCCCTCACTATGAAAGAAACTTTGAAGGGTAACCAATGAGGGAAGGAGAAAGGTGTTTTGGTGGGGTGGGATGAGAATATGTGTGCTTTGTTGTGCAAACAGGAGCAAAGAGAAGGAGAGATGGGCACCCATAGCACCCACAGCACAGCAGGGGTGATGCTCACCTGCCTTTGGGTGGCCAGGGCTAAGGGGTGGAGGGGCAGCCACCATCCTGTGACCCACAGTGACCCATAGGGAGTGCTGGGGGAAGACAGGGCTCAGGGCAGTGTAAATTCTCTGCTTCTTTAAAGGCAAAGAGACAGAGAAGGTGGAAAAGACCAGCCTGATGCAGTGCAGTATTTCCAGCACTAAGTATCTTCTCTGGTGCTTTAAACAGTTTAATTCAGTATCTGTGACTATTTCCCTCTCCCCTGAGGTCTCTCTGGCTGCACAGGTCCCACAGGGGAGAAAGTCTCAGTTTTCAGCCAGCGTTTGCCTTTGGCTTAATTATTCCCAGATAGCCCCTCAGTGTAGCCATCACAGAAACCGGGCAGATGAAGACCTACCCCGCTGTAAAGGAAACCTCATTGCAGACTGGTCCTTGCTGCCTGCCCAGAGCTGGAGGAAGGCAGCTCCAAGGGGGACCAACAGGAAAATAAAGCATCAGCCATGCAGTTGGTCACACACTTCTGTTCCACTGGGGAGGGCTTTGATACCATTGGCAATAAAGTCCTTCATACCCATGGAAAATAACTGGCTTAATACTGATTGTATCAGGACTAAACAGCATGAAACATAAGCCAGAGAGGATGAATAACTGGTTTCTCTCTGGTCCACCCCTGACCTGTTTGTTGTCTTCTTTTTGCTCGGTTGCTGCAGCAAGTCATGGGCAGAGTGGAGGTGAAAACAGACAGGACAGAGGCAGAGGAGGACACAGATGAGGGGACAAGGGGATCCCCATCGCACCACGGATGCCAGCTGAGAGCAGTGGTGGCAAACTCAGCCTTTCATTTTTACCAGGCTGGTGGTTTTCCCTCTTCTCTTTTGACTCAGCAGGCAAAAGTGGGTTTGAAGGAGGTGCAATGGCAGAGCAGCCTGTGCTGATGCAGGCCGCAGGGACCAGGCCCCCATTTCCCATAGGGATGGTTGAACCTATCCCTGACTGCTCCAAGCTCCTCAGCTTCAATACAGAGGTTTTTATTGCTCCCCCATGGCTCAGCTGGGGTCCGTTTGCAGTGCAGACCCAGCTATGAGGCAGCCGAGGTAAGGAAGCAGGTTTCCTAGCACTTGGAAACTTGGCTGCGTTGTACCAGAGGGCAGAAGGATGTGAGCCATGCAGCTGAGGGTGTCACACCAGACCATGAAGCCCAGCCCCACAACATTTTCCTTACACAGCCCCATCACCAAGGCGCAAAAATACGTGGGATTTACCTGTTTCAGGCTGCATCCGCACTTTGAGCCGTTGCTTGCCCATGCAAGCATAACTTTGGGCACAGGAGTAATCCCACTCACTGCATCTCCAGTTAGGGTACTCACATCAGGATCTGGTTTTTGTCTGAATGAAGGGACTCTTGACTTGTTCTCTGGCTGAAACAGAGCCAGAAAGCTCCTGCCAGTGTGCCTGGTTTTGGTGTGGAAAATAATGGTGGTATGATTGCAGTCTGATGGATCAAATGTCCCAGAAAGACCTGGGATATTTGCAGGATGTCCTGACCCATTCTTTCCTCAGCCAAAATCCATAGAGCTAAAAATTAACTTTCACTCCCAGAGAATTACCAGTGGAGCATCACTCACTCAAACCAGCCCAGTGCACTCTCCTCCTTTGTTTGGGAATGAAGAAGAAATCTTCCACTGACAGAATCACAGGAGAAGCTGAGTAACATGAGCCCATCCAGGATCTGTGGCGGATTTGGGCAGCCATCCCGAGGGCCCAAAGGAGCTATCAGGGACTATGGCACAGAGCTGGCACCCCAGGAACATGCTGGGGATGTGGGTCACCCTGATACTAGCAGGCCCAGGTGATGGCACGGGATGCACAGACATGTGCACGGGGGGTGGTGGCACCAGCTGACATCTCCTGGGATGTGCAGGAGTAGGGCATACAGGACCCTGCTGTGTCCAGAGTGCTCACAGGTAGCCCTGATGCACCTACTGCATCCAATGGGGAGGTGTTGGGATGGGAGAAGAGATGGGGAGAGGTTCCTGATGAAACCTCCTTCCACGGGTTCAGAGCTCCCCCAGAGCCTCCCTGTACACACTGAGCATTGCACTGGGCTGGCAGGGAGGGAGATGTGAATGTCTCTCTTAGTCCCAGCATCACTCCTTCACACAGCACTTTGGTAGCTGATCAGCCCCAGGGCAGTGTAAAACATGCAGATAGTCTATACACATGGGATTTTGTGCCAGATGCACATTATACAGCTTGGGTCCTTGGGTGGTGCAATGGGTGAAATTGCTGACAGGCTCAGTGTCCCTTCTCAGAGACACGCAGGGAAACGGGGTCAAGGGATGCTTCACAACTTTCGTTGGGATGGCAGTTAAGGGAAAGCTCATCCACACCATAGGACTCTGGAGTGCAGGGAACTGAACAAGTGCAGACTACCTCCCAGACTATCCTATCTCACCCTGCAGCAGAGGAGCAGAAGGTCAGGCATATCAGGAGAGGCTTATGTGCTAAGTCTGGCAGCACCACTTCATGGAGAGATGCAGAATTTTCTCAGCTTGACACAGGATTTGGACAAACCTCTTTAGTAAAGATCTTTAATTTGAATGTAGTGCATCTGGAATGGATGGATGGGTGAGAATGTCTCAGTCTCTGGGGCTCACTGAGCCCTTGGCCTCTCTGCACAGAGCTTCAGCAAGCTTACCATCCCAGCACCAAGTGTGGGTGCTGTGAAGAGCTCAGCTGAAGCAACAATCTGGGTTGAAATCCCATTTATTTCCCTCAAAATACCCCCTGGACTTAAACGGACTTTGTTAGATTTAACCTGGTGAATAGGAGTAAAAGGCTCTATATCCCTTTTGCAAGCCTGGTACCTTTCCTACTGAAGGTCATGTCAAGATGCCAGGCAACTCAAACTCAAGTGATTAACAAGGGACCTTTCATTTGAGTGATTCATCATTCTCAGCCATGGGGAAGAGCAGAAGTCCTTGGCTGGGTGAAGGGCTGTAAGCACATGGGAAGCCCCAAGTCTACAGTGCCACACAAACCGTGCCTAAGAAGCAAAGGGGCAGAAAAGTGAGTGGTGAGTATGAGACCCAGATCAGAAAAAAGTGATGATCATCCCTGCTTGCACAGGGCAGGACTGTCATCCCTACCAAGGCTTGTGGACTGCTGCCCATCCAGGAGAGGCTCTTCTGTATTCAATGGGCAGTGTGTCAGACCTCGGGCACCCCAAAGGCCAGGTTGTCACGAATCATCAGTGTCTTCCGAAGGTCTCGTTCCATGATCGGCCTCTGCGTTCGCCACTTATGGGCTTCCTGGAGTCCTGGCTCGAAGTAGTAAATGCAGGCTCCAAAGCCCACCAGGATGAGAATGGAGATCATCAGATACACTGGCACAAACCAGTCCAAGAAGTGGGGCATGGCTGCCAGAGAAAAGAGGAGAAAGCTTGTGCAGTGGGAGCACCCAAAAAAACACCTCCACCAAGCTTCATCATGAGACATCTGCCTCATCAGCAGTGCCCAGTCGCCCTGCATCCCTCCTCACAGCCCCACCACACTCCAGTTTGTGCTCGATTGCACACCAAGGCACCTCAGCCTTCAGGAGAGGGCAATCCCTTTGGCTGTCGTCACTGGGACACCCTGACTGAGTGGCAGTCCCCCAGCCCTGCTGTCAGTGATTAAAGGTAGGCAGTGGATAAATAGAGCTGCTTCTCATCTCCTGCTTGGGGGAAAATTTGCTGCCCCTTCCCCTGATACTCCACCCCTTTGAATTCCCAGTCTGAGCTGGTCTAACCCGGGGCTGAGCCCTCCTCTGCTGCACTCCTATTTAGTGTCCTGCTTTGATGTGGCTCAGGGACCTTGCTGTGCTTGGTTTAGCCCTGGTCTCTGAGCAGAGCCTGGATCCCCTTTTGGGCAGCGGGAGCCACTTACCGGGACCAGACGACCTGCCTCGATAGGAGCCCCTTGCCACACAGATGCGAGGTGGAGATGCTGAGTCTGGAGCAGTGCAGCCCTGGGGAACACAAAACAACATGTAGCACAATTGGTGTCAACCCAGTGCGCAGAATGAGTGAGCAGGAGGGACCAAAAATCTCCCTGCCCAGTCATCAGGGCTGATGGAGGGTCAGACAGAGAGGGTCCCAGCCCCACAACCTGCTGGTGCCCTGGCCCACTCCCTCCACACCACTATGGCCCTGCTGATGCCATGCTCAGGACATACACCCTGACTCAGGGCCATTTAAAAAGTTTGTGCCCATCCCTTATCCCTGTACTTTGGGAGGAAGGGAGCAACCCACATTGCAACCCCCATCCATGACAAACCTATCTGGCTCCCAGCTGCCTGCTCTTACTGAAACACCCACCAGGGTAGGGGGTTTGAGAAGCATCTCCCACAAAAAAACACAGCTATGGCCTCCTCCAGGCACCAGGGATGCTGGGTTTTGCATGGTGAGCATGATGCTTGTCACAGACTTTGGTGGGGACCCTCAGGCTTGGGAAAGCTCAACAGTGCCAGGCTCAGGCACAAAAAGCAATCATGAAGGGAAGCTTTCCAAAACCTTCACCCCTTGGTGGGTGTGATGAAATGTCCCTTGACTTCAGCAGGGATGGAGTTAGGGCAGAGCTGCGTCCACATTGAGCTCCTGCTTTTCCAGGCACCTGAAAGCTGCCACCTGTGACTGTCTTCCAAGTCACCTCTCTGCCAATAACCACATGTCCCCCCCCTCTCTTGTGCAGGGCATTAAAGGGGGGGCTGGGGAGAGCTCTGAGCTTCTCCATCCTCTTCCCTGCTCATGGTCCATAAGGCCACTGCCCTTTCTCACAATGGAGGCTGGGCTTTTTTGCCTTTTTTTTAATACCACAGCCATCAGTTGATTCCAATGTGCCCAGCAGCATTTCTCTGCTGGACACCTCTTGCAACAGAAGAGCCCATTCCTGCCTGCTCACCCCACAACTAGTAGCAGGAAGCATGAGGTTCATCTCTACCTCTGAATAACACCTTTTTTGTCATAGGGTTAGAACTGAAACGAGTTAACATAAGCAAGAAACTGCCAACATTGGAAAAAATGCCTGATTTCCTCCCACTTATTGGCATGGATGTTGATATTTATCTGTTTTCCTTGCATGACAGGGGAGACCTCAGTGGATTTTGCTTCCCCCTACCATGCCCTTTGGCTTTCAGCAGTCCCTGGTTTTGCTACCCACAGTGCTGCCCCTACCATTGTCAAGTCGGTGGCAGACTTTTTATATCTCCCTCTCAATGATTTGCACCTCTCATTTCATGGGCCCCCGTTTCACCTGATCGAGAGCAGTGGGACTGGGCAGCTCAGCGTTGGCCACCATTTGGCTGGGAGCAAAGGAGCAGTCTGGGTGCTGCTTCTGCCTCTTCATGGCTGCCTCTGCCTTCCTCAGGCAAGTAACTTGGAAGGAAATGCCCCACCCCAGCCTGCAATAACATGACGTGTTGTGGGGAGCAGGGATCCCACTGTGGGGCTTCCCTCGGTCAACTTGTCCTGAGGGACTGTGGAAAGAATTAGGCACGAACACCCTTTCCCAACAGGAATTGGGTCTGAAGTCTGGGTTTGGCCAGAGGCCCCTCAGCACAGCTTTGCTTTGTGCTCTGCAAAAGTAGCTCCTGCGCACCCCTGCACCCCTAGGGGGGTGGCCGAGGCTGCTGCAAACCCCTTCTCTGGAGGTGCCCCAGCAGCTGCCACCAGTCCCTGGCTGGTGACAGCAATGGGCACGTTAGGGAGCCTGGGAAGGTGGCTCCAGCTTGGACCCCTGGGGCAACGGGAAGAAAGCCAGCAACCTCATTTCCTTCCCTGATCATATACTTTCCAAACCTGGGAGTGAAGCTGCCATCCAAAAAGCACCACAATAAAAAGCAGCCCTACAGACTCCCCAATATACAGACTTCCCACTTTATCCTTCTTCTGTGACTAGCAGAGCCAGAATTTCCCAGCTCCTTGCCAGCAACCTATTCTTCAGTAGCAAGTATCCTACTTGCTATGCAGCCCTCACCTCATGCTGCATACCCCCACTGCTTGCCCATCCCTGCCCCCTCAACGAAGGGTCCTCACCATGGCCAAGCCAAGTCCCACCCCAGCCTCCATAGGGCTGGCCTGGTGAAGCACTTTCTCTCATCAAGTGGATGAGCAGATTTTATCTGCAAATGCTGAAAAGAAGGAGTTTCATTTAAAGATGTCAGCTTTGCAGAGCAGCTCTGCAGATATTAAATGTGTCTTAACCCTTGCTGGATTGGTTGATCTCAGCACCCCATTTTGCAGTGGGACATCCACATCCCCCGAGAGACATGTAAGAGTCTCTGGTCTTTCAGCTGAGACAGCATCTCATAGAGGTAAGCTGACTGACCCTTTATAAACCCATGCTACACTTGTCATTCCAGCCACTCTCCTTCAATGTTACCCCCAGATACGCCCGTGCTGCCTCCTGCTGTCCCCCGAGACGCCATGGGTACACTTGTGATGGGTGCCCTGGGGGCCATGCTGCAAGTGACAGGGCAGAAACTGCTTGGGGGGAGGCTGGGAGCAGGGAAAGGGGGTTTGCAGGAGACACAGACGTGCAGCAGTGACCGGGCAGGGGGTGAGTGTGGCAGGAGTGGGGCCCATGCAGAATGCCAGGACACAGGTGACTTTGGGCACAAAACCCTCCCATGTGCACGGTCGGGAGCACAAACCAGGTATTACCAGCCACAGGCTCACCCCGACCACAGAAGATCTCCCCAGGACTGGGCACGCCAGGGCAGCTTGCAGCTCAGGGCAATGAGCTGCTGATGGCTAGGGACCTGGACACGACCATGCCTCCATGCACTGCATCCCTGACAAGCACCTGCTACCTGCCCTGCAATATGCCACCTACCTTCTTCCACCAGTGCAGGGCGATGGAATGAAGCTGCTCCCTCCGGCATCTGCTGGGGCCTGGCCAGGATGAGTCAGGCTCCTTTCCCAGTCAAGCAGTGCCAGGGAGAAGGGACCCCTTTCCGAGAGAGCAGGGTGACAGTGAGAGGCGACAGGCACGGGGTGGGAGGGAGGGAGGGATGGCAGGAGCAGCCGCAGCTGGCAGGAGCATGTAGGGATGACACGCAGCCAGCAGCGCGACCTCATTTCCCACCAGGGCTCCCGGGGGCTTCCCCTATCGCCTCCCCAACAGCTTCAGCCCCTCTCCAGACTCCCCATGGCACCCCACTACTGGCCTTCCTCCCGAAGGAGGGACTGTCTGCATCCAATTGCATCCCCGCAGGAGCAGGGGGTGGGTGTATGTGTGTGTGCATTTTAGCAGCAGTCGTTATGGCAACGGGCCTCCTGAGCTCACCCGCACATGGTACCCGGGTGAGAGCCACGGAAGAGGCGGCCGAGGGACGCTCTCCCCCGCTCCTGCAGCATCTGCAGCCGTGGCTGCAGCAGTAGACGTCCTGCTCTCTGCTAGGCTGAGAAGGAAGGATGGGGCTGGGAAGGAGGAGAAATGCTGGGGGAGATGTGTGTGAGCTCAGGCTGATGGAGATTTATGGGATTTTAAGGCTTCACAGATTGACTGGTGTGCCCGCCCCAGGCTCTGGGGGCTGGTGGCTTGTTGGCAGTGGGATGGAAGCAGAAAGAGGGAGGGGTGGAAGGGGGAGGGAGGTTAGTACACCCTTTAGAGGTTTTATGCAAAAATAAAATAATCAACACTTTCATCAAAAGTATTTTACAGCAGAAAACAGAAAAACATTGCTGTCTGAAGTAATATTCTTGCTTTCAGTGAAAAACTGAATCCATACCTGGCTCTGTCATTGCTGCTGATGATGGAAGAGGTTTTGCTGAAACATTTTCAGCTTTTCAGCAGCACAGAAATAGGAATAACCAAACTGTTTTGGTTTTTAGATTGGGGTTATTTTGTACACAGGGAAATTTTCACTGTGATCCAGAAGTCATTTGATGCAAAAATATTTTAACAAAATCAATCAAACAACTGGCTCCAGCCATGAGAGCTACCTGCTCTCCTACCTTCACTTTCCAGCCCTGTCTGCTTAGTCTCTGACCACCTACATCCCTCCAGGTGTGCCACAGGGGGTGGTTGTAAAGGCTTGCAGGGCTAATAATATCCACCAAACTGCCTGAGCCCCAAATTTGTGCCCACTACATGCCTATGCCCCAGGAGCCACGAAGTGTGAGGTTTGGCTTCCCAGTAGATTGCGTTTCAGGCATAAATGGCTTCATTCCCTCCCCAAGTCAACCAGTGGATGGTGACAGAGCCCATGTGAGTTTGTTGGCTCCAAAGGTAATGCACCCAAGGGGTCTGTTGCCTGGTCTGTGCTGAGGTTTCAACCATCAGTGCAGAAACAGGGCTCTGATGGGAGCCATGGGAGCTGTCTGGCATGCTCCATGTTTTTTTCCTCATTCTTCTTTTGTCCTCCCAAGCACAAATTCTGCCTGATATAATTTTGTCATAGCTTAGAAGCATTCAGTATAGACTTGTGATCCCCTCATACCTAGCAGGATATCTGCACAGAGGATCGGATCCATTAGGATTAGCTAGCTCTTGCTTGGTTTGCTCCAGCAAGGTGGCCACTCCGGATGATTGCCATGTGCTTCTGGAGAGAAGCCTGCAATTGCACCTTAAATTTACATCACTGAAGTTCAGCCATGATGCTCACCTTGACCATCAGCATGGTAATCTGCTTCACTATTCCCACTGTGAAAGAAAATGAGATGGAGATCAGTGGTGGCTGGCACAAGGCAGGAGACCATTTCTCCAGGAGACTGGTTGCTGCCAGAGCCACAAGCCACCCCATTAGGGCCTGCTGGGCCATGCGTTCTTGGGGACATCATGCTGAAACATATAAGATCCCCCTCATCCCCAGACAAAAATTCCAGCTCTCTGTCATAGGTTGCTCCAGGGGGACACCAGAGCCAGTGTGTGTCTACCAGGCTGCAACTTCTTCCTGGGTTTAAGCTGATTTAAGCTCAGGCTTAATGCTAGCATGCTGCTCATGCAGCCATAACCTCAGAACAACAATAGTTTTATCTCACAGGGTCATTTTTTTTCCCTTGGCTCACTTCCCTGCCACACAAACACTGGGAGAGCACAAGGAGCAGGGATTACCTCTTTCTGCAGCCACCACTGCACCACTGAGTTTGTACAAGTCATGACATGGCAGCCTTGCTTGCTTCAAGCAAAACCCTCCCAGCTGAGTTTGAAGTACCCTTAGAGGCAGTAGGAAATGAGGACTGGGCTTCGTGCTGCCAGAGCTGGGACACACTCGCAGATCCCCTGCCCCGTGGTGGCCTCTGATGCTGTGGCAGCTGCTTGCTGCCTGTGACAAGGCTCTCAGGTGCAGCGGGCGGAGGAAGCAAGCAGCCGATTCAATGTGAATGATAGAGCAAGCTTCAAGTTTATTGAGAGAAATCACACCATATATAAGCAGTCTACAATACACTACTTGCAACTCTATTGGATACATTCAAGAAACTACATTATAATGTCTCAGCCATTGGGTACATTCAAAAGATCACATTATAATACCCCAGCCCCCTGTGGCATTTCTGGTATGCATAAACATTCGCTCCCCGGGCTGTTTCCCATCACCCCCAAGGTCATTCTGCGCCCCCAATTTATCTCTGTGTTCTCACAACAATCCTCGTTAGCACAACTGAGCCCTGGGTATTCATCCTTGTTTTCATAACTGTACCCTGGGTTCTTTCCTTTGTTTACCTCAGGTGGCTGGGACCGAGCTCTGCAGGGAGCTATGGCCGACCAGCTCCTGCAGGGAGCTATGGCCTTGTTCTGCTAGCCATTCTCCAATACTCAGGTGCTGTCACATCCTTTGCTTTCCAATAAAAGCTGCAGTGTTGAGATGGCTCCAGGCGTTGACATGCCACGTACAGCTCAAACCACATGGAAATGCTTCAGCTGCAGTTCAGCTTTCACTATGAATAAGGCTGCCATGTGCCACTCAGCATCTTCCAGACATAAGTGCATGCATATCATCCTGCCCAGTGACTGAGGGGATTCCAGCCCCTTCCACCTGGCTTGAAGGAAGCCCCTGAGCGGCTGTGCACACACAAGACCCCCAGAGCCATTCACACTAGGATACCTGCTCACTACTGAGCTTCCAACTCCCACTCTATCTCTGTGCAGTCACAAATTCGCCTGCACAATGAAGGCAAGTACAGGGTCAGGTTTGATGTGAGAGGGCCACCCAGCCAGAGAGAAATCATGAAACCCTTCTGAGACAAAGACCTGGCTGGAGAAAGATGAGATGGTTGAGCAACCTTAGGCACATGCTTTCTGCTTGTAACATGCCCATAAATCACAGCATGAATGACATAGTGAGCTCAGCTTAATCCCAAGCCTGATTGTTATTCCAGTTTTTCCTAACAGGTTTCCTTGCTGTTCTTTAGTGTCCTTTAGGCTTTTATCAGTATCTTCTGAGGTGATCAAACACAAGTCTCTGCCTGTCTTTAAGGCAATACCAATCCCCCAAATACTCCTCTCCCAAGGTAGGTAGAGGCATGGGAAAAGATGGACTTCATCAAACTAGCGTCCCCCAAGGTCCACAGTAGAGGACAAAACTCCAGCAAGAGTCACAGAAATATTTCCCTGCTCAGCTGCTGGAGGTGAGGCAGTTGCTGCAGGATGCACAAGGCACTCTGGATGCATGGCAGAACATCAGTCAGATACTCTAGTGGGAAAGAAGAATAACCTGTCTTTTGGGTGCTACTAAAGCTTCAAATAAGGAAACTCACTTGAGAAGCTTTGCTGAGTTGATCAAAAAGCTAAGAAAATGAGTATGGTGAGTTCAATTAAAGAGCAGAATGGAAGAGCTGACTTACTTTGGGTCTAGCTGGAGAGACTCTTTGCCAAAGGAAGCTGAAGTTGCCAGCAACATATGTGGAAATGTCATTAGTTTCCCTAATAATTTGCACTTGCTGCAAATGATATAATTTTTGTCTGTTAGTGAGAGAACAAGCGAATCAAATACACGTTTGTATTCTGTGTGCTTCCCAGTCAGCACTGCAAGAGGTCAGCCTGGAGCCAGCGACGCATGACCAGGATACATCTAACAAAACTCATGTTGAATGGAGCTGGGATGAAGCCACCACTGCCAGAAGGTCTGGCAGCAGATCTGAGACAAGTGAGACTTGGGGTCAGTGCTGCTCCCAAGACCATCTCCAAAGCCAGTCTCCATCATTCCTCTGGCTGCTCAGGGAGAACCAAGAGAGCAATCAGAGGGAAAATATCCCAAGATTAAGTCACCAACCCACTGGATGAAGCACATAACAAATTGGCCAAGGATATCTGAGGGCAATGTATGATATTTTTTGTAGCAGCAACTGCAGGAGCAATTGCACCATTCCCAGGGAGCACTGGTGATGGCCAGGCCAAGTCTCATTGGCACTAATTGCCTTCATTGGCAGGACCAGAGCATCTTCACATGGGGCTACATTACACTTTTACTCATTTTTTTGAATGGTTTATGCTACTAGAGAAATGTACAATGGCCCACAGAGTAAAATCAGGAGCTTTCCCCTTCCATATCATGCCCTGCTCTTGCCTCTTCTCCCTGCACTGATAGCCAGTGCACTGACACCCCTGTTTCAGCACTACTTCACTGCTCAGAAGCAGAGATCGACTCATTATTCCCGCTTTGCAAACTGGAAACTGGGCAGAGAGGTGAAACAGCCTGACATTGTCAAACAGTGATATGTAAAATACACCCCAGCCTCCAACACCAACTGTGTCTCATCCCTCTCCCTTCCTCTCCTTGCTGAGCTACAGATCTAGACAAGAGCTGCAGGCACATTGCCAGTCTGAGTCTCCACCTCCCTTATGCCATATTCGACCACAAAAAACAGTTTTTAAATGCTACCTTTTGACATTAGATCTGTTTTACACCCCTTGGCCCATGGGTAAATAGCCGAGGGTGCAGGACAATGACTCCTGTTCTCCCTCCTGTTCTCCATGCAGAACTTGCTCTGCAGGCTTTGCACCCCCCCACGGAGCATCCCTGTCTGCATTTCAAAGGGGACGGAAAGTAAAATGAATCTGCCTGGCTCAGCTTCCTGTGCCAGCTGTTGTGCAATGGCTTTGTATCCCAGGAGGAAATAGGCTGTACCAAAACCTGGACAGGGACCATCAGCACTACCAATGCCCCACTCTGAATCATCCAAGGGTCCTTCATTAGTAAGGGGCTAAGGGGGAGGTGTCCCCCCAGTGAAAAGGTGCAGTGAAGGTGGGGCATGCAGAAAAGGGAGTGGGGTGAATCTCTGTATCCCCACAGGAAGGTGGGAGTCAGACCTATGGAAGGAAGATCTGCCAAGGTATGGCCAAGAAACCTCCTGGGGACAAGTAAAAATAATTGTGGGATTGGTGGTAGCTCATCAGGACACACTGAGCCTCAACAGGTGCCAGTGTCACCAGAAGCCTGCAATGACACAGGGGACAGTGAGCACATTCCTGACTGGACACTGAAGCCACCCAGGTCCTTCTGCAGGGCTGGAGAGTAGGCAATGGGGAGTAGCAGGGGGATGAAAGAGAAGAAACACCTTTTAAGTGGGTATTTTAGTGTATTTCTATATCCTCAGCAGCCCAAAAGCAGCAGTGTCCAAATTGGTCTTTGTGCTCCCCAACCTAGAAGCTGCCTCTCATTATTTATCACACCAGCCTTTCTCACATCTTTAGGACACGTCTGCCCTGGATTCATCCTCCCTTCCCCCTGCTGAACACAATAACAACCAGAAATATCCCGTAATCTCTTCTGCTTCACCTGTAATTTGTCTCATGCTGGCAACGAGTGGAACCGTCTGCCTTTGTCAAGATCAAAAAAGCCATGGCAGCCATGTGATGTCAGCTTACATTAAACCATCCCTCTCTTCACCTCCCCTCTCCAGCTCACGGCAGAGGGGCAGACACGTCTTCATCGTCCTGTGGCCTTCTTCCTCCCCCTGGCATGTGTCCTGCCATTTGGAGGTGCCCTGGTTAAAGGGGCAGGGAGACCTAGCCCCAGCAGACAGCTGAAGGGGTGCTGGACCCCCCTCCACACCAAGCTGGAACCAGACCCTGTTACCGAAAACTCAGAATAAAGAAGTTACCAACACCAGTGTGATGTAGATAAGCAGACACTTCTTTATTAACGGCCAGGTGCGCAGGGGTGTCGTCTCACCAACAACGCACACCAAGCACCAAAATCATACATCTTATATAGAACTTATACATATTAAGTATCCATGCATAAACGTATAATTTCTTGGAAATCATCAACATACTCTCCTCCTATTTTCGATTATGCACAGTGAAAGCTAGAAATGTCTAGAAATGGGTCTGGGGTGTAATACAAGTAGGTGGTCTGTAAGTTGGTTGTCACGATCTCCCCCTGCAGGAATTACCTTCTGCTTAAGTTCACGGTTTCTTGGCAGGTACTCGCAAGCTGTTACAGTTGGTTTTCCTCAGTTCCCATTAATCCTAGACCTTGACAGCTATGTGCATTCTTCTAGTTCTATGTATGCATCATAAATCAGTTTATAAATCAACTTGTGTTTGTTATCTAGGTTCTAAACGTATCCTATCAGATGATTTTGACCAATCCCTTTGGCCTTGGTATGGAGCTATATGGGGATTTTAGAGTAGCATTCAGTTGCTGGTATAAAGTGCAATAAATGTGAACAAATAATTTCTACTAAAATATCTCTTAATTCTATACCCACATTAAAATCAAGCATAACTTAATTTCAGTTGACAGCAAAATCAGTAACAACCCAAGGACGAGGCAAAGAGCAACAGACACAGCAAGTGGACCATAGGCCACGGAGGAACATTGGACCTCTGAGCAATTTACATCACTGCACGCCATCCTCCCACTCTGACCTTGGGAGTGTGAAAAGCTCAGCCTACATCCATAACTGCAGTGCTTCTACATGGGCTCTAGTGCTGGGTTGTGCAGAGGCTGGTCATCCAGAGGGACAAGGAGTGCTGGGCTGGGCAGCGGCTGGTTATCCAGAGGGACAAGGGGGAAGGTGCCCAGAAAGGGGTAGAACGGAGGTCAGGGTGTGGGAGCCGCTGCAAAATCTTGCACAGAACAAATTCAGCATGCAAAGGCAGGTGCTGCTGCTGTACACTGTTTGGAAAATTCCTTTCCCTACTGCATCCAGCAGACTTTATAGTATGACAGTGTATTAACTTTTGTGTGAGGTGACATAGGCAGGACACAGGAACAACCACAAAACTACAAATGAAATGCAAAGAGTAAATTTATTCTCATTACCTTGTGACCCAGGGGATCTCCGCAGCAGCACCCGGGCAGAGGCATGCAAGCAGGGACACAGGCACTGTGGAGCTTAGCTTGGTCCTTGCTAGCCAGAAAGATAAGAGAGAAGAGATCTCAAACCTGCTGCTTTCACCTGTATATATGAGATTTTCGCAGGTGTAGTTTTCCACTGTACTTTGATCTTCCCCCGCAGAGCAGGAATCTCAAGGATATTTGATAAGGTGCCTCTGAGTCTATTACAGACCTATGTTATCTAAATACAGAGGTTCTACCTGTCACACAAAGCTAAACAACAATTAGTATGATATATGTTTTTCAACACCTCAGCTGGAAGTCACTTGAGCGTGTTTACAATCCTCCTCGCCAATCTTCCGTTGCATTCCTACAACTTTGTTGGAATATATTTGTTCACATTATACACCACGATGTAAGGAGGTAGTGGAATTTTACTGGAGCTTTTGGTACTGTTCAGGCGGAAGCAAACTAACAAGACACCGGCTCATCGCAAGGACCAAGGGCACGGCCTGGCCCTGGGAACAAGGAGTTTGCTTCTTGGGAGCTTTGGGCTTCCCACCCCAGGATAGTCCTGGACGGCCAAGGCGAGGCCAGCATCCTACCCCTCGCACACGTCTTTGACACCAACGAACCGTGTGGTGCCGCCCATGAACGCCTCCTGACCGGCACGTCGCGGCCGGGTCCGTGACGCCACACGACCAGATGCCGCGGGAATGCAGTTGCTCTGCAGAGATTCACTGCGATCAGCAATGGGTAGCGCGGGTGTTGGAGCTTTAGCCGAGTTTGACCGTGGTACTTGAGCGCCTGGAGGGCATCCGAGCCCCGCAAACACCGCCCCGGCGCCCAGGACACCCCCACGCGTGACCCAACACCC
>NW_020799092.1:3412309-3418880 GCF_003259725.1 Athene cunicularia | reverse complement strand
GGGGCGCCCCATGGCCGGTGGCGGGGGGACGAGCCGCGGGGCTGCCCCTGGTCGGACGCCGCCCCCGGGGCGGCCTCTGAGCTTGCCTTTCTCTCCTGTCCGTGCAGCTGGTGGGTTCGGACGAAGGCCTCCAGCAGCAGCTGGCTGAGGCGATACTCCGAGAGAAGAAGAGCTTCAGGATCAACATGTGAGTGGTGGGGAGGGACGCGCCTCCTTCGGCCCCGGCCGCAGGTCCTTAGTGGAACCCGTGCAAGGGCCCTCTGTCACCTTCTCCAATAGATGGAGCCAAAGCAGCGGCTGTGATGCGAATTCACGAAAGCTTCCGCTTCAGACATAGACTAACCGAAACTGCTTATAAATGCAGCTTCTACCCAAGTGGCGGTAGCTAGAACTGCAGGGCGCTCTTTTCAGAGACAGGACTTGATCTGGTGGACGCTGCAGTGCACTACTGCCACATGGCATCCCGCTCTGTCTCCAGGGCAAGCAGTTCGAGCATAATTAGAAATGGGGGGTGGAAATAATCTTCACGTTAATCATTCCCCCTCTGCTCTGCTTTCATGAGACCCCACTTGCTGTACTGTGTCCAGCTCTGGGGTACCCAATGTAAGGTCATGGACCTGTGAGTGGGTCTGGAGGAGGCCATGAGATGATCAGGGGGCTGGAGCACCTCCCCTGTGAGGACAGGCTGAGAGAGTTGGGGTTGTTCAGCCTGGAGAAGGGAAGGCTCTGGGGAGACCTCATAGTGGCCTTCCAGTACTTCAAGGGGGCCTACAGGAAAGATGGGGAGGGGCTCTATCGGAGAATATAGTGATAGGACAAGGGTAACGGTTTGAAACTGACAGAGAATAGATTTAAGGAAGAAATTCTTCACTGTGAGTGTGGTGAGATGCTGGAACAGGTTGCCCAGAGAGGTTGTGGATGCCCTTGGCTTGGAAGTGTTCAAGGCCAGGTTGGATGGGGCTTTGATCAACCTGGTCTAAGTGGAAGGTGTCCCTGCCCATGGCAGGGGGGTTGGAACTAGGTGATCTTTAAGGTCCCTTCCAACTCACACCATTTTAGCAATCTGTGATTCTGTGTGCACTATGCACATGCCTTTACCCTTTGTATGTTGCACAGATGTTTGATTACTAAATTTCAACAGTATGAGAGGAGCACAGATTATTTTCCTCCTGGGAGACAGGCAATACAGGAATTAAACATCATGGGACAAGTACAATGCTTGCAAATACTTGAAACCAAACAAGTTTTCCTGAAAGATGTCCATTACTTTTGGTGCTCTTCATAGTCATTTCCTGCTTTGTATGCATGCATGTGCTTTTCCTCAAGATATTAAGATGCATTTGGAATTTTAACTTTAGCTGCATGACAAGTCCCATCTTAAAAGCTTGATTAACTTTTTACAATATAATGTCCGTGACAGCTCTTTTGCCAAGACTAAATGAGTTTAGTCGGCTCTTCAGAAGGTGTTTGTTATTTTGCTGCTGTAATCCAAGGCTATACAGTAAAGGCAAACCAGAGCTAATTCTACTAGCCAGTTAGAGCGACATGGTGTCTGGCATGTTAGTTAGCCAATTTTCCATGCAAATCCTGCAGCCTCTGCTGAGCTGTGGAGTACTATGAATAGATGGCTACTGGTACTACAACTGGGTAACTACCCAAAGGCATGGAAAATTATGCTCATACTACAGAGCAAAATAAATCCCTGTGCTAGTATTACCAGGGAATCAGAAGTCCATGATGAAGCAGAAATCCATGACAGGCTTTTTCCCCACTGTGTGTCTTTGGGATTATACACATTACAGAGCAATGTCTGCAAATTGTCTGGCAAGTCTACCTGCCAGATATAACTGGTGGGAGAATTGCAGGTTTGTGTCTCTTACCACAAAGAAAATTCTGCAGCACGTGTCTGGAGGCTGCTGACATCATCTAGTGATGTTGGCTTAAATATAGTAGAATTCCAAATCATGAAGGCTTTTTGGCTTGTTCACAGCTTTTCCCTAAATTTCACCTTAAACTTATAAGCTTGTTTGTGTTGCCATGTATCTTTCAAGCACACTTTACTCATATGGTTCTTGGTTTTCTTTTCTTTTTCTTTCTTTGGTTTCAGAATGTGTTTGTTAAATCATACTGTCCTTATTTATAGGAAACAAAAGACTTTTATTTGGACACTAGCAGGCAAAACTACGAATTATATATGATTAATAGAAATGTGTACTGTGGTCTGTGGCTGCTGGGGAAAACTTAAGTCCTTAAGATTTAATTGCTATAAGTAATGTTGCACAAGGAGACGAAAATTGGTGTTTCTCTCTTGGCTTCCAGAGAGGAAATGGATTGTGAGAGAGACTGAAATTCTGGGATTTTTTGTCTAATTTGTCTTTAAGGTGATCTTCCAGAAGTATGTTGCTGATAATATTCTTCCCTGTGGAAAGTCCAGATATGCAGTATTGAAACTTTTTTGTAGTGAGAAGAGACACAGATCATCCTCACCCTCTGGTGGTTCTTCCAACAGCTGTATCAGCAGTGGTGGTATTGTGTAGAACGACACCTAAACTTAACCTAATAACTCCTGATACAGTGAAAGGGATAAAAACGAGGGTACTGGCATAATAGAAGCTCTTTCTCAGTTATCACTTCATCTAAATAGCTATACCAGCGATAAATTTCTGGTTACAACACACCTTTCTGTAACATGAACACATAAGAAAGTAGCCTCTGCTGTGTGAGTGTATGAGCAGTATCTCTGGAATGTGGCAGGAAAGCACTGGCACGCTTTAACTTTTGCTGCCATGATTGGCAGCAAAATATGCCAGTAAAGCATTGGGGTTCACTTTGTTGAAAAGGAGTCTTCTTAAAAATTAAATAAAATGACTGCCATGCAGATCTGTGTGGAGAAAAATGTTTCTGTGAGTCTTGTTATGCTCTAATAAGCTTCCCATTATAAACAAACTTTGTCTAGCAAGTATCATTGTGGCTGTCAGCAACTATGAGCAGGCCTAAGATATGAGAATACCACTTAAAGAGTCATGGTGTCTTTTCAGTGCCTCTGTATTTAGTAGTTAATGGGCTTCCTGGTAACTTGCTACGTGGTGAACTGCAATGGTAATGTGCTTTTGGTTAAGTGGATACCCTTGCCAAGCTATTTGGTTAAACTGGGGAATGTATTATCTTTCAGTCACCTTGCTACATCCCTCCCCTTACCTTCAGAGAGGGATCACCTTCGGCCCAGGATAGACCTGATTGCATTTATGATTGACATCAAGAGCAAATACAGGTAAAAAACAAAAATGAGAGGGGAAACTGGTATTCTGTCTTGGATTGATGGCTAAATCTACATTTTACTATGTCAAAATTTCTGAATAGTGGATTTTTAACCCAAGGCTTGCTGTGGTGGAACAGCTCAGTAATATAGACAGTGGTTTTCTGTCTTCCAGCCACGGATTGGGACTGAACTGCTCTGTCTAATAACATGCCTGTTGTGCACTAAGTTGCCATAGCAGAGAAGGCAGGATTTATTCCTGGATCCAGAATAGGAAAATATGAACCGAGCTTTAGAAAGACACTGTCTGTAAAATTAGGTGGAAGTGATGGTGGTGCCGTTAAGTTCTGTAATATGCAGATGGCTGATGCACACTGGGCAGTGCTACCTAATAAACAGCCATTTGCGCTGTGTGTGTCCCCAGTTCACTGGTACTGCTGGACACATGGGATCAGCACTACAGATATGTCTAGGCAAAAGAAAAAAGTCTGCAGGGATTGATCCCTTTTCTCTCCTCTTGTGCTTATTTATCTTTGTAGAAATGATTATTTGTGTCCCAAGGCTCCAAGTAAAGACTTGCTAAGGCACTAAAGTCAGCATTTTATTACTTACTTGTGACTGATGACCCTGGGCTCTCATTTTGCCAAAAATTACAGGCCCAGCTGTATACTTACAGCACAGATGGTACTGCAGGAATGTGTGGGCTAGCTCTTCTGAAAGAGCCAAAGTAGTGTTCAAGTCTTGTGGGATGTTAATGAATTTGGATGCTTAGTGTCTGCAAATTGTGGAGCACACCTTCCAAACTAAGTCTAACTGAGTTGGATAGAGTAGAAAGGATATATTATGGATTATTAAATGGCTGTGGGTATTACAGAGGTCTCTGATGCCACACAGAGTGAGCATAACTCTGCCAGCTCACAGATCAGCAAATGCTAACATCATTGGTTTTCTAATTGTGCTTCTGAAAGTTATTCCCTTTGTCCTTATGCTGCACTGGTTTTGCCTTCCTGTCCAACTAGATTGTCTGTGCTTTTCTGACAGCTTGAGGAATGTTGAAGCTTCCCTAGCTTATGTGGATGCCAGTTTCTTCCTGGGAAAAGTATGCTTTCTTGTCACTGGAGGTATGTATGGCATCTGGCCTCTTCCTCCTCTCCAAGCAGCACAACTCACTGTTGCTTTTCTTAAAAAAGGGCAGTGACTTAACTTTAAACAAAACAAACTAGCAGCTTTGTCAAAAGCTTTGTTAAAATTACATCTGATCTAATTGCCTTTTGTTACTGTTTTCTTAGATAAAACATGGTTCTCTTCTCTCATGTTCATTTGTTCTCTCCTTTTGGTTTTTGCCAGTCAGACCACTCTTCTCTGTCCCTAATCCCTGAATATGATTTGTATTATTGATTTTTATTTTTTTTCCTGTGGCACTGCAGAAGTCTGTTCTGTTTGCTCTTGCAGATCTGTCTCAATGATAATTTTAATGAGCACTGAGAAGCAGATGATAATGTGGTAATAAAGTGAATCTAAATGGATGGAGCTACTGAACTATTAAGTATAGTTTTAATACAAGACTGGTATCCCTGCGTGTACTGTCTGGCCACGTTGTGCCTCTAATCTTTTTCTTTCCCTACCCGTACCTCAGGCAGAGAGGGTTCTTTCCTGCATACCCTCCCTACTTCAGCTCTGAGGAACTGGAGGGGCCAGACAGTACTGCTTAGTGTTGGAACACAGGTGCCCTGTCCCTGGAATTTGGGGGTATGGGGGCCTAATAATGGGGTGAGAAGGAGTCTTAGCTTTGTCTTGTGCTATGGCTCTCCTGACTTAGTCATCAGAGACATGACTGCTCTGTGATACCACATGAGCCAGGAGGGCTTCTGATTAGTGAGTGGAAGATTCTGCCTGCACTGATAGTGTACTGAGACCTTATCCAAAATGGTAAAATTACAGTACTCAGTAATGTGGCAATACTATTCCTGCTGTCAGTGTAATGGAAGACTTCTGTGCTAATTCTATTGCAAATCTTGTACCATTCTGTTTGTACTGCTCACTGTTGCCTTACCTTCTATGGTGCTCTCAAAATTAGCTCTGGATCATTTTGTTGATGTGGAATTTCCTGGTACTTTTCTTCACTGAATGTTGATTATGGGAATGTTGAATATGGGAAAACTTCTTCCGTAGTTGGCAGGATGAAATACTGCAGCGTAGAGATGAGTGCCATCTGTAAACTGCGAGAAGTCTACTCCAGTCCTGTGCTATTCTGTGAGCTGGAGGTAAGGTGCTTATTTGGTGTCTGAAGGGATTTGTGAATTCCACTGCTCTCTGATCCTTAGGAACATCATTACGTTAGCAATAAATATATGTATATATGCTACTAGCTGGCATGTCAGGGACCAGACTCCTCCTACAAGAACAGTAGAAGTACAGGAGTCTGTCCTTGAAATGAGTCTCCTAGATTATCTGCTCCTTCCTGTGCTGCTTCAAAGCCTCAGGAAGCCAAGTCTAAATTAACAAGACTCTGCATATCAGAGAAGTCTTTGTTCCTTGAGGCATTTTCTTTTCCTGGGAGCCCCTGAGCTGTTATTTGCCGTGTGACTCTTGCCCACAATGCTTCCTGCTAGCCAGGCTTTGTTGCTTCACAAAATGTTTTGCCATCTGATATGTCCTTCTTTCCAATTACCTGCTTGGTCTAAAAAGCTGGAGGGAGAGTTTGGCATTCAATGGTAGCACATTTCACTTTTCCATGTACTCCTCATTCTACCCTCAGAGACTGTTTCCCTACCAGCAGGTAATACATGTGCCTTTGGCAACCTCTTCAGGTTTTTCAGCTGACAACACTGTACCTTCCCTAACATTAGGGGAGTAGATGGGCCTCTGACATTTTCTGTAGCTAGCCATTCTAAACCATACTTAATGCTTGCTCCAGTTCTTTCTTTTATCACAGGTTAGCACTGGTTTTTCTTCTTTCCTATCAATTAAATAATTTCTCCATTTTGTTTCCAGTTGGAGGGAATACGAGTTGCCACCGCTCAGCGACTTCTCCGGATGTTAGAGATCTGTGCTGGGTTCATACCAGGAGTTTCTGCCTTGTACTTTGGCTCACTGATGAGCAGCTCTGCTAATTACTAGCTTCACATTGTGAGAATTCAGCCACTTTCATCAGGTTTTTTTTCACTTCAGGTATTTGAGCTGTCACAGTTGGAATCACGCTGGGAAGCTTTTTTGCCTGACTTGTCATGACCACTCATCCAGAACTGTTTCTAGTTGCTAATATCAAGAAAAGCATGATTCCTGTTCAGTGGGTAATGTTTGGGGGGTGGAAAT
>NW_020799092.1:3397929-3412259 GCF_003259725.1 Athene cunicularia | reverse complement strand
TTTGGGGGGTGGGGGGGAGAGGAAACTGCTGGGGGGAGGGCAGTTTCAATTGGGGTTTCCTATCCATTATTATATCTGACTCCCATTTCATGACCAAGTTTTTCACCCACTTGCTAACAGCCAGGAGCTATGTGTTCTACTGAGAGAATATCAGAAGAACAGATCACTACCCCAAATGCTGCATGTCACGGTTGAGCATTTTAGTTTCGGTGTCCCCAGAGTACTAGAGAAGAGGTAGCAGGCTCCTGCTTCCTTTCAGTTGAAATACAGCAATTTGGACTAATGTGAAACCTTGCTTCCAGGTTTTGTCTCCCCACCAAGAGAATAATGGGGAAGGAAGGCTGTCCTGCAGCTTCTAGATAGACTGCAATTGGCAGTTTATGATCCAGATGTGCAAACATCTTCTCAGCGAAGGACTCTATATTTCTGTGCCTGATACCTAACTGGGGGGGAAGGAACTAAAGAAGATAATCTAGCACTTTAGCTTTCTTTCAGATCTTAAAAGGAAAAGGCTCCCAGACTGGACTAAAGCAACATACAGAAAACTCAGGTTATCTCTTGCAAAGTTGGATATATGCTGTGTATAATCTCTTAGCTACCAGGTTCCTGTCAGCAGTAGTTCATGCCTTTATTCTTACTGCAAGTCAGTAGTGTGTTTTGGAATTTTAAGTTAATAAAATATATAATGCTTAATAATTAGTTGTATGCTCTTTGTTTAGGTATGCGGCACAGGCTCTAAAACCTACGGATGCTTGGTCCAGTTTGCCTTAGCAGCAAGGTTTGAGCTTCTAGTTAGTTGGGCTGCAGTCACGGTTTCAGCCAGGTGGTGGTGGCAAAAGCTTTCCAAATACAAGCCTTCCTGTGTACTGAGTTGAGCCACTTTCCAGAATACAGTGTCTCTTGAAACGCTGGGATGTTTCTTACCCAGAATTGCATGACAGGTAAAAATGAAGCCTAGAGAAAATGTGTTAAGATCTCCTCTAGTTCAATTTATTTAATCCCTAATAGTCTGCTTTAAAGTTCCTAGGTGCAGTGCTCTAGCTGTGTGTGCTGTTTTGCTTAGCTTGTATATGACATCTGTCTGTGAGCAGGAAAAAGCAGAAAGCAACACTGCAGGCTTAATCAGCTGTGAGTGTTGGCAGTCCTTGCAAAGACAGCTCAGCAAGGCACAAAGCCTGTATCCTTGCTCAGAGGACACAAAAATCCTAGCTTCAGTTGTATTGTTGCTGGTGGGGGAGGGATAGGTTGTTTGTCAGCTGGAACAAAAGGAGCTAAACCATTCAGCTGTGTTATGGTGCTCAAAAGGGCTGGACTCTGGCTAAAACTCAAAGGAGAAAGACATGTGCAAACTCTTGTGGCTGTGTAAGGATTGGAAGCTTAATGGGCTTGCCCTACTTTCAGCTAACTTTGTGATCGTGAAGGTACTAGCTAGGACTTTGCCACCAGAGAGGGGCAATCATGCTGAGAAACAAGGTTCTCTGTTGGTTATGCTGTCTCAGCCTCGCTCTCGCTTTGGGTCCCTCAAAATAAATGAGACCATGGTTTAGAATAGACTGGTTTCGATTTGCTCTTGAAGTGCAGGTGCAGTCGGGGGGGAGGGAAGGAAAGCTACAGCATGAAATGAACCAGTCTTTCGTGTCCTGCACAACTGCTGAAAGGTAAGGAAACTCTTCCATCACCTAGGTTGCTTGCTGGTTGCATCTAATTACTATTGAACTTGGGTAAAATCCCTTTGGCCTCAAGTAATTTTACTGTGCTTTCTTAACTGGTGAAAATGAAACTTGCTTTGGTTCACCCAGAATGCTTTGTAGCAACCCACAGGTGCTATGGTCCATTCCTGCACCTTCAAACATAGAATTTTTTTTTCCACTGCTATGTTTCAGTATTTCTTTCCTTCTACTACTTTCAAAGAGGAAAGATGCTGTTTGTACTTCCTACAGGTGGCTGAATCCCAGCTGGTACAAAATAAAATCTAGTTCCTTAAGAGCAGCATCTCACTTCACCTTGGGGCAAATATTTTTCTTACTCTTAGGAAAAAGTCTTTACTAGAACTGGCAGGGGAAGTGGAGCATATCTAAGAATATGACACTGTGTCTCAGGTCCATCATGTTTTACAACTGAAAGTAGTTGGGACACATCTAAAGCTACAGCTTCAACTATGTAAATATCTCTAGGATCTGACAGCTATTTGTTTGGACAGGCCGTAACACTGCCCCTACCAGAGAAGACAAGGCAGCTGAGGGTATCTTTCATCTGGATGGAGTAATGTTTGATAACGGTCTTGTGAAAGTAGTACTTGGATTGGGATCAGAGGCATGGAAGGCCTGAAGCTGAATTAAGGCTAGTGACTCAGGTTCTGTTGTGTTTAAACATCGTGAAAGAGCTTGCCAAGCTAGCTGAAATCTAAACTAACAGAAATATTTTGGAGCTACTTGCTTTCCTTTCCTCTTACTGTTGCCTCAGTTCCCCTATCCCTGTGAAGATTTACCAAAAAAAATCCCCCTCTCTGGCAAAAGTACCTGTGAGTATTGCTGGTTTGACTGTTTCAGTTGGTGGATGTGTTTGTCAGCCATGTCAGTAAAATTAGTGTAAAAGCGGTTTATTTGTATAGAAAGCCTTGCACCAGTTTAACTGGTTTAAGCTTTGGTCATGCGGTGCTTTTTTGGGGGGCAGAACTGAATGAGGCTGTAATAAGGTATCTTCTGCTATGGCAGGCTGACCAACAGGGTTTTGCCTTAAGTCCAGTCACTTGAAGATTTTGTACCCTCAGCCTGCTAGCCAAGCTGCTCATGGGAGTGCTCTGTGAGAGATTTCAGCACAAATGAGTTTGGTTGGCATTACCTGGTGGGATTAGAGCTCTCTGCTAGCCCAGGTTTTCCAAGGGAAGGGATTTTTTTGCTGTCTTTGCCACACCAGCAGTTAAATTGGACCAACATTTGAGCATGATAAGACATGATATGCTCGGTCTACAATAACAAGAGAAAATCTGTGTACTGATATGATGCCTACAGTAAAAGATCTTTCTGTCCTGGAACAAAGAACAGAGATAAATCTAGCCCTGGGGATTTATCTGTCCCTCCAAACCTTGACCGTGGTGGTAGAGGTTTAGATTCAAGGCCACCTCTAATATTTGCTTTGGGGACTGATTAAATCTGGATGTCTGCTTGCCAAGGCCTGTAGGCCAAAGGGGCTGGCTGGGTTGGGTCAGTAGTGCTCAGCAGCTGTGGTCATGTTGTAAGAGCTGCTTGGTGGCTCTCATCATGGCCACTGTCTGCAGTGGCAATGAACAAGAAGGGACTCCTGCTCTGCTGCCTGGAAATGACCTGCAGAGCTGTGCCAGAGGTACCTGTTCTGCTGGCAGAAGCAAAGGAGATGCTTTTTCCTGTGGGGTTTTTAACTTGTTTTGATTTTCAGGAGCACTGGGCTTTGCTCTGGCCAGATTCCAGCTGCTCTGTCTCCATTCAGCTGGCCCAGATCCTTTGGCAGTCTCCTCTGCATGCTGAGCATTCTCCATTTCCCACCATAAGCTGGTGTGCAGTGTTGCTGTGTGCTGCTGAACAACTGCCACTTTCCATTCAGTGACCAGCTGTCCTTCACTGGTGGGGAAAAGTGATTTATATGCAAGAGAAAGCAATAGCTGGCACAGCCCAGAGCTGGGAGCCAGAAATGCTGGGCTCATTACCCCTCTGTGGCTGATTTCTTGCATGACCCTGGGCATGTGTGTTAAAATTCACTGTGCCTTGCTTGCGCTGCCTCTACAGTGGGAGCTGCCTCCTCTGGAAGGGTGTGATGAGGGTGAATTGACATTGCTTTGTGGTCACAAATCTGGAACTAGGTGGAAATGTTCTGAAGAAACAATTTTTTCCTAATTAGCAGAGTGTGATCTTTACCTAAGTTCTGGGGGAGGAGGGTTTGGTTGGGACCTGCCTGCTGGGGACCTCCTGAGATCAGCTGTGTCTTGTGCTGCTTACCTGCCTGACTCTGCTGCAGGCAGGGACACTGCCTGAAACTGGGCTGTAATCCTTCTCATAAGGCACTGTGGCATGGTTGGGTTTTGTTGTGAACTGGAACAAACCACCCTCTGAAACGCTGAAATTCCCCACGCATTTTAATTATCTGTGGATTGGCCCGTGGGAGAAATCAAAGTCTCTGAATCTCTTCCTCACTGCTAAATATTAATATGGTGTGGCAATGCTAGGTGGGATGGCATCCCCTTGGGTCGGTTCTGTGCAGGAGGGGCTGTCTTGGCTATGAAGAACCAGAGCACAAGAGAGGTAGGGTGCAAGGGACTCGGTAATGAAGTGACTTGCTCAGGCTCCTTGGCAGCTGAGTAGCGCGGGCTCCTAGCCCGTGCTGAGCCACGTTTCCCTTGCCATGGGCTCAGTCTGCAGGAGCTGACATGTGCTGCGATGCTGACATCCCTCATCCGCCTCGAGCTCACTGTGTGCTGGGGCGTTCTGTGAGTAGCCAGGAAAGGTGCTGTGCCTGTCCCTCCGCCCCATCGCCTCCTTTGCCGAGGGAAGTCAGCGGTGTGTGAAAGGGAGCCCGTGTTTTACATACACACAGGCTGCCTCCCCGCTGCCGGCCCAGGTGCAGCTGCGGGCTGGGCACGAGAGCCCTGGGGGCTCTGCATGTCAAGGGAAGGAGAACGGAGGTGGGGTGAGGACAAAAACAGAGAAGCCACCTTCCCTTAGGAAATCTTCCCCTGGTGTGCAGGGGCTGCTCTGTCCTCTGGATCCTGCACCAGGGCCAGCTGAAGCACCTAGAGCAGTCTGCACACAGGAGCGAGATGGAGGCATGCTGGTGAGCACTTGGAAAGACCTAAAAAGTCCAGCTAGTGCTAAACATGCTAAGGAGGCTTCTGCTGTTTTCTGGCAGCATGGAGTATTTTTTTTCCTGTCTTCCCATGGAAGTTCTCTGGTCCCACTGTGTGCCCACCCTGTGGAGATGGGGTGACGGTTCCGTGCTGTGGCTGGGCCTGCCTTACTCCTGTCCTGCTGGCTATGCCCTTGCAGTGCTCAGGTTGGCGAAGTACCTTGGGTGTTTGCTGAAGGTTGTCAGTTCTTGAGGCACTATTGCTGTCTGCTCTGGTCAGCTCAAAGCTCTCCTGAACTTCTGTGCTGGCTGTTCTGCTAGGTTTGATGGCAACATTGACATCGCCCCAGTGTGAATGTTGTGGTTTTTTTTTTTTCCCCCACTGCTATGTTTCCTTTTCTTGCTCTTCCAGACATGACAGATGTGAAGCCAGGGCTGTGTTTGAGTCAGCTTGGTACCTAACAACCTGTGGCTCATGCTGCAGTGGAACACCTCTCTTCAAAGGAATGTGCCAGCATCAAGTAATTAATCCTCATTCCCTCATGGAACTGAGGGGTGACTCAGTGCCTTGTGCTGTTACACTGAGCAGCAGAGGATCAAAGGCACTGGAGCTGGGGAAGCCCTGGGGTAGTGCAGTGTCACTCTGTGCCTGCACACAGGGCACCTGTAAAAGGCTCAGTCTTGCATACTTGTCTTCAGGGCTTCCTCCTTTTTCGCCATGTAGAGGGCTGAAAGCTCTGCTATTTTAGAGATGAGGCTGGAGCTGCCTTTACCTTGCTCTGCAGGGAGTGTTTTTACTTCCTGGTGTTCCCTTTTGATCTCTGTCCTTTTGCTCCTTTCAGTGGGCGTGTGTCTGGCTGAAAGGCAGGGGCGAAGAGGCTTAGGCACTGAGGAAATATTACTGTGGTGGTGGTGCATGTCCTTCTCAGGCTTCATGATCCTCAGCGAGCTGCACAGCAGGCTGTGCCAGTGTGGCGGCCTTGAAAAAGTGCAAACAAACCCCAACACCTGGCCTTGGGCTGCCCTAGCATCCATTGTGCTGCTGCATGAGCTGCTCCTGGGGAAGGGAAAGGGAGTTGCTTGCGCACAGATGTTGCATAATACTGACCTAGTTTGAACACAAGTTTGTGGGCTGAGAAGTGTTTGCCCAGCCCGTGAGGAAGAGAAAACCCCTCCAGGGTAAGGGCTGCTGCTCTGCATCCTCTGCTCTGTGTTGTGAAGAAGATGAAATGTGAAGTGTGTGCTTTCTCCAAAACCTGGCTCTTCCTTCTTGCCCAGGTTGCATGTGGAGCATCACTCACACAAGTTCCCTCTGTGTGTGCATGAGCCATGGTTTGGCTGAGCTCAGCCACTGCATGGGACTAATATGTAGTGGTGGTGTCCTATAAATTATATAGTCAGTATGTTCACCATCTGCTCTGCACTGAAAGCTGAGTGTGATTGAGACCTTCCCCCCTTCCCAAAGCTTGACTCTTGCCAAGCTTGAAATGTGTGTGCCTCTCCCCTAAGTGGTTCTGATAGAATCAGGTAAGGAGGGAATTTAAGCAGGCTGCAATGTTCCCTGAACCTAAAGTGAGAGCTGAAGCATAGGCCAGCATCCTATTACAAGGTTATGAGTAAAAAGCGAATCTGATTTCATGCTAATTAGGTTCTAAAGGGAGTAAATCTTGATTGCAGTGGCCATATCAAAGAATCAAAATAGTAATGCAAAAAGCAAAGGAAACCCCAGAGTGATTCATATGAGAAGGGGAAATAAAGACAGTCATGGAGGAAGGAGGAGTTTGAGGGGAACTGAATTGCTCTGCTGGCCAAAAGCAGAGGGGATTTGAATCAGATTATCCTCATTAGATGTCTCTTTAAAGCAGCATCAAACCAAATGAATGGTCTAGGGGAGAGCTTGCAGGCATGGTGGCTGTGATTCTCACCAGGGATATATAGTCCTAGTTATCTAGCTTAGAGACAAGATTATTAGGGGGTATAAAGCTGTATCTGCCCTCAGCCTCTAATGTGCGTTTGTAGGGTGGGTGATGGGAGATGCTGTGTTCTGCATGATCCCTCAGAAGCTGCCCTGCATCCTCTGGTGGTCCGGCCCTCTGCAGTGGCTCACAAGGCAAGTGTGAGCCAGGGAGCTGTGCTGACCAGCAGATATTTCTTGGGGGTGGATGGGCACCCTTCCCAGTGGCCTGTGTCAGAGAGCAGGATCTCTGCTATGGGTGGTCTCACTAAGATGGGAAATGGGGAAAGACATCTTGGAGGGGGGATTATGTCCCTCTGCCTTGGCAGTATTGTTCACCACCCACAGCATCTGCCTTCTTATGACAGCCTGTGCTGGTGCAACTCATCCTTCTTCCAGCCAGAACCTTTGAGGCCCCAAAGGCTCAGAGGTTGGTGGGGCTGTTACAGAGGGAGCCCCTGTGAGCTGTGGGGAGGACTGTCCCTTTGAAAGGGAATTGATGGGCTTTACCCACATGTCCTTCAGAGGCTGCAGTGGGGGGTGATGAGTATGGCACAGAGCTTCTGGCAGTCCCTCTCCACCTCCCTAGCTCTGCGTCTGCAGCAGCCCGTCATCCCCTTCCTCTCCTTCCCCAAGCAATGCATCACTTGTGTTGTTTCTCTGGGCTTTGGCAGGACAGCCAAGGCATCATGCCTAGATGCCAGCCAGGAGAGAAGGGCCATGGGCCAAATCTGCCTCTGAGCTCTCTTCTGTGTTCCTATATTGCATCCTTAACACAGCCACTGAAATTCATAATATTATTCTGCATTCAAGCCTGTGCAAATGAACTCACTCTGGGCTTTTGACACCAGGCTGCTACCTAAGGGTTCATGAGAAGCCAAAGAATGGTGTGGAGGTACTGGCAAGCGCAGCGATGCCACTGCAGGCTAATAAGCACAGACCAGTGCTTCAGCTGGAGCTGGAGAACGGAGGCTGTCAGCTGAGCCTTGCAGTCGACAGAACAGCGGTGACAAGCTTGCTTGCCGGAGGGAGCTGACCGGCCGTGGGGCTCGCTTTGGTTCAGCAGAAACGCACTTCTTTGCATCTCATCCCAGATTGGGGTTTTGCTCATGTCCAAACACGTGCCACTCATTCCTCCTGCAGCGCTGTAGTCCCTCTCAATCCTGTGAAGCTGAAACCAGCCTGAGTTTGACATCTGATAGGCTGAGCAGCCTACATTCAAAATCCCTGTACTCCCTTGGCTCAGCTGCTTGTGGGGCATTGTCTGACGATGACAAACAGAAAAGTTGGAGCTCCCCAGCAGTGAGCGTGAGGGGGGCTGGCCAGTACCTACTGCTGCTGTCTGTACCTGGGGTGGTGGGGAGCTCCAGGGCAGCATCCTCCCTACTGGCAAGGAAAACAAATCAACGACAAAAGCCAGCTCAGGGAGCCATTTCTGGAGCAGTGGTTAGGACTGGAAACCACAGAGGTTCCTGTACCCTTACTCCTGCTTAGGCTGTCAAAATCTGCAGGTGTCACAGGAGTTTTGGGGTTGTTGGGGGGTTGGGGGTGTTTCTGCATTCTGTTCCCCCATTTGATCTGTGTTTTAGGTTATCCAGGCATGCTGCTGGTTTTCAGCATCTCTATTAGAATGGCTTGTATGGCCAAGGTTGAGGAGTTTGGCTGTGGAGTGGCCCTGCTGGGGCAGGGCTGCAGTCATGGGGGGCAGTGTGGTGTTATTTGTGTATGGGGAAGGGGGTCGGTTGTATGGCAGACAGTAAATTGCAACAAACAAGTGCCTCAGATAAACATAATTTCTTCTGCGTTGGAGTCGCAAGCACCTTCCTATTTCTCATGTTGCCTTATATTCACCAAACTATTCCTATGTGTGACCTGGAGCTGCAGCTCTCCTGTGAGCTGTTCATTATGATGATGCACTATGCAAAATGCAGTTGGGGCTGCTTAGTTTAGTTTTGACTTCCAGGCTGACCTAAGTGGTTTCCTGTCCCCTGCTGCTGGAGCAAGTTGCAAAGGGTGGGGGCTCAATGGGAGACAGCCCCTTGCCTTCAGCAGGCTTTGATTTTGGCTCCAGAGTTGTCTGCTGGAGATCTCTATGCTTCAAAAGGGCAACAGTGGGGCTCCTCACTGCAAGTGTCAGGGAGGATTCTGTGCTCAGCCTGGCATGTCAGGGAGGTTTCTGCCCTGGCGTATGCATGCCTGAACCAGCTGAACCCACTGCTTGGAGGTTTGTGGTGTGGCAGCACATTGTCCTCAGCTACTGATTTCTGTTTTGGTGCTGGAGGTGCTGCCTGGCCCTGCCAGGGCACATGAACACTCCCTATAACCAGCCGCAGGTGAACCTGAGGGGGCACTTGTCCTCCTGCACAGTCATCCAAGGGGGCAAGCTCCCACCCATCCTCAGGATTGGGATTGGGGCAGCATCTCTGCTGCTGGCAGAGGGGGCTGGGAGCTTCCCTCACTGTTTGCAGGTCTGTCCAGGCCGAAGAGATGGGCTCAGCTGAGATTTCACTCGTGACATGGCGGGGCTTGTGAGAGCCCAGGCAGTATCTGGGGACACAAGCCTTGCTAAGAGAGTCCCACCATGCTCTGCAGAGTGGCAAGAGCAGGCAACACACTGGCTGGAAACACCTCTTGCTTCCTCCCCATCTACCTGCTCCTGCTGGGGGAGGTTAAGGGCTCAGCTCCCCTAGGGCTGGATCTGGGGTGGGGATTTCCCCCATGTCCTCCATGCTGCTGCGTCCCTCTTGGGCTCTCTGGAGCAGGGAGGGGGAATGGGCAGAGGGAGCTTGAGCCCAGGCAGTGCTGATCACTGTTCTTTAAATCTGGAGGGGTCTTCAAAGGACAGCTCACTATAGAAGCCTTATTTGGGTGCTCAGCATCACTCCTGGAGGGCTCAAAGTTCCCTTGCGGAAGGAGCCAAGGACAACGCCTCATTTTTGCTTAGCATTATGGACAAGCACAGCTCCCAGGACATGTAAACAAGGAGGGAGGAGGCAAATAATGTTCAGCAGAGCTGGTGCTACTGGGGTGCTATTCCATGCCAAACTCCCTATACAGATGGCTGAGTAGTACCACAAAACCCCTTGGTGAGAAGCAGAGCACCTATGGAGGGGTCTGGGTTTTAGGGTGATGGTGAATCTCTTGCAGCTTTCAGTTTCACACATTATTTCTAAAGTCTTCCCAGATTTTGTTCCTAAACTCAGCTGACTTTGAGAAGGCAGAGCAAAGTGGGACTGAGTCATGCTGGGGCATCCCAGTGGATCCTGAGGAGGAGGCTTTTGCTGGAGCCCTGAAGAACCATCTCCTAAGAGCCATAGTGCGACCTTTCTGAAGGGGATGCTCCCCACCAGCCAGCACAGGGCCGTTGGGAAGGGCCGTGGGGCTGAGGTGCTGAATGTGCTTTGGGGGTTGTCTCCAGCCAGAGCCTTCCAGTGGCACCATTGGGCAGACATCAGGCTGTGCTGAGGCATTCCTGGGGCACTGGGTGCATCAGGTCAGCGGTTTGTCCTGAGGTAACTGTGTCTGCTCAATAAACACCTCATGGCTTCTCTGATTGACAAGCCTTTGGGTTTCCGGTGCACATGAGCACAAGGTGAACTTTCGGTGGATATTTTCTGCTAGGGGTGGTTCTGCAAGTGTGTGTGAGTCACTTCACCCACATCTGACACCAGAGGAACTGCTCACACGAGTCCAGTCACTCATGTGTGCACAAGTGCTCACAGGACACTGCTATCCCTCCACACTCCTGGGACCCCATCCACCATGGAGATCCTAGCAGCCATCCTCAGCCAAAGCCAGCCTTCCCAGTGTGGGCTTGGAGCAAACAGCACTGGAAATCAACCTCTCCAACTCCAGGATTAAGACATAGTTTTAAAATAGCTTGTTTGATATCTTTGCTGGTTTATTTGTTTAATAAAAGTACTTGGTTAGCCGGAGTCCCAGGCTCCTGGGGCTTTTGTTTCTCTGCAGAGGAGATAAGAAAAGCACGTTTCCTTGTCCACTGGGTCATTTTTTCTGCTCTTTAATTATGCATTTGTGCTATTATCAAGCGTATTCAGCTCTTAGATGCAAACAGTTCAAACCACTCACCAAGTTATAAATTTTGCTGCTCCAAAACCAATCAATAGCCATTACGAAGGGCAGGGGAGGCAAGAATGGAGATGAAGAGGGGTATAGATGATGCTCGGATCTGGCTAGGCAGCCTGGGCCACACCGCTGAGCAGGCACATGTGCAACTGCCACTGGGGAAGTCAGCGGTGATTTTTTCTGTGAGTATGCATTATCATGTATGATTTCAAACATCATTTTCTTGGCCCAGGAGGAAGCAGATGGGCCGGGAAGGGAGCATGAAAGAGCTATAGAGGGGGATAAAGAAGGCTTAGAAAGTGGGAGGAAACAGGGTAAGATCAATTGCAGCAATAAGGCTGCAACATCCATGTAACAGGACCTGGGAGCACTTAATTTGCAGGAGGACATCGTGGCTGCTGTCCCTGGGCTCCCTGCCATGCATTCGCAGCTTCAGGTTTTCAGTCCATGTACTGAAATGAGAGCCATCAGCTATTGAGCTCTATTGTAAACATTTGCCTTCTGTGTCAAAAGCAACATGTAGGTACTTGTTTGGGCTTTCCCCAGTGCATATATTTGACTGGAGGGGTCACAGAGTTAATCTGTAAGTGTGGTACAGCAGATGCCAAGACCCATTTCCCCCGACCATGCAATAAACCAGGCAGAGAGGGGAGGGAGAGGGGCAAGGTGACAGTGCTACAGCAGGACCCATAGGAATAGGGACTGGGGGTCACTGAGAGATGACTGATGTGGGGGAAGCACAGTGGGGGGATTTCAGGGGGGAGGGTGAGAAGGGAATGATGGAGAAGCATCCTCCTTTGGGAAAAGGAGACCAGCAGGTGGAAACACCCTGGGGCAAGAGGAGCAGCAAAGCCAGGGAGGTGTTGCAGGGGCAGGGATCCTGATAGGGCACTGACTGTTTTGTGAGGGTCCCCTGCCTCTGTGCACAGCTCCAGCCCACCGGGCAAGATGTTTTCTAGTCTCTACCCTTGCACTTCGGCAAGCTGCCTGCCAGCGACAGTGAGCACTCTGGGTGCCCTCTCCTCTTCAGAGTTCTCTGCTGTGGAGCTCAGATATGGCCTGGAGTGAGCCTGACCTTTATTTCTGACCCCTCAGCCCTCCCTGCTGTGGCTTTCCGACCCACTGGAGATGGTCCTGGTTCACTCTGATGCTGGATGCACACCCCTCCTGCTCCTGTGCCTGCACCACAGCCCTACTCCTCACCCGAGGCACATGAGAGGCAGGGAGCTGAGTGAGGTGGGATATGGAGAGATGTCCTCCCCCAGCAGGTACCTGTGCAGGGGTGAGTGCAGCCTGTTCAGTGTAAGCATCGAGGCAGAGGGTGCTGAGCTGGCTGTGCCACTCATGGCTTCAGAGCTCGGGGCCAGGCCGAGAGAGGGAAGTGCTTGGCATGCCCCCACTTGCTCGGAGTTTTACTTTGACTAAGAGAGAGGGGGAATAACTGAGTCACAGGCGCAGGAATGGAGGCTGGGCTCTCGCAGCTCCTTGGAGGATCCCACAGCCCCCTGAGCTTGTCATGGCCAACCCCGCTGGCACAACACAGCCAGGCAGGGCACGCCCTGGTAGCCAAGTGCATGTGCACATGTGCGAGGGGTGAGGGAGTGAGTGGCTGGGCACACCGGCTGTAAAGGGAAGTGAAATCGCAGCAGGAGTGGAACTGGTGGGCAGCAATCGGTTTTGGTCAGGACTTTCACTCACTCAGAGCCCTGCGGCACACAGCAGGGAGGGCTGAGGTGTGCTGGGGGTGTTTCGGTGTGCCTTGGTGCAGCCCCCCTCAGAGATGTGGCTGGGGTGCTGGGAGGGCCCCACCGTAGAGCAGCTCCTGCCCTGTGGAGCATGGGGTATTGGAGAGCTGTGCTTGGGCTGCAACCCAGCGTGGAGAGCTGCTGCTTGCGTCCCACCCAGGGCTTCAGCAGGTGGGGTGTGGAGGCTGTGGGCTCGGATTGACCAAAAGCCATTGGAGAGGGGAAGGCACAGCCAGGGACCAAGTCCTCTGTCTCAGGAGAGCTCGGTTGGCCAGTGGGGATGCCTGTTACTCTGTCATCTCGAGCCAGAGCGTCCTTTAGCTTTCCTCCTCCTCCTCCCCTCCCCTCCCAGCTTTGGTCCAGGACACTGAGTCTCAAAGACCTCACTAGAAAGACCTCAGAGGCCATAGCTGCTGCAAGGATGGGACTGCAGCAGTAAAGCCCTGTTAGGGCTCTCCGGGCCAGGGCAGGTCTCCTGTGCTGCTCCCTTCAGCTGAGAACAAGATAGCAGCTGTGTCTGGTCCCTTTCTTTCCTACGGGCTGAAGAAAAAAGGGGATGTGACTTTTGTTTTGTAAGGATGGAGAAGAGCCACCTGCAACACTGAAATCCATCACTTACTTCAGATCTCAAGCATCAAGCTTTCATGTGTAGTTACCAGTGGCAGGACGTTTCTCCTGATCAGGAACACCTAAGACCACTGAGAGTTTGTTTAGACCCTTCCAAGGGTACAGGGACCAGATTTACTTGGTGTGACCTGCTTTGCCCATGCCCTGGCCAGTTACAGAGCAGAGCCAGATCTGAACCCTGGAGAATGAGACATGGTGCCAAGGAGATGGGAGGGTCTTTGCCACAGGTCTAGGTCTGGGATGGAGAGGATGGAAAGAGCAAGGTGATGGAGAGCACTATCATTAGTAGGGATGGAGAATACACATCAGGTGGCCTGTCTGCACAGCAATTGCTAACAGGCCATGTCCTGGGGGCAGTGGAGCTTTTGAAAGGGGAAACCTTGGTGCCCTTAGACTCTTACCTTCTTCAGTCCTTTTCTGCATTTTCCATCCAAGCTGGATCTGTGCCCCTGGGACGGGGTCTTGTAAAGATCTGGGCACAGGAAAGTGTCCTGTAGGCACTGAAGGATGCCAAGGGGGCTTTTTGCTGGCCAGTGAAGGAGGGTGCAGGCTGGGCGACATGCCTGGGCTGGGAGCGACATATGGGTGAGCTGGGGATGGGTGAGGGCTGAGGAGGTGACACTGTCAGGCTGGGGCGCTGTGCTACTGGGCATGGGTTATTGCATGGCTGGGGCGTGCCAGGGGCTGTGAGGATTTCACAAGCGTTTTTTTTGAGGAGAGGGGTAGTTTGAGAGTGTATTGCATGGGCAGGCAGGGGTAGGGCTTGGATGCTTGCTCTCCTCCTCCCCGGTGAAGATCCGCCCCGGGGCAAGCACAGCGATTGCGAGCCCCAAGGGAGACTACGCAGCTTGACAGACTGTATCTCCCTCTGCCACAGCCCCGGGGCACTGCGATTTCGTACTCGGGTGGCCCCTTCATCATCGCGCCATGCGTGATCTGGGCTCCCATTCCACCATGCCCTCGTCAGGAAAAGCCGTCGCTGCCTCCTCCTGCCTCTCCCCCCAGTGCTTCGACCTCCTGACCAAGTCCTGCGTAAAGTGCTCTGACTTGTTCAAGGACAACACAAGTAAGGGGACGCGGGTGGCCAGGGACCATACTCCCCA
>NW_020799092.1:3389587-3397879 GCF_003259725.1 Athene cunicularia | reverse complement strand
AGGGGGGCTGGGGGCACCCTGGGGGTGGGCAGGTGGAGGGGACCTTCTCCTGTGGATGGCGATGGAGGTGGCTGTAGGATGGAGTGCTGCCTTCACTGGAGGAGGAGAGAGGAAGAGAGCAGCCAGTTCCAGTGAGGGGAACACGGTGCGGAGCAAAGAGAGATGATACAGCCTGGCATAGGGGTCACAGCCTGCCCAAGGGGTGACCATGGGAAGAGCAGGACACCCTCGTCTCCCACCAGCCAGGAACAGCAGCGGGTGGAACAAGGGTCCCATCAGGCAGGGGGACAGTTCGTTTCGGGTGGTGGGTGGGTAGCAGTGAAGAGCCACTCTCTTCCCCCACCACTGGAGTCCTGAGGCCAGACAGACAGGTGGGTAATGAGGCTGCCCTCCTTTCCTTGCCTCAGCTCTCCTCCTCCTGACACTGCCGGCATCTCACCCCACAGCAGAGCCCGCCCGCATGGTGCCCACCTCTACCCCGGCACCCACCCTCACCTCAGTGGACCTGCCCAGCACCCTCCTGATCTTTGGGGTCCCTGCAGCGGTGGGGCTCATCCTGTCTCTGGCTGCCTTCTTGGGCTTCCTGGCCTGCAAAGTGGGGAAGAGGAGGAAGAAGAGGAAGGCGGTGGACAAGGAGGCTGAAGGTAGGGGACCTTTTGCTCTCTGTGTCAAAGCACCCTGAGGACCCCATGGCAGATGGGATCACTTGCCACCAGCTTCCCTGAGGCACATTGCTGTCAAGGCCAGGTCCTCCACCTCCACATGGGCAATATGGGCACCCTGGAGCATTTTGAGGAAGCTGAGCCACCCCCGGAGTGACAGTGTCCCATGTCCCCTGGGAACCCATGCCTGCACCTGACTGCCAGCACAACCCTGCTGAGCCATTCCTCCCTTTGGTTGGTGTATCTTTGCCTTCGTTTGCTTAAAGCACCTTTTGGCACTGTCCCTGCTGCATCAGGAACACATACAGAGCACTGGTGAGGAGACTCCCTCTGGGACTGGAGGGCCATGGATGGAGTGGGGGCTGCAGAGGCAACTGTGGAGATCTGGGAATGGCTCCAGATGGAGCTTCTCCCTGCAGCATGCAAATGGGGGTCCCATGTTGACCACCCAGCTTACCTTTCCCACTTGGGATACCCAGCACCCTCCAACATGTGCCCCAAAATCCCCAGCGGTGTCAGGGCCAGCCCCAGGAGCACCACACAGGGTCATCCCCAAAGGCATCAAAAAAAAGGGCTGGGGGCAAGGGATGGGTATAAGCCTTTTCTCGTGGGATATTTCCAGGAGGATGAGGTCATGATGCCCCATGATGGCCCATCTTGCTGGGGCATCAACCAGGGACCGGGTGACTGTTTCCTCCTGTGGGGACCTCCACCCCAGTGCTGACTCAATCCTGGCCACTCTGCTTGGAAATGGTCTTGCTTTGCTTCACCCTCCTCATCCCTGGGCAGAGGACACCCAAGAAGGGCTGCCCTGGGGGATGCTGACACCAGCCACTGCCCCACCACCAACTCACCACCTAGGTGGGTGCCCTCAGGAGGCAGCGGGGCTGGAGGCAGCTGGTCCTCACACCCTGGCTTGCCTGCACACTGCTGGTGGTGCCAGCTGGATGACTCAGACCAAGGGGGACATTACCTGGGGCCTTTACGCTAAACCAAGTGCAGCTGAGACAACCCGTGACACACGCTGGGAAAAATACCAAAAATGAAAGAGGAGAGAGAAATCCAGTGGCAAGAGAGGTCCAGCCGTGATGGGGAGCATCAGAAGCACTCCTTGGCTACTCCCCTGCCATATGCCCTGGTCTCTGTCTGCCCTGTCCCCCCAGGCTGCACCCCAGCAAGCCCACCACTGCAGCGCTGGATGCGTGGAAAGTTGCAGGAGGCTTGGGGCTGGTGGCACGCGCCTGTGTTTGAAGCATGTAAACAAGTCTATTTTTAAGTGGGAGGCGGTCAGGGAGGGTGAGCCGCCAAGGGCTGGGCTGCTCTGCTGCCAGCAGGGTTTAGCGAGAGAACTTGAAGTGCAAGTGCAAGTTTCTGCCTTTCCCTATTGATTTTTAGAGGGGAAAAAACCCATCAGTTGTAAGGAGGAGGAGTTCTGCAGCAGGAGAGTTGCGGTGAGGACCTTGCTGGCTCCTCCTGCTCCAGCTCCATCTTCCTCTTTGTGTGTGCCCAGGGTTGGGACCCTCTCCCTGTGGCCCACCTGGCCCCACTTTGTGAGCCATGTAACCTCCTTTTCTCACCTCTTCCCAGCAAACATGGATGCCACAAGCCCCCTGCCCAGCCTGGGCTGCCAGGACCCTGCTGTGCCAGAAGGAGATGCTGCCCTGGCCCCAACTCCGTGCCTACATCTCAACGGAAGCCTGAAGATGCTGGAGCCACCTGAGAAACCCGGGGCAAAGCGGAGGCCATGCTGCCAGGGTGATGCCGATGACGACATCATCCTGCTCTCCACTATGTACCCCCAGCATGAGGAGTGCAACCACGGTCTCCCGCTGCCCGCCACCGAGCTGGGGGCCACGGCCCTGGTCACCACCAAAACCACGCAGAAATGCACTGGAGAGGAGACAGCCTGAGGGCAGGGGGAATGGGGCTGGAGTGCTCCAGCTGCTCCCTGTGGGTGCCCAGAGCCCATCCTTGGCATGGGCAAAGCCTTGCATGGATGGGAGCTGTGTGAGGACTGGGTTTTGCCTTCTAAGATGACTGCCCTTTTCCACTTTCCTGTTTGTGCTAAGTCCCAAGTTACTCCTGTAAGTGCTAGAGGAAGCTGAAGCGGATCATGCTGAGTTACACTGAACTGCCAACAGCTGCCATGGACGTACTGTTGGGAGGAGGCGGAGAAGACACAGCTGGTGAGGACAGACTGTGTGGCGGGAGCTGCTGTTCCATTTGTGAGGCTGCCATTGTGCCAGGATGGGTCTGCTGCTGGATGGGCAATTCCTGGGAACATGAGGCTGGAATAGCAGAAAGGGTGGGGGAAAGGAAGATGCAGAGGGAAGTAGGGAGTTACATTAGGACCAAATCTGCTGCTATTAGCTTGATTTTTGCTACTGACCTCAATAAAAGGAGGGTTGGGGCCATATGGAGCAAGTCACATCCAGTAGCTTCTGCTCCATTCACAGTCCTGCCCTCTCTGTCTTCTGCACACCACAATATCCAGGTCTCTCCTCCCTTTGGGCACTCTCATGTGGTGGCAGGTGTCCACCAGTGCTCATGGGTATCCCCTGGGGCTTGGAAACAAGTCCATCTTCCCAAGCAGGGAGCAAGGGAGGGAAGAGGGGAAGAAAAAAATCTGCCTTTGCTTTGACCTACAATCACTGAAGCCAGGTAGGACCAGAGGCAGGCAATGGAGACTGCTGGACTGTGAGCTCCATGAGCTTGTCTTTATGGCACCAAACAACCATCATTTCAACTCACTGTGGCTGCAGAAATACCACATGTCACCTGGGATGGATGTTTCCATGCCACGCAAAAGCACGCAGGGAGCAATGTGAGCATAGGTGGGATGACTTAAGTTATGTGAGTGTCTTCAAGGCTTTGTCTGTGTGCCAGAGCTGGCCAGTGCTGTGGGTCCAACGAATTTCTTAGGTGGTCTTGTTCACCCACCTGCAAGTGGCTTTACTGTGCAGGAAGGGCTCTGCTTCAGAAACAACTTGATAGGTCAGGCATTCTGTTCCCAAGTAATTACAGCAGCTGATCCCCCTGGCTGAATACAGCCAGGCCAATGGATTGGGTGAGAAACCCTGCTGGCCCTGGAGGGGGTGATTAGGCAATTAGAAGTGCCTTGGGAGGGGCTATTTGCATGAAGCACCATCTCAGTGGATGCCTGGGTCTGCTCTTCCTCTGGTGACGCGTATTCCTCACCTGGGAGGCTTCAAGGACTGATCAGAGGTGGTCAAGCAAGGTGTGGGAGCACTGCCACCAAGTGCAAATGGGCCACTGAGGGCCACAGCTCATGGTAGGGCTGCCTGGTGGCACTGTGCAGAGGAGATGTCCCTCTGATGACAGGAAGGTGACTCCCTGCCAAATTCTGGACTCTCTTCTTGGGCTGCAGGACCAGATGGTGCTATTGAAAGGCGACCCTCCCTCTTCTCCCCTGCCCTTGGCACTGGAGCCAGACTAGCAGCATCCATCCCATGAGGGGAACTATGGGCACTGCCATAGGTGCCAAGACCCAAATTCCTCACCACAACTCCTCTCCCAGACCTAAATGCACTGGTGGAGGTGAGCCTTCATCGGGCTGAGGTTCCGCAATGACCCAGGATGGGATGGGTCCCTGTCTCAGCCTCAGGGCTGAGGATAGTGGAGGGGCTGGTCCATGTGCCGAGCAACTGTCTCCTGGGGCTCCAGGCACCCATGGCTCACTGGCAGGAGCTGTGGAGGCTCCTGGAGCACTGGGCTTCCAGTTGTCTGCAGCAGCCATGCTGCCTGTCTCAGGGGAAGCATCCCTGTGGCATGAATTGGGCATCTCATCATCCCTGTGCTCTGCACCCAGCCTTTTGAACTGACTTAGAGCAACCTTTGTGCATCTGGAGTGGGGAAATGAGCTGAAGGGCACTTTTTGGCACTGGAAGAAGGAATGTTTGTGGAGCCAGAGCAACCTACTTCATGGGAGACAGGGGAGAGAGGGAAATGGAGCAGGACTGTCTGGAGCATGTCCCGTTTCCCACCTGGTGACCACTGCAGCTCAGCCCTGTGGATATGCCACCCACGCCGATCAGCGTGGCAATTTGAAGAAGAAACTCCCATACAAATTGTGTTGAAAAAGCCCCTCTTTCTGTTCTTGTTTCTGCTAGAGCTTCAGCCAGGCATCTCCTCTGCGGGACACCACCAGCATCTACAGTTTGCAGAAGCAGCATTTCAATCCACATTGCATTCCTCCACTAGCAAGTGCCTCTCAGATCTCCTCTCTTTTATGGCATGCAGGGTGTCTTCCCAGCATCCTGCCTGCCCAGTGCTCCCCTCCTGCCTGGCCTGATGTCTGCCTGGGCCTGGGAGGGATTTGTAACCTGCTGTGTACATGCTTCTCTATCCTTATGTACAGGGCAGGGTCTGTCCATCTTGTCTGCATGGAGAGCAGAGGGAATGGACACTAAAAATATGGTTGTAAAAATTAAAGAATAAAGTGAACCCATTGCCAATGCACACTCAGAGGTCTGTATGGGGAGATGCCTTCTCAGTCCCCATTCCCCTGGCTTCAGGGGTCTCCAGCATGGCAGTTTCAGGGGTACAGCAGGACCTTGAGCTGGAGAGGTTCCCTCTGCACTGGATTCACTGGCATGTCCCCTGCACATGGCCACCTGCTTGGCCACCTCCATCCCATCCATGACCACACCGGGAGCTGACTTACAGAGCAAGGAGTAGGGCAAGTGGTTTTGGGGGGGTGGGGTGGGGGGTGTTGCCCGTCTTTGAATTTCCACAGCAGTTTCTCACTTCCCCCTGAGAAGCAGGAGCTGTGCTTCCTCCTCAGCCCGACGCCCGCCCTGCTGCCCGCACAACTGTTTAGAAAGTCTGACGAGGCCAGGCTTCACCTGGTCACAGAGGTGCAGGGTTTGGTGACAGCTAAGGGAAAGTCCGAGGAAACCCTGGGCTGGGGATGAAGCCCTCCTTGCTGCAAAACCACCTCAGGCATATCTCTAGCCATTACAGCCCCACTGACCCACCTATGATGGAGGTCATGGGAGTATTTGAGCTCCTGCAAGTCCCACCAATGATCAATACTAGTGGTAAAGGACAGAAGCCTTGGTGTCCCTAGGAATGGGGGCTGGTTTTCATCCCTGGTCCTAAACACAGGATCCAGCTGTCCAACAGAGCATTGTGGCACGGGGGGGGGAGGCACAGGGGGTACGCTGGCTGAACGTCGTTTTCTGCAGCCTCTGGTCATGCCTGCCAACCCTCCTCAGTCCCACAGGCTCCCCAGCCTCCGAAGTGCTTGGCTTTCTTCCACCAGTCTTCCCCCTGAGCCTTTCTCCCCTCAGTTTTGACTCTCTCCCCCCTCATTGCTGGTTCACCCACCAGGTTAATCTCCTAACAGTTTACTCATGGCCCAACTACTTCATCCCAATGCACCCTCACAGACCCATCTTGCCCCTCCACGGGCTTTCTGTGGGTGTTGGACCTCAACAGCAGGCAGGGTAAGGTGGGCACCATTTTATCTCATGCATGAAGCAGCGCTCCAATGGCCAACATCCAACAGGGACTGCCTGTCTCTGGGTAGACCCTCCAGTCTCCCCACTTGCTGCAAGAAGATCAGAGCTGTATGGCCCCCCCCATCACCTTCTTGCAAGGCAGGGACCTCGTCCCACCCTACAGGAGTTTCCCCCACGACTTGTTTCCCAGCACCAGCCACTGCAGAGGGATGCGTGGGAGTTGCTGCAAGCTCCAGGGGACACCTGTGGGAGGCCGTGGGTGACAATGAGAGGTCAGCAGGCCCAGGGCACCTGCCACAAGGTGGCACTGACACTGCACGCTGGCCTGCATGGTGCAGCACTGCAGTGGAGCTGCATGCAAGGGTGAATGTCCAAATGGAGCAAGGAGAGCCAGGGAAGGCAAGGCAGGCTGATGGTCAGCACCGCTTTGGCCAGACAGCTCTGGTGACAGCTGGATTTGACTCCATCTAGCCACAGAGCCCATCGCCATGGCCCCTGGGCTGCCTGGGAGAAACAGCTGCTGGTGGATCTGGTTGTGGAGCCCATCATCACAGCCTCTGGGCTGCTCAGGAGAAATGATCATTGGTCACTGGACACCTGTGGGCAGAGCAGTCATGGAGTGGTGAGACAACCAAAGGCCAAGCAGAATTCAGCGAGCTGCTGCTCTTTCTCCAGCACTACTGAGTACTCTACCATCGCCCTGCTCCCTGGAGCAGCCCATCTCCAGTGGTGTCAGGCCTCCCTGGGGACTCCCCAGGACTTGGTCCTGCCAGCCAGCACCTCCCTTCCCCATCCCCTCCCAGTCAGCCTCTACCAAAAAAGAAAGTACTGTGCTACCCATCAAGATCCCCACCTGGAAAAGGCCCTGGGCTGGAGACAAGAGGCCACCCAGCTCCCTGTGTGAGGCTGTCAGGGGACCCACAGCCTTCCTGATGCCACTCATCAGCATCCCTCCCTAATCACTACCCACTGTCTAATGACAGTAATTAGGAAGAGCAAAGCTGCCTGGGGACTGGAAGCGCTAACAGAGTTGCGGGAGCCAGATGGTGTTTGCACTTAAGGAAAGATTTAAAAAAAAAGAAAAAAATACCACTCAGCTTTGATCAGTCTTCCTTTCCTTCACTAGTGTTAGGATCACTTTTGGTCCATGAGCATGCCACAGAGATGCTGAAACGTGGCACAGGCTGCCTTCCCCCCCACACCCTGCCATCTCTAGGTTTTTAAGGTGCCGAGGGAGCAGCAGGGGGCACGGTGCCTGCCCAGGTGGTTGGAGTGGGTTTCCTTGCTGCCTTTGGAGGCCGATGCTCTCACCCAGGGCCGCCCCTGCTGCTCCCTGCTTTGCTGGCTGTGCTCAGCGAGCAGTTTCCCAGAGGGTTAAGAGTGGGGAACACCCAAAAACCACCTGAGGGGCTATTGGTGAGTGGGCAGCAGGTCCCCTGGCAAAAAGGGCTTGCTAAGGGACAGCTCCACAGTTTCCCTGGCACTGTGGAGCAAATCCACCATCCCGGAGTTTGCAGGAGAGCACCCAAAACCCAACCTTGGGGTCCCAAGTGGCTGGACAGGAATCATGATGCTCTCAGCTTCACCACTCTGGAGAAACCCCACCCACAGCCAAATGCTTTCACCTAGCCCTTCTCTGAGCCCTGGGGCGATGCCAACTGCCTCCAGACCCACCTGCCAGGGTGCTGGTGTGCCCAGGGCTAGGAGGGGGGATGCAGGGGGTGTGAGGGAAACCCCCCTCGTGTCCCCGTGGCTGCCCCGAATGCTCTCAGAGTGCTTCAACCTTTGTCCCTCATCACACACTGAAGATGCAGGAACAGGGACATGCCAGTCAGGGAGGATGCTCAGCCTCGTGCCGTGGTGTCAGCCTGATCCTCCCCCAGGGATGCTCCAAGAGGAGGCCCCAAAGCAGGCATAGGGCAAATCTGTATGTCCCCTGGGCTCCAGGGCTTCCCCCCCTCCCACAGCAAGTTGGGTTGTTTTAAACCCACTCTTCATCCCAGTCCTAGCTAGTGATATGGGGTGAGCCCTGCCGAGTGACACAAACTCTGTCTGACACCTGAAGTGGCAGGCAGATTGCATGGGGAGAGCCTCTGTGCTACTGTTAAGGCACTACTGTGACAGGGACTGACACACCCCCCCCCCCC
>NW_020799092.1:3374498-3389537 GCF_003259725.1 Athene cunicularia | reverse complement strand
GCTTTTTCTGAGCATGGGGCTGTGCTGGCAGCCCAGAGTGCAGCCAGAGGGCTGCAGGGGGTGTGGGGTCACCGACAGTGGGGTGCCGTGGAGGTGAGACCCCATGTCCTTCATCCAGCAGCTCTGATGTCGGGCAGCCGCAGCTTGCCAGCAGCTGGCAGGAGCTATTCTGAGCCTGGATCGATGGACGAGTGCAGGGGTTTGGGTGACACCCACAGGAGGCATGTTAGGAGGAAGGCTGCAGGCAGGGAAGAGAAGGTGGGATTTTTCAAGAGATTCCCCCCCCTCCACCTCCCCACTGTCCTGAAAGGTTTCAGTGATGCAGATGTCTTTCTTATTTCCTTCCCAATGGGGATTGCAGTCTGACTGGGTCCTGCTACCCAGATGCTGTGTCCTGATTTGAGAAGCACTATCATTTCACAGAGCAGCGAAACTCCAGGATGAAGGCACCTGCAGCCAAAAGCTGTGGCCAAGACCAAGCTCAGGATGGCAATTTAAATCGGAGTTTATGGTGGCAGTGACATGCAAAAGAGCATCTTCCTCCTCCAGAAAAAACAAACAAACAAACAAAACTGTGATTATTATTCTTTGATAATAATAAAATTTTTGGTAAGAATTTATAAGGCCATTAATTCATTCATGAAGTTAGGATAATTTTAAAGCAGATACTCTAAATGCAGAACTGGTAAATTTGGGTATCAGGTAAATTCAAATACTTGAATAATTTTTCTTTTTTTTTAATGGTGTTTTCCCTAGCTAAGAGGTTTGCCTTCTCTGTGAGCACCCCCAGGGGTGTCTACCAAGGACCACAGCCCTTGTAGAAGGAATCCAGACCCCTTTCCTGGAGCAGAGCAGGGACAAAGGATGGGCTCATAAGAGACATCCATGGCTGATCACTCTCTCTGGTTCCTCATGGCCATCACTGTCCTCCCCTGAGGGTGGTCCTGGCTTATTTGCAGTGGGAGATGCTGACAGCACTTCCCTATCCAAACAGGAGTGATCACTGTTTTGACACTGGCCAATCCCATTGCGAGGGGACAGAAAGGGCTGGAGCAGTGGATTGGGATGAGGGGGAAGGAGAGACCCTTCACCCTCCTCCCAGGCTCCCCACAGAGAACAGCCACAGTCACAGCCCCCCTCAATCCCCTCCTGCCAAATTCCCTCTTGTCTCTGCTCCTCCCCCTCACCACTAACATAAAAATTAAAACTATAAATGCTGCTGGGGTGACATATTTCCCAGCGTATTCCCAGTAACGGTCTCTCTGGGTTTCTGGTTTGCTATTCAGCTCTTTAATTATTTATCTTCATAAGAAAATAGGAAAACAAAGTCAGCAAAGCAAACTTCGTGCCTGGTAGTGACACCGTGAGTTATTAAAAAAAAAAAAAATTAAAATTCCCCAATGAGTCATTTAAGATGTATTTAATCAGCTCTAACCACGGAGGCAGTAGTCATGACTAGCTGCTTACTGCTGGCATAGGCCAGGGAGGGCAAGTGGCAGGGCTGGATATGGATTTCCCTGTGGCATTTCCCAACAGGGATATTTGGGGGGAGTCCTGCCATTGGAAGCCCAAGCAACAGGGTGGGTCCGTGCAGACCCTTGCTGTTGCCCTGCAGCTCCCCAGCTCTGTGCTTCCCAGGCCTCCCACCTCTCCCGTCCTCTGCCCTGGAAGCCACCAGCCAGTGAATGCTCACTTGGGCAGCGCTTAACCCCTTGTTCTGCTGCCCCCGGAGCCAGGCACCGCCAGTGAGATGCTCTCCTCGCACGCCGCCGGCACACGGGGCTCCGCTTCAGCTTGAACGCCAGGAAAAGCAAAGGGCATAATTTTAGGAGAAGCGTGTGAAATGTGTTCTGGCAGATCAGCTGAAGAGCTCTCCAGCGAAAGGAAAGCATTAACATTTGCAAAAGGTCCTCGCAACAAAGAAAAAACTCCCAGCAGGCAAATCCCGCAGTATCCAGCCACCCAGATGTGGGGATGTACAAGCTCTGGGATGCAGACGGGGATGGGACAGGTCCACTGGTTTGGGAACAGTCCAGGAGTGTCTCAGGAAGGAAACGTCCCTGGGCAGGAGTGTTACACTGGCAGGATGAAATGACGGAGGCAATCAGAGAGGGAGGGACCGCTGGCTCCTGGCTGGGATCAACAGCATGCAGAGGTGCAAGGGGATGGGTTTAGACTTGTTTGGGACAGGATCTCCCCTGGGTCTGAGCTCCTTTTCCCTGTCAGCCCCTCTCCTGCACATGATGGATTCGCAGAGAAAAGAGGGAAAAAAAAACCCTGAAGCCTGCAGCCTGTGATTCATCCTTACTATATTTGCACTTATTATTAGAAAGACGAAAATATAGCCTGAGCTGGAATTACAGATTTAGTAAGCAGGACTGCCTATTTCAGCACATACTGCTTCTCCCAATAACTCTGATGCTACGGGAGACTGACTTACACCCTGATAGCATTAAGACATTGCCCCACACAGTCTGGTGATATATCTGGGTGGATATATTAAGCAAGCAAGTCCTTCAGGGATGGCAACATTTGTGTTCCTGGTGGTGCCCACTCAGCACACGCACCACTGGCCAACGCCCACAAACCTCTGCCTTGAAATTCAGCCTCCCGCTAACATTCGCCCAGATTTTGGAGATATATCAGTCCATGAAAGCCGTAGGCAGGAGAGAATTGTTTGCTCTCTGCTTTACAAACCTCCATTCCTGGCAGAGAGCCTGTGCCAAGGGGGAAGAGGAAGAGACCCTGAGCTTGCCAGCTCCTTTGCCCCTTTGCCCCAAACCCCCAGCTTTTTATGTACAAATTATTAACAAACGCTACAAGGCCTGAGTGCCGCCTTCTTGAACCCAGAGGTCTTGGTGACAATACTGGCCCTGTGCCAGTGCTTGGCCCCATGCCCAGCCGGTGGTCACTCCACCCACCAGGGAGGGACAGCAGCTGATGTCTCCCCATGACATCTCTCTGTGCTACCCCATGCAATGGGACCTGCTGCTGTTCGTGAGCCTGGCAGTCTGCCCGAAGGCCACAGCATCTTTCTGCATGGGTTTGTCCTCCCGCCTGAACTGCTAGTCGTGATCAAACAGCCAGGGTATCTGCTGCAATCTGCTTGTCTGGTTTAAGACCTTTTGGTTTGCTAAGAAACCAGGTTCATTCAGTATTGTGTCAACCTGCAAAAGATGTTTTCCAAGGTTTAATAAAGCAGCAGCCAGCTGCATGATCCAATGAAAAGCAAATAAACTATCAGGTACCAGATCTCCAGCATCCTGTTTGCAAAGCATCAGTGCAAAGTGCAAAAGCTCTCAGATATTCCAGCATGGGGGGACCAGGAAGACAGACCAGATCCCTGCCACCAACCTGGAAATTCAGATGTGGAGGTGCCTGGAGCAGCTCAGGCCAGGGAGGTGAGTAGGTCCCCAGGATCCATCCCTCTGTCCACTGCAGCCCACGCAGGGATTCGACCCCAATGGGGCAAGCAGTGCAGTGACATGGACATTTTGGCAGAAGCATGGTGACCTGCACGGCCGAGGTTTGCAGGGAACTCATCCTCTTTTTGCTGGCAGTAAGGGAAAGACACTGCTTTTGGGGGGGGATTTTCTGCTTGCTTGAGCCCCAAGGAAGGAAAGGGAGGATGCAAGGTAGCCGGTTCTTGGGACTGCATGTGACATGAGGCACTGAGCAGAGGAGCACCTGATGTGGTTGTTTTTGCTGTGACACTGGGGGACTCCACCTTTGGGACTGGAAAACACTGGGTGACCCCAACTGCTCACCAGAGGAGTGATGGCACCCCTATTTCTGTCCCTGGCCTCCTAGGAAACATGTGGGAGGTATTTTTATCTTTCTGCCAGCTCCCTTAGTCACCGGTGCTTGCTTTAAATGGGTCAAGAGGGAATAAAGATGTTGCAGCCCTTGCTCCCTAGCTGCCCGTCTTGGAGCACATTTACTGGCAGCACTGACTCTCCCTCCTCTCACGCTCCATCCCAGCCAAGTGCTGCCATGGACCCAAACACCCAGGAGAGATCTCCCCATTTCAGGCAGTGTCAGCTGCAATTAAGTACTCATTAAAAGCCTGGTGTTGAGGCATCCCCGCTTCAGAGATGACACATGTCAGGACTGAAAGGGCTCTCTCCTGGGATGGCAAGGAGGAATATGACCACCCTGATAGTGGCAGAGGCAGCATGCTAGGGTGGATGGGTGTGCAGGGGAAAGAGGCAGCAGGAAAGAATCCAGAGAGTCCCAGACATGTGAGTACAGAGTGGCAGGGCTGGTCCTGGAGCATCGGTGGCAAGTATGGCCCCACTGAGTTGTTTCAGGAAGGGGATGAGGTACGCCAGGAGAGTCCACAAAATCTGCATCTGTTGCCAGCAAGGCCATAATAGCATTTGACATCAGTGACCCCAAAATGATGGTGATCTTCCTGGGACATCGTGCCAGTCACTGCTGCAAGTCTTTGCGCTCTGCTGCACGCGCTTGCACACCTTGTGATCATCATGCCAGCATGGCTCGGGCAAGCCTGCCTGGGCACCATGTTTCATGAGCTTGTGTCTGATTACACCTCTGTCTTCCACCCAGGAACCATAGGAAACCTCAGAGGGTTTGGAGCCAGGTCTCTGCCTGAGCATCTCCCCCTGCCCTGGCTCCAGCCCCACTGCCCTGGTGCAGCTCAGCTGGCTCTGCAAGCAGTGCATCCCTCTTCCGGCAGTGATGCTAGCTGGTCACCAGACCAGGAACTTTTGAAGGGTTTTCTCATGAAGGGTGACAACAGATCTCCACATCTGCCCACACCGAGTGTTTCAAGGGTGCAATTTCCACTGTGGACACCTTTGCATCTGGTTTGGAGGGGACAGAGCTAGTCTCCAAGGTGACCTCAAGAGATGAGCAGAGGGTGAGCCATAGCATCCAGGGGAGAGTTGGGCCTAATCCTTGTCTTATTTTATACCCAGAGAGAGATAAAAACAGCAGGAGACAAGCTGGGTGCAGGGCAGAGGCGATGGCTGACAGAACCATGCAGTCGTCTCCATCACATTTAAGGGAGTTCATTTTCCTCCTGTCTCCTCAGATCTGTCCTCCTGCTGCACTTGCAAGGAGCCACGTGGCACGGCCACCCAGGGGAAAAGGCCGGGGGATTGGGACCAGCTCATCGGGAGATGTCCTGGAGAGGAGCTGTGGCTCCAGGCACACCACGCAGATGGAGATGAATTCCCTGGTGTGACCTGGATGGAGAGATGGAGGCTGGCAGTCTGCCTGGGACCCCCGCCATACACAGGGGGATAAGATGGGTGCTGGCAGCCTGGCTCACCCACTCCAGTGGGTAAAAATATTTGCTGTGGGAGGAGACTGCAAAGTCCTTCCAGGCCACCAGTGGCCATCTTGGGGGACCCCAGCACAGTGCTACCTTCAGGCACCTCAAGATGGGAGCCAGGCCTGAGGAAAGCCAAAAACTAGCATAAAGATGGTGAGATTTTAAAGAAAAAAATGAAAAAAGCAAAGTTTGGGGACTTTTCTTATGTCATCTCTAGCTCCTGAGCCTCCAGGCTACGCTCATTTTACCTTTGCAAGGGTTTTCTCTGTGAGACGGAGGACTAGAAACCCACATTTTGCTAATGAAGGCAGAGTTCCATGGGCACTTGTGTGGGTGGGGAACTTGTCAGGGCTTTCAGGGGTCCAGCCCCTTCTGTTTCTAAAGCCAATGAGCCTCCCCTTGCATGGCTGGGGAGGGGAAAGTGGCACGAGAGTGGCAGCGAGGGCATCATGGCTTGCAGAGGTATCTGTCCCCTGAGGTAAAGCTGGTGCAATGGGAAAATGTCTCTGGTGATGATGTGGAAGACGGCAGAAGGGCTGATCAGGTGTTGCTAATTTTCAATACCGACCTTTTTTGGTCTGTCCAATTTGGCTGCTTGGCAAGGCATGACATTTCCCTGCCACCTCTGTCCCAACAACCCCTTCTCCCACTGGTCCTGCCACCTGCTGAGGGCAGGCTGGTGGTGGCTGCTATCATCACGCAGCCAGCAAGCTCCTTTTAGGGCTGAAGGACAACCTGGAAATGTGAGCTAAATATCTAAAATATCAGTGCTAAAATATTCCCTGCCCTTCCAAAGAGACCTTTGGTACGAGGCTTCCCTGATGCACGTACCACTTTCCGGCTGCAGAATGGTGCAAGTGTCTGGGGTTTTGTCTTTCACCTAAAGCAATGGAAATACTTTAGCTAGAGCAGCCTTGAGCTGTCAGCTCTCCCCATAAAACAGAGGCTCCAGCATTCACTCAAGAGGGGTAAACTAGGGCAAGAGAACTCCCACATTTCTAAATACTTAGTGCTCTTCATCTTCCACACCTCCCAAAATCAGGGCCCCAAGGTCTTTTCTCAGGCTCCTTAACACCAAGGGAGCAGAAATCAGGAGATGCTTCTGGTTGTGCTGTGCTCAGCCATGTGCCCGTGATAATGCAGCAGTTCTAGGGCATACTGAGGAGCAGCTTCTTGAGCCACCTTTGCTTGCCCAGGGTCCAGTTCCCCCTTCCCATGCCTCAGGCAGGACCCTGGCAAAGGGACACTCTGGCTGAGCTCCTCTTCCAGCACCCAGCTCAGTACCTGGCAGTCTGTCCTTCCCCAGCAGAGCTGGGGACAGCTGCTCCATCTTTAAAAAGGATGGCAGTTGGGAATTTTTACACCTATTTCAGACCTGGCCCAAGACTGCTGGTCTCTCCATGCTCCTGGCAGTAGAGGGGAAACTCATAGCTGGTAGATGCCAAGTGCTTATTTTTCTTCTTGCATTTGCAATTACCTCTGCTGGTTGTGACAAAAATTGGCAAGCTTTAAAAATTATCAAGGCAGCCACAACCCTGCATTTAAGCCCATCACCAGACAGGGCACAAGCATCATCACCTCTGCCCGTGAAAGGCTGATAGCGCATCCTGAAACACAGCACAGGAGGCAGAAAACAAAGAGCGAGGCCAACGACAACACCAGTGGGTAACTGCACAGGGTGTCCATGGCATCTCGTCATAAGACTAATGTCCATCGGTGAGAGCCCCATTTGGGGGGACATCAGGGACAGCTCTTTCTTCAGCAACTATTAGACTGCAAACTAGTCCTCCAAGAGGATGGGTGAGGATTAACACCCACCCTGCACAGGGCCTGCGTGGCTCCAATGCAGCTCTCCCTGACAGGTTGCACGCCTTCCCTGCCCGCAGTACGGAGCCGGCACATGGGAGGCTTCACCGTCCCCTCCACCCGCACCCCACCGGCAGGATCCCACATGTCCAGGCACGTGCCCTGGCTGCCTCAGCTGCTGCTGCACTCAGGTGGTTGCAGAAGTGAGAGCAGATCTGTCACATCCTCCACTCTGAGCCTGCTCTGCTGCTCTGGCACATTTTTAATGATGATCCTATAGCCACATACATCTCGCTGTCTGGATTTTCAGGTTTTCTCCTGTTCTTCTGAACTTAGTCCTGTTCCTCCCATTGCACATTTGTCCTCTTACCCTGTCCTTCGTGGAGCTGCAGGTAGCTACTGAGCCCCTTGTCTGGCCTTGGCATTTTACAAACCTCACTTAGATCTTCAGAAATTATTTGTTGGGAGTCAGTATCTTCCTTTCTTTTCCCCAAGATTTTCTACAGATCCTCCTGCATTTCTGGTCATGGGAGTTTATGCTGTCATCCATCCCCAAGTCCCTTGCCTCCCCCGGGGTGTGTGCACCCGCCTGATGACCTTCTGTTCGCCTCCTCAAAGCTGCTTGCTAATTTGCTCTCCTCTCATCTCTAGACTGCACTGAGCCATGCCAGCCTTCCCCTTTCCTCACATTATTTTATCCCCAGAAATATTTGCTTAAACTGAATCTCACCCTGCCAGCTTGCAATAGCCTTATGCTTTATGTAGTGGCTCACACGTGTCAAGGGACAGTCCCTCTCTGCCTGATGAGACAGGGATGCAGGAGGGTTGTGGGATCTCCAAGATGTGGGGACAACCCAGCCCCAATGCCAAGACTCTTCTGCTGTCGTTAGAAATGGTGGCAACACTGGCAACAAGCAAATTGCATTTTAAAATTAGTTTTGGGAAGATACAGTGAATATTTTGCATTTTCCTGGGCTGCAGTAATGAGGAGTGGGTCAGAGGGGGTGGCTGAGGCTTGGCAGCGGAGACTTTACACCCCTGGCTATCACAGATGATGAGTACTTACATGGGTTCAAGGGAAGCCCAGCCAAGCTCAGGAAGAAGAACCATTTGAGAAGTACCAAAACAAGAAACAACACTTGGGTCAGGAGTCCTCCAGCCCCAGGCTTGCCCTCCTACTATCTCCTTGGCATCTCCCTTTCATCGCTGTCAAAGACGCTTCCCAGGGCTGGACAACCCCCTTGGTCTGACCCTCTTTGCTCTTAATCTTCCTTCAGAGGGACTCAAAGCCATGACAGCTTTAGCTGACATCCCTGGGTGACAAACACAGGACTTGTTTCACCTAGAGAGCTCTGCTGCTGGTGGCATCTGTCCTGTCCCTGAGCTGGGATTCAGGAGGCAGAAGGGAAATGCCGTATCCAGTGGATGCACCAATGTGACTCCTGATTGTCGCAGCAAGGCTCCTGCCAGTATGGCACAGGGATGATTCCTGTGGGAGGAAAGTGGCACACTTGATTTTTGGTCTCCCAAAATACTGAGGTTTATTGCACATCAAAATGTCATTGGGTTAATGACAGGAGACCTGAGGCAAATCCCTGACACTAATAGGATTGGGCCATCTTTGGCAGGTCTCACTCACCAAGGCGGATCACGCCAAAATGAAGCTGGCTCAAGAGCCTGTAGGCTCCCAGTGGGCAAGGGAGATCTACCCACAGCCAGCCCTCAGATAAAGAAGCCTTTCCCCTCCTCTCTAATCCAGGGAAAAGAAACATCAAAGAGTGAGTGCATCTGCCCTGGAACTGCTCTCAGGAAGCCAAGGTCAAACAGAGCCTTCGGGCTGCGGATGGAGAGAAGAGCTCAGCACATGCTTGGGGAAGGGCAGTCAGAGGAAGGTGATGGTTCCGAAGGTGTCATGCTGCTCTGTGCAAAGCCGATGAGAGGGGGGAAGTATGTTCACACCTCCATGTTTTCTTTAGCTTCTTGCTCACCCTCGTCCTCTGCCATGTGAAAAGCAAACCTGATCTGCTGCACCACCCCCTTCCCTTTCCTGGTATTAATTAAGGTCCTTTCCTGCACAGTTCCGCTTATGAGCCTTCCCCGATGGCTGCCCAAAGCCCCTCTTTCTCAGGACATATCCCTGATTGATTTTTCACCCCTTTGCACCTCAAGCAAGGGCAGGAGTGGAGAGTCTAGGGCCAGCCTTTGCTGGAAAAGGATTATTGTAAGAGGAGGGAGGTGCTGAGCCCCTCCACATCCCCCCTGGAAGAGCCTGTGCCCTGATACAGGGCAGAGCAGGTGAAGGAGGAGGTAGATGTGTTCCAGCTACCAATGTCCCACTAACAGGCCTCTGTTTCCATGTTGAAACAGTGTCTTTGTAGAAGAAAACGAGATTTCACACACTTGTTGGGATGTTTGCAGGCACCAGGCAGCCCTGCTCGGATGCCAGGCGGCCGCTCTGGCCAGCCTGCCCTGCGTGCGGGCTGTAGCGGCGGATTGGCTGCTCTGGCTGCTCCAGCCACCTCATTCTCCAGGGCTCCCCTGGTCACGGCATGTCCACCCAACCTCTCCCTGATATGGCCACCAGCACAGGGCCACGTATCACATGCCTGCACCCCTCCGCCATGCACTGACACACACACGCACCACTCCACCAGGCACTTATATGTATGCATGTGCCCACATGCGTGCAGCCCCCTCACCATGCATTTACACACATACACATGCACATATGTGCACTTTCCCACATCATGTGCACCCACATCCCTCACCACCCACTCAGACGTGCACCACCACCCCCCAACATTTACATGTCTGCATCCTCTCCCATGGCCCCTATTTGGCCCCTATTGCCTGTGCCCACCCCAGCGCTCATTGGCACTTACACCCTGCTACAACCACACACACGGTTACACCCACCTGGCTCAAACCCATCCTGGGCAGGAGTGACAAGCTCCCACACTTCCCCTGGTGCCTGGGGATGAGGAGGGGCAGTTGGTTGGCATGGAGGAGTCCCACTGTGCTGGCTGTGCCGTGACGCCCTGCGGGCTCCAAGCCTCCCATGGCACCTGAGCGTACCTGGCAGCAGGCTTGTGCCTGTGTCAGAGCCTGCGCTTGGCACGGCCACCCTTCCCGAGGAGCGGCTCTGCCCGCTGCTGCCGGTCTGCCACCGGGACAGCATGCTGCATGCTGCTCCCAGCCATATGGCCTCCTCCTACCAACCCTGTCTCAGCCGCCAGAACAGAGGCCCTAAATTCCCCCTCCCAGCAAATGCCAACAGCTTGCCCTGCCGCCACTGCATTGGGTCTCAAAGCACAGGGGGAAAGCGTTGGGTCCCTTTTTCTGCCACCGACTGGTTTTTATTGCTTCACAGTTGGCAAAAGAGCCGGGAGCTGGCCCCACTGCCTCCCACCCACTCTGAAAAGGACCCCCCTTTACACACAGCAGTCTCCCTCAGCCCCAGGGGTGCCCCACATGGCAATGGCTGCTCTCATCACTTCTCCATTTGTGTGTGTTTTGCCCTAAATAATTGCAGTTTGAATCAGCGCCTTGAATAAGTGATAATCAGGGGTGAGAGCAGCCAGGGGAGGGGGAGCACAGTCAGTGGTGCTGCGGCACTGCCAGGGAAGCTGAGCTGTGCACCACCACCTCCAGGTGTGTTTATATGGCCTTATAATGCTTGAAAAAGCTGTTGGAAACTTCCTTTAAACAAGAAAGCAAAGCATGCATAGGATCAACCCCCCTGACAGTGGCAGGGACCAGCCACACAGCCCAGCGTGGGAGGGAGCTTTGGGGCTTGGCTGTTCCGGCTCTGCTCACAGGCACCAGCGAGAGGATGGGTTTGGGTCCAATGTCCCACTGGCCTCCCAGAAGCTCAGATGAGTGTAAGGGGTTGCAAAGAACCCACAACAATCCACAGCATGATCTCCAGGCCCAGCCAGCAAAGCCCCTGGAGCCAGCAATTTGCTGGGTACCGAGTGGCTGTGCAGTGGGAGCATTTACTTGTGTGGCCCCTGCCACCAGCACAGTCTCCAGGATTAATCCTAAATGCAAAGTCCATAACCAGCTAGCCCCACCAGGACCCTGGAGGCTACAGCCAATGCTTGGGGGCCTCTGTGGCTGTATCTGGGGGCATGGCTGCCCTCTAACAGCAGCAGCTGGGAGAGCTCAGGCTGCCAGCCCAGATCCTGCTTGCCCATACCACAGCATAAATGAAAAATAAGCCCTTGAGCTGGTTTTCTCCTGATTCCTCTGGATGTCATTTGGGTTCAAAACCAGCCACCTTGGGAAGCTGGGAGCTTGCAAATCTCAACTTTTGAATGTTTGCAATTACGATCATAATGGTAAAGGCACATATGCTTCTGCATTCTCTATAAGCCGTTACGAGGCACAGTTGCTCTTTTACAGCCATTTTACAGCCAACGCATCAAGCACAGGCAGGGGAATAAAATCCTTATGCATGCTGGTCTGGAAATAGGGTGGCTGGGGGTCATTCTGGGGTCTACCACCACATCCTTATGCCCCCCCTCCAGCACATTTAACTTCCCCCTGCTTTAGCTTTCCATCACTGACACCAGAAGTCCAAGATCTCATTTAGTTCCCTCATCACCTGAGCCCATGAGAACATGTGGAGGGGAACAGCATCTTACTGCACGTTAGCCCAGCACCTGACACCAGGGATCCTTTATCGCAGTCCTAGACAGCAGGCCCAAGAAAACTCAGGGCTTCCCAGCGGGGTGCTGATGGCCAAAGAAATTTCCCCCATAGTGAAAACAAATACAATGACAGCCTCTTCTCCAGCTCTATCCCTGGCTGGAACAGCACCAAAGTTTTGGAGGGGAGGAGAGGTTTCTCCAGGGTGTCCTGGGTGATGACAGGAGGTGTGGGGAAGCCTGCTTGCCTGGCACAGCCCTCCAGCATGAGGCATCCATTCACCCCTCATTCCTCCATTCACCCCTCAGCCCCGGGGGCCAGCTTAGTCCTGCATGGCAAAAATAACTTTTTGGGGCAAATGTCTGATTCCCTGGCTCTAGGTGGGCTCCCTGGGTAGCTCTGGGGTTCTGACTACCCACTACTGGCTTTCCCTAGAAGCTGATTGCACCCTAAAGCCTCCTGCACTCAGGGAGGCTCCCGTGTCTTTGCTTTGCATTGGTGATGGCGCCCTCCTCCTCCTTCTCCTTGGGCAGGGGCCTTGCAGCTCTGCCTGGCTCATACCCCTGCTATCAGCGGGGATCTGGGTCTGTCAGGTTCTCTAGCCACAACAGAGAGGATCTCCTCCAGATCACCATGCCCTGCCAGAAACAATCTGTTTATAGTGTCAGTGCTTGGCGTATCCCTCCCCGCTCAGCGTTGAACCACCCGTATCCTATTTCTGCAGGTGCAGAGACACCCTTCTGTAGTCTGGGTGGTGTTGTCACTGCAGGGGATATTTCTGTGACATCCTCCAAGGCTAGTGGCCAAAGGCTTCTGGAGCTCTTCTCCCAAATCCACATCTACAGAAGTGTCCACAGGTGTTGCAAGCACATCCTTTGCTATTTCTCCAGAGGTCCCTGCTGACCTGAATTTTCCTACAGGTCCTGCCGCTGATTCCAGGGTGCCAGGCTATAGTCTTTCCCTCCTGCCGCTCCCTCCCTTTTGGGATGCAGCTCGTGGCCAGGTCTTTTTATTTGACAAAGACGAGCTGATGGCTCCGTGGGGCTGCGGGCTGCATCCCCCAGTGCCAGCGCTCCACACTGCCAGCCCCTGCCGGGTCTTGCCCTGTGCACCAGGGACATGCCAGGGGGTGGTGGGGTGGTGGTCCTCTACACCATGCCCTTGGGTTTGGTTTCCTTCTATGCTGACACACACAGCTAACACCTTCGAGCAGCTCTCCCTCCCTCCCTCCCTCCCTCCCTCTCGCTCCCAGAGACCCTTTAAATCCACTGCTTCGCACTCAGTGAACATCCTCTCCTCTTAAAACGTTCCCTTTCTCCCAGGTTGCGCCAGGCAACCATTTTCAGCAAACTCCCTGATTTTGGTCAGTTTTTCACTTTGCCTGCTAACAGCCTACTAAAGCCTCCAGGCCCCCAGGGCAGCTCTGCTCACACGCATGATGTCGGAATGATCGACCAGTGCCTGAGAAATGATTGCTGGCATTACCTGGGCAGCCAGCAAACTTTGCTTGCACAGCTCCTCTCAAGGCCAAGGCTGCTGTTGGCTATTAGTGCTAACGACCCCACGGCTGCAACTTCCAGTCGATGGGGCCTTTCATCAGAGCCCCTGTGAGATTTGGGGAAAGCATGGCTTTTGGAGACGCATGGTTTTCTTCCACCTCACTGGCTTTTTATCTCTTTTGGGAAGCTCTGGAGGCTACAAGCTACCTTACCTAATGGATCTCTATTAGGTTGCGGCACTGGGGGCCGATCGGACGTGTCCCGGCCTCCAGCTGCTCTCCTTATCCATGTTTTCAACATATTTGGCTTTTGTCAGCCTCCAGATGGGAAGCAGCCTGGGGCTGGGTGACCGAGGAGAGGATATTTTATCCCCTAAATCCCTCCCGCAGCAAAACACAGCAGCATTTCATCCTTGCTGGGGTGAAGTTGTTTGTGCAGAGCTCTGGCCCGAAACAGCGCTTTGCTGTGATCCTCAGGGAGGATGATGACAGTGCGTTTCATCCCCCTGTGCGGCATGTGGCACAGCACTCTTCCACCTGAGCAGCTCGCGATGGCCAGCTCTGGCCCTGCATGCCTGCAGGAGGCTGCCCAAGTCCCCAGCCAGGGCAGTTTGTCTCTGCAGGAGCTCCACATCAGTGTGAGACCCACAGCCTAGCTCCCATGGTGGTGCAGATAAGGGATGGGTCCTGGGGACAGGCTGGTCCATGGGGCTTCAGCACTGGCTCGAAGGAGGCACCTGTTGGAAGGAGCTGAGCCTTATCAACCTCTTCAATCCCACCTCTATCCTTACAATGTCTTTTTGCATCACTGCTTGCTTGCGGGCTGGGGTCTCTGGGCACCGTGAAGCCCAGAGGCAGTCCCATCCCCCAGGTTAGGATGCTGACAGGGCAAGGCAGGATAAGGCAGTATCCAGCCTCTCTCTCCTGGAGCATAGGGGGAATGGTTTGCCCAAAGAGACAGTGCTTTGCTGCCCTTCCCTAGGGCAGGACGCAGGACTGTCCAGAGAGGCAGAGGCTGCAGCCACAGCTCCCCCATATCGCTGACCCTTGTCCCGTCACCCTTGTCCCGGGCTGCACAAGGTGCCAGTGCTGGACGAGGGGCTTGATGGTGCCTCAGTTTGACCCACCCTGCTCTTGCCACAACAGCCCCAGAGCAGGGAAAGCAATCGCACTCTTCTGGGTAGAGGATCTGGCAGTGAGGATTCATACCCTCTTTATGGGCAGCACAAGCCAGTGAGCAGAGAGCAGTGTGTGCACATCATCCAGAGAGGTCCAGCCTTTGAAGTTCAGACAAGGGGCCAGCCAGTGGCTTGCTACAAATCATCGTGGAGAGGATGCGTTTCTGGGGGTGTCCCAGTAACCCCCCATTTCACCCATTCTGCAGCCCCGCTGTGTACAGCCCCGCCTTGGGGGATGCGCTGATGCTCACACGGGGCTGGGGCTGCTGCTCTCCCTGCTTCCCCGCATGGCCCCAGCTGTGGGGCTGCAGGAGGGCACCCCACCGCCCCGAGGGCTGCGTGTCCCCCCAGTATACACCCGTCCTCCCCCTCAAAGTGCCAGCCTGCCGCCCCGCAGGTTCCGCTCGGGAGCGGGGGGGTCTCGCTGCGGGGGTGCGGGAGTTGTTTAGGGGGCAGGCGGGCGGCGTGGGGCGGGTACTACGCGTGCCCGGCCGCCCGCGGCGGCAGCCCGACGGGGAGGGCGGGCGTCCTGCCGCCCGGTGGCGGCGGGGAGCCTGGCAGAGGACTCGGTGAAGGACCTTCTCCGGTTTCCTCGGGAGGCTGTCAGG
>NW_020799092.1:3366124-3374448 GCF_003259725.1 Athene cunicularia | reverse complement strand
GGGGGGGGGGCGGAGAGGAGATGGCAAAGATATCTCCGCCATGGTTGTTGCGCCTCCTCGGTGTGCGTGTGCATGCATGTGCACACGTGTGTGTGTGCATGTGTGTGCACGGGTGCCTGCCTCTGTGCACCAGGGTGGTCACCCAGGGTGACCAGGCTGCACAATCCCTGGGTCTCAGCCTCCAGCAGAAAGTTGGGCAGCCTCCCCCAAGCCCCTGTGCCCTGTAGTTCCAGCCCCCGGCTTTTCAGCCCACTCCTGGGGCTGGGCACGGGGCTGGTGGGCGTGAAGGTCGGTGTCAGGCACACTTCGGTATTGGGGACCTCCTCTGTGCCTTCCCAGAGCTCCAATCCGGCTCCTGTGGCCATTGGTGTATCTTTCCTTCCTCACAAACCAGTCTTGGCTCCAGATACATGTTTCTTGCCCCATTTCAACCCACCTCCCCTGCCCCTTGCCGCACAGCCTCCCCCTTGCTCCCAGCACTGAGGTGCCATGAGTGGTCCAACCTCAGCCCTGCACGGTGCACCGCCAGCTTCCCTGGGGACAGTGGGGTCATGTACCTGACACTGGGGCACATGGGGACAGGCAGGAGGAGCAGGTGACCCCCCTGGCCTGGGGTGGGGAGGGCCAGTGCCAGGCAGGGTGGGGCAGGGCAGGGCAGGACGCGCAGGCAAAGGCCAGGCAAGGAAGGGCAGGGCTGGTGGCCCCAGCCCCAGCCATAGCTCTGCTGCCTCACTTTCCCCTTGGTGTCATGTTGTACAGCTCCTCCGCTTAGGTAGGCTTTTCTTCTCCCTCCTTTTTAATTTTTTTTTTTTTTTTGTTACCGATCACATTACAGCTCCAGCCTTCCCAGCGCAGCTCTGCCCCTACAGCTCTGACTCAGATCTGTCCCCCCTCAGCCTCCCCCCAGCACACATGCGATGCACTTGTATGCACATGTGTGCACACACACACAAAGGAGAGGAGCTGGGGCAGGTTCACCAAGGTGGTCGTGCCATGGGTGCCCCAAATCGAAGGGGGAGGGATGGAGAGGGGACCCAGAGAGGTCTGCAGGGGCAGAGAGAGGGGCCAGGGGCTGAGCTGAGTCCAGTACCCTGCTGAGCAGTGGGGTGCAGGCTCTACTTTGTGTCTTCCCAGTGAGGACATCAAGCCCGGTGATAAACCCATTTTTATGTGATTTTTTTCAGGGATTTAGCTTTTTTTTAAAAAAAAAAAAAAAAAGCAAGGCTGAAGGAAATTATTTCACTGGGACAATTAGAGAGCAGCCCAGGTTGCACCTCCCAGTATAAACACCCTCTCTCCTTCCCCTGGGTCACTTGCCTCCACCTGCCTGCTTAAGGCTTGTGCAGCCACTGGGTGCTGTACCCCAACTCCAGACCTGCTGCACCCCAGACCCACCCCACTCCTTGCACCCACCCAGGGGACTAGAGGCTGAACCCGCTTCTTGGAGGAGGGTTATATCTGGGCATAGATGGGGGTCCTAGGGCCCTTCTGAGCCATGCAAGGCAGTTCCGGAGGGATCTGTGCTGCAGCCCCCCCTTGATGGGGAGTCTGGCTGGGTGCTGCTGCGAGCCCGCGCCTTCCCCCCGCATCGCCTGAGGAAGTGCTGGCATCTTGACAGGATCAATACGGCCTCTGCCAGCCTCCCTGCCTCCTGACTCCTCTTCCACTTGCCTGCCACCGTATCTTTTTTTGGTCTCCCCACACACCCCCCGAGAAGGAGATACTGTGCGTGGGGAGGGGTTGGCCCCCGGGACAACTGGACCCAGGTCTTTATTCCCTGCCAGCAGATCTTGCCTTCTCCCATCACCAGCCACCAGCAGGACTGCTGCCACTCACCGGGGTCTGTTTTCTGTGGGTAGTCTCAATTTTACTGCCGCTGGACCCATGTGTTTCCCCATGTCCCCCCTCCTTCTCGCTCATGCAAGGCCAAACTTTCCAAATGCGTTTGGGGAGATCAGTGCCTTTTCTCCCCAAAGCCACAGATCTTTTGGGCTCTGGCACAAGGACTGGGAGAAGGTGAGTTTTCCTCGCCTGCCTTTGTGGGACAAAATCAGAAGGTCACCTCCATCACTGCAGTCAGGAGAGGTCTCGCCATCTCCCATGCCCCATATCCTTCTGCATAAGCCACAAGTGGCTCCAGTTCCAGGGGGACAGTGACCGCCAAGCCACGGCAGGGTGAGAGTCAGGTGCAGAGCCCCAGGCACCAGGCCGACACAGCCTCCTGGATACTGAGCTGATGGAGACAGTGCCAGGGTACATGGCACAGGCATCCAGAAAGGGACACTGTCACCTCCATCTTGCTGTGCACCTGGTCAGTTTGGGCAATATATTCTGCCTCAACACCTCTGAGAGAGTGGGGCTATTTCTAGCTGCCTTGCCTCCGTATCCATGCAGAGCCCAAGGCATGGGCAGTGCCACCTTGTCTCCCTCCTGGTGCCTCAGGTAGGAGCTTCTCATTTGCTCCTCGAGCACCGCATCGTGGCGTCAGGCCAGGTCCCTGTTGCACGGCCGTCTTGGTTTCCATTCCCATCCCTCTCTCCTGCTGGGGTTTTTCCGCTACTGGGAGGTGCTGCCTGTGGCCCAGGACAGCTCCCACCTCCACTGCTTGCAGGCTTCCCATGTCAGGGGGGAGTTCAACCACATCGGCACCTCCAGATGTTGTTTGTCACGATCCTGCTCCTGGTCCAAGCCCAGGAAGAGCAACCAGATGCAGAAACCCCACTAGCTTCTCCCGGACGGAGACACCTGAGCCCCTGCACCTTGGCCACCTCCGACACAGCTTGTCCTCCCGGATTTGGCTGCTGGTCCACCCAGGGGAGCAGGCACCCAAGTGGCTGCAGCTACCTGGTGTGTGTCTCTTTTCCCATCCGCTTTCCTCCTGCAGGGCCTTACGGCAGCTCCGCAAACCCTTCTCCTTCCTGCTCAGCTCATGCTTGGCACCCGTCCCCAGTACTCACTCAGCCTGGCCAAACCGTGCGTTGAGTCAGGAACACCTGCCCGTGTTTTTCTTCAGACTCTGGGGACATTGGGTCCCTGGGGGGCCGCTGGGATCTGTCTGTGCCCATTGCACAAAAGCAGGCACACACCCTGGACCTCTCCTTAAAACTTCCTGGGAGGGGATTGCAGATTATGGCTGGAGTGAACATCCCTATGGGAAGAGCTGGGTGAGGAGCAGCCACCTGGGGGGCAGCAGGGATGCTGAAGAGGGGCAAAACAGCTGGTGGGAGCAGATGCCCTGGCAGCAGCAGTAGCTGAGACACTGATGCTGGCTTTTCATTCTCTGGGTCCCCCTATGCTATTTGGGGTCCCAAAACTTGGCCCCACTGTGCATCTGACTTCCCCGGGTGTTTCTCTGGCAATGCTCCAGTCTGCAGCCATGCCTGTGGTTGATGCCCACAGTAGCATGTGGTGGTGAAGACATAGAAAATGTGTTTGCAGGCAGCATGGAGAGTCATCATGTGCCACCCCAACTCCCCAGGGCATGAGAGAGGAGACCCAGCTCCAGCAGAGAGTGAGACCTGGACCCCCTATCCCTGTACTGATCACAATGGCCACCCAAGTGGGCTCACTCCCACTGCCCAATGCTTTGTTCAAGCTCTGTTTCTGCCTGCTGCAACTCCAGTTTTGCAAAGGCATCTTGCTACCCTCCAAGCCTTCCTGAGCATCCCTGAGTGTCCCAGCCATGCTGGGCAGGTGTCTCGTCGTGCCCATGCTGCTCAGTTGTACAGATGGGCACCCCCTGCCCCAAGCAGATGCTCTGTAAGCCATGGGAAATGTCCCTCCTGGGAGGTGAAGGTGATGCTCTTGGTGGGCACAGAGGTGGCATGGTTGGCCAGGGTGGCAGCCCACCCACAGCTGCAATGTGCCATGTGTCTCCACCACCATGCCCCTGCTCCAAACCCTCACTAACCTGCTCAGCCAGTGACTGTCACCTTCTGCATTCCCTCCAAGAGTTCACTCCAGCTCAGGGCAATGTCACTTCACCCATCACTTTGTCATCTCTCCTCTCCTCCTAGAGGCTGCACTCCTGTCTCCTCCCATCTCTGCCTGTCCCTTTGCTCAGGACTTGCAGCAGCTCTCCTATTGGGCTTGCCATGATGTGGGGCTTGGGCCTCCCAAAAGTGGGTTGGCCCTTGGGCTGGAGTGCTCTGCCAGGCCCTGGGTCCTGCTCTCATACGGGCATCTCCATTTCATGTGCATGTGGCTCCCCCAGGGATGACTTGAGAGAACCGAGTGCTGCATGCCAGCTTCTGCTATGGAGCTGTCTTATCCTCTGTCATCACTGCCCCTGAATCTGCCTCCTCCTCTTTGCTTGGCCTCAGGTCTCACACCAGACTGATGTGGGGGACCTTGACTGGACCTGTTGGCACAGCCAGGCTTGCCAAGGAGGTGGCTGCATGACCGCGCGGGTGAGACTGCTCAGGCAAGCTGGGTGGCAAGTGACCTTCACACATGGTCTCATGTGCTTGGCATCCATGGCCACAGGGGTGGCTGGCCTCAGCAGAGCCACTCAAGTCTTTTGTTGCAGACAAGCAGTGCAGGTTTAAAGCCATATCTGCCTTGTGTTCCCCTCCCCACCTCCCTCTGCACTCTGGAGCTCTCTTGGTGCCACAGACCGCAGGTGACCTAGGGAGATGTGGCCTGACCTCCACCAAGCCCCCCAGACACATGACCAGGTTAGGACTCATAAAACCCCCAAAAACACATATGGTGAGACAGCAGCTCTTCAGCACGGTGTCACCCTCCAGGTCTACCTCCCCTGCACCACACCACCTGGGGACAGGGAGGGGGGGGTGCAGCCCCTGGGGGCCCATGGCTTATGGTGCAAGGTGGGGGGTGAGTCAGGGTGTTGCTGGTGCTGAGGTCTCATGCTTCTCACCTTAGCAAAATAGCTCGTTAGTAGACTGTGCCATTATTGTTAACTGTTATCGTCCACACACCTCAGGTGGCCTGTGGGGAGGGCAGTCTTATGAGAAAGAGCACTGATGGATTTATCTGGAGAGGAAGTCACAGAGAAAGCTCAAGCTTCATTAATAGACCCAAGGAAAAAAAAAAAAAAAAAGAAAAATAGGTCAAATTGCATTGAACTTCCTGGTGAAACAAGCCTGTTTGAGCACTGGGCCCCAGGGACAGGCAAGTGCAGGCAGCGGCCAGTGGTGAGGGGGCCAGCGAGCAGCACACCCTGGGGAAGGTGGCAGCTGATGGGCAGGAGCTCCCCAGCTTGACAGCACACAGCCTCAGGGGGACCTGCCTCCCCACTGCCCTGCCTGGGCACAGCCTGCAGCCCACCCGGGGTTGTGCCCAGAGCTTCTCTGGGTGCAGCACCCATGACCAAAGGAGCCTGGCGGGGCCCAGTGCTGGGGTCAGTCGGGTGCAGGAGGGCTCCTGAGGAAGTGCAGGGGTTTGCATAGCTGCAGGATAGAGGTGCCACAGCCTCCCTGGGCAGTCTGATCAAGCATTTGACTACCCTTGCAAGAAAAAAGGTTGTTTCTTCTGTTTAAACAGAATTCCCTGTGTTTTCATTTGCACCCATCGCCTCTTGTCAGCCCGACGCTGTCCTTGTTGCAACCTTCTTTCAGATAGTCACATTAATACATAAGATTCCCCTGAGCCTTCTCTTCTCCAGGCTGAATAGTCCCAGCTTTCCCAGCCTCTCCTGACAAGAGAGATGCTCCAGTCCCTCCATCATCTTTGTGGCCCTTTGCTGGAATCTCTCCACTATATCCATGTCTCTGTGGTGCTGGGGACCCCAGAGCTGGAGCCAGCACTCCAGGTGAGGCCTCACCAGTGCTGAGCAGAGGGGAAGGATAAGGATCACCTCCCTCGGTCCTGCTAGCAACCCTTTGCCTAATGCAGCCTTTGCCCCAAGGACACATTGCTGGCTCATGGTCATCTTGGTGTTCACCATGATCCCCAGGTCCTTCTCTGCCAAGTTGCCTTCCAGCTGGTAAACTCACAGTATATACTGGTGCCAGAGGTTTTTCCCCCCTCATTTCAATTTTGTTTGCTCCATGAGTGTCTGTTGGCCCATTTGGAGGTTAAGTGATCCTAGGGGGGTTGTTACCCAAAGCTCCCCAAGAATTATGTCAATTGAACACAAAGGACAAGCAACCCTCGCATGTAGCTTTGCTCTTGCCATTGCCCTGTGATTTGACTGGATCCAAACTGGGAGGGAAAATGTCCCCAGAACAGTGCTCAGGGTCTCCTGAGCATCTGCATCCCCAGGCATAATGCACTGCTTTCCCCGTTGTTCTCTCTGCCTTCCCTGGCAATTCCCTGCACAAGGTTCACTGGGCTTTTGAGTGCTCTCGAGCCACGAGCTGATACATCCATCAAGACAGGATTATTCCCCGCTTCCTCTCCAATTTGCATTTATCCATGTTGAGCTTAATCTGCTGTTTTATCATCCAGACACTTGCTAACTGTGAGCTCCTGCTGCAGCTTCCAGTGTGTGTCTATGAGCCACGAAGAGCCTTTGAGGTGCGAGGTGTGCTGACAGTAAGCCATGGATTAGGGAGCCAAAAAAAGCCCTGAGTGGACATCCCTAAGCCCTTGCAGTCATGCAGGGCCGGTCTCTGCAGGGGGGAATGGTGGGTGTCCTCCTCATGGAGACCAACGCCAGCAGGAATATCCCATCCTGCCCTGGGACTCCCTGCCAAAGGCTGCAACATTGTGTGGGCATAACCTGCTCCAGCACTGCTGTGTGCCCTGCTCCGCCATTGCTGGTGTGTCCTGCTCTGACACTGCCCGCATGCCCAGCTCCAGCACTGCCAGTGTGCCACAGTGGGACTGCATCATCTCTGTCCATGAATGTTAAACAAAATGGGGCTTCATCTTACGTAATGGTGTTTAATGTTTAATGCTGTTACTTATAAAGAGGGTGTTATGCAGGGACAGCATGTGCGCTGCTAGTTTACCCTCATCCCCAAACGGGCACAAGTGGCCTCTCTAATCCCTTCCTCAGGGTCTTCTCAGCTTTGAAGGGACTCGAGTGGAGGTTTCGCCTCTTCTCCCCTCTCTCCACCAGGCTTGTGTTCTGGGGGAACATTCCCAAAGTGTCACTCCAGCCGCCGTCAGTTCGGTTCCCTTCGGATCAGTTTGTCATACCCTCGCAGCCTGCCCCGAGCCATGCATCTCCTTTGTTGGCCTCATCTGCTGATGCTCCCGGCCCTGGGAGGTCTCAGCTCCAGCTAGACCCTAATTCACCGTTGAGGGGGCTCACTAGCCCCCCCTGAAAAAGATGGGTTGGAAGCCTGGGTGCACTCCTTGCTCCCAGTGGCCATTTGCTAGCCTCCGGCTGCCCAGCTCTGATTCCAGAGGGCGGGGTTCAGGGCTGGGGTGCATAGGCAGGGCTGGAGGAGTCGGGTATCACCCTGACAGCCCTTCACCTCCTTCCCAGGACGCTGACGGACCTGCTGAAGCAGCCGGGCCATGGCCCCTCTGAGCATGTGGATGGCCTCGTGGGGGACGTGCAGGTCCCACTGGGTGAGGGGCTGCCCCGGGGGCCCCCCAGGACCGGCACAGGTAAGGTACTGGTGCAGTGGGGAAAAATAAGCTCCCTTGGGTGAATAAAGGCAGCAGGAGGGTGCTGCCCATGGCTGAGCACCTGTCTCTGCTCCTCCAGACAACTCACCTTTGAACAATGCGGTGGCCATTGCACCCCCGCTGGGGCGGCCCCACGGCCACGGCAAGCGTCTGCCACTGGCCAGCGGCCTGGCCTTGCCGCCCCCCGCCTACGCTGCCCACGCCACGCTCAAGGCTGGAGGTGAGTGCTGCTGTCGCATGGCCGGGATGGTGGCGGGGTGGGGGGAATGTGCCCCGTGGACCCTGCAGACGGGTGTGGAGGGGCAGGCGGCTCGCAGAGAGGCACGGGCAGGACAGGCACCCCAGTTCCCCCAGGCTCCCGGGGTGGCTGCACATGGCAGAGGGTCTGCAGCGCCCCCACTGCCCTGCTGCCCAGCCAGTCAGAGCTCGGGGTCCCCCATGGACCCACCGCAGTCCCCAGCCAGCCGGTGCCCAGGGTCTCACGCAGACCTGCAGCGCTGCCCTCCCAATCAGAGCCCAGGATCCCCCATTGACACACAGCCCAGCCAATCGGTACCCTGGATCTCCCCAGACTACAGAGCTCCCCAGCTAATCCACAGCCAAGATCCCCCCCACTCCCCAGCCAATCAGCACCCAGGATCCCTCCCGCAGCCCCCCCCCGTCCCCTTGTGCCAGCAGACGGGGTGTCCCTGCGGGGGTGACACCGCACCTCTGTCCCCACAGAGAGCGCCCCCGAGGACTTCTACAGGCGGTTCGGGGGGCCGGAGGTGTCCCCCACC
>NW_020799092.1:3339547-3366074 GCF_003259725.1 Athene cunicularia | reverse complement strand
GCCCCCCCCCGCGGCACCCGCTGGCCTGGCCTGGCTACCCTGCACCCCGAGGGGCCACCTGAGGCCTTCGGCCCCGCCACCCTGCTGTACGGCCAGCCCCCCCGGCACCTCACCACCAACAGCAAGACCGAGGTCACCGTCTGATGGCCTGTGCCACTGGGGGCTGGGACTGCCCCCTTGCCTGAGTGTCGCTGACAGCATCCCCCAGGGGCAGCCTGCTGGAGCAAAGCATCGTAGGTCCTACATAAACCACAACAGTTGGCCATGGCAAGAGATGTGCCCTCCTTCCTCTCCCGCAGCTGGGCTGTGCTTCACCATCAAGGAGGCACCATGGGCCAGGCTGTCCCTCTCACGTGGGTAAAAAGTTCCAGCCATTCTCAGCCCACCCTATGAAGAGGCTGAATTGGGGCCACATTGACAAAACAGTGTGCAGCTCAGGGGATGGTGGCTGATGCTGGACAGACCACAGCCCCGAGGAATGGGGGGACACATCCTGCTGGTGCCAGGCATCCCTGCCTAGCCCCTGTGAGCAGGTGGAGGAAGAGCAACGGACTCAAAGCACAATCCTGTGCTGCCAGCAGAGCCCAAGCAGCCTCTTTCCCTCTCTAGCCTACTCTTCTCCCCTGCCCCAGCCTCCACCTTGTCAATAAATAATACATTAAACTGTATTGCCTTGGTATGGATTGGCTGGGGGACCCCGTGCTGCTCCCAAAACACCAGCCCCTTCCCCACAGGCGGCAGGGTGCAAAGCCCCTGCCCCCAGGGAACCCCCCCCCAATGAGGGATGTGGTGGGAACAGCTTCCTGGGCCAACTGCAAAATGCTTTGAGCAGCTACGTGAAAAGCAAACAGATCTGTGGCTGAAGTTTAATGGTTCTGACAGAGTTTTACCAGGGGGAAGCAGAGAAATGAAGAGATAGAGCAAAAGGACATTGTTCCAAGCAAGGTCAGGTAAAAGCTTTCCTCCCATAGAGATGCTCCTAAAATTGCAGGCTTCTGGCTCAAGCTCTGCCTCGTTTGGCTCTGCTCAAGCCCTCAGCCTCTTGGGTTGCTTCCAAAGGATCACAGAAGACACCACACTTGCTCCACCAAGGGATCGTCTCATTGCAAGCCATACAGCTCCATTTTCCAAAGGAGTGACAGCTTCCCAAGGCACTTGTGCAGTTGGATGTCTCTGTTTCAGGCTCACCTATGCTTACAGGCAACTGCTGGGTGGGATGAAAAAGGCCAGGAGAAAGAGGGCAGGCGGGAAGTGGTGGTAACGTTCGCCTTTATTAAGTAACAGATGCTCAGGAGCCCTGGAACAGGGTTTTCAGACAGCAGATATGTTCCCTGGGGAACCTCCCCACCACGTTACACCTAGTTTCACAAAGCATCCCTACTCCAAACTCCATGTGGATAAATAGACTTTCTTCAAATAATCCATAAAACAATTTCCTCCCACCCGCAAACAAAGTTACAGTATATATACACACATATAAAAAAAGTTGTAGGGCAGATGGGCAGCAAATTTATGAACAGTATAGAAAAAACAGGGCAAAGATCCCTTGGCCTGGAGGGGAGAGAACTACTAGCAGGTGCTAAGACTCTCCATGGATCATGCCATTAACTACCAGGGTTTCAGCGCAGCAGCCTTCCATCCCCAGCCCAGCCCAGCCAGTACTCCCTGCAGCCCACCCCCCAGGACTCAGTCCACCTCCACTGACAAAGTGAAGCCACAGCATCTCAGTGTTCCAGAAGTCTCACTTCTTTTACTAAAGCACAAAACTTCCCACATGTTAGATGCAAATCTGGGAAAATGTGAAGTAACTCTGAGGTTGCCACAGGTAAGGGGGTTCTGTACTTTAGGAAACACAGTGTGAGAGCCACTTAAGAGGAGAAAAAGTAGGACGATGTGATCCACCCTCCAAAATAGGATCACTAAATAGGCTAGGAAGCTTGAAATAGGCAATCAAAACCCACCCAAACCCAAGAGTTGTTCTGCGCACTTAGGATACCAGCTCAAAGCAGAAATGTCTGCCAGAGGAACCCCTACACTGATTGGAAACACAACCTCCCTGATGCCAGAAGACCCCATGCAAACTGAGACAAGACCCCATCTTTTTCCCCTCATTCTGGAAGGAGCTCAAGCTCTCATGCCCCTCTGCAGAAGCTGGATACATGTAGAAGCTTCTTGCAAGACAGCTCAAGTTCTGATTTTGCAGGAGGAATCGGGCTGTACAGGCCTGACTGGGACAGGATAAGGTTGCGCTGCTGCCCTGTTTAAGTGCCTGCAGCCAGTGACACTGAGCACACACTGGTGCAAACAGTGATGCCTGTCTGCCAATGGCTGGTTTCCACATTTGCACATGTGAGAGGGCAACCACTTTGCACTCCTTTGGAGAGATGCAACAAGAAAGGCAGAGAGAAAGAGGGCAAACCGTTCCATCCCTGTCCCCAATCCGTCTTCCCCTCCTGGAAAGTCACATGCGATTCAACACCTGCAAGACAAACTGCTCTGAAGAGCAATTGTAACAGAGCTGGGAGACACACCCTGAACCAGTGCCTCCCAGTCCCTGCAGGACTTCAGCAGCTGTTGAGCAGTTAAACGGAAGGAGAAACACCTGAAGTTCTAGGATTGGGAGTTCAGTAAAATGAAAAAAACCCTGTTTCTAAAAATTGTTTCTGCATCAACAAAAAGGCACCAGAGCAGCATTCACTCTTCACGCCGAATGCAGGGCGCTGCACATCCAACTCTGCTGCCACCCAGCACCAGAAGACTAGGGATGCCCCAGACTTCTACAAGGCTCTGCCTATTGCAGACTGCCACAAACCCAGCCTCCTGCCAAAAAACAGAGGCAGCTATCACAGGAAGGAGACACGTGAAGCAGAGAAGGGAAATCTGCTGCATCATTCCCTGTTTTTGTAAAGCCACAAACACTCCTATAAAAAAAACCTGTATAAAAACTGTAGAGAAATTTGTCAGGCAGTACTGGCCCCAAGTGATACTTCCAGAGCACCTCTGTAAGTTGGGTCTAAGGGGCTTCAGTTTCCTGACACCAGCTCAAGGAAAGTTGGTGCCTTCCCCCTCTCTCTCAGGAACAGCCCCAGAAACCAGCAGCCCCGCAGGGTTCCTCTACCCTCCCCAAAGGTTTCTTTCCACTGAAGTATTCGGGAAGGGAACAAGATGCCCCTGAGGACAGACACAGGATGTGCCACTTCTCTATCCCTTGGGCTTGTGGGCTCCTGCCCTGGGTTGGGGCAGCACTTCCCAATGGCCCCAGGCATGGTCATGAAAACCACAACTAGACAGATTCCTGCTGCAGTGCCTGAGAACAAGCAAGGGGGCTAATAAAACTAAACCTGGGGCAAAGTAAAAAACAAACCAAAACCAAAACAAAACCCTCCCTCCCTTTCCCACCCATCACGATCCCATCGGCACAGCCCTAACCTAGCACTTTTTTATTTTAAGCTCCAGAAAGGAAGTCCATGCCGACAGTCTACCAGGCTGTCTTCGCACGAGGTGGCCCCATGCCAGCGTTAGGAGGCAGCGATGGCCGTGCCCCCGCTCAGCTTGACAATCATCTGCTGGCAGTCGTTGCAGGAGCGCTTGTCCCCCACCTTCTCCAGGGTGCGGGCGGCCTCAGCCAGCAGGACCGCTCGCTGGCCCGGGGAGGAGAGGAAGGAGAGGGGGAGGTGGCGGCAGGCCAACAGGATGGCTGTGGCTCGCTCCCTCTGGCCTGGCAGCGTGTCCAGTTCACCTACAGGTAAAGAAAGAAAGCTCACGATGGAGCTTCCACCTGCATGACAAAACCCTGCCATGCAGGCTCTCAACTGGCACCAGTGAGCACCAGCATCTCTGGCTGGCATCTCACAGCTGGGAGGGTGCCCTATGGGGGACACCCTGTGGACACCGAAGCAGCTGCTCTGGGCTAGCAGAAAACAGTCTGAGCTGGAGTCAGGCAGGGACTGACTGGCAATCCTGTCTTCTACAAAGACAGTCCCTTTCACTTCACTTCCTAGGGCTCATCCCAGCACCAGCACACACATCTTGCCCAGTTCCTTAAACACCCAAGAGATTTTATAATCAGCACCACATCTCTTGGCACTCCCCTTCAGGATTCCTGGCATTCTTCTGCACCGACCACCCCAAACTCCAGCCTGCCAAGTTTTGTGCACGCGTGGCTGCATCAAGGCAAATGTTTTCCAGCCTGTTTGCCAACACCTCTAGCCCAGGTCTGGCAGCTCACGTTAGCCAGCTTGTAGAGAGCATGGCAGAAGCATCGCTGTGAGCCGTAGGCTGACGGGAGCTTGTTATCCTGAGCCTCAGACATGGGGAAGAGGCTGCAGGTTGCTGCTACGCCCCCCCACCTTGCCTAAGCATTGCCCCTCCCCAGCCCCACAGGTAGTGGGGTCGCTGCCTGGGCCCCGGGGCTGACCTTGCTTGCTGCTCTGGGGTGTGCGTCGCCTCAAACTGTGCTCTAGCAGCTGGTGGGTGCGGGTAGGGCTGGCACCTGCCATCAGGCGCACGGTGGCCTCATGGAGGAAGACCTGGAAGGGAAGGCAGGATTGTTGGGGGGGAGGGTGAGAGGCAGGCTGCCATAGGGGTGATGCTGCAGCTGAACTCACATCATCCCTCAGCCACATTTTGAGAGTGGAGTGCTGACACCTTGACAAAGAAGAGACCCACTTCCCCACAGCTCCCTGATCTTCCCACCTGTCTCTGGGAAATTCGCAGGTCAGGGCAACTGTGAAGAGGGGGGGAAAAAGCTTTTGACACATAACTGAGTGGCCTGGAAAGGGGGAGGAACAAGAGCAGTGAACAGGGTAGAAAATGGGAGAGCAAGCCCTAGCACTGTGGCCTAGGCAGGCATCTCACCCCAGGCTGCTAGGGCAGTGCTCTAATAACAGCATCAGACTTTGAAATCGAGAGCTGGACAATACCAAGACAACTCTCTTGTCCAAGTCTAAGACTACATCTCCTCTATAGAGACTTAGAACTAGACAGACTAAACAGAAAATCCCCAGAGAAGCACCTGGTGCTCTAAAGGTACAGAAGGCATCTGACACCACCCCAGCTACCCACAGGGCCAACATGGCCCTCCTTGCACACTACCTGGAGGGACTGATGAGGTCTGAAGCCACGTTAAGGGACAGGATGCCATGGTATCTGCTTGGCAGTACAACAGTGCTGATGGTTTTCTAGGTAGAAACTAAGGTGGACACCTCCCCACATGCACCAGACTCCCATGGGAGGCCCTTTATCACCCACCAAGTAAAAGTATGGAGGCTGCTGGTGGCAGACCATCCTACCCCAGGTGTCCAAACTGCTCAGGCCCATACACCCTCCACGTTTCCAAGTGCTGCAGCTTTCCCATCACCCCCCCAGGAAAGACTATAGCTAAGCTGGAAGGCAGAGCAGGCAGGGAAGGCAAGACGTCACCTTGCGATAGGCAGGCCTGAAGCCGTGGGCCAGCTTGCGCAGACTGCCGAGGTCACGCTGGAAACCCGTCAGCTCAGGGGCTGAGGCGTGGTAGGTCTCACCCAGGGCCTGGCTGGCGTTCGCCTGCTTCTGCCACAGGCTGGTGCGGAGAGAGAGCAGCAAGTCACAGGCCAGCAGCTGGATCATCTGCAAGAGCCAGGGTACCCGGGCACACGTGCTTATTAACACATGCCATCAGATGAGTGCCATTTGCTACACAGTTGCTGATACAGCCCATGGGAAGGTGGCTGCAGCACCTCCTGACCCCTGGGGGAGTTCCCCAGCCCTCCCAGCCAAGTCACCCTACCGCAATGCACCAAAGGGAGCAGGACTCTGCCTTCTGCCCAAGTGCCAGGCTGTGCCTAAGGAGCTGCTGTCCCCTCCAGGAGGGCCAACACCTCTGGCAAGGCTGACCCCAACCCCACTTCAGACAAGTTCCACCAGCAACGCCCCCGCCTTCTGTAAAGGCTTTTCTGCCCAAACAGTGATACTAACTAGAGGGAAACAAAGACAGCCTTGCTACCTGGAGAGACAACAAAGGCAGTCTTGACACAGCCCACAGTGGCTGCTCAAATCCCTTTTTCCCATCTGCTGATGCCCCCTAGCATCACTCGCTGTTCTGGTTGCTCTCAGGGGACTCTATCTGCACTGTCAAAGTGGAGAGTGCCTCTGTACTGCACTGCAGAAACATTGCACAGTTACTGCCACAACATGCAATGCAACTACAATGCACTACAGCTGCCACCCAGGAGCGACAGAAGGGATCAGAACTGTGTCCCATATGCCACGAAGAGAAGATCCAGCTTTAGGTAAACCTGGAAAGAAGAGAAGCAAACCCCACACAAACTCAGGAATAGCATGGCACAGTCCCACTTTTGCGGAGGAGGGTTCAAACACTCATGAGTGCTGCCTGAAACAGAGTATATTTGACTTAATGAGGTCCTGCTTTACAGGTGTCAGCAACTTCATTTGGAGGAAGGAGAGGGATGCTTCCCATGGGCCAAATCCAAAGCGGTCAAAGCACCAGAAAGGGGTGACAGCTACTGGCAGGAGAAGAGCGAGAGCTTGGCTATCTGAGACCATGCCCAGGGAGACAACGTTGTACTTGCAGCTCTGCTCCTCCATAAAGCAGAAGCAAAAAGATGTCAATGCCCTCTGCAAGGAAAGGGAGGAAGTTTCCCCTCTACTCCCATGAGACACAGGATGGATACAGAGAATGCAGATACAACAGTGTAACACAGAAATGATACACTTGCAGCAAGACCAACCTTACAACCAAGACAGACCATGTATTATCCGGGGGCTTATAACTCTTACGTTGTTGAGGATGGTGCTAGAGCCGCCGCTGGTCATGTTGAGGCTGTTCCATAAATGACTGCTGGCCCTCTCACAGTGACCCAGGGAGCTCTGCTGTCCATCTGCCTTCCCAGACAATGAGGCCTGCATGGCTTTACACACATAGAAGGTGGCTTTCACCAGGGCATTCCTGAAAGAGAAAGAGCACACTGCTTTCAAGTGGTACCATGTCATGCTGTCATAGGGCAGCCCCAGGAGCTGAGCTCAAGCATTAACCAGCATCAGCTTTCACCCTCCCATCTTTGAGAGCAGAGATATCATCATCTCTTAGACAGAAGAAAGATGGAAATTGTTCCTCACCTACACATACTGCACAGAGAAATGGAAGGAAACTGGCAAAGATGCTTTAGTGCAAAAGAACCAAGATGGTGACACCAGCCTTTCCATCAGTGTGTGAGTTTTGTTGTTTGACTTTGGCAGGCAGGAAGCTGTGCAATTAGAACAAAGCCAAAAGACAACCCTGAAGAAGTAATTCTGATACCTCCAGTCCACAGTTCTAATACCAGTCTTCAAGCCCTGACCTACACATGAACTGCTGAGTACATTCTCATGTTGTGTTATTGCGTCCCAGAGGCACAAGAGGCATGCAACTCCAGCATCAGGGGAAGAGCCATGTTTAGAAGGAGCAGGGGTCTGAAAGTTGTGCAAGGCCTACGTACTCTGACATCTCCAGGGATTTTGGCATGCGCTCCACTTCTGCAAAATGAGACCTCACAGCTGCATCGTCCCCTCTGAGCCAACCGATTGCCATAGCCACTGCTGCTGACCACCATCTGCACACCACGTCAGGGCCTGTGAAACAGAATCATAAGCTGCAGCCCAGGAGAGGACACCCGGCTCCTTCCCACTTGTGGAGAAGCAGGCAGGGGTCACATGCCCTTGTCAGTGCCTTCCCCCAAGATAGATGCTAATGAGCCCTAACTGATCCCACAGGAATGCAGCCATCTGGGTAAACACTGAAATGTGCTGCAAGAACATGAAGGAACTTAGCAGCAGGCAAACACTCTAATCTGATTCCAAGCAGCGTTTTGGATGCAGTTTATATCTCATTAACAAGAATTTACTCTGTCTACCTTTCTAGAAATCTGTTGACTTCCTTCCCAACAAGGATCTCCACTCACCACCCCAAAACAACTCCATTGCTATATACCATGCCTTGGCACTAATCACCATCACCATTAAGCCAGTAATTCAGGTTTCCTATATAATATCCCCCATTATTTAACATCCCCTCAAAAACTTCCCAAAGCCTACCCAGGACCAAAGGCTACTCTGACCTGCTTTGAAATTTCATGACAATGTTGACCCAAACACTGACTTCCCTTCATACCAAAAAAATTTCCTAGAACAAGAAATATCTAGTTTTCCTTCTGTGTTTGCTCTACACATTTTAGGTACAGCACAGTTAAGTCTGTGTCTAAAGCTCCAGCAGCATCCCAGTGAGCCAGATGCTAACTGTACCAACAGCAAGACAAGTACTCCAGCAGCCTACTACCAGCCAAGCTGATGAGCACACAGCTCGGGGGAGTCTACAGCTCTCATTGTCCCACTAAATATACACCAAGGGACCAAACAAAGCACTTCCCAATGTATGCTCAAAGCTTGCCTACAGCAGGGACTGCAGGTCTCTGGAGATTGAGGAATATACATGACAGCTGCTGTGAAAGTAAAGTCAACCTGTATTTGGTCCAACAGGTAATTAAATGGAAAAAAACACCTTCTTGTACCTCAACTGCAACACGGCTATGTTTGTTTATATGTTACACCCTTCCTCTCACTTTGCATTATCAGGAGCAAGCTTTCAGTGAGGGCATGGGATTCAGCTTGGAACATAGCCAGCAATACAAACATCAGCAGTTCCACCTGGGCACCCAGTGTTACAACAACACAGCCGAACGTACAAGCCTTCCCAATCACCCTCTTCCAGCCTGAGCTGCCACACCACATTGCAGTGTGCTGCTCCTCAGCAACCAAGTCCCACTTCCAGGACTGCATTTCTCCTTGCCTGGAGTTTGACAGGTAGCAGGGGAGAGGGGGAACACATGTCAGCAGTAGTTCCTGCAGCTGGGAGAGCTTCAGTTCTGTTGGACTTACCCAGGGCAGACTTGAGTACGGAATTGCTGGCAAAGGGTGGGGCTCCACTTCCCATTGAGTCCAAGAAAGAGTTGAGCAATTTCAGGTACTCCATGGCACTGGAGAACTCACTGAAACGAGAAGCAAGGCAGACCTTCGCTATGCTGTCAAACAGGAGATACCAACGCCTGAAGGTGTTTCTCATCAGTCACAATTTTAAACAGTGTTGACCCACTAAGCCTGCAAAAAGTTCAAGCTCTGTAAGTAACACAACACTGAAGAGACCTCCCTAAAAGATACTCAGCAAGAAGTAGCCTTACATTTCCCTGTGCAAGGAGAGCAGTGCAGAAGTGGAGTCAACCCCAGTGCTCTCACCTCAGCTACAGAGATGCTGGAACTTACTGTGGACTGTGTGCCACGGACATTTGCTCTTCGGTTAAGGGACAGGGGAGCAGGCTGTACTCAAGTCCTTAAAAAAGGCGGTATCACTCTCATGGAAGGGACTAAGAAGCAGCTTAAAGCATGTAATACATATTTAAAGTGAGAGAGAATCTGTATCAGCAACCCAAATCCTACAAATACTAAACAGAAGCCACCAGCACCCCCTCCAGTGTCCTGAATCTGCTGATAGACATGACATATGTTACAAGTTCATTACAGGCTCCTTTTCAATCACTGCCTCCAAGACAGGCTGAACTACACTTCTGCAAGTGACTGTTTGCATATATGTAAATATGAATGCAAGTGACAACACCTTCATAGCATTGGTCAGAGAAAGTAGCATATGGATCAACAGTCTAATTTCCTGGAACATGCCACAGAGGAAGATCTTGAGCTCCTACCCCTAGAGGGGGACAAAAAGGCTTGCTGATTCAATAAATCTAGGTCTTCCCAAAAGGAGACAAGACTCCTACAAGCATACTGACAATCCACCTCACTTATACCAATCCTGCTTCCTTCCTTCATCATCAACAGCAGCCTCTGGTTACAAGCATTTGTATTGTGCAAGCAGACTGAAATGCTGCTTGTTCTTGCAACAATGCTAGAAAACAGACATAAGATTGGGAAAAAAGCAGCTAAATGTGCAATATTTTCCCTACAAAGGTAGGGAAAAACAGGTTATCTTCTCATTTCAGGCTTTTACCCACACTTTTTGGGGACAGGATCTTTACAGAGCTTCCCACATATTTACATAGCATTTGCCTGGCACCAGCATATCTGGAGACCAGCTAGAAACAGTGCAGAATCACTGGCAAAGGCTGAGGCTCCACTTCCCATGGAGCCCAGGAAAGAGCTGGACATGTTTCAGTAGAAAAAGCTGCTCCGATTCTCACCTATTGGTCCCTTTCATTTGGTCACAGAGCTTAGAAGCAATGACAATTTCAGCCAACATCATCTCTCCCTCTCTGACCACATGTCAGTTTGATTTTTCACTGCTGGTATATGTGGCACTTCAGTTAGGAGAACACTCATGCATAATGTAGCAGGCTGGTGAGGTCACTGACATGCCAGACTTTCACACTCGTAGAGCCCTGGACATATGTGCTGGTGTATAGAAGTGGTAGATGCACACTAATTTTAGTGCTCCTGAACATTAAACTTTGCCACAGCAGAGAAAGTACCATCCATCCCGTCCAGGAATCAACCAGTACTATGCAAGCCAGTAACAGAAATCCTTACCACACCCAGCTTCACCTTTGATTTCAGAGGTTTTAAGACAAAAGGGCAGAGCTCACCCTTTTAATAAGTTGTGGTGGTCAGACTTACATAGCCATTTCAAGCATTTAATAAGGACTAACCACTCAATTTTCCCCAGAGTGTTCAGTCAACTGCTATGAGCTCTGCCTCAGAGCCTGCAGCTGCGGTAAACAGTCCCCAGCATGGCACTCAAAACTTACCATGGCTCCTCCTCCTCTTGTCCTGCTATCTCTTTCCTAGTCTGAGGCTTCACAAGTGAATCCACTGCTCGCTCTAGCAGGTTCTCACAAAACGCCTGATGAACTTGTGCAATAGGATCCGCTAGAGAAGAATAAAAAAAACCCAAACCGTTTCACTGCATATGGTGATAGCCACCTCCTGATACAAAAAGCATCAAAATGTAGGTGCAAAAGGAAGAGCAGTAGTGGGAAACTCTTGAGGAATTCATGATAAGATTTCTAAAGACTAAGTTTTCAGGGTCTTTTTAACCCTTTAATCCATTTCCATTTATAAAGCTGCAGCCCTTGGCTAAATATCTCTCTGGCACTTCAGCCACTCAGCAGAAGAGTGATAACACTGCTCTGCAGAGGATAAACCCTGGTCAGGCCAAAGTCACCCCCCAGGCATTCGGGGCCACACCCAGGTTGTGTGCCAGCACGTGAAGGACACAAGCAGGATGACAGAACGCAGTATACAAAGGGAAGAAAGCCAGCTCCTGCAGGTGGAGGAAACATGTCTCAGCTCCACAGCTCCTCTCGCCCATCAAGACCACATGCAGGGCAGTCATACAAGAACACATTCTCAAACAAGACACCCACTTTTGTCCCAGAGCTGGAGAGACTCCCATGCTCGAAGCAGTGGGAGGCCATGCACTCAGGACACAAGTGGCTCTCACCAGGATTCCTTTGGGTGCAGTACAGGCTCTCCTTTGCAGCAGACTTCACCGTCCAGCTGCGCTCCACAAAAAACTTCTGTCCTAGGGGATGGCACAGCCAACGCAACGAGTCAGGAATGGCACTCCTCTCCGAGCTGCACAGGCTTTGAGCCTGGCTTAGAAAGTAGCTCTGAGGAAAGGAGAGGCTAAGATTAAGAACAGCATCCAGGGAAAGAGACACACCACCAAGAACAATGTCATATCATAATTACAGTTCATATCACAGTTGCAGGCTATATTGTAATTGTAGTGCTACCAGATGCCCTGAGCTACAGCAATGTCAGCTTGCAGGCCTTCCCAGAGCTCTGCTTGGAGGTGTGAAGGGAGAGGAGACAATGAACTCACTGCTAGGAAGCCAAGTTTTCCTCCACAGCGGGTTTTCAAGCCAACTGCAGCTGTGAGGTGGATTTCTGCCATTGTGCTGGGTGGGATCTTTTCTTCTGCGCACTCAGCCAGATTCACAGCACACAGGGCCATGTGCAAGCCTGAGTAAGCTGAGCTGGAGGGAAGTTTACCTGCAGCAGCAGCAGGGAAAGGAAAAGTGTTAACTTTTAATGCAGAAGTACCAGCTACTAAATACTACCATGACTTGCAGGGCCTAAAGAGACAATGACAGCCTGTTGACATGAGAAGTTACAAACATCATATGCCTACTTTGCCAGGCAACAGTACAACCATAACCAAATCTTTCCTCCACAGACACCAATGTTGGCATGCACAGTTTTGCTTCTGCAAGAAAGCTGTGAATAGCTAAACAAGTTAGAATAAAATCAGCAGCAAATTTTGTCTCACTCTATTAATCACTATCTTAAACTGAACTCATTTGCAGTCCACACCTGTACCTACACTTACGCCTATCTGCACATCTGCAATTCACACAGCATGATTGGGCAGAAGGATGTTCAGCTTGGATTTCTGATGTGCTGGGAGCCTATTAATACTGAAAATCGGTTTGCCAAGGAAATGGCAAAAACAACAGTTCACAAGGAACATTCAAGCACTTCCTTAGTACATGCGCACACACCCAGGTTTTGAAAGAGTATCAACACCAACTGGCAATCTGCACTCTACACAGCTTCGGAAATTTATATTCTCCCAGCAATTAACCCCAGTCTTGGCTTCCACATCAAGTTCCCAAGTGACAGAGATGAAACAAGCCCTTAATAGCAGCAAAAAGTGACTGGACTCAATGAACTGCTGCTTAGGAAAGATTCTCAGCCACCTCTGCAGACTCAGGAACATATAACTTGAGATACTGCTGTTGCTTTGGCCATTCTTACAGAGCTCTTCTATTGCATGAGCCTGTGTTTCAGTAAGTGGTTTCTGAAATTTGCTGAGCTGATTTCCAGCAGCAGCCCTCCCAGAGGAAGGAGGCTGTAGTGCTCTCTCTGTATCCCCCAGGATCAGATCTGAGCCTCCTCATTTGGCAAAACAAGCACAGCAGATCTGCCACCTCTGCTCCTACCTGTTATGTGGAGCTGATGGAGCTTGTGATATGCTAGAGCTGCATCCCGAGCACTGGTCTTGGCCTCATCCTCAAAGCCTGCCGTAGCCTCCCTGGCCCGCCACTGATGAGAAGTCCTCTTCAGTAGCCACCGCACCAGCGCCAGTTTCTGCAGGCTATAGCGGATCACGTTCCAGGACAGGCTGCAGGCCAAGTCCAGGCGGGAAGCTGGCAGTGCTCGGCCAAGTACCGACAGGCAAGTCTGCAGGTTTGATGCAGCTGCAGCAAAATCCCCCTGCAAGTAATAGGACAAAAATTTCAACAACTGGAAGCACCATCCCAGAGACATTTCGGGACCTCCTCGGCATGGAGCAAGACAAACTGATGCGCAAGCTAAGACAAGATCTTTAGCTGAGGGAAGCCAACACAGTCCTAGTAAACACGAAGGCAATTTACACCAGCTTCAAATCTGGCCCTACACATATCTTTCCACGCATGGCTCTGATCCAGCACTGCCTGCAAAACACATTGGCAATAGGTGAAAGGAGGTTCCTGCCTTCTAAAACCACATGGAAGTTTCAGGGTCCCCATATCAAAAGTCAAATGCTGCCTCAACAATTCAGAAGACTTCCAAGAAGCTGGAGGACAGTAGACAAAGACACACAGCAGAGGACAGATTCTGGACAAAAACCAAGACCTTGCTGCCAAAGATTGCTACAAGATGCAGCAGCAAGGAACAAGGGCAGAAGTTAGGAGCCTCTTTCACTGCTGATGTCCATGTCTTGCTAGTTTAGACTGAGGGAGGATGGCAATCCACTCAAGACAACCTAGCACTAGCTCCTCTGAAATCAGACAGGGTAATCCACTCAGGGAACATCATGCTCTTGCAAGTGCCAAGCCCCTGCCTCACTAGGCCACATTTACCCACATCCCTTCCTAGAAGATGTGTTTGGCACAAAACAACAAGTCAACTTTACCCGTGCCAAATCCAGGTCTGCTTGCTTACGATGCCTCCAGAATGTGACCGATGACCTTGAGTGCAGCCGGGTCACTGGCTCTCCATGCACAAGGAGCTTTATGAACACGCTCAGTACAATCACTCCATTCACGAGCCACAGGATCAGCGTGGGCATCATCCAGCCAAACCAACCACCTGCATCTGCAATGGACATCCCAAAAGGAAAGTTGAAAGTCAATCTGGACACTGAAAGCCTAGCAACAGGATAAGCACAGACCCAGAAGGATGTCCTGCTATGCTTGCCACATGTGGTATCAATTTTTGCAGACTGCATTTTAATCAGGAAACACCTGTATCAACAGCTCTTCATCCAAACTCCAAGCCACAACATTCCCAACTAAAAAAAAAATAGTTATTTTTACAAGACTGGTTTATAAAAAAACTGAGTCAGCACTTAAGTTTTCCTGGAGTACCTTGTATTCTGATTTTTCTATCAGACACACCCATGGGTACTCAATACTTCAGTGTCATTTTCTAGTTTTAATTAAGTTTACAAAGCGACACCAAGGAAGTGTATTTACCAGTCAGGGAAATGACAGCATGCCAAGAGAATCCTCTGTCCTCCCCTAAGCTGCTGTACTCTAAACTATTAATATTATGGAATAAGCATATTGAACAAGACAGTTGCAAGCCCATAGAGCAACAGTGTTTGTGAAGTAATTCTTCACCTACAACTTAATAATAAAGTTACAAAAATCAGACCGTTACCTTAAAAACAAATATAAGATGAACATGCCTCAAAGACTGGGGAGGACAGGAGGAAGCCCTTTACCCTGAACTACTTTTCAAGGGTCTATCTTGAGAGCCCAGGCTGCTGGGCTACAAACAGGTGCCCCATCTGCCTCACCACACTGAGGAACAGCTGGTTTTGTGCAAGAAGAACACTGGATGCAAATGCAAACTGGAACCATGTCCAAGCACTCTTGGCTGGCTCTCCTCCCATGCCCAACCCTGCAGTTATCACCCCTCCTCAAGCATTAAACAAAGGTCATACAACTCCCTGAATACACAAACCACCCTACTGAATCACACCGACAGTCCACCTCGTGACCTGCAGCTGCCACAGCTGGAGATGGTCTTTAAGGAGACCATGTAAGCTTGGCCACTTTCTGTGGTCCAAACTATTCTAGTTTGTTACCTGACTCAATGGTCAGCACATTCCTGCCAGAGCCATGGCGCACCAGGCTGTCAGACTCTGTAGCTCCTCGGGCGTCCAGGAGGGATGTCAGAGGATTGAAGGAAAGGCAAAGGAACGTGAGAGCACAGAGGAGTATTCGAGAGCGATCCACCATACCAAGAGCTACAGGAGGAGAGTCAGGCTCATCTTTAACCTTCAAAGGAATAGGAGTGGAGAGAAAAGTAAGAGAAGGAAAAAACTGCTTTCCATTCTGTGGAACAAAAAATGCTTATTCCAAGGGAGGGGTAGGGAAGAAGGAGAAACAGAACATGTTTTAAAACTTGCTTTTAAGATCATGATCAGAAAGAACTCGAGTGAAGGCTCCCCTAGCTTAATAAGATAAGGCTGAAGTATTTGAGTGCCTTCACCTTCCTTCTGCTCCCAGTCGTCTCAGTTATCATTAACTGGATCTCTGGTTTAGGCTAGGATTAACCTTTGCTGTCCTTACTCTTTTGGGGATCTCCCAGGAGACCCACCACTTCTGTGATATACACAAAACAAACATGTCAGTCAAAGACAGCTAACCACTTTCTGTTACTGTGTTTACTTACAGTCTCATTAACCAAAACTGATGTCATCATCCATTTCCAAGTTCTGCTTTATTCACTGGACATATATATCCCTGGAAAGCCATGGGCTCTTTGGGTCATGCACTGTCAGTCCACAGAGACTCTACAGGGGCTGAAGGCTAAGTACAGTTCTAGCAGCTAAGGTATGGCTCCAATAATACAGCTCAGGGAGTAGTCTCAGTCATTTAAGAAAAGATAAAACACACTCATGCACCTTCCTCATCCTTACAGAGGATCTCTGACCCCTACACATCTGCTTGCCAGACATCTGCTGGTTCCACTCTGGAGAATTTAAGTTCTGGCCCTTACACACCCCTTAAGTACGTGCCTTGAATTTGACAGCTGAAGACACAAATACCTTGGCATCATCAAGGAGTGGGCTTCCGGGCTCTGAATCAATGGAATATGGAGAGAAGCCAGCCTGGGATCCTGAGTCAGAGGCTGGAGGAGACATCAGCAGCACATTCTGGTTGAAGTCATCTATCTTCAGATCCACATCATTGTCAACCAGACTGCTTAGGTCAATGCCCTTCAACAGCTCTGCAAAAATCAGAGTGCATTATGTACACGTTTCTGTACCCTACCAGTGTTGCTCAGATTGGCTCTGTCACCTGGAGTAACACTGGCCACTACCAATGCAACATGCATGTTATCTGACAAGGATAAGAAAACTGCAAGAGGCGTCCTACATGCATGCTGACTGTCCCCGTCCCCCCCAACTTACTGTTTTTTTGGTTAGCCAGCTTCAGAACCATGTTCTCCTGTCTCAACTTATGGTTGGCCTGCTGTAGGTATTTAATGTAATCAATGGCTTTTCTCAAGACTCCAGACTTGTGCATCTGCCAGGAATTAAGACATACAGGAAGCAGTTTAGATGAAGAGTGTCAAAGGGTCACCCTTGCTTGTAGGGATACCACCACACTTGGCATTGTGTGGTGATAGAAAAAAAAGGGTGTAAAGGACCACTCAGCAGCTGCAGAGAAACTAATAGCAGGGCACAGTCTGTGGGCAAGGTATCAGACTTTGAAAGACACATGAGGGCTGAGGTGTCTCAAAGATCTTATAAAAATAGTACAATGGAAACAGATTAACATCCAAATGACAATAGACTTCACATCTAGGTTTCAGCCAGAAATAGTCCTTTGAAAGTATCATAATTTTGAAATGAAGTGGCTCTCTTCTGGGATGAAACAAGCTACTGTCAACCATTGTTCACTGTTTAATTCTGAGACAAGTGGTTGTCTCCTTGCCTCACTCCCTTGGCCATTCCCATGAAAATACTTGCTTCCAGCAGCAGTGGACAAATTTAGCTTGTAAACGCAAGCCCAAAGTACTATGAAGCCACTGCACATTACCAACATTTTAAAACATAAGCTTCCAATTCCACCCAGGAACAGGAGGTGACTTCATTAGTGCATGTATTTGTACAGAGACCACGCAAGGTATCAAGACTACTACGCTGTAGTCTGTCAACATGCGGTAAAGTGAATAGACATTTCTTGCACATGGTGCAAGAAAGCTTCTAATATTTGAGGAATCAGGAGTTTTTACAACTCTATCTGAAGGAAACAAATTCCAAAGCTCTGTAAACTCTCATCCCTGCTGCAGTCACACAGAAAAGCAAGCTTAAATTAAGCAAGCTCTGGTTTGGCAGAGTTATCAAAACATCTACTTAGATATTCTACCTAGAGGGCCTATTTAAGTTAGACCTAACATAAGAACAAACACATAAGGTACAGCTTATTTCAAGAAACAGTACCACTAGCATAGTAAAATAAACATTTTACAGGTGACTGTTCCTGAATACAATTATCAAGCTTTCCATCGCGCAAGTGTTTCTCACTAGTCTTACCCCAATGCATGTGTGCGTGCTACTAACAGTCATATGTACCCAACTGCTTCATTTGGTAGAGCAACAAGCATGTGAAGACAAATAGATTTGCTCTTATTCCACATCTTTACCTTGGCATCTGTCCCCATGACAAGGTCCTTCAGCTCAATGATCTTGTCATTTATGGATGACCGGTACCGCTTTTCAATAATGTTGTGAGTTGTTCTCCTCTCTCCTTCTTTAGGTGGCTCCGGTTGCTTGACACCCCCAGGAACTTGTTTTATAGGCACCTTTTCTTGTCCCACCATCACTGGCATTGTTGTCAAAATGGTCCCATTGCTCCCAACGAGGGTCTAAAAAGACCATGCGTAACAAGTGTCATGAGCAATCGGCCAATTCAGTAATGTTTATGATGGTAAAAGAAAAAGGATTAAAGAAAAGAAGAATCAGGAAAAGTTTGTACAGCTCAGAAAAGAAGAGATATGACAACTTCCTCACATCTTCTTAGCTGGCATGAACATTGGCACAGCAGCACAGGAAAAATCTGCCACTCTGCCTGCCACACTGGTCACTGTGGAGTAAGAACATCTCTTGTTCTCCAAGAGCATCAACGCTGTTCCACCAGTACCATGCTCTGTTCATCCACTAAATAGAGAAAGAGACCAAGGCTCCTCCTTGCTTCTGCAATTCTTACACCCCAAATGTCCACATCCATCTTTTATGTGGACAAATGAAGTCATCAAATCAGCAACAGGCAATGCTACTTCCAAACTGGTAACAGCAGTGGTAGAGAGGATCCGACTACGGAAAAACAAACCTTGACTTGAGCAATGAAGTTGATTTGAATTTGATTAAATGGAAAAAAAACAGATCCATAAGCTATAAAAAAAGGCCTTAAGATGAGGAACTAAGGCAATGAGTGGTATACACTGGCATGAAAAGCTCAAATTTGGACATCTAGATGTAGTGCAGACCATCTACACCAAACTAAAGCAGTATGTACTCTGCAATAAAAGATGATGAATCCCACCAGAACAGTTCCACAGAGGGGCTTCTAGGACAGTTGGAGTAAGGAAAATTTAGAATGCTTAACCCAGCAAAACAAGACTGAGAAGGGTACATGTGTTCTCTAAAGTACACCAAGGATCAGGGAAGTGGTTATGGAGAGGAAGAGTTACTTCTGTCAAAAGACAGACTAACACAAATGAGAATAATCTAGCCACAAGCAACTTCAGGAACAATTTCAACTCTGAAATACGTCTTCTACCTGGGATATTAGAAATGAACCTAGTTTCATTTCAAGCTGGAACTTGACAAATAAGTGAACTTAAGTCCTACATTTTTCCTTGGCTAATTTCCACGAAATTTGAATGTGTTCAAAATGCTTTACGGATTGTGTCTCAGACAGACACAATCATGTAAGCCTCATCTCAGTATGAAAATGTCATCTAAAAGCAATAGGTTGATTGAAGATCTTAGCCTGGCTGTTAACAAGTATAGAAGCAGCTTACTGTCCTGTGCAAAAGAAGTCAAATTAAGTCTAGACTTGCAAGTTTATCTCCCCCAGTAAAAATTTGAACAGAGATCCTTTTGGAACCAAATCTACCACTAAACTATGTCTCAAGTGCCATGTCTACAGATGTCTGTTCAGAATGTAAGAGATCATAATAAATGCGTCTTTGGGGGCAAAAGTTTCTCAGAGTTGATAAGAAGTGGAGGCCATGAAGCACAGCTGCCATCTCCAATGATTATACTGAATCCTCACTGCAAACGCCCTGTTTTCACATTCAACATACTGATATTAGACATTACGGGGAGGGAAAAGACAGTTCCACAGGTATTGGGACTGAGTTTGCTTTCAGTTTCAAGTATCTTTTAGAGGTTAAAAACTGGATGGAATTTTTAGGTCATACTCCTCTCCTTGTAATACCAGAAAAAGGTAAACAGAAACGTGCCCTTGGTCTTTGCTTACTGGCCATGTGGGAGGCTGCCAAAAAAGTACAATCTGTGTGCTTAGTCTTGGCAGAAGTAGAGTATTACTCACTCTGGACATGATTAGGGCAGCCCTCAAAACCCCTCCTGTTTGCACCACTGCAGAATACTAAAGCCCAAATCTCTTCCTTGCATAATGGGGAAAGGATATCAGTGAGGACAGGGAAGAGGGAACATCCACATGGTACCTGCAGAGCTGTGGTCTGAATGGGAGCAGTGAGTGCTGTCAGCGCTGGGTTCTGTACTGCAGCCATTACGGGATTACCATCTGCTTTCAGGGTTGTCAAGACAAGAGAGTCCGTTTTTATGATCTGAGGTTGGACCAGAACCTAGGTTGAAAAGAGTTATGGGTGAAGGGAGAATAGGCACATATTTCTCTGCTGAACTCAGTAGTCAGAAATCAAGCGATGTAGAGTTGTAACTTTTTATCTCAGTGGTTGGCAGAAACAAGGGCAAGTATTTCTTTCACCTTGCACCCTGCATCAGCTGGATGATTTTTGTTGGCCCCTGATGCAAACTCTGACCATGAGACAGTCTGAACAACTCTGGAGGGAGGGGAGCGAAGGGAACACCAAGACACTGGTTTTCAAACCAGTCAGCAGAAGTAAATGAGTATGTAAAAACACAAAAGAGCTGATGGAAAAGCTCCCTTCTGCTCTCCAGCTACATCTATAATTAGCTCTCTACATTAACTGGTTGAATACTCAGAGTCTAACATGGCTAGGACAGCCTGCTTTGGCAAACACCTGTAGTAGCTTCCCTCCCCTCCAATTTCACTGAAAGGAATATGAATACCCATGAATAATACAAATAACCATGAATATCAAACAGATTAACACCAACTGTAAGTTATTTTGCCATAACACAGCTTGCTCTTATTTTTTCAAATACCTTGTTGACTCTCAAATGCAGAGAACACCATAGATGGAACAGTACAACTGTACCAGAGCAACACTGTCATATTGAGACAGTCCCCTAGCCATAAACACTTTTATCTAATACAATATTTCAGACCAACTTTAGTTATGCGGGTGTTTTAGTGAAAATGGTTTCTGAACGTTGCCCACCACTTGAAGTCACATCACAGCTCGCAACAGTGACTCTCACTCATGACAAGCATAAAGTGATTCTGGAACACAGGCTGGCTAGAAATACCTCTCATGCAAAAAAGTCTGTGCAAAAGCAATCGTAGCCAGGACCACCAGCCCTACAGGCTTTGCCACCTTTTCCCTAGCAAGCCAGGGGATCAGACCTGCAAAAGCAATTTCTTCTTCTGCTGGATCCCTGCATCACTCCGCATTTTTACTTACTGGAACTTGCTGGACCTGTGGTGCAGCAACCGTTTGGACCGTAGCTGGCGTTAACGTCTGGATGGTGCCGTTGGCAGCCTGCGTTAGCACTCGCTGGGCCTGCACAGTCTGCACTTGCTGCTGGATGGTAACTGGCTGAACCTGGGAGGACGTCACCAGGCTCTGGACTTGAGGCTGGAGAACTGAAAAGCAGAAGAGATGTCAGGAATAGTCCAGAGACACAGATCTCTGTTCTGGAGCCTGCAAATGCTCCTAGCTTCACTCTTCTTTCCAGAGCTCCTTGGTAGGCAGCATTCATTTAACACATCCCACACATTGGGAAGCTTCCAGCTCCTTTGGTGCCTCTTCAAAGAGGACACTCCACCTAGAATAGCAGCTTTCCAGGAGGCACAGAGGATCAGCTAAGAGAATGAAATCAAAAACCTTTGGTCCGATAGCACCGGTCATTACTTCAGTAACATTATGCAGTATATCCAACCAGCACTTGCCTACTCCTACTGATCTTGGTGAACCATAGGATACTATTTATCACATAAAGAATCAACGCCTGCTGAAGAGGATCAAGACAACTGGCATCCACAAATGATGATCCGGTCATTCCTAAATATCCCTACAAGCGTCTCTGCTCAATGCAAGCACTGCACTAGAGAGTTTGGTAGTTAAAATGTGCCTTCATTTCGGACTGTCACATGAGGCAGACCTGAGCTTCAGGACTGGATCTGCCTACTGTCCCCAATAAGTGGGACGACAGGCTTGCCAGCAACCATTTTTTAGACATACTTTTCTCAGGCCTCCCAAGAGCCATAGGAGAGAAGTCCATGACAGAGAAGCAAGAAGATAACTATCTCAAGAGTTGTACAAGGTCTCATTTGTAACTGTTTCTCATGCTCTCCCAACTCCAAAGCCACATAGGCAGGAGAAGGGATGCCCCACAGGCAGCACTGCAAGCAAAAGATCATCAGGCTTGTCATGGCCGAGGATGCTTTTGGAGTCTGAACACTGACACCGCTTATTGTGAGTGCACCAGGCACACCTATAGCCTGAGCACCTCAACCGCTACCTTGGAAACTCGTGGCCGCGTTCTGGTAGATCACCGGCTGCTGGATAATCCTGGTCTGGGGAGCAGAGCTGAACGTCGGTGTAATCATCACGGCCTGCTGCTGGAGCTGAGGCTGGAGTGGGGGGCGGCGCTGTAGGAGAGGGGCCGACCGCGGAAGGGCCGGAGGTGTTGCCTGCGCCGCTTTGACCGGCAGGCTCTGGAGCTGGGGGGAGGCAGGGGGTGGCGGAAAAGGCTGGAGCTGCACCTGGCTGTACGGCCGCTGCAACTGCGGCTCCAGGGTCCCACCGCTGCTGCCACTGCTGCTGCTGCCCTGGAAGTTGCCACACAAGTGATCCGAAAACAGATCTGGAAAGTCCCCAGCCTGGTTACTGACAAACTGCAGCATCTCTGCAAAACAGAAGAAAATGCGTTAGGGTCAAATTAGCTCTGAGGGATATGGTGTAGTTGGGAACTGTTAATATTGGGTTGATGGTTGGACTGGATGATCTTCAAAGTCTTTTCCAACCTAGACAATTCTGTGATCCAGTGCTATTTTATTGCCCATGCACTTTGACACTTGCCATTATGTCAGAATTTGAATACTGGTGTGCATGCACAGAAGGGAGCTCAGGGTTCTTCAAAACCTCCAGAGAACATACTGCACCAACCTAACATCTCCACAGAGAAACCAAGAGGTGGCCAGCAGCGAGACACTGCTGCCGCTGTGCAGCAGGAAAGGCAGAACTCTCCTACAACACTTTTCCACACTACAGGATCCAAGCACAGACTAAAATTTAGTCTAATATACCTAAAATATTATGTCTTATTCTGTCACTGCTCCTGTCAAATCCTTGCAGAAGGAAGAAACCAACTTCTCCACAATTCCAGCACACTCTCCCACTTAACTTTTAAGGCCCCTATTCCTCATGCCCCACTAAGTATCTGGAAAATGAAGAAATGGAATAAGAAGTCATCTTAACTTTGTTTTACTTTCAATCATGCGAGAAATTGTGGAAAAAAACACTAAAGGAAACAACACTTTATAGAACTGTAGCAGGAGAAATCCACGCATGTGTTTAAAGCACCAGAATAACTTTTTCTGGTTTGTTTTGTGGGGTTTTTTTCCTAGTTTTCCCCTGCCTGCAATCACTGCACAGCAATTTCTCTCCATCCCACCTTCTCCAGGATTTTATCAGCCCACATCAAGAGGCTCCTACTGCAATGCTATAGCTCTCCCCCACAGAGGAAAAAAATTTCACAACCAAGAGATCACTGTTCTTAAGTAAAGCTTCCTCTTCGCTCCATCTAATACCATTTAATTCAATTACGCACCTTAAGCTACCTGAATGCTTCCCCTGATTTGTGTGTGGGTGGTGGCGTGAGGAGTCACATATCATTCCCCACCCCAGGATCTGTCCATGCTGCACTGTCTCTTCCACAACTTTCTGAAAGTCGGGGTTTTTTTTTCTGGAAGTAGGAAAAAAGGGAGGGGACCCACAAACATAACAGAGGTTTTATAACTAAATAATACATTCAGGTTTAGAAAGTAGAAAATAGATTTCTGATTCATAGGAAAAAATATGACAAAAGGGTCCTTACACCAGGAGCTTTCTCATCCACAAATCCAAAGGACATTGCTGCTGTGGTTTATGAAGGGGGTTCAAAGAAGCCAACTTTTCACAAAATGTTTCCGTGGAAGTTGTCCCAGCAGTAAGAGGGCTATTAATTTCCTTCTCTGAAATGCCACCCACATGTTATCCAATTAATTTGTCTGATACTCCTGGGACAGAGCAAAGGGATCATCCTCCAAGCTTCTTGTTCCCTCAAAAAACCTTTGGCCATATTTCTAAGATACTACTCTTCTTCCCTTCTGACAGCAATCTCTCCGCACCCTCACACACATTTAAGCATTGACCACGACCATTGGTCTTAAGAATTCAAGTCTGTTGAATGTAGGAGCTTGGGAAATGTATCCTCCTGACCTATTTATAACCTGACATGAAGTGTGGATGCATGGTTCCCCCCAGCATCAAGCAGTGGCCACCGTCAGAGACCAGCCAGACCAAACCTTTGTCTCTGCTTTTAACTAGATGAATGAAAGATTTATTTTTTTTTTTAATGCAATGCCTCAGTAAACTTCCACAAAACATTACCAGAGCAAGGAAAGCTGTTTAAAGATTAACACTTCTGCACAACATCTAGATGGATATTAATCAGCTTTTCATCCTCCAACTGACTGCAGCTTATACCATCCCAAATAACCACCAACACTATAAACTTGATAATCCCAACTACATGCTCCTCTAGCTCTTCATTTGATGGCACTGCTATTTCACTATCAGACAGCACTACTGCAAATGGGGAATAAACATAAATCGGACAAGATTTGCTCTGGAAGAGCCATATTTCACATACTGTATTTTAAAGAACACAGATTTAATATCTTATTAAAAAAATTCTCTTGCTCTCACAAGTTAAATCACATCTTTATCACAGACTTAATTTTCAATAAATGCAGAAAGTCTTATGATTGATTTTTCAAAATTAGACTGCCAGGAGATCAAACCCATCTCTTCTAAAGTGCCTAAAAGCTTTCCTAACAGCCACATGAGGAAAATAAAAAAGCAGTAGAAACAGCAACATCCAAAATCCAAATCCCTCCCTTTTAAAACACCTTCGCCTACACAGAGAACAGAGCGAGTGCCTACACTGACTGTTAGAAGGCTTGGGTGCTTTTGGAGGACAGCTTGCAGCGATAAACCCATCGTCACCAGATCACCCAGTGCCGAAGAGGTCTGTCTCTAACACAAGGGGAGATGTTTTTGCAGAAAACTATCTCAGCCCAGCCCAAGGCTAAAAAAAGTCAACAAGTTCTTATGAAACCAAGCCCACTGAGGACTTCTGCTGCTTGTATTAGCCCAGCGCCCGAGTACCTGGCAGAAAGGCAAGGGCTGGTCTCTAGCTGCCTCTCCCTGGTGACGGCTCAGAGCCTGCACAGGGGCTGCTCTCCCTCACACTCCTTGAGATGCTGTGCTTTGAGAAACAGAAAGTGGCGGAGATCCCACCTCGACAGAAACACCCCCTCTGCCCCAAACCTCAGGCATGGTTCACACCCACGACCAGCTCAGACTTCACTCTCCAGCGTTACCCAGTGCCGCCATGCCAGCAAGGGAGGTGTCTGCGGCTGGCAGAGGAGCTCATGCTGGGGCAGGAGGTAGAGCCACATGCTTTTAGCTCAGCACTGGGAATCCCCAACCTGGAGCAAGATCCCAGTGAGCACTGACATCTCAGAGCAATCAGTGCATCTGCCTGACAGATCAGTGTTCTTCCTCCTCTACTGCAGAAAATCCAAAGCCATGCAGCAGGCCATGAGGGTCCCTCAGCCTAAAGAGGAGAGAATCACCAAGATCCACTGACAAGGAGCCCTACAAACCAAATCAAAACCCTTGCAGAATTTCATATCCCAAGATGAATCCATGTCAGAGCACAAAAAAGCAGGATTATTATATACCTCCCCCCATTCTACCCTGGAAAATCCACCCTGGGAGCCAGGGAGGAAGCTGAAGCTCTTTCTCCTAAATTACTCATCACTCTGAATCACACCTACCCAGGCACACCACAGTTCAGAGCTGGCTCTGGGTTCATTGGAATTAGTCCCTATTTCCATATGGATTTCGAGAAATCATTACTTAATGGTTTCTTAATGGTGCTTAAACAGAGCAAACACCACCTTCGATTTGCATCATCAACTTTTCAAGTGATAACTAAGCCCCTTATATCCTCATAAGGTACATTCTTCTACGTATAATAAAGAAAAAAAAAAAGGGGTATATATTTTGCCCCTACCTACGCTGCAAATCAATCACAATTATAAACTTAAAAGCACTTGTATAATTTTATGTCCTAACTGCTAAACAAGGATGCTTTAGACATCATCCCCCCAAAACCGAGCTCTGTTTGGGATTACAGCTGAGCAGAGCAAGGAAGCTGAGCCAGGGCCCTATCTCGAGCCTACAGCAGAGAGCTCATCGAGAAATAACATTTTTAATATATTTTTAATGGGTGTTCAGGAGCTGTTTGACTAAATAAGGTATTGATACACAGACGCTTCATTTTGCTGCACTTCGGTGGAAAATGGGGATTGATTTTCTCGTGGGTCTGAATTCTGCCGCTGGTGCAGTGAAGTTGTAAGGTGACACAGGGGGAAAAAAGGGGGATTTAAGCAGTTACACCTGTTTCAGCGAAAGAGGGTGAGGAGGCACAGCCCCCTCCCACAGGCACTCATGACGGCACAGCTCTGGCAATCATTCAGCACAGACTTTAAGAGAGCTGCGAACAAACACGAGGGGAACCCCCGGCAGCACCGTTTACCCCGTGGGTCTGAGGCAGGAGGGGAGCGGCAAGGTAATTTCTCCAACCCTCTCCCGTGCCAGCAGCGGCCACAGGTGAGAGGAAAGGCTCGGCGGCTGCGGGGGCTCGGACCCCCACACTCCCACACTACTTTTTGCGATTACTGCCTCGACGCCCTCCGGCGTGGGTCAACCCCGTGAAAGTGGCTCAAAAGCGCTCGCCAGGCGGAGCTGGCCATCGGCTGCCCGCGCCGCGCTGGGGGACACGCGTGGCCTC
>NW_020799092.1:3333262-3339497 GCF_003259725.1 Athene cunicularia | reverse complement strand
AAACCAGGGCAAGCTGCTGGCTTTGCCATCTTACCTCAGAGTGGTCCGTTTTAAAGGGATTGCGGTAATCAGGCGATTTCTCACTGATTCCCAGCTCCTGAGCCATCTGCAGAGCAAAGCAGAGACCGCGTCGGAGAGCAGTGCCTCCCACCCACATCCCCCCTGCAACCAGGGTCCCCTCCTCCCCACCAGCCCCCTCTACACTCTTCCCCTATCCCTCAGCCCAAGGACAACACTCACACATGGGGTATGCCCCCCCTTCCCTCCTTTTACCCCAAAAACCTCATCCCAAGCCCCAGCAGCAGAGAAGGGACAGGGTGGGGGGGACAGGGGGAACCAGGAGCCGTACCAGCCCCAGGACCTGGGAGTGGGGTCCCTGCTCAAACACGCCCGTCAGGTTGCAGAAGCCAATGCCCCAGCGGATGAGGCTGTTCCAGTTGGAGTTGCGGTCAAAGTAGTGGTGCACGATCTTGGGGAAGCGCAGGACGACATCTCCGAAGAAGGCAGTGTTCTCCACCACATGGGAGTACGCTGTGGGGACAGCCATCAGCCCCATTCGCACACACGTTCCATTCCACTAGCACCTACATCCCCACCAGGAGGTGGGGAGGCTGAGGGCAAACTGGAAGGCTCCCCAGTATGAACTGGTCAGAGGCAGAAATAGGGTCTCTGACAGACAAGGCATCAGTCCAGGTCTGGTCTGGGTACAGAAGGGTTTTGTACCTACCCTGGCACCAGGCCCAGGAGGAATGTTGGCGATGCACCAGAGTACTAGAAAAGGGAGGGGGATAAGGACCAGAGAGGACCTACCATCCTTTATCTTCTCGTCCTGAGGGAAAGGCCCGTCAGGAGGCACATCAGCAGCGATGAGCACAGCCCGGGAGTCCTCCAGCACCTGCCAGAGCCCTTGGTTACTGGCCCATCCTGCTGACCCTTCCCTGTACCCAGCCGCTCTGCTTTGCCACTCCACAGCATCCTCCCTTCAGGTCCTACAACCCACCTGCCCACCCAGCTCTTCTCTTTGACCTCTTGGCCCTCCCTGCTTCTGCCCACCCTCCTCAGACCCATGGCACACCAAGCTGGCCCGTGCTATGGCTCACTTTGAAGAGTCCCTTAAGCATGATGTCAATGATCTTGTACTGCTGGTTGACATCATTGAGTTCGATCAGGTTCTTCAGTGCGTTCATCTGGTCCTTGCGCTTCACCTCAAACAGCTTCTTATCTGCACTGCCATCAAGGGTACCACCAGCATGCTCCTACCATGCTCCCACTCTCTCCCTCCACCAGCCATCCCACACTATCCCTGTCCCCTCAGTTCTCCACAGGGTGCCTGAGGGCTGGGTGGGAGTGTCTAAACCAGGATGAAATGTGGGTTTCCAAACCAGACTTTGCCCAGACACCCCAGCAGGGCACTTAACAATGCTGGGCACTCATGGAGAGCTTTCTACTTGCCAGCCCCTGCTCCGGCTGACGGGCTGGAGGATGAAAGTGAACTCCCACCTTCCTCATACGTGTCTCCACGAGTACATGTATTAAATATCTTTTCATAATTTGCCTCTTTGCCAGGGGATGCTGCTGTGTGCTGGGAAGGGCCTGCATTAGCCCTTCCTAGCACACAATAAACACCCATGACGCAGACTGAGTGCTGCAAGCCCAGGAGCCCTCTCCCATGATCCCAGCTGGTAACCCCAAAGCACCAAGACCCGCAGGCATGCTCTGCCATCTGGCTGGCCATGCCACTCCTGAGAGTGGACCTGATACATGCTTGGCACCCAGCATGCTGGAGCAGAAAGGAAAAGTGCCATGCTTGGGAGAACACTAGACACCACCAGAAAACCCACCTCTGCTCCTGCACCGAGCTGGGCACCTGGTTAGCAAACCCAGGAGCTCAGCTAAAGCCCTTCTACAAGAGAACAAAGAGATAACTGCCCAGTGGTTCTGGGTCTTCTCTCTTCAACCCTCCTGTGACTCTTTCTGTGGTCTCTGACCCTTTCCCTGCATGTGAGCTCCCTCCAGCCTCAGCAGGCGCGAGGATGTACGCAAGGCATGAGAGGCAGGCCACAAAGGATACAGATTTCCAAGCCAGAGTCCACCCTCTGTTTTTCCAGGTCTGCAAAGCTACCCGGGGACAGCAGCAGAGCCAGCAGAAAGTGGCAGATGAAGAGAAAATCCATGTCGGCCACCACAGCCTGGAACAAAATGGACCAACAAAACCAATGACCATTGAGGAGGCTTACCAAAGACAGAAGTCACATGAGCCTCTCAAGACTGAGGGGCACATCGTCCTCGGCACCAAGGTTCTTGCCTGTGCCTCCCTTGTCCCCACAAGGGGTGTGAAGGAGACAGTTGTCAGAACAGGGCCATCGGGTGATGCTGCAGCCAGCCCACTCTCCCCTGTGAGGAAAACCCTGCTCTCCCCCTCCCCTCTACCTGTCTCCACTGCTGGCTGGGCACCAGCTGGGCCCCAGCTGGGCACCCAGGGATCTGTCTGAGCACTGACCCAGCAAAAAAATTAAGTCCTACCCCTTTTCCCGAAAATAACAGCCAGCATTTTGCTGGGTTTGCATGTTAGAGCAGCCCAGCAACCTAAGCAGCAGGGCCGAAGGGAGAAGAAGGTGGATTGCTGAAAGGCTGAAGTCTACCTCTTCTTCAAGCACCAGGCTTGACCATCTCACTTCACCTCTTGGGATGCTGGTACCTGGGCACTTCCCTTCTTTACAAGCTGGGTACCAGCTGTGAGCCACATATCAAAAAGAAGCAGTTGGGTGACCTGGTGGTAACTTCTCCCTTGCCACAAGCACATCCTTCCCCAGGTGGAGCCTGAGACTCCGCAGGAATGTGGTTGAGCAGAGCTGCTCCAGGCCACGAGGATCCCTCAGACAGAGTCAAGGTGCAGAAGAGAGGCTAGAACAAGGACCCCGGCCCCTGAGCAGCATAGACCTCAAAAAGGAGAGCATTACCTCAGACTCAAGACAGCAGGATACGAGGCAGCCTGTCCACAGGGAGGAGGTTTCTGCAGAGCCAAGCAGCAGCCACCAGAAATTACAGAAGCAGCAGCAGCTCCTTCAAAGACATTCCCTGAGCCACCTCTTGCTTCCAAACTGTCCTTGTGCTGCCACCCTGCTCCCCTCCTGAGCCTGAGTTCACCTGCTTGGCTGAGTCTCTCTGTGATGTCCTAGCACTGGAACAGAAACAAATCCCTTCTTCACACCAAAGCTAGGTTTTTTTTTCTTGGATTTTTTTTTTTTTTTTACAAATACAATTTGTTCAACCTCGGGTCCATGAACAGGACAGAGCAGGCAGCACCAGCAGCTCTCCCAGCCCCGTGAGGAGGAGGAGCAGCAGCTCCCGCTCCCACCATGCACCTCCTGCCGCCAAGGCTGAGCCCAGCACCCTCACACCCCCAGCATAGGCACGGAAACAGCGCCAGGCAAACACAAGAAACCTTCTGCATTATCTTGTTGTTGTGCTTTGCAGAAGGCAGTGCCCCTGGAAGGGAACGAATGAGAGTAATGACAACCAACATTACAGAGGAAGACATGGCTGCCCCCAGTGTGGACTCAGCATCAGGTTTCGGACACAATGCAAAGCCAGGACAGCAGTACGAGCCTCCCACACCAGGCACAGGGTCTGCCCCCTCTGTCCACTGTGGTGTGAGGCTTAAGGCATATTCCAGTCACCCTGAAAGCTGCAAAGCACACCGACATGCTGAGGATGTAAGGAGAAATTCTCCAGATCGGGCAAGCAGATGCTCTGCTGGACCCACCAGCCTGATCGGCTTCCAAGAGACTTCACCCTGCCAAAAAACATGACCCAAAGACCTGAGGCCTGGCTCAGCAAACAGGTGTAGGTCCCCCCACTGCAGAGCCCGCCACAGCCGCTCGCTTCCTCCCCAACTCTTGGGGAGGAGGAAGAACAGCAACTCAAAAGCAAACTGTGACTGCCCTGGGACCCAGGCTCCTGTTTGCCACTCGGATGGGACACACGGCTGTAAGGACCAGGCTACCTATTTGCCATGCTCATGGAGAATCAGAGAGAGACCTTGGAGGCAGCTGGTGGCCTCCAGACCAGGCTGAAAGGCAAACAGTAGAAATGCTGCCGCAAGAGCTCCACCATGCTGCCCACAGCAGTCCCAGCATGCCCTGTCAGGGCAGGGGCTCCCACATCCCCCACTTCTGAGACAGGACCCAGGTGGCTGGGGCATGCCCTGTAGCTGCTCTGAGGAAGATGCTGAGCTGCAAAAAAACCTGCTCAGGTGGCAGCAGAGCAAAACACGGCTCTCAGCGAAAGCAGTTGCCAGCCAGCCGGTTGCTGCAGCAGAAAGCTCACCAGCCTGCCTGGCTGCCCCCAAGTCTCGGAATAAAGATGGGCTTTTCCAGAGACACAACAGCAGATGCTGTGGTATAGATGGTTAGTGTTTTCAATGAAAATGGTTTTAATGACTTTACAAATACTCCTGCAGCAGCCCTACAGATTATGCCATACGACAAGGTCATAAAAAGAGGACTGGAGAACAATGCCATACCAGAAGCCCATCACCTTTTCATCTGACCCCTTCCTTGCTGACACTCATTCCCACATCGAAGCTACTTACCGCTGTTGTCCATCAGGGCTGAAACACCCCAGTGAAAATGAAAAAGGAGCTAGTTGTTGCCCTTGCCCATAGGGAAAGTGGGGCTGCTGGTGCCACGTGGGACCAGCTTGCACTTATTTCCCTTCACTGTCCTGGCCTTTTCACCCCATCTTAATAGCAGAGGACATTTCCTCCTCTCCAGGCTGGACTGTGTAAGCGCAGGGATGACAAAGCTTCTTGCAGATGTTCCTCCATGCTTTCCCCATGAAACCTCCCTTGTGTCTTCACACCTGCTGAGGAACGAGATGAGACAGAAACACCGCAGAGCTGCTCCTCTCTTTGCTCCCTGCTCCTCGGTGCTCCTAGAGCAGTCTGGGGAGCCAGGGCCTGGCCTGATGCTGCAGATGGGAAGGAGTTTCCACCAATATTTCCTCACAGCCCTGGCCAGCTGGTTGCTTCAGCAGAAAGCCCACCAGTCTGTCTGGCTGTCTCCCATCCTCTTAATTTAGACATGTTTTTCCAAACGCATGACAACAGATGCTATGTTATAGATGGTTAGTACTTCCCATTAAAACATTTTTAATGACTTTATAAATTCTCCTGCAGGAGCCCCATCTGAATTGAGCTTCCCAGGATTTATTCACTTAATGAGCTGGCAAGGCAGAGCCACGCTACCACACTTCGGTTCTCAGGAGGGACTTTCACAGGACTTCCTTCCCCTCCACAAGGCACTGAAACACAGGGGGGAAAGCTTGCCCCAGGAGCACACCGTGGCAAAACAAGGAATGAAAACTCTCTGTCCCATGAATACATCCCGAGCCACTCCTCCAACAACCAGATGAGGATTAATCTCTTGTCACAGCTGAACCAAAAGCTTCAGAAGTGAAACCCGGGCTGCTCAGACTTCTGCTAGAACATTTCTATAAAGGGCTCACAGGATCAGCTGCTTCAATGAGACAACAACGGCCGTTTACATCTGCTTGCCTCCAAAGTCCCTTAACCACCAGAACCAAAGTTCCCGGACCATGGCGACAGCCACCAGGCAGGGTTAGGTAGCCCTGACCAAAACCAGCGAGCTGCTGTGATTCCCACCAGGGACGAGTCCGTCCCGGCCCCCCTCCGTCCCTCTCGTCCTGCTGGGGGGGTCGGCGGCACCCCGAGGGGCTGGGGCGGCCGCGGGCACGGGGAGACGGGGATTCTCTTTCAAGCACTACTGAAAGTAAAGGCAATCGCAGGGGGACAGAGGCGTGGAAAGCGGGTTAGCGAGACTACCCCGCTGGGAAACCCACCCAGAGCCGTGTCAAGCGGACGCCGCAGGCAGCACGCGAGGGGATGAAAACCCACGGGCGGGAGGGCTGCCTCCCGTGCTGCCGGCGGGCGGCTCCTCACCCAGCTCCGACACGGGGCTCCGGCAAGGGCGAGAAGGAGGAGCGGGAGGAAGGAAAGCCGGCGGCGATGGCAGAGCCCTTCGGGCAAGGGTAAAGCCGTTTAGCCAAAGGTCCAGCGAGGCACCCGCGGGGCCGCACTGCCCCCCCCCGCTCACCGGCCACACCGGCTCCACGGGCGGGCTTCCCTCCCTCCCGGGTCTCGCTCCGGCAGCGGCCACCCCCGTCCTGCCTCCGTATCCACCCTCCCCTCCTGCCCCGCCACGGCCGGGCGGTC
>NW_020799092.1:3320969-3333212 GCF_003259725.1 Athene cunicularia | reverse complement strand
GTGCGGGGTCAGGAGAATCCGGCAGCCGGGCCCCGCTCCCGCCGCTCTACCCCGTGCTCTGCAGGGAAGTGGCCTCGTTAGTAACAGCCCCGGCGGGAAGGCGGGCGGGGGCTGGAGCCTAAGGGATCGCCCGTGACCTGGAAGAAGTCTCCTCTTCCCCGTGGGACAGGCAGCACGTCTCCTTCCCCAGGGATGCTGGCTGAGCCCCCCAACACCCCGCTAGCCCCGAGGAAAGGGGCCATTCCGCATCACCGCCAGCCGAGGCAGGAGAGCCCAGCGCCTCTTGCAGAGCACCTGCCACCCACACACGACATGCTTTTCACCAGGCAGTTCTGTATTTTGGTAACTGAAGAGCATTAACCAAGCTTCAGCCCACACAGAAAAGGAAACGAGGCCATTTCAGTAACCAGGCTTTATAAACGGTCTTCAACAGACCTTTTTTTTTCTGAAAACGGGCTACAAATTATTTCCTTCATCCATCTTCTATTTACTGCTCACTGGGAATAAAAGGCAGGATGGAGTCTCCTGTTCCATTCTTGCCTTGCTCCTCTGCTGCGTGCACCATATCTTCTCATTTCAGTCTCCAATGTGCGACAGGGACACTGCCACACTGCCCAGAAATCTGTCATTGACAGCATGAGTGGGAACTGAACAGAAGGCACGGCTGAAACTCCAGTATGCTATGGGAATTCCCCTGTTTGACACATCACTGACAGGAGGTTTTCATTTCTAAACCAACCCTCCACCAGGCCATGGACATTCCCCCCCAACACATGTGAGAAACACCACTGGAGGTGAACCAGAAGAAAGTTCTTTCTCAAAAACTGATGTCAAAGCTTATGTCCTCTGAGGACATCATGTCTTCCATGTTCGTGACTATCTTACTCAGGTAGCCACCACTGCTGCACCTCCCTAACAACCAAGATTTGCACGCTTCTTTGTATGTGGGAAAGGCCAGAAGTGAGAAGCAACTTTAGCAATGTAACAAGACCTCCTGTCCACCTTCCCTCAACCCTGTGCAGACAAGCAAAGGCAGTGAAGAGGAACTTCACAAGGCTGGATGCTCTCTTCCTGGACAACTTGTGCTCTGAGCGTCCCACCACAGAGCAGTAGTATCACACTGGGGGTAAGCTCAAGGACAAGGTACTCCTCACAGGTAACAAACACCTCACATACCCTGCACATGGCTGATGTCAGTGTCCCAAAATAAAGGAAGTCCCCACCCCAACAGGAAATCACTGCTACCTGTCTGAAGCAATGTGGCATGATGAAGACAGGAAGGCAAAAGCAGACAGTTTGAGAAATAAGCAGCTACTACATCAGATGCCCTCTTTCTCCACAGTTAATCTAGGAGTGGCCCCTGCCTCCATCCCCAGAGGAGAATTCAGCTCTCAGCAGGGGACTCTGAGGCCAAGCAGAACAAAATTTAGTAACTCCACTCAGCAGTTCCAAATGCTTACTGTACTTTGAAAGTGCCTGAGTCATCTTTGGGTTTCCATGGCTTCATGGGCATACTGGTGCTAGTTAGCACACAGGCAGAGGTTAAGGGATTGTTCATCCTCCAGGGAAATCAATAGAAGGATCGATACTGCTTTGAAGTTACAGACTCCCCAGCCTGCTCCCCTTTCATCAGATCACCTCTGCCATATAGATGAATGCAATCCCAGCACAGAGACCCATCCTTCATCCCAAATGTCTCCTCATTTTCCCAAATGTCTTCTCAAATTTGAGGATGATTAAGTCTTTCATCCCAAAGTTAGGCAAATGTAGCAACCGTTCAGAGTTTTTCCAATTCTGTTTGCCTTCAGCTGGAACAAGGGAAGAAGCAGCAGATTAAGTATCCCGTCCACCTCTGTTATACCTACTACTCTCACATCACCTATCAAAGGCATCTGCCCAGCAAAGGATACACAATGTCCTGATGTTTTACACTTGTGTTCCTCTGTCCCAGGAGGCGCTCCAGCAAGGTCTGAATGGTCCCTGACTGCTCTGGCTCCACCTGGCAATGGCTGCTCTGAACCTGAGCAGTCAGAAGAAAGAATGATTTCCAGACCAACAGAAAACTGTTGGGCTTGTTCCTTCACACCTCCTCCCCTCATCTCCACACAGAGCAATGAGACCTTCAAACTCTGAACCAGGGGAGGGGGGAACCAGGGGGTCACCCAATATGATGACACAGTTTAGGCAGCCACTGGCATCACTCCCTTTCCAATTTCACTGTATGCCCTTCATGGCAGTAGGCCAAGATAGCAGCCGCAGGATTCCTCTTCATCTTGCTACAACCTCCTCAAAGGAAGTTTATGGCTCCCCAACAAAGGCTAAAGCAAACCCCCAGGGATGCCCTTCTCCTTTTTCTAAACAGTCACTTCCCTCTTACCTGACAAAGGAAGAGGTGAAGAGCATGAGACGTGGCATCAGGCAGCTCTGCTAAATTGGCTTCTGCTGCCTCCTGGAGAATCTGGCTAATTTCTTTTTGAGAAATAATATTGATGCTCTGATATCTCAGAAACTTGAACAAAGAGAAAAATAGAGGCATTAAATAGCGAAAGACCCACAGACTCCAACAGTGACCCATCTCCTGGAAAGACCTCTTCTATAATGGGATGCTGCAGCACCTTAACGACAGACCTGATTTTTACACCACTTCTGAAAGAATCAGTGCAAATATATGTGTTGATGGTGCTCTGATTTATAACCAGACTTGTTTTAGTTTAGGCCAGGAAGGAACTAAAACAAACCAGGTAACCTTTTAAAAGTGAAATAAGAACAGCAAGTATTCACAGACCCATCTTGTATTTGGAGGGGGAAGGTTCACGTTAATAACCCCTTCCTCTCATCCACTGCCATGAGGGCTTTATCTTCAGTATTTCTGCTGGGTAGGACCACATTCCTTCTCTTGCTTGCGGGCCCCACATACAGCAGGGTAGTAGATAATGGTAACTCCCTGCCCTGAAAACTCAGGTCTGTAAGGTCAAAGACAGGGAGACCAGCTGTGAGGCCAAGCAGAGCTCTGCTCTCCAGAGAGCCCCAGCATGCTCCCTGACTGGTAACAGCAGTTGCATGTTCTCTGTAGGTTTCCTCTCTCCTCCCCAGGGGTCCTGGATGATATAAATAAATGCTACCAAGACCAGAAGAACAGCACATGCTCACTAACAGCGGTCAGTTTCTACAGGGTGTGGAAGGGAAGTTCACTTGAAAGTATCGTTATTATAGGGCACGAATACAGTGCCAGACAAAGCCACAGCAATCTCTGAGATTGCGTGTGTACAGGGGGTAAGTTCCAACGACCAACCCACACGCACTGTACCAACATACTGGAAAAAATGGAGAACAGCCTGCCCTTCCCCTGCTCACCAAAGTCATCAGCCTAAGAACTTCCGGCTGCAGAAAGGACTTCTGGCCCCCACTGAGTAGTGTGAAGAGCAGGAATCGGTGCCAGGGCTGTGAAACAACATGCTGAGCTGGGAGAGAAGGAGATGCCAATCAAAGACAGCTTTAAAATCGGCCAAGTGACACTCATAAGGACAGTCTTCAATACTGACCCCACATTTTCTCTTCTAGACCCCACACTGTGAAACACTGAGGGGATATTTTGCTCTGTTCTTACTTGCTTTCTAATCTGGGCAAGAGTTTAGTCATAAGGACAAAAGCTTAATAGCTTCTTAAAACAGGAAATACCTTTTGCCCAGCTTTGTACTGGTACAGAAAGAGAAACCTTCTCCTGGGGTGCATGTCATAAAATAGTAAGGGGATATCTTTAGCCCAGGGTTTTAAATACCCTCTGGTTTCAATATGAGGACAAGCTTCCTGACCATGGGTTTTATTTAGCTGCAGAATACCCTTTGAGGAATAAAGCAAGCCGTATAACATAAGCTGCACAAACTGAGCTTGGGTCTGCATCAGAGAGCATCCTATGAGGACCAGCCAGGCTGATGGCAGCAATGCAAACAATCAGTAGAGAAAATATTCTTAATAAGAAACATATATGACAAACAGTGGTAAGGCTCAAGGTCACCATCTGTGACAGCAAATTCTCTCACTGAATGCTAACGTTAACTGTTACTACCTTGTATTTACTGCAGGTTGGGAGCATGGGATGTACAACTACAACAGGTCAGCTGATTCAATTCACCAGTGTTTTAGAAAGGTCCCTCTTCCACTGGCAGTCATGTAACCTCCCTATTGCTACTACAATAATATTTTCTATGGGAAAACAACACTCAAAAATCATGTAAAAATGTTTGGAGGGTATCTTTTTGCTCATAGAAATGGGAAGGTACCAGAACTGTGTACTGAGCCTGCTCTGCACATCTGGAAAAAACTGGACCAAGAGATGATTTTTAGGAAGCTTCAAATGAGGCAACTCCTAGAGGCAGAGTCTGAGCAACATTCTTTGCAGTGTTCTCACATCTTTCAAACATAGCCATGACCCTCATTCTGCTTGGAATAAGGAGACTCCTGTTATCACTGTTGTGAACTTCTGCACCACAGCAAGAATTTAGGCAGCCAAAGTGACAGGTTCAGCTGTTGCTGAAGCAGCATCTCATTAGCTTAATCCCAAATCAGCAGAACCTCCTCATAACATGCCACCTTTTTTTTTTTTAACCCAGCCTTTTAATAGCCTCTCTTCAGCTAATGGCTGCCATTCACCTGCAGTATTACATCTTCTTTCAACTGCTTCCTCTCTCCCACCAGAGTCCCTTTTGTCTGGTGTTCATTCACTCCATCCCCTTCTCTCTTAGTGCTTAAATGACTGAAGAGGTCAGGGTACAGAGAACTTTAAGATCACAGCCAGTACCTGGACTTTGTGGCAGGAGGCTGACAACAAGCACAAGAGTCAGTTCTTCCCCTCCACTGTATAAAGCTGTCATATGACGTTATATTGCCAACATGGTATACATTAGGTCTGACATGGACTCTGAAAACCAAGGTCTGCATATGCCCCTGGATATCTAGAATTTCCAGCTTCCATTCCCTAAGGCTGCCTAGTACCCTGTTCTCCCTTTCCCTCCCTCAGGGCCAAACTGTGACCAATACCATCCGTGTGGAAGACACATCATATTCAGATCTTACCACCCCTATATTTATGGTCTAAAGGTTTGCTACAATTGGCCTGGAAGCGAAAGACTATTCCTATACTTCTTCCATTCCTAAACCTTTCACTTTACCATATTGGGGGGTGGGGAGTGATTTTTTTCGTCCTGGAAAGCATCCTGGTGTCAAAGAGCCAAAGTGAGGGCTCATGCCTCCAGCAGAGCCAGGCACTGTGATTTCATCCCACAAAACACATAATTAACTTTAGGCATACAAATAATTTTTCTTATTGGGCATAAACTCATCAAGCATATGCATGGAGAACAAAGAGCTCAAAAATCACTGCAGAAGGGAAACTCGAGAAAGAGTAGGAAGACTTTACCAACATCCTGGTTCTTCACATACAGGTATTCCACTAAAGTTTCCAGGCAGGCAACCACAGCTTGAGAGAGTACAAAGTCTTTCTGGAACACCAAGAGGGGGAAAAAAAGAAGAAAAAAATCCCCACCAGTCAACAGCTATTGCAAGAGGAAAATTCATAAAGTGGCAGGATCTGAAGAGCATGCAGCACAGGAAAAAAACACATCTCCTTCATGGAATGCAACATGCTGCAAATTATCTGTCACATCAAAGAGTCAGACAAAGGCATGACTACTTATTCTAAGACTAAAAAAAAATAAAGAGCCTCCAAAGAATGAAGATGGGAGCCCAACATCGCTTGAGAGTGTTAAATGTAAACCAATGTACTACTCCCGGAACCCAACATCACTTGAGCAAGTTAAATGTACAGTGATGTACTACTCCCCAAAAGCACCTTACCAGGGACATGGGAAAGGGGCTGGGATTTGTTACACTCTTCCCACCTCTGTCCCTATGGGTGTGGTGTCCCTGAAGAGCAGGAGATGGAAAAACAGATTGTCATCAATACACAGAATTTCAGCTATCCAGTTCAGCAGCAGGGAGTACTGCATAGCTTGATTTACCTTCTTTCTCACTGCGCCATGCTGCAGCATGAGCATTTTCCCTCCTCCTCCTCACATGTCTGTAAGGGGTGGAAAATGCAGCCCCCCCCAAAAAAAAAAAAAGGCAGCTCCTTGGGTTTTGCAACAGGGTAGTTTCTCCTCAGGTTAGTGCACCTGCTTGAAGCCCAACACTAGTGTTGTTCCAAAAGTTGTATTTTCTATACCTGTAACTGGACATGCACCAAAAGGTTCTGCAGACTCACAACAAGCGAGAAGACCTGACGCATGGCAAGGGGGTGCAAGGCAGCATCCTGCAGTGAAGGCAGCTCTGGTTGCGTGGCATCTTTGGCTGTGTTTTCACCAACAATCACCAGCAGAGAAGAGGAAAAGTTCTGTTGCAGGACAGCTCTCAGGAACTGCATGATGCTCACTAGACAGGGAGCTTTTTATTAGTGTGTGTGTCAGTGTTTTCCTCCCCCTGTCCTGTGTGTTGGTGCCTGTGCAACAGCGTGGGAGAGTGTGAGGAGAGAAAATTTGGGCTTAAGGGCCCACTGGCACTGCCAAGCAGCTGCTGACAGCTGCACACAGGAATGACAAGAGTTCCCTTATTTGTCTCCTCCCTGTTAGACACTATCCCAGTTCATGCTTAGTTCCAGATGTTACCACCAACCTACAAGACAGATTTGACCAAACACAGCAGAACTCCAGAGAGTTCCCTTTTGCCCTTTCTCACCACCAGTTACATACTCCCAAAGCCAAATGGACCAAAGCTTCCAGATTCCCACCAGCACCTCCACCATCCCAATCCATAGTCACCAGTTCTCCCTTGCTGCCTTTAACATGGTACTAGCAGCTGCTTCCAGTCACAGATGCGAAATACCTAAAAGCAGGATTGGCTTCTTCTTTCTGAAGATGACTGCATTCAGGACTTCTGTTACATCTAGAGAGAGTGTCTGGTGAACCTAGAGGAGAATGAAATAGAAAAGAAAAAACAGTGCTGGTTTGGACTAGGTAAAAAGCTCCCTTACATACTTTCAGTCCTTAGACACTACCCCACAATGACCACTGCAAAACAAGGGAACAGCAACAGGGCTCTACCAGTCTGACCCAGAAAGGAGAGTCACATCACTGGATCTTCAAGTTTCACTCACCACCAGTTGCCAGTCCTGCACAGCTTCCAAACTACAGTGCAACTTGTTTGCCTGTCTCAGTTTCACTACTCTTTGCAGGCCCTGCAGGCCCTCTGGCACATGGCTGCCAAGCAGATGGAGCAGCAGGAACAGCCACCACCAAACATGGCTCTACCTTAGCCACACAGCCAGGCAGCAAGACTGAGGAGCCAGGTAGCCAAAAGCCAGCAGTGACCAGAATCTCTCCTTGCTTGCTGGAGCTGGGAAGCCTGCAGAGAGCCCAGGGCTAGGAACTACATTATGGGTGAAGGAGGCAGAGGAGGTTAGGGACTTGGGAACTAAGGGAAACAGGAAAGGTAGGCTTGAGAGGGCAGTCTGCAATACACTGTTTCCCTCACAGAGCAGCCATCCATCAGTGATGGCATGAAGCCTCACAGAGCCCCAGAAGGGTTCAAGCTCTTCAGTGAGGCAGAGCTGGCATGGGAGGGCAGGCATAAGGACCACAGGGCTGATTCCTTCAAACTGTCTTTTGAAGAGAGAAACATTCAACAGGAGAGCTAGAGGTACCTCCTGCAGCAGAGTGGCAGTGGTTACTTGTGTAAGAGCTGACAAGCCAAAGCCTTTAACAGCCTACCATCCACAACCCATGTTTATCCACAGGCTTCTGCTAAAGCCAGTAGCAGTAACACAGTTAAGACACAAGCTTGCTATGGCCAGACAAGTCCTCACTATTAACATCAGCCTGAGATGAATGTGGCCATTTCTCAGAGACATTGTTCCCCCCTAAAAAACTGCAGGCTTGGGGAGACAACCTGTCATCAGCTCAGATTCACAGCCACAAAGGACAAAGGCTCTCTTACATGGGCCTCCAGGATGCTTTGTGCAGCTTCAGCTATACTGAGCAGCAGCAAGCAGCATGAGAAGTGAGTCTTCCTCTCCTTCCGCCTCAGCAGAAGATTAGGAACACTGAAGCAGCCTTGAACCACTTCCACTTGCCACCTGTATCTGTAGTTGCTTCCCCCATCTCTTGTACAAGGAGGATTCTGGACTGCACAATCATAGCACATCAAGCCAGTAAGGTATTGAAGAAGCCAGACAACAAGTTTAAAAGCCACTATATGATTGCACTTCAAGGATTAATATGAGCTGAGAGTCACACCCAGAAGATGCAGCTCAACACTAGCCACTAGAATTTAATCCCTTCTGGGGATTTTGGGATTCCAGATGCAACCCTGATTTGGAACCTGAGAAGGTAAACTGTGCTCAGCATTTAATAAAACAGGGACAGGCAGGTCTTGCTATGTGTTCACACAGCTGACAGTCCATACAAGTGCCATGCTGTAAGACCTAAGCAGAGGCAGCACATCCATGAAGTAACAGGTGCAGACTTGGTCTGGGTTGGCCTTTTGGAAGAACCTTCCCTCACCATTAGAAAACAAACTCTTGCCCCTCTGTGTAGAGGCATGCATGTCCTTCATGTGATTTCATCATCTGTGAATAGGTGCACACAACATACTCTGCTGGGCAGAACTGCAAGAGCAGAGCTCCAACTCATGACATGCTGTTTAACCATATCAAGAGAGGGAGAGAGGCCTTGGTAAATACTTTTAAAGGAAACATTATCCCCTTGTGCTGGCATTAGAAAGTGCTTCCCTCAAAGTTGTAATTCCAATATCAGCTGACAACTTCAGCTTAGCTCTCTTGTCAGACTGCAAAGCATCAAATACAATGACAGCTGCCCACATTCGAAAGAGCTTGCTAATACTGAACACTTAACTTGCCAATAATAGGTTTGGATTGTGACTGTTCCACTATTGATCATTTTAATATCAAAAAAGCAGTTTATAATATGTGAGCTCTGTCTCCCACTCCCAGTCTTCCCTTGAGAAAGGCCTTAAAATGTAGTTTGCTCTGTCCTGAAGAGGAAAGTGACTTGGATCAGGAGGGCTGGGTATGCACTTTTTCCCCCAGGATTTCTGTCCCTAACTCTCCAGTGATTTGGGTTTCAGCCTTCCGCAACATTCTAGCTTCCAGTCCTGCTGGAGAAGTGCAGCAGGGAATAACCTACAGACAATAACAAAAGAGCAACGAAGGCAAGCAGATTCCAGGCCAAAGCAAATCACTTTCCTCTGCTAATGAAGAGGGTTTTTTGAAGTTTAGCCATTCCCTAGATCTGAACACTAGAGTGGTTCTAACCTCAGTATTGTAGCGATGCTGATACAGTAAGAGTGATGCAACCAACAGCCATCCAGAGCACAGCAAGGCATCCTCAGATGACAGGTAAACAGGTTCAGAGCGAGGGGACCGAAACCAGGTGTGTTCCAAAACCTTCTGCAGGATCTGTAGCAAGGACACGTTGGAGAGCAGCACAGCCACTGCTGTGTGGGAGAAACATAATGAGAGAGTCTGATGGGATGGCACAGATTAAACCAGCTTGACCAGCAGTATAGAGGTGCAGAGAACACCCCTGCTGCAGTGAGGCAGCCCCAGCTGCTATGGCTCATCAGACTAAAGCTGTCCATCTACACTGGTATTCATCTCCCACAGCACAAGCGACCAATTGGCCATCTAATAAAATGACCAGCCTTCAGCTAACTCAGCTAGAAGGCTGGTTAGAGCTGTTCTCTATTACTGCTTAATTTTTTGAATCATGTCAATGCCAAGACATTTCAAACAAGGCACCAAAGCCCCACTGCTGTGTTTTATGAGCAAGAAAAATACAGTGGCTCTCTCAGCAGCCAATTCCTGAATCAACAGAAGGCAGCAAAACCAAACAAAACAAAACCTTCAACCTAAAAAACCTCATCCCAAATACAAAATGGTCTTTGTTAACTGTAATGATGCATCTGAAAGGGGAAAAAATCCATCTTATCTGCTGAGACAGTTAGCATACAGTCTCTGCTGGCCAAGCTACAACCTCACTGAGATTAACTTGATTGCTAATCAATTTACAATCTCGCCTCACCTCTCTGTTGACTACAAGGTGTTGTCTGATGAAGGCTCCAGTACAGAAAATTCAAGGATGGCTGCAGGAGGTCAGTGTCCATTGGCCTGCATTTCCCACAGAGATTACTGACTGGAAACAAAAGAATGTACATAACACAGACACATTACACATAACAGAGCACCTCAGCACAAGGAAGAAGTCACTCAGTGGTGAGAGAATTCCAAAAAGAGAGACACAACCTGAAGTGAAAATAAACAGAGCATGATACAGACAAAGCAACAGGCACCTGCCCTAGAGTGTTTGACTTAGGCCGGACAGTGCAGTGGACGATGATAACAGGCAGGGGGGAATAGAAAAGGGTGTACTGCAGGGCATATATCACATTGGTCCATAATGAATCCAATAGCAACAGACTGTAAGTTACCTGTTTTCACAGAGTGAGTTTGATCCCAATATTAGGTCAACCATGAACAGCCACATGCCTGTCTCACATGGTACCAGACTGGGGAATGGGATGGAGAGCTGTGCTCCTCCACTCTCACCAACTCTGTTCAGACTAGGAATAAATGTGCTATGTTTGTTGTAAGCACCAAACACTGAAGAACAATGTTTAGCAAGAATTTGTGAGGGAAATCCAGGACTGCAGGGCTCAGCAAAACTGTCATAGGAGATCTTTTGAAAAGCTTTTTCAGAAAAAGCAATTCTCAAAAAAGACACTTCCCCACACTCCTTCCATCTATGAGCTAATTTCACATAGGCCTCATCAGAGGAGAGTGCCCTGCACACCTGCCCCTAAAGAATATAGCCTGGGGAGCCAAGCAGGGAATGAAGGGGTGGCTGGGCCAGGGAAAGAGTTTTGCTGAAAAACACAGAGCAGAAAGCAAGAGCAAAAGGATCTTGTGACTCCTGGGAGCAGCTGAGCTGTGCTCTGAAAGCACAGCAGCTAAAAAGCCTGGTATAAAGAGGACATGCTTCTTCCACACCCCCAGTTCTCTTGGCTAATGAATGTCTGAGAAACACTGCTTCTTTACAAGGGCAACACAGGCAGCCCTGAGACATAGAACATGACAAATTGAAGGGGATAGTCCTTCAAAGTCTGCTGGAGAGATCAATTTGTCAGAGCAGGGAAGAGATGAGAGCATGCATCAGCTGAACGTCCTCCTAGTATCTATTCTTTTTTCACAGCCTGCATGAACCTCTAATAGCCAAGTTAGAAGGGAGAAGTCACCAACTAAGGATCATCAGACAAGACAGCAGGTGTGGTATGGTGAGTAAACAAACACAGCCTTATGTCTCTGGGGTGAAGTGGGCAAGTCCTGCGTCAGTTGGGACCCATATACTCTGGCTTCACACTCCAGGGAAAGCCCAGGTTCACTAGGCTGCTGCTGCTTGACAGCTGGTTCACAGGACACCCCTGTGGCCTGAACTGCACAGAAGTGTGTTAACAAGTGTGGACAGAGGACGGCTCAGGAAGCATAGCAGCAATACTTTCATGTGCCAAGTCAACAACAGTCATAGACCATGAAATCATGTCATGGCCAGGGGAATACTTTGGCCACCTTGTGAGGTTTCAGACAACAAATGCATTGTAAAAACAAAAGGAAAAGAGCCTTGGTTTTGTTGACTGAACTGGTAAGCAGGGTTCTTTACAATTCTGTGGCTAGGAAAGTATCTCAAAGCAATCATAACTGTAATGCAAAGTACACCTTCTCTCAAAGGACAAAGAGCCAGCCCCTGATCATGTTATGGAACAATTAAAAAACACATATCAAAAACCCCTCGGAGAAGATGGACTCACAGACTCACCCTGGTGAAGCAGCTTGAAGTCTGTGCTGTCCAGCTCCCGCACACCCTTGCTCCGCAACTGCACCAGGAAAAGGAGGCTCAGCAAAACAGGCAGGTTTCTGTTAGCTAAGAAGGGCACAGACAGCTTAGATTGTCAGTGAATTCTAAACTGTTGTACCTTAGAGCATGTCAAGAATTAATTTGCTGGCTCAAGAATAAGGGTGGGTTAAGGGAGGAAGTATTTCCCCTTTACACACACACTGACACACCCACACAGATACACAGTCCCCTCTGGATCAGGCCACCTTTCTGCCATTGTGGGTTGGCCTGAGTTGCACACTGGATTCTGCCAACACCATTCTAAGAAAAACTAGAAAGGGGGGGG
>NW_020799092.1:3294139-3320919 GCF_003259725.1 Athene cunicularia | reverse complement strand
GTAGGGAAGGAGGGTAGAGTCATCTAGACCCTTAGTGAACCATGTAAGGGGCATGGTCACAACACACTCAGATCGATAGCTCTAATAAGCTAGAAGTGATTAGCCCTTCCTAGACTGCCCTTGTCTCCTCTACTTGACCCTCGCTGGCAGCCTGTGCTTTGACAGCAGCCCAGCACCTCAGAGTGCTCATCTGCACAGCATTTGTTCTCCTCCACCTTGTGAGGCTAGAAAATGCTGTCCATCCTACCCCACAGGGCAGAGCAAACACAGTAGAGGTGAGAGCCCTGCACTGCAGGTCTGTATATGGGGACAATGGAACTGCTCAGACCACCAACTCCCCAGGGCAAACCCCTCCCTAGTATATTCACTCTTCTTAGTGCTGTAAACAGGTAGTATTGTATATAGCCATACCTACAGCAAGCAACTATCTCCTCCAGAAAATATCTTCAAAAAAGCTCAGGAATTTTCAGTTTTGAGGAGAAAACATCTACAGGTGTCTTTATTGTTAGCATATTCTTGATGGGAGTCCCACTGTTGGGCCTTCTTGTTGCCTAAGAGCAGGGTACTGTTTGAACAGGGATGCAGATCCCCTGGACTTATCTGCCCCAGACCTCACAGAGAGCTGCCTGTGTGCTTGCAGACAAGGAAGCTGTGTCTCCAGAGTTCATCGGGTGTTTGACTTTCTGGACATGGCTGCCAGGAAATCAGCTAACGAGCTCAAGATGTAGTATGAAGAGGAACTGGGGATATTGGTGGTAGCAGAAGGGCTTGAATCTTGCAAAAGCCCTTCTAATCCAGTGCTCTATCTCCATCACCAGCAATATGGAGGAATAGGTCTGACTCCCACAACAGGAAACAGACAATCTGCCTCTGTGCAGCCCCTGGCACCCCTAGATCAGTGACTGAGGTCCACAAATCCCAAATGTGCACAATTACAAACAAGATCAGATCTGGCAGATGCCAACATTGCCTTCTTTATCCATAACCTTGTAGCCTCATGCTCCACCATGTTTCTGCTTTCAACCCTCCTTCTTCTCCAGCCTACTGATGTTGTTGGAGGTAAGGCAAAAACACTTACCCCCTTGTTTCCATCTCAACTGCTGCACAGCAACACACCCCAAACAGAGCAGGGCTGTTACAAGTGTCAGTGGCCCCCTCAGGAACAAGTAAAAACTGTGCTGGGCCCCTATCCCAGGGAAGCCAAGGACAACCTAGCACTGCTCCCTTTTTCAGTTCAAGCTCACAGACTGCTTTGCACAGCACCATTCACGATGGAACAACAGTCCCAACTCCACAGACAGGGTTAGTAAGGAAAACAGAGGGATTTTCCCCAGTCACAACCCTGCTAAATCTTTGACAGATCTAACAGAACTATGAGATCTGGTGATACCACAGAGTCTGTTTGGAGATCAATATCATGAATGATTCAAACAATCTCTGCTCCCAGTCCCTGTGCCCTGGGAACCAAGCGTACTCAGGCATGTCAAGCTGTTTTGAACAGAGAAGAGGCAAAAAAAGAGGATGTCTTTCAATCACTGGTTGAGCCCCTGTTTAAGCTGGGAGATTTACCAGCTCAGCTCCCCACTTGAACACTTAACAACAGTATAAGAAAACCTTGCCTTGGTTTAACAATCACAGTTTGAAGCCAGAATAACCTAAATCAGAAAAAGACTCTCACTTCAAAACAAGAATCTCTGGAGAAGGAAACTAAAGCAGCACAGTTCTATCTGTTAATTTTCTCATGCAGACAAGTACTGAAGCTACATTGGGAGTTTAAAACCACTTTATCCCAGACTGCATCCCTTCAGCCATCTACCCTGATAGTTGGTCTTACAGCAAGACCAAGTCACAGAGGGGAGTCACCTTCACAGAATCACAGAATCAATCAACTAGGTTGGAAAGAACCTTGAAGATCATCTAGTTTAACTGTTAACCTAACACTGACAATTCCCAACTACACCAGATCCCTCAGTACTAAGTTGACCCTACTCTTAAACACCTCCAGGGATGAGGACTCCACCACCTCCCTGGGCAGCCCATTCCAACGCCCCACAACCCGTTCTGGAAAGAAATGCTTCCTGACATCTAGTCTAAACTTTCCCTGGCGCAACTTGAGGCCATTCCCTCTTGTCCTGTCACTTACTACTTGGTTACCTTGTAAGGAGGCTGAGCTGCTCTCTACCAGCAACTGCTGCAGAATCTGTAGGAACTGACTCCGGAGGAGGTCACAGACAAGGACATCCTCATTTGTTTCCAGGAAAGTCCTTAGAGTCATTAACACCTTCCAAGCCACCTCCACAGAGCTTGAGCAGACGAGGTCCTACAAGGGAAGAAGCATATGTATTACCTTTCTGCCCTGATTAGGCAGAAGTCATTGCTATTTAATACCATTATGCTAATCTGGTGCCTTGGGAAACAGCCTAATAAAGCACCATTCAGATTAAGTATGTCCTGATTAAATAGATAACTGGAAAAAAGCAGATGGACTCTCGTTTGATAGCCACCTCTGAATAATATCCAGTTTAAAGAATGCATTTGGCTATGTAACTCCCATCCAGCACACAAGGGTAGGGGTAACATACATTTACGATCAAGGTTTTAGACAAGTGAGATCCTAAAGACAGAGCCCTGTTTCCAAGAGCACAAAGTCCCTGGCACTTCTGCTCTCCTTGTTGCTTTGGAAAATCAGGTTGCATATTAAAGATGCTTACCTAAAATCAAGCTTATGAGTCAGTCCATAGTTACTCATTTTCAAAAAGCTGACAGCCTGGTATCTGCAGTAGCAACATAACAGCTAAACTGCATGAAACGTACATAAACCAGACAAGCACTCAGTCATGGAAAATAGAAGAGTCGTGTACACAGCATTCAGCCCACGAACCTGCTTCCTGACTAGAGAGCTCTGTCTGGAGTCTCTGAGCTGAATCCCACAGCCAGTAGCCTTAATTTGGGCATACTTTTGTCATTAAGGTGTTTAACATTAAATTCACCTGCACAGCATGTACAGATGCAGTTCCATAAAGATCAGGCAGAAAATGCCTGGTAGTGCTGACATAATATGATCATCTCAACATGTATTATGTCAGCACTACCTCTTCTCTCCTCCCCCAGTAGTCCTGGCTACTGCATTGCAAATTGTATAGCTGAAAGAGGTAAACAGAAAACTGTTCTCAGCAACCAAGCCTACAGCCTGCCAGGACAGCCTACTGCCTTTTCCAGCTGCCTTCCCCTATCACACAGTAGTCATGTAGCCAGACAGGGATGATGGAGAGGAAATGGCTGTGGGACCCCATACCCAAGGAAAGCAGTTAAGGGAAGAACAGGTTGCCGATGCCAGAAAAACCTCTGTAGTTCTGAGACTGATTCCTGCCTGTATCCGAAACCTTCAGGAATAAGGGGCAGGGAGCTGCCCGCACAATCAGCTCCACTGACATATATCTGTGCCATATGACATTCAGAAATATAATCTAACATCAGTCAGCCTATCTCTGTTCTCTGAGAGAGCAGCTCAGATCTGGAGCATAGAGAAGACAAGTGAGACAGTGTGTGATCACAACCACATTCACCCCCAGATGAACACACATGGCACAAAACGGCACTAACCAAGGGCCACAGCCTTCCTGGTCCTGTTCAATGCATCACTGTGTGAACATCTTCCTTCCTACTCAGGAGCTCAAGGTCTCAGATGAAGCCACTAACCATCTGTTCTATCTAATCCAGACAATTATTAAAAGCAGATAAACAAATAAATCATCCTTGGAAGAACATTAATATTTGTTTCACTGTACCATGCAGAGGCCTTTCCATTTTACTAGTGCACTTAGGCTGAGGCTATTCACCTCATAAGCTTTGTTTACATCTGACAGTATATTTATCCCAGGATATTGCACTGTTTTATTAGCCCATCTAAATTCAGATTGCTTATGCTCTTTCCCAACTGAAAGGTGAATTGTCAAAGCCTATGATTTATTACAATCCACTTTAAGGACTGGGACAGAGCTAAATTAATTTATTTCTGCAAGATCACATACCAAGACAGAAAAGAGAGCAGGAATGCTGTTCCATTCAGAGGAGGAGCCACTGTTCTCTTTTGCTTACTGATAGACCTGTGATGTATACATGTGTTTTAGTTTATGGACCGATAGGTTCCAGAACCACTGCCACAGGTAACAGCACAGGTAAGTCTCATGGGAAACTTCTCCTCCTTAATTTGTAGTGATATGTCAACTCATTACTCACTTTTACTAATGCTCTGCAACGGTATCATACACCTGGATGTTGCTACCTACCCTGCAGTATCACCCTAATTGTGAAAGAACTGCCCTATGCAAAAGCCCTCCTGTCAGTCATTTCAGTAACCGGGGATATTAAAATTTACTTCACAGACTCTTTGATCACATCAAATACATGCCAGTCTGTAATGCCTGATGGGTGACCACTCAGAATCAAACTTTGCTTTTTCATTGTCTGATGATGTGGGTTTTTATTCTCAATGATACATAGTTTTAATTCCTCTAACAGGCTAGAGAAGAAACATCACAGCTCTTAGCTTTTGCACTTACACACAAGTCTCATGTTCTTGTGTGGAAATGTTAGCAAGTGTTTACTATCTGACTGGCTGATCAGTCATGGGACAAGTGGCTGCTGATGGGGAGGGGTGACAGGGCAGGTGGGAGAGGTAGAATTGAGAGAACACCTCTGAGCAGCCATCAGAACCTGGATTCTGTCATGATTATGTATGTTAACAGAGCTCATTACACCAGCTAAAGGCAAATACACTAGTGCTGCTACTTCCAAGGCCCCTTTCTCCCCTGCACTGATTAATTTTCCCTGTCCCAAGATTTTTATTTTCTCTTTTAAGAGCAATAAAATGTGCTATTTGCAGTCCTGAAAACTCAAGAGCACTGCAAAAATCTCTGACAAGACACTTCAGTTAAAAACAAACAAAATTAAAACCCCAAGCAAACAGAAAGTTGTGCCCTCAAGGCCTGTCTCTGCATGCTGCTTTTTCAAAGTTCTTTGTTCCTCATACCATTCTTATCTATCAGTAGTAAACCACTGTCTCCAAATTAGCAAAACAGCTTCTTGAAAGGCTGCCACTGAAGAATCTGGAGTACCCAGCTGTGTATCTGGATAGAAAAAGGAATGGGGTTTTTCATGGCATGCATCAGCAGCGCCCTTCAGATCCCTTCCTAGCCAAGTCTCAAAAGATCCGTTTCTATCACAGTGGATCGATGACAGAGAAAGAGCTAACATACATACACAGTCCCATTTTCTGTATCAGGCTTCCCTGGGAGGTGGAAGTCTGTGTATACTTGGGCCCTTCTAGCAGAATCCTTGGCCTTGTAACAGCACTGACAGCTTTAAGAACCAAAAAGCCCCCTAAATCAGGGCCAGGGTAGCAGCCTGTCTTCGTGAAAGTCACGTACCAGTAAAATAAGTAAAATGCTGGAATTGCTCTTCAGAATGAGAAGTAATGGGTTAGCACTGTTCGGCTGATCAGACACACCAAAACCAGCTTCTTCAATCCCAGTTTTCTTGCAGTCTCCCCAGGAAAACCAGAGTTGGAGGACTTGGTGTCCAAATCTCCCCATAAGTTCAGGGTAGTGCAGGAAGAATTTCAGCAGGAGAGGACAATGGATGTAGACCAAGCCCAGATCTGGAAGACTATCCAGGATCCTCTTTATGGTACACAACGATCTCTGGTAAGTGTGTGGGAGGGAAAGGGGGAGGGGGAGAGAGAACAAAATAATCACTACATACTGAATATCAAAAAGCTAAGTGATGAGAGTTTACTATGAGAAACAGTCACACTGCCTTTTAAGTAAATCAAATATATCAGTTAAACATCATTTTGTGAAGCCCATTTGCATCACAAAGGCTAAGAAACTTGTAGGCTTTATACAGTACTCAAAGCTGTGCAGCAGCAAAGAGCCATATGGGAACACTAGAAAGCCTGCTGCAGAGGCTATAGATGTGTTCAGGAGACTGAAGCTATGAAATTTATTATATTCCATACGTGAATTCACAGCCTATCCAACGCATTTACACTTCCCACACATACACAAGTTTATTCAGTCAAATCTACATCCCCTAGTGGCTTTTCACAGTTAACTTCCCAGAGTGCAGATGCACTGCACACTCTTCACTCATTCACTGCTCACCGCCTATGTCAAAATACTTTCTGCAAGAGGGTTGATGTGAGTGGGGAGAAACCTCAGTTTCAACAAAAAGGGTCCAAGAGGTAGGAAAGAAATCTTCTTTTACCAAGTCCAAGGTTTTGCCTTTGTCCTGACAGACAGCAAGGAGGTAAAGTGCAGCTCTGAGTACGTATGCAGGGGGACAGTCTCCATGGTCCTGTGCTGATAGGAGGAAATTTCTTATGGCTAAAAATAATTCTGCTTCTGGGACAAACCTACATTCAAGGGAATTGGAGTGGAAACAATAACATTAGACATGCCTTACCCACCAATACATGTGGTATGTAATGGCCACAAAATCGATTACCTTGTATACTCCTGGCTCACCTGTCCCCATGGGTGTAGGCAAAGTATAAGAGTAGTATGAAGCAGTGTTGGTGGCTGCAAAGAGACTGATCCAAAGAGAAAGGCTCAGGGGTTTCAGCCAGGAGGAGAAGGCTTTCAGCAATGGTGTAGTTTAATTGAGGCAGACCCTTCTGCAAGAGCTCAGACATCTCTTGCTCTAGAAATAAAACATTTGTGAGCAGGCAGGCAGTGATGAGGAATGTCTATGACAAAGTAGAGTGGAACAGGGGGGATTAAAGTATCTGTCTGCCCTAACTCAAGCACATTAGATTAGGGAAGCTCCCAAGGTAAGAAATATCAAGGCCAACATACTACCCCCCAGTCTGCATACAGCAAGCACACCTCTATGATTTGGCATGAATAAAGGTGTGAGACCTGATTTAATGGAGCTGGCTTTGAGGATGAAAAGACGCTTCTCTTTTGAGGTTCCTAGCTCTTTGTTGATGCTGCCTGTATGGTGACCAACCACCGCCAGTGGGAAATGTGGCTTTTGTGATGTGGAAACTTTCATCTCATTCATTTGTGACTTACCTGTTATGGAAAGTTACAGTAGAGACAGGAAAGATTTAGAGAGTATGCCAGAGGGAAGAATTACCTCAATCTGCAGATATGGGTGACTATGTGGCAAGTAACATTGTTTCAGTTAAGCCAGGTACAGTTGTGCTAATAAATGCCACCATGTAAACAAAACCATAGGCAGATGAAACACATTCTGTCAGGTAGTATTCTTAACTCTTTAAAAGGCAATCTCTGAGTGTCAATTCCTTGCTGGACCAGCTTAAAAAAAAAGCTGAGGAAAACAATCTCTAAATAGAGTTCCCTTCCCTTCTGCTTTGTCTTTTTTTTTTTTATTATTATTAATTAATTTTGCATGTATTGCCTAAATAGAGGGTGGCAGGGCCTCAAACTAAACAAAGCAACTTGTCTCTTTCCCCCAACTTGCCCTCCTGAGAAGAAGTTCTCTCCTTCTCTGTGGCAGAGTAAAGGCTCAGGCACAAGCTGCAGAGGAAGCTGGAACAGGCCTGATTCAAGGCAGGATTACTGTGGAGAAGAGCAGAAAGATACAGTGAGGAAGGCTAGAAACATCCTCTTCATACTTCTAATATCCATGCTGTCTACCAGAACCTCAGTTTACTGAATGATTACATACAAGCACCTGCCCTGTCACAAGAAGACTCCAGGAGCCAACCTGGGCTTCCAGGAAAACTGGGAGTTCCCAAAGGACAGTCAGCTCACAGATGTGGCAGGTGTGTGCAGTGACATCAGTGAACGTGTTCACATACCTTGGGACAATATGAATACAGTGCGGTACTCTCACAATCATCATACCTGGTATACACAGGGAGTCCTGTAAGGGCAGGTCCTCTAACACTGCAGAGAATGGGAGGTGTTTGAGGGTGGTTCCTGATACCTGATTCCACTGGCAAACACCAGTAAGGAGATTTTATAGCAATGGAATTTCCAGGGATGGACAATGAAGAATACCAAAATGTTAACTAAAATGGTGAGAACAGCTCTATTTCCAGGTACTTCTCTCTCCAATTACTTCCTTGCAGAATAGGACATAACCAAACATCTCTGCACTATAATATACCATCCTTGGTGCCCCATGCTACTGTATTCAGAGGCCTAGATCACCCCCCACACACACACACACCACCCACATGCACAAACATCCCCACTCAAAGTTCCACAGCAGCAACCTGGACTACGGGTGCTGTGTATTTTGTTTACTATTTTAATGAAAGGCAGTCACAGGGAAGAGGAGGTAAAACATCTCTGCAGACCCACAGAGAGTCTCCCCAAGGGCTCCTCAACCTAGAAATCATTGCCTCTGCTACACAAGACCCTTGGCAATGTCTGCTGTTGAAGTCTTTCTCCTCCCTCCTATTTCTTATACATTATCACACCACAAGGAAGCCAGAGCTGAGATGGAACTGATGCTACTGTTACTTCTTTTCAGAACAACCACTGAATCAGAACAATCCACCCCCTACTCAACTGCTTCTCCTTTCTTCCACATCCAGCTTTCCCATTGTCAGTAACCATTTACATTTTGAAGTAAACCACTCTTGAGTCTTTCAGCCTCCCATCTTGCCTAATCAGGTGCATTAGATAAGGCTCAATCTGCTTTCCCATCTGGCAATTTTTTACTTGCTTGCAATACACACATCACAATACCTTTGTACAGAGCAAAATCTGGCCTTCAGCTCCAGTGTCAGTTGGATGAAGGAGGAGGATGCTAGACAGAAAGCAAGACAAAAATGTTGAAGCAGCACAGAACTTGTGCAATAAGGGAAAAGAGTAGGCAGATTTCATAACCATCCCCACACATCTCCATGCAAACCCGGTGAATAGGGCAGGCCATCTCAGTAAGAACACATTTGTTAGGTTTTCTCACCCAAAGTAAACTACTCTGAGTTTGGTTTGGGGGGGAGTATCCAAGATTCATTTGTTTTCTCAGGAGGAGAAGGGAAGATCTGCCAGCTTCACATGTTTAGAATAGAGGAATTCTCTACATCACCTCTCTGATGTGCAAGAGTAAGGAATACACAGAATAAATAGGATTTCTGCATAGTAAAAATCCCACCAACAATTCCAGCATAATCCCTGTCTACAGGAATAGCCAATTCTGAATATTCCAGAGGAAAGGGTAAAGCTGACACAACTTACTTATCTAAAATAAAATCTGTCCCATCATCACTGCTAGACCAAATAACTTTTTCATTCTGCTGAACATGACTGCGCACTCTATTCTTACTCATATAAACATGTAATATAATCCTCCACATAAAGTCTCGTTAAGCTCATTGCCTCAATAATATGCAGTAGCAGCAAGTTCCATCAGTTAAGTTAAGAGCACAGAGAACATGATCCCACACTACCCCCATACCCAGCTTTTTGGAGAACTTATTCCGCATGTTTGGCACCACTGTAAAGAGGGTATTAAGCGTTGAGATGAAAACTTCCATCACTGATGGGCTGACAGCCCTTTCCAGGTAGTTCTGTGGAAAGAAGAAAAGATCAGGTGCATGATATCCAATAAATACTGAAAGCAGAAGCTTTCTTCTGGCCTCCTGCCTGCCCAGAAAGTTAGATTTCTAAATCCAAACAAATGAAGTAACAGTTTTTCTACCAAAACGTCTGGCAGGAAGTACACAGGCTTACAGAGCACTTTGAAAACAACTAACACTCCCCTCTGCCAATATTATGAGCTGTGCTGCTAACTCTGCAAGATATTACACCAGACAAGAAACTTCTTCCTGATTCCAGCTGCCAATCAGTCCAGCCTTAATGAACAGCGACTAACATTACTGCCCATATTGCCCTGGAAGTAACTGCTCTTACAGGTCAGATGGCTAATTCTCCAGTCCGGCATACAACACATGACACATGCTTACATGCATCTAAGTAACACTTAACTTACATGCAGTTGAGTAACACTTAACACCTGTGCTTCAGTGTTTTATTGAGTAGTGGCAAACACAGGCATTGAAACTCTCTACAGAGTCCAGCCCTAAACTGTTTAGAACAGAACAACTCAACTCACTCTTCTGGAAGGTCACTGGACAATTTTGTCACAGTCCATTAATTTTTACTCAAGTTCAATGAGCAAGAAACAGTACACTGACTCCAGCTTTGCCAAACTGGACACACACTGCACCCTCCCTTCAGGGAGAACAGCAATGCCACTGCAGCTGCCTACTAAGAGATTGGTTAAAAAGAAAATACAAACCAAAACATCTCCAAGCTCCCAAATGAAAGAATCCATACAGCTGAACCTGTACAAAGCACAAGCAAAATTTACTCAACATCTGAAACCACAATCAGAGTCCCATCGTTTTGACAATTCTGCTCAAAGTGTCTTAGTGACAGGTCCGTATGGAACACTACAGCACACATGACTCTCCACAGCTGCTTTTAAAACCATGTCCCTGGCCTTGCTGAGGCACAATGCTTAGTACTGCCCTTGCTGTGTAGACTGGCCAGCTGCCTCAACACCTTCTGGAAAGAAGCATGAAAATGAAATTGCAGGCACAAAATACAGCTACTTTTCAGGACACACACAAGTTTTGAAACAGTGGCAGAAGGGGAAACAACAGTTCAGGTACTCTTCATATTCTGCAACATCCAGAGCTGCCATGGATTAGATAGCATGACATAGGCTATGGGGACTGCACAGTCTGAAGAAAGACACTGCCACCTACATGGAAGTTTTATGAATTTCTCCACCCTCTGAGACCATACACTCTCATTTTGGATGAACTGTATAATGCCACATTTGGCTCTGGAGAGGTGACAAATGCCACAGCTCTTCTTGGTTTATTCTACATGCTCTCTTCCCAAAACAACACATATGCAACCCACTCGGTGCTTGAAAGCACCTTTCCAGGTACCTAAGGAATAGACCAAGTTCAAAAGAAACCTTACCATGACCATGGGGATGCAGAGACTGTCACAAATCCTCAACAGGAACTTAGAGAAGTTGTTCAGTGTGTCCTTGCTCTCAGAGTTGGGAGCAGTGAAAGGATTCTCCTGGGCCATGGGGTCACTCTGGAATTCCACTGCTAACCTACAAACACACAGCAGATACCAGAAAAGAGAGGAATCCTCCTCACTCTGAAAAGGAAGTCAGGAAATATGACATTTCCATCACAACTTTCATGATTAAGGACCCCACAAATACCAAATACAGGAATCTGGCAATCACAGAATTACCTCTTGAATGAAGCTATTAAAAGTCAGCAACATTGCACAACAGTACAAGTTGGGAAAGGAAGACCCAGCTTCTGTGAAGAAAGTATCTGCTGTGGGAATCCCTACTGTGGCAAGACTAAAGGTTCTCAGCTAGGCCAGAGAGCCTGGAGCACAGTACAGAAAAACTTGTGAAAATCAGCAGGGAACCATTCAGCTGATTTAAAAACCATGACAGAACCCAAGCCCTCTAACACCACCCCAAGACACTGGGTCAGTGCAGACAGGAACACCTGCTTCTGACTGAATTATCTCAGCCAAGCCAAAAGCAAGTGATGCAAGGCAAAATAACTAAGTTGGCCAGAATTTTCTCACAACAGATCTGGATTCACGCACAAACTTATCTACAACTGTCTGCTGTGCAGCTAAGGATGACAGATAGCTCTTGTCCAGCAAAACAGGAAAATCTGGTGCTTATAAACCCACTTTCATTGGTTTACAGACATCAGCAAATCCAAGGCAGCATCTGGAGCAGATACACATTTGTTAAATGGTTAATCCCCTCTGGCAGTGAGACCACATACCCCAGGGCACAGGAATATGGTTTCACCCATACCTTCCTACAGTTCTTACACTGTCAGTAGTTTTGGCTAATTTTCAAGTAGTTTTTCAAAGGCCAAAGATATGAAATAGACTGGTAGATGCCAGTCAAATTTTTTGGGAGACACATAGAGGTGTCACAAAATTTTCATTATCAGTACATATCGCTCCTTCTGTTGTTTCACTGACAAGCGCCATGCGCTGAACTGACCTGTGATATTTCAGTGGTGGGGCTGGGTAGAGGAACTCAGTTACAAGGACAGAAGGATGGATGGACATGGACACACACACCACCCACCTGCACATGCCCTGATTTTTTCTCACCTGCAAGCATTTCTGAAACTTTCCAGGGTGTTAAGCAAGAACTGGGCTTGTCTCTGAGGAACTCTGCTAAGATTTCTGTTTGCTTGGTGACTCTGAGACACTGAGAATAGGACATCATCCTGTTAAAGGACAGAAGTCTTCAAAATCTCCTGCTCACTGTCAGAAAAAATAGCTTTCTTATCTGATACCAGCAGCAGGAACAACAACAGATTTCCCTTCACTCACTTATTTCACACAGCTGTTTTTTTACTATTGTGCTTTCCCCAGGGAGGGCAGAGTTAGAGAGGTTCTGTGCTCTTCCTAGAGAAGGCAGAGTTACAGAGCTACTAGTTCTGCACTGCCCTGTCTTTACAGTCTGCATTGCCGTGATTTGGTCTAATCTGAGTTTTAAACAGTTCAGGTAATGAAGCTTCAAACCCTACTGGGAAAATTTGATATTTTTAAAAAATTTTGTTTCTTCCCATTACTTTCCAGACAATACTGAACCTTGCTTAGCACCAAAATCTTAGATTTGTAAGCAACTATCCATGTGCTAGCTCTTGTTTCCACACAGCATTCTACTGAGTTCAGCCAGGAGCCAACCGCAGTGTCAGAGCTAATCATTTGCCCAAAATGGGAACCAGCTGGAACTCTAAATCTACTTTTAAGCCTTAACCCATTGCGGTGGCCTTCACCATACTACCAGAGGAGGGCATGGTGACACAGTGGTACCTGGCAGTTCAGAACTCCTCCTTCTCCATTTGATGCTGAGATACCTTAGTACAGGTACAATCATTTCCCCTTTCCTCCCTTTAAAGACAGCCTGGATGCCCTTACTATCTGCCTAATTTCCTTACAGTAAAGCTCCTTATTCTGAATGGAACACCAAGCTCTGTATGTGTGCAAACAGACTGACCAACTGCCTGTTGGACAGAGAGCAGTCCTGCCTTCTCCAGGCAGAGAAGACAAACATCTGGTACCACAGAACTTGGGCCTAAAAATAGCTCATCAGGCATCTGGAACACTGGTACTCCAGCATGATGCTCTTGCCACTACAGACATGTGATTTAAACCTACATGTCTCTAAACCTAGAGCACAAAGGCTCAGCCCTTGTCTTTTCACTAGTCATCTGTAATGCTCTCCTCAGACGTGCAAAGGTCCCAGCAGCACATTATACTAACTACATATTCCAGGAACAGGAAAGAATTTGCAGTTCAAAGAGTGGCTAACAAACAGCTCTCTTGCCAAGGGATCACAGCGCATATATGATGGTCTGAAGGCAAGCAAGAGATGTTCATTGCCATAAAAACAGACTGACCAATGCAGCTTACAAGGTGGGGGCCTGAAGAAGGGGAAGTTCAAATTACTTTGGAAGACTGGACACATAAAGAGAGCAGTGTGCTCAAGTGGTGCCCCACAAATCTTCACGAATTTAGAAAGACAACATTCACCAGCATTCATCTTCTGCTACTTCAGAGACAAAGTTTGGTAGCATCTCAAGGCATGAGGATCAAAAGAAACACCAGAGAACCCAACAACCATAGGGCAAGAGAATTAACATATATACAACATCCACATAATGTGCTAGAAGGGTCGTTCCTATCCTGGTTGGTCCTACCAACAAGCAACAACTTTTGACTTACTGCATGCCTCTTACTACTCTGAGGTGGGGAAAGGTCAGCACATCGCTTCAGCACTGCCTCCACCAGCTTCTGCAGCTCTTCATATGGGACTGGAGGGGAGCTCAGATGGTCCTTCCTAAACAAGCGGAGAGAAAGACAGCATGGACATTCCCTGCTGGGGACATTCCACCTGGGAAGGCAACACCAGCAGAAATAACTGCTATTCTGACAGCAATATGCCATTGCCACTTCTCTCCAGTACAGCATACAATATCTGAACAGTGCCTTCATCCGCATGTGCGCCCAAACACACCCTCACTGCATTCACTGTCTGCTCTCACTACAGTCAGAAGGCATATGACTGTCTCATGCCTGCTCTTATCTATCCAGATGTGACACAGAGTGACAAAGCCACAGCAACCACAGTATAAGGCTGCCTGGGACACTAGGTCCTTGCTGCAGCAACTTGCTACCTATCACAGACAGCTTCATTGCCCTGGCAGCCTTTTGAGGCAGGTGGGAAGCTAACTCTGCTGCACCCACACCTGTCTCAGCCAGAAGTCCCACTGCAGAACACTCAGCCACACAGCCACAGGGGAGCCACAGAGACCAACATGGTATCAACTGAGGAAAAGCCTGCAAATACTTTCCTGCCTACCTCAGGAAAGCTGCCACAGCTCTCACAGCCTCCAATACCACCTCCAACACTGGGCAGTTCACTGTCTCCATCAAAAGATCAATGGCTTCTATACATACACCTCGGTTTGTGAATAATTTGATTTCCACTGGTTGCCTAGGAAGAGGAAACAGAGTAAGCAAGGAGAATACTGTCAGAGTTAAGTAACTGTAGGGCTCTCTGCTCATTTCACCAAATGGACAGTTGAGCCGTGTGGTTCCAGCCATGCTTTTCAGTATTCAGAACCAGCTGCTCTCAAGGAGATAGTCTCAAACTCGAGTAGGTGAAGTGTTTGCTACAAAGAGTGAACTTCAGGAAGTCTGGAGCCCTGCTATGATGAAAAAAGCCCACAGCCTGGGTAACTGTGTTACTGCACCAGTGAACACTAACATGAAACACAAGAAAAACAGGCTTTGCAAAAATACATTGATCTCTCTGCCTAGGAGAGGCCACCTTACGCTGAGGCCACCTGCTCTGGCATTTGCAGATTCATCTGGCAATTCATATTTCTGAGTAAACAAGCAAACACCACCATCCTAGAACAAGGTCAATGCCATGAGAATAGCTTCTCTCACAGTCCTATAGCACTTCTAATGCCAGATGCTGCCAGAAGGACAGGGACTTTCATGAACTTGAAAAAGTAATTAGGAAAATAAACACAATCCAACTGTTTTGACAATTCTTCTTGATAGCGAGCATTTTAGTCATCTGATCACCTTGTGGCCCAACACCTCTGAGCATTCAGCATGAGAGCATGGATGAATGACAAGCCATTACTCTCATCATTGGACAGAGCTGTGTAAATGGCAGACTATGTTCATTTGCCTCCTGGCAAGTCAGGTACTGTCGGGAAGGCAGAGGGAAGACAGGCAGCTACATGCAGACAAGAGGCATTAACAGCCTGCCAGAGGACCTTGCCGAAGTCAAGCAAGAAAAGCAGCACAGCACAACAGGAGCCAGACTTGGGAGCCAAAAGTATTCCCTGTTATTCGGTTTCACAGACATGCCTGACTAAAGCAAGCCAGGAGCACATGCTCACATGCACAAATGGGAGAGGAGCATGAATTTCAGTATAAATTACACTAGTAGCCCAGCTACAGGGCAAAAATTGAGCAGACGTAGAACCACTCTTTTCAGTCACTTAGTGAGATGAAACCCAGCTTGGCAGTCACCTCACATCCGGCTGTGAGAAAAAGCTGAGGTGGACAAGGCAAGGAAAATGCCTTGTGGAACTCCAGTACGAGGAGCAGCCTCTGGCCCAAGTCATGAGTGATGTGCTGAACTTCCAAATTGTTTCTACTTATACTGTAATTCTATTAATCCTCTGTATTTCCTTCCTTTAATCGCTGACCTTCTGAAGTAAAACACATCAGGGAAAAAAAAAAGTCTTAACTGACTCATGCAGGGAGGAAGGGATGGAGGAGTATTGCTGACTCATATCAGAGGTACAAACCCACTTGCAATATGGTGCACTATGATGTCTTCAGGGCCTGAGAGAAAAGTGTGAAGGACAACACTTGTAGTTTCCTGTAGCCTCTTGTCTTTGGGCCCTAGACTGTGCCTGACACTCTGGCTGTGCCAGGAGCGACAAGGCTCTCCAGAGATTGCTACCCACCATTCCTGACATACTGCCAAGGGGACCAGTATGTCCTGCTTGGACAACACCAGACTGTGGGGCTCACTTACACAAGAGACTCCAGCTGCAAGCAAAAACCAAGAGGAGAGGTTCCAGGATAAGACCCCTTTCCCCACTATGAGATAGCTTTAAATAAAACATCATTTCTGAGGCAAAGCTCAGAGAAACAGAATGCGTGTGCTAGAAAATGAGAGTAATTGCAAAGAGCGTACTCTTTGTTTTACAAGCACAAACGCTGTAATTAGTGTTTCCCGCATCCTGGTTTCTCTTTTTGACAGATCCCACATTGGCATCATCACACTGTTCTAGCACTGCTGCTTTTCATTCTCCTTTTTATCCTGCCACTTGCTACAAAAATGACTATGACATTTCCAAAATTCAGCTCAAGGGCTCTCTTGGGGGAACTAAGTGGCAAAAACAAGACTGTCACTTGCATGACAGGATGGGAACAAGATCATAGAGGCAAGAACAGGAAGCACAGAAGAAAACAGGCCAGGGTATGTTATTCCTTAGTCGAAAACAAGACAAAAAAGTGACAGAAGACATTAATATTTCAGCCTAGATTTTCGTTTTGCTGTTTGAATTAGCTCAGATGATGATACAAGACTAGAAGCCATGGAACTTGCATGCTCTGTTTTGTCACAGAGGCACAGCTAGCAGGAGTTAGCCTGCTCACATACACCTGGACCCAGGACTCCTAAGCTTCCCTCCTGCTCTATCTACAGCTGAAAGGAGATTTCACCTCCCAGATTGGCAAGGAAGCAGGAAGAGACCAATACACTGGTGGATGCGTGTGCAAAGACGACAAACTGGGAGGTTCAGAAATAACCATCAGACCCTTCTTCACAAGGGAGATGCATTTGTTCAGCAATATCTTTCAAACACAGACTCTAGGTGTGTAGATATTTGGTCTCAGACAAAAACTTTAAAAAGCAAAAGCACCACAGCCTCCATTTTGGGGCCCCAAACTCTTACTGAAACTTACCGTTTCAGTATTTCAGTGAAGAGCAGGAGCCCTTGTTTGTGCAACTCCACGTTGCTCAGCTGCAGGACATCATGGAGACTCCTCACCAGAGATTCAATGCCTGCACATGTTCAAGAGAAGTCACAGAGAGGGCTTTTAACACCCCACACTCCAGGATGGAAACAAAAATAATTTTAGGAAGGAAGATTTGAACAATTATTTTTCTGAGTCATTGACAGAAACAACTACCCAAAACTGCTGAATGTTCATTCAGCTCCCTGATAATAAGCCCTAACCTCCGCTGCTAGAGGTAAGTTCAGAAGAACAGAAGCAATTTAGCCTTTCTTCCTAAATCCGCTCTTTACATGTCCACAGAAACACCTAATACTAACTTAGGTAGTGTCAGTCACAATAACTGGTTATTATAACGAATGCATGCTCACCAGGAACTCATTAGGACAGTGACACTATAAATTCAGGCTATGTTGGATATCACAAACACGTCTGGTAGGTATTCATTTGCAGTCCTTTATCCACCCTGACTGGAAATTGTGACTGTGTGTAAAGCGTTGAAATTCAGCCAGAGGCACAAAAAATGCCCACAGTATTACTGCAGTCACTCTGTCAGAAAGGTTGATGACTCACCATAGACCATGTGACACTTGGAGAAGAAAAGGCGCTCTTCGGTTAGGAGGAGCAGGCAGCAGTACACTGACCAGATGAGAATTTCACTGTTGCACGAGAGACATTCAAACAGGAATTCTGCAAAAACACAAAAATAAGGTCACCCTGATAAAAGGCAGCCTGCTCACAGCATGGCACAGCTGCCCCTAGAACAGAGCAGAGGAAGGAGGAGGAAACAAGGAAGCATAGCAACAGCCACAGGGAGAACATTTGTTATAATGAAATGGCAGGAATGGAGAATGGCATGGATGCTTGTGGGTATGCTAGTCTTCAAAACAAGGTGACTGGAGAGCAGAGTCCCTCAGGCAGGCATCTTCCCAGCAGAAACTCAGCTGGCAGGAGCTGAATTGTGGCTCTAGACTTTGGCACAAATGAAAAGCCACAAAGCAAGCTTTACCATGGATGCAGTGATCTTTTTTTCCCCTCATAACTTTTACATTTCCCAAAGAATTTGTAAAATGAAACCATTTCTGTCTTTTGGGATTCCAGATAAGTAATAAACCATCTCCCACAGCCACATTCTAAAGCTAAATACTAAACCAGATTCTGTGCAGACTTACAGTATTTAGTGGGATAAGGTGGAACCCCAGTCTGTTTAAGCTTTTGTCTAAGGTCCTGCAAGAAGGACTTGGACCTCCAGGACTTGTCCAAATTCTTGCTGTGGAAACTCCATTCTGCCTCTTGACAGCTGCTTTTATACTTTCAGTTGAAAACTTATTCTCCCATTCTATTCCTAAAATCACAGCAGCCATTTTTACTGGTATAAAATGGTTACTGCACACATTATGCCATCAGTGGATTTCATGGAACCAGACTAAAACAAACCTCCAGAGAGTACTCTGATATTGGGAGATAAACAATAAGATGCTACTGCATTTCTTCACCTGGGACATCCGCATGGATAAAAGCAGGAGCATATCTGCTGGGGGAGTGAACTAGCACTGCAGCCAAACAGTGAGAACTTGCTGCCTGTAACATCTCATCTCTGGTCAACAAAAACTGTTGGGCAACAAAAGTCAAAATGAGAGAGGAATTCAACTACACAGATATGAGTAGGAAACAGTCTACATTTTTAAATTTAAAACATAAATGAAGATGTCTCTTTTGGCATGTATTTCACAGATTAAACTTGCTAAGGTAAGATAAAACACTGGACCAAATACACTAAAAAAAAATGTAAAATGAGAATCACAACAGAGAAGATTATGAGTACAAATAGCTCTGCCTCCATGCTTAGTCATGCTGGCACTACAAGTGCTGTATCAGACCTCAAGTGTGAGTGAGTAGAATCAGCTGAGGCCAGGAGTAAAATTTCCCCCCCTCCAGGATGCAGGAATGAACAATGAGGTAATCTATGGGGGTGACCCCATTTCCCACTGCAGCCTCTAGGCCAGCAATTTTTTTACATCTGCTGACAATTCACTACTACTTCAGCATTCACCTTTTTGAGAACAAGTGGCAGTGGGTTTTCCCCTTCTAAAAAGTCAGCCTTCTCAAACTCCTCCTCTGGCTTTGAATTATTCATAAGAATGGATACAAAATGGTCAGATTTCAGCAGCTCCTTTAGCAAGCCTGCAAAAAGGGGAGCAAGAGTGAGCACTATATTGGGCATAGCAATGATTATATTAATATAGGAGTATTTACAACCTAAGACTTGTTGTCAAATTCCTCCCCTCTCTTGAATTCCCAACAATAGCCCTCACCTCCAGTCTAGGGAGCTTCTTCTCTGTGTCCCCAGGTACTGCTACAATCCCCATGTCTTGCAACCCCTTGTTGCTGATGCTTTCTGCTGGGTCTGATCTGCTCTCTGTTCCTTCTCAGAAATGTGCATGTGCACTGGTTCGTGATCTCAGGAGCACTCTATTCTCACTGTCTTCTGTGCCCCAGTACCCACCCCTTAAACTGTTTCTTGGGAGAGCTCTTGACCTGCATGTTTCTCCAAGCTACAGTCACTGACCCAACAATAAATAGACATTTTCCCTGGAATAATTCCTAGAGAACTGGCATTTATCTTCCCCTTCTACTTTCACAGGCACTTATAGAAACAGCTGTGTTCAGGTAAAGGATATCCATACACACAAAAAAGCCCTCAGTATAAAAGTACAGCGCACTGATACATGTATTGATGCAAATTAAATATCAGTGCATGTCAGTACAAATGCACCAGAGGTATTGTCTGAGCTACAAAATTCTGCTTTCAAAGGAATCATTATCATCCATTTCTAGTAGCTGAGTAGATGATCTGAGGAGCAATACAGTTCTTGCTTACCTCCTACATGAAAAAGGAATTTCATGGATGGTTTGCAAAGAAGCAGTGTCAGAAAGGCTGAAACTGTGCTCCCCAGCAACAGTTGATATGTGTAGTTGGAAGCACAGATGCAAGAAAACGCCACTTTCACATTAGCTTTCTAACCTAAATAACATGATGCCCCACATATGAAGACCGTATTTGTTAGATTCCACCCCACTGTTCTACAAAACCCACCTGGCCACGCACAGTGTTTGCATTTGGACACATTAGAATGAATCATTAAACTGAGACAGGCCAAGCCACAGCGCAAGCTCTGAAGAAACTCTGAAAATCTGAAGATTAGTTAGTGCTTGAGGGATTAATGAGGCTCGAGGGACAATGGAGGGCTGGAGGAGCTCAGCATCAGGTCTGGGTCATCCGATTGCCAAAGAGTAACAGAAAGGATCGGCTGCCTCATTCTAAGTCTTCCGTTGCACCTTGCAGTTTCTCCCAGCAATGCCTTACCCAAACAATTAATCTGCAGCTCCTTTGTCTGCGCATGCCCCAAAGTATTCAGGAAGAGACCACAGAGCCTTTCTTCGAAGTGTGCTGAGAGCCGTTCTGTGCCAACAGGAGAGGAGTACAGTTTGCCATACAAGTAGCACACAGCAGCCTTTATAGCTTCGTTTGGGTACATCAAGCCCATCAACAGATGATCCACTAAATTACCTAGTGTAAGGAACAGAAATGGCAAACATTCACACCAATGAACTGACTTTTTAAAAGCACCAACCTACTTCCCTTGAAACTTCCAAAAGCCCACTGGACAGACCAGTGTATGGGGATTAATGAATGTCGCAGTTAGGTGATGCGCTCACCACCCTCTGTTCGTCTGAGCAGAGGGACAGCAACAAAGGGCTAGAGGAGCTTGCTGTTCACCGTATGAAGATCCATCATCCCAGCTCCCACAAACAGCTAAGCTTGGCTCACCAGACCTCCAAAGGCTGGACCAAGGAAAGGAAAACTAAATCTATGTTGCCTGTGAAGCAGACTCACAAACCCCAGTTCATGGAGGCTGTTTTTGCCAGGCTGGCTAAAAGCACAACAGCAAGCCTGCTATGAAGGTACTGACCTGCAGCCCAGCAGGCCTGAATGCTACCCCAGGTTCTGGACAGGCTTCTTGTGTGACCTTCATGAATTCACAGAGGGGAGCGCATGCATGCATATGTGTACTGGGGCTGTGAACACTACCCTTCAGTGGGCCACGACATGTTACTCACTGTGCTCTACCACCAGTAGATCAGCAAAGCCTGGGATGGCATCTGCCAGCTTGCCCAAGAGAGTGAATGTGGGCAGGCTGTTTCTCATGGTAGTTGCTTTGCACAGCTGTAAAGAAGACAGAGAAAGAAAACGTTTCACTGGCGAGGCCACAGTCCAAGGGCAGAAATGCACCCAAACCAGCAAGTTCTTGGTGATGCACAATCCTTCAGAATAGGATCTTTTCCTAAACTGGGTCCTCCTCACCATTTAGGATAAACCACAGTAAAACCCTGAACACACCACTAAGTCTCCAAAACGTCTTTTAATTAATTGAAGAAATCTCTTGCTTGTAATTCCTTTTTCCTGTCTCTCCCCTCCAGCTGTTACATGAGCAGATGAACCAGCTGAATTTCTCCCCACTTTCACTACTTCCCAATTTTTTGTACCCCATCACAAAATTAGGAATGAAGAAAGAAGAGTCCACGGCATGGGTTGGGAAAGCTCCTCATATCACTGAAACAGTAAGGAGGGAAAAGAAGAATGTGAGGAAGGCACACAGCTTCACAAGAGCATCATGAAGCCGTATGGCTGCAAGGCATCATAGGAACAACAGGAAAACCCCAGGGTAGACACCAACACTGCCAAAATCACAGCAGGGGAGCTGGCACTAGGACATCCCACTGCAGCAGAGGCTGCATCCCAGTGCACTAGCTGCACTTGTGCAGGGCCACTCATTCCCACCTCCTCAACATCTGAAAGATTGAAAGGAAAGGCAGGGAATACATCTTCACTGACCTCTTTTTGGCTTTCATCCAAAATGCAGAGTAAGTACTGCTCTGACTTGAGCTCCACTACAAGCCGCACCAGAACTAGGCACAAGAAACAGGATCAGTAATTCACACCCAAGAGCACTCACAATCCATCTTCCACAGGCCTTCAGCAGACCAGGGAGCAAAGAGCTTAGAAATTAAATGAGTACAGAGGTGCTGAGAGAGCAGAGTAACAGCATTCCCAGCACTATTACTTCTGATAGGCCAGCCAAGCTCTCTGCAGCAACATTAGAGCAGTCCTGTTCTAGCTGCACTACAAACCATGCATGGAAATGAACTGCAAGCAAACTGAGCACCAGGAGAACAGTAAACATAAGGAACCAGAAAGGGAAGGAAACAAAGCCCTATCTTAAAAGCATAAAAATTTCTGGTAATTGAATAGAGCAGCTTTCTACAGTAGGAAAATTGGCCTTTAAAAACGTATCTTTCCAGAGATGATATCAGAATGGAAATTGCTGAGTATCATTAGATGCAGACTGAGAGCTTCTCCAACTGCTACTGTGTGTGAGCTAACAGTGTAGCCTATCAGCCAGCCCTTCCCACTGCAGTTATCCCATATAACTTGACAGAAAGCAAGGTTCCCACCACCTTTGTGGCACTATTCACCTCCTTGGACCCAAGTAAGGGCTGTTATGCTTGGTTCAGTGCAACTTTATGAACTCTGTCTGCTCTGTCCTAATAAGAGCAATCAATGAGAAACTATGTTTAGCAGGCACTGGCTGCACATCACCTGGTGTTTCCCTAACAATATCTCAAGGGAGTTGCCTGATGCTGGCAGCCTGTCGCTGCTTCCATACACATACTAGTGGACCAGTTTCAGAAAGAACAGTTCCTCTTTCTGTATTTTTAGAACCTGTGCACCTGAATGTTCAGCAGATAAAATTTTGACAATAACCTCCTTACTGAGACACTGTGCTGAACATTGTTCCATAGTATTTGGTAAGGCTGTCTTGGATGTATCTTGCTGCCATGGCATGACTCATTTGCAAAATACACTCTTTTGATTTGTATTGTAGGAAAGCATCATAAAAAAAATACCAGAGACTTTTAGGTTCATTATCTCTTGGTGTATCCAGGGCAACACTGGAGGTTTATCTAGTAGACCTACTTTAGCTAGAGCTATGCATCTCAGCAGAGATATACCTTGGGACAGGTGATTTGTAGATGGTTTAATGGCCCTTTCTTGCCCAGCACTCTCAGAATCTCTAAAAACTTTCAAGAGTTAAGTAACATTAAGTTAAAATTCATCTGTTTGAGAGCATCCACTCCTCAACAGACTGGTAACATGACAGAAAGAATTCTCACCTTTTCAACACCATTTCAAGCAAGTGCCTGAAAACTGAACCCCCTCTGGAAGAAAGTGGTCATACCTCCTTTCATCTTTCATAGCTGTACAGGAGGAAATCATTGCATTGCTATTATCAATAGACTCAGCAGAGATGCCCAAGGTTAACTGGACTGCAGAGATTCCTTTGTCAGACCTGCAGGTGTTCCTTCAGATTTCAAATGAAGGACTGCTCCTAAAGAGGAACCTGCAGCCTGTGCAGGTAAATCCCAAATACTCTCTGTCCTGAGGAGAAAGCAGTAGATCCCAAAGCTCACTGAGCCTACAGGAAGATTTCCATTTGCTTTGAGACTTCAGTCAGGTCCAAAGATGCCAAAAATGAGACACTGTTTATGACTGTTATGCATCTGACGCTAAATTCATGGCACACACAGAACCTGTGAGAGAAATGCTAAATACTTAAATCCGCACACACTCTCCTGCCCCCAAATATTGGAACAGCCTGCTCACCACTGTTCCATTGATAGAAAATAGATGCTCTTCCCAATTCAAGCTGTGCAGAAGCTGAGCATCTCACTGTAGTTATCAGACAAGACAGAGCCTTCCCTCACTGTCAGTAATTGAGACGTGGCATCTGCCTCTCACCTTCCACAAGTAGGTCCAGGGCATAGCTGTCTTCCACAGTATGCAACATCCCTAAAAGATAAACCACAATCAGTCATGGAACTCATTCCTGTTTATGATCATCAGTGCTGCAATGCCTTCTTGTAAAAGGAGATGCAATTTTTTTTCAGAGCTGGTTTCTTTTCCCCACTTCACATGACACCAGTCTAACTTTTTCAGAGGAAGGTGTATACTCTCAGGGAGTATCACAAAAGGCACCTCCACAAGCAGGACACAGAGACATGAAGGCATTCTGTTCTCTTGCAATTTTTTTTATGTACTTTACAGTGAAGTCAATGGCTCCACCTATGTAAATAAATATGTAACTGCTACCATCACTGCATGTAACCTGTATTATCCATCTGAAACAACATTCCAGATTGACAGCCCAGCTGTCAGTTATTCTTTCTATATTCCATTCAGATCAATTACCACGAACAGTCTTCTCCCTCCACAATCCCTTGAAAATCCCAAATGTGAATATCAGGGTTAAAGCATATGGAAACTATTCCAATGTTAAATTGAACCTGAAGGCACCACTTCACAAGTCATTTGTACAACAAGAGCATAAGATTGTATATATTAAAATAAGCCACCGTCTCACACTACTACATCACAACAGTGAGAAACTATCTCCCAGTTCCTTCCAACTTCAGGTACCTACAGCAACAGGCATCTGGTTCAAACCCCCACTTCTGCCACACCAAACGACTTGTTTCAACATATCCAAACAAATTACCTCCCCTCCAGAGACTCCGTGACCTCTCAGAAATTTGACCAACTAAAGCAATGTTATGACATTGTAGGTGAAGAAATTACTTATTTCCTGCCTCATCTGCCTGACCCTCAGTAACTTCCTTACCCTTTGGAAAATATTTGCATACAGCATTAGTGAACATTGCAGTATTAGCTATATGAAATTGAGACTTACCTGAAATTCACCATCTTCTTATATGTAACCCTCCACACTACACCTTTGTTCTCAACCCTCTTTCTTCTGCCTGTGCTTAACCCAATATTCTCTCTCAAAAAATGAGTATTTTCTTCAATTTATTATTAATACTTCCTCCACAGCATTGCTCAGAGGGGTTCCCTCTTACACTCTTTCACCATATGATCCTTGGTTCATTCAAGATCTGTTCAAAATGTGCGTGTCATTGTAGACGCAAGTTTAGACTGGGGTTGCAACTGCTCTAGGAGCTACATCAAGTACAGTAAAATCCCAAAGCTGGCCCCAAACCATCCAATTCTTCTCAGAGAGAGAATTATTATTTAAAAGCAGACAAGAGCATTGAAATCCAAGCACAGCTTCCCTGTCTTCTCAGGTATTTGGTGTTACGGTCATACACTGTAGGACTGAATTGGCCATAAGCACCACTCCCTCCACATCTGTATAGGATTATGTGGGCAGGCAGTGATCCATAAAAATTTGTGCAATTAAGCAAACTAAACCTGCACAAGCATGTGTTTCTAACAAAACTGCTTCCAAAACATGCACAATGCTCTTCGTGCTGGGAAATCAACTGGGAAAACACTGAATTATTCAGTGTATTAAGGCAGGGGAAGGGGCTTGTAAGTCACTTTTACCCCAAAGAATGAGAATTATCTCTGATGTGCAAATGAGATCATGGAATTAAAGGAATCCAGTATATTTGCTCTTTGAAGGCAGTCACACTCATACCCATCTTCCTCCTCCTGCCTTACTATTCCCTCATTTAGACCATTATTTCTTCTCCATCAAGATTTTAGACCTTGCAAAGACCTTTCCCACAGCACTGCTATGCAAACAGAAACCAGTAAGAGATGTTCATGATCGCAGAGATTGTTACTGGAGATGCACTTTCTGACATCGTGCTGAACACTATTCTCCTGTGAGGCTGACCCACCAGAAAAAAAAGTAGGTATTACAGTCCTATGGCTACAAGGATTTCTACAAATGTAAACTGATGGTGTGAAAAAAACACTATGTAGATTTGTACCTGTAACACCTTTTTAAGCTCACACTTTCATTTCTGTGTGTAACTTCACACAATGCTGCAGTTCAGTAAGATGAGAAAGCACCAAGGCACAACACCACAATGGAAGGCATTCAGGGAAGAGACATATGCCAGGCACTCCCCATTCTCCAGACAGACTTTAGAGGATACATCAAGATACTCCGGAAAATTCTAAGATCTTTATGAACATGACAGTCCTGTTCCTTGGGTAATAAGGAACTTAATTAACCTATTCTAAATCAGATGACAGGCAGTCTTCCACAGGAAGAATAACATATCTAACAGAATGGTGGAAGTATGAAATTAGGTACCTCGATATTCTTTTGTATTTTTTTTTTTCTTCAAATGTAAAGAAGTTCCCACATATACACCTATTCAAGAAGGGTAACTGCCTTCTCCCTGCTGCTGCACTAGGCCGCAGCAGAGCCCTTACCCAAGAGAATTCCTATCAAATGCATGCAGATCCTCTCGTCCGGTGCCAGCAGCTGGACAACTGGCAGTGCCTGCCAGACCACGGCATCGTGGAGACGGGAGAGGACATGTTTCTTGCGCACCAGCTACAGAGCAGAAACAACAACCCGTCAGCCCTTAGGGCCCCGCCACCCCAGCGCTCCCACCGCCCTGGGGGAATGAGTGAGACCCGGCCCAAGAGCTGAGCGCCAGGGCGGCACACGGGGCCATGCGCCGTGCTGCACCTGGCCAACCCCCAGCCCCAAATTCCGCGTAGGAGAGGGGCAGCCGGGGTGCTGGCTGTGAGGGGCCGAGTCTGCGCGGCCGGCGGCAGAAGCC
>NW_020799092.1:3272366-3294089 GCF_003259725.1 Athene cunicularia | reverse complement strand
GGCGGGAGGACTCGGCATTCGGGTCCGGCACTTTGTCCCCGGCCCCGCTGTGCGCACCCCTCCTAGCCAAGGGGGCGGGAGCATGCGCTCGGCTGGCGGGAGAGCGGCCGGGGCCGGGCCGTAGCGGCGTGTGGGGACGGGCGGCGGAGCATCGCGGCGTGGGGTCACCCCCAGGAGCGTCTGCCTGGGCTGCAGCGAGGGGAGCTGAAGCAGTTGCAGTTGTGTCGGTGCCGGGCGTTAATGCCGCTTGTCGCTTCGTTGCTGTTCCACTACGCCATTGATGTTAACATCTGATACGTGTTCTTCTCGGGATTTCTTTAAAATTCGTGTTTGAGCTTGTTAATTTGTGCACTGAAATGCTTAATTTTATGTAGCAAGTACCTGAAGGCTGCCCTGTAAGTTCACTGCTGCTAGTTTGTGGGGTGTAAATTTGCCGCCTATGTGAGTAGGAGCTGTTCTACTTTGAATACGCGAAGAAACCCTCTTTAAAAATAAAATGCAGTTGGATTTCTAGTGCAGATCGGATGAGAATGGGGAGATGACTCCAGCACTCAATATATGTGAACACGATGCCTACGTACTGTTGTTGAGAACAAAACCCCCTTTGCTCCTGTTGTAAAGCTATTTACTTTTACCTTTCTTTAGAGTGAGGCAGAAGTGAATCCCAAAGCTTACCCCCTGGCTGATGCACAGCTCACCAAAACGCTATTGGATCTTGTGCAGCAATCCTGCAACTATAAGCAGCTACGCAAGGGAGCCAATGAAGGTGAGACCTGTCTGTTGCAACGTATGCTAGAAATCACAGCAAGGATTTTGTGAAAAGCTGTGGGTCTCCAGCTGTGGACTTCTAACTTTATGTAGATCTGGTTATTGCAGGTGTTTCCTTCTCTTAGCCTGTTTAAGCAATATTCAGGGGCAGAAATAACCTGTAATATTTTCAGCCTTTATATGCAGTTCTGGTAGATGCCCAGACTGTATTCCTGGTGCATGTCCTGTCATCATGTGTATTTTAATGGTGTGGCACTGGGATTATGACATGCCTAGCCAGTCATAAAAAGATTTGGGTTTGAGTGACCTCTGGAGGTCTCTAGTGCAGACTGCTCAGAGAGTGGCTCCCTTCACAGTTGGATCAGGTTGCCTGGGGCTTTGCCTTATCAAACTTGTAAAAAAAACCCAATTCATTAGGATAGAAACTCCATAATCTCTCAGGACCCATGTCCCTCTCATAAAGGGGGAGGGGGCATCTGTGGAATATAAAATTGCAGCATGTCCCCAGAATCTCCTTGAGGCAACAGTCACAGTCTGCAACTTGTCCTTTTTCCTGTGCACTCACGAGGACAGTATGGCTCTGTTTTCTTTGCATTCCCCTTGAAGCAGTAGAAGACAGCAGCTGCATCCCCCCTCACTCTCCTCTTCAGCCCTCTCTTCTCTAGGCCAAACAAAACCAGTCTCCCCTCATCCATGGTGTGCCTGCCCCAGCCCCGTACCCGCTAGCAGCCCTGGACAGGCCTTGCTCCCTTGTGTCCCCCTCTGCTGTGCTCAAGGGCAATGCTGGGCACAGTATCCCAGCTGCAACTCTGTGAATAAACCCCTCCCTGGCCCTATAGCTGCCATTTTCCATGGGCCTGTCCTCGTGCCACCACTAGATCTCCCTTCTTGTTCATGCCAATTTTAACATCTCCTAAAGTTGTCATTCACTAGAAAGACCTAGACTTACTCCTGAGTTTATTTTACAGCCACCAAAACACTGAACCGAGGGATAGCAGAGTTCATTGTGATGGCAGCAGATGCGGAGCCCTTGGAGATCATCCTGCACCTCCCTCTTCTCTGCGAAGACAAGAATGTACCGTATGTGTTTGTGCGCTCCAAGCAAGCCCTGGGCCGGGCTTGTGGTGTTTCCCGGCCTGTCATCGCCTGCTCCATCACCATCAAGGAGGGATCACAGCTAAAGCCTCAGATCCAGTCTGTCCAGCAAGCTATAGAAAGACTGTTGGTCTAAATGCCCATGAGTTTCAGTGTGTGTGGAATAGGAAAGTTGAAGTCGGGAGAGTTAATATCTAGTTTCAGTTGAGATTATAGTTTTTATATCAGTGTTTCATTTCAAAACGCCACATTTTTGTTTAATAATGGCTTAATTCTTGGTGTTTCTGCCTCTCCTCCTCCTTCTTTTCTATTATTCCACTCCCAACACATTCATTCTCACTGTATTACTTCTTGAAATGTGATTGTACAACTGTATTTCTTGTTTGAGGCTTAAAAGAAAGAAAAAAACATCCCCCCCTTATTTCCATATTTGCCTGCTCAGGCTTTTTTTAACCCACTCAGGAGCTTCCTCTGCATTGTAGTACTTCTGCTGAGCTTCAGCCTCTAACAGGTGTTTATGAATGGTTTAGTCTACTGACAACAAGGCGTGTCATTTCTCCACACAGTGTGTGCATGCTGATTGCTGGAGTTACTGCTTTAAGTGATGAAGCAGCGTAGACCATGCATAAGGCAGGCAACAGCCACTGTGTGGAAGTGAAGATCAGTACATACAGCACAACGCTTTCCTTGAAACCAAACAAGACTAAGAGGTGTACAGGGAGCACAAATCTTACGGTAGTGCACAAGGGGAAATCTCTTATCTCTCTTACTTTTAAATACTGACTTTGTAAGAAAAATAAAATTGCTGACAAAGCTAAACATAATTGTCATTCCCTTGGGGAAGCATTTGCAACTAACAGAAGTGTTCCTACTTGCAAAGCTAAACTGCTCAGAGATTGCCTAAAGGCTATGGCAGTGTAGTAAGCAGTTCATACTCCTGTGTTCTTTGTGTGGACTATTAATGAGCTTGGGCTTCCTGTGGTATTTAAGTCCAAAACAGGGTAGAGAACAGCCTGCTGTGGCTGACAAGTACCCTACATATCTCATGCTTTTAGGGAAGCTGCTGTACTGTAGTCATCTGATTGAAGATGAACTCTACGTCATAGCCAAGACAACAGAGAGCAAGTAATTTTTTCATATAAATCAACCTGTGTCTCAAGAAGAGAATGCTAGATGATCTCATGTTCTGGAAAAGTGTGATGCACCACCAGCATTCTGGATTAGTGATGGTTTTGTGGAGCTAGCTTTAGTTAAATGCATATTCTTTAACAACTCCACTTACTGCTCTGAGCAGAAGAGTCTAAACCACTGTATTGGAATGAGGCATGTCAAACCTGTCTTATGTTGCAGGATGCCAAAGCAAAGCTACTGTGGAAAGACCAACAGGTACAATACCAGAAGGGAAAATAAGTTCTGTAATGTTTTCACATAGGCACTAACTTCATACATTTATTAAGTACATCCCAAGCAGATGAAATCAGTTCATGAAAGACTGAAGACAAATTACATCTGTATATTTTTGTAAATGGCTGATAACAGTAGTATCCTTGCTGAGGTGAACTTAATACAAAAACTTGAGTCATTTGCATGAGGTTTAGAAAGGCTGCTGTTCCCTTCTAATGATGCTGACTGTTGAGCTAGTTGTGTTTAAAACCACAACTTTGTAAAAGATTTGCCCTGTTCCATGCCAAGACAGCTAATGTAAGACAAAGCACATAAGGAGCAGAAATAAAGGATTCTTGAGCAAGCAAAACTGTCTAATTTTCTGCTCTGAAGCCTTCCATCACCATTTTAAACTTCTGCCTGACATGATAGCCTGTTATAAAAACAAAGCCAGGAGGAAGATCTAATAACCTAAACCAAACATGCCACGATTATCGAAAGTCTGGAGTATGTTGTGCCTAGGGGTTTGCAAGCCAAACAAAAAGCTAACAAAGTCAAAGGGAAGGGGTGTGAAAGAGCCAATCGAATCTGGCAAATCGATAGTTACAGGACTGATACCACAGCCGGGGGTTTGGTTACTTGGGCCTTGCTTGGAGAAACCTGGTCTACCTGGGGCTGATGCGGTTCATCTGTCAGAGAAAGGGAAAAGCGTCTTCAGGCACAGGCTTGCCAGGCTGGTGGAGAGGGCCTTAAACTAGAGCTGCCAGGGAGGGGAGGCTCAATCTACCCCACTCCTACCAGCTTGATGCCAGTGCCAGCAATAGGTGTCCAAAGCCTGGAAGGGATCACAGGTCAGCAGGAGAGCACCTGAAGAGCAGTGCAAAAGAATTCCAGCCAGTATCAGCTTCATCCCAGCCCAACTTACACAAACAAACATAGCATGGAGAATAAACAAAAGGAGTTAAGAGACGTGCACTCCAGCAGGGCTAAAATCTTAGCATCACAGAGATGTGGTGGGATGGCTCCTATGACTGAAGCGTTGGAATGGAAGGATACAGGCTCTTCAGGAAGAATAAGCAGGGGAGACAAGGAGGGGGTGTCACCCTCTATGTCAGTGACCAGCTGGAATGCATGGAGCTCTGCCTGGGGATGGACAAGGAGCCGACCAAGAGTTTATGGGTCAGGATTAAAGGGAGGGTAGGGACAGGTGACATTATATAGGGGGTCCTCCACAGGCCACCTTACCAGGAAGACAGAGTGGATGAGGCACTCTATAGATACATAGGAGCAGCCTCATGTTCACTAGCCCAAATCCTCATGGGGAACTTCAACCACCCCAATATCTGTTGGAGGGACAACACAGCAGGGCATAAGCAATCCAGGAAGTTCCTGGAATGTGTTATTGATAACTTCCTTCAAGTGATAGAGGACCCAATAAGGAGAGATGCTATGCTGGACCTTGTTCTCACCAACAAGGAAGGGCTGATGGGGTGTATGAAGCTCAAGGGCAGCCTTAGCTGCAATAACCATGAAATGGCAGAGTTCAAGATCCTTGGGGCAGCAAGGAAGGTGCACAGCAAACTTGCCACCCTGGACTTTAGGAAAGCAGACTGGCTTCTTCAGGGATCTGCTTGGTGAAGTACCTGGAGGGAAGAGGGGCCCAATAAAGTTGGTTAATAGACAAGGATCACCTTGTCCAAGCTCAGGAGTGATGCATTCTGACAAGAAGTCAGGCAGAAATGCCAGGAGGCCTGCATGGATGAACAGCATCCTGGACAAGCTCAAACACAAAAAGGAACCCTGCAGAGGGTGGAAGCAAGGACAAGCAGCCTGGGAGGAATACAAAAAAATTGTCTGAGCAGCCAGGGATCAGGTTAGGAAGGCCAAAGCCCTGGTAGAATTAAAACTGGCCAGGGGTGTCATGGGCAAGAAGAAAAGCCGCTATAGGTATGTTGGTGATAAAAGGAAGATTAGGGAAAATGTGGGCCCTCTCCAGAGGAAACAGACCTGGTTACCTGGGACATGGAGAAGGCTGAGGTACTCAACTTTCTTTGCCTCAGTCTTCATGGGCTCAAGCCACACTGCCCAAGTTGCAGAAGGCAAAGGTAGGAACTGGGAGAATGAAGAACCACCACCCACTGTAGGAGATCAGGTCTGAGACCATCTGAGGAAACTGAAGGTGCACAAGTCTATGGGACCCGATGAGATGCATCTGTGGGTTCTGAGGGAACGGGAGGATGAAGTGGCTAAGCCACTACCCATCGTATTTGAGAAGTTGTGTCAGCCCAGTGAAGTTCCCGCTGACTGGAAAAGGGGAAACAACCCCCATTTTTAAAAAGGAAAAAAATGATGATGCAGGGAACTACAGGCCAAGCAGTCACATCTCTGTGCCCAAGACCATGGAGTGGATCCTCCTGGAACTATGCTAGGGCACCTGGAAAATAAGGAGGTGATTGGTGACAGCCAGCATGGCTTCACTAAGGGCAAATCATGCCTGACAGATTTGGTGGCCTTGTACAACAGGGTTACAGTGCTGGTAGATAAGGGAAGAGCAACTGACATCACCTACCTAGACTTGTGCAAAGCATGTGACACTGTCCCACACAACATCTTTGTCTCTAAATTGGAGAGACATGGATTTGATGGACAGACCACTCGGCGGGTAAGGAATTGGCTGGATGGTCGCACTCAGAGTTGCAGGCAATGGCTCAGTGTCCAATGGGAAAGCACTGACAAGTGGCATTTCTCAGGAGTCGGTGTTGGGACCAGCACTGTTTAACATCTTTGTTGGTGACACGGACAGTGGCATTGAGTCCACCCTCAGCAAGTTGGCTGACACCACCAAGCTGTGTGGTGTGGTCGACACACCAGCAGGAAGGGATGTGCCACCCAGAGGGACCTGGACAGGCTGGAGAGGTGGGCCTGTGCAAACCTCATAAAGTTCAACAAGGCCAAGTGCAAGGTCCTGCACATGGGTTGGGGCAATCCTCAGTATCGATACTAGCTGGGGGATGAGTTGATTGAGAGCAGCTCTGAGGAGGACTTGAGGGTGTTGGTTGATGAGAAGCTCAACATGCCCCAGCACTGTGCGCTCGCAGCCAAGAAAGCCAACCGCATCCTGGGCTGCATCAAGAGCAGTGTGCCTAGCAGGTCAAGGGAGGCGATTCTTCCCCCCTACTCTGCTCTCATGAGACCTCACCTGGTGTACTGTGTCCAGCTCTGGTGCGCCAACATAAGGACATGAAATCTGTCAGAACAAGTCCAGAGAAGGGCCACAAAGATGATTGGGGGTCTGGAGCACCTCTCCTCAAAACAGGCTGAGAGAGCTGGGGTTGTTCAGCCTGGAAGAGGCAGCTCCTGGGAGACCTTACAGCAGCCTTTCAAAAGGGGGCCTACAAGAAGTCTGGGGAGTTTTTACAAGGGCATGTAGCGATTGAACAAGGGATAATGGCTTTAAACTGAAAAAGGGTAGATTTAGGTTAGATATAAGGAAGAAGTTTTTCACTGTGAGGGCAGTGAGACACTGGAACAGGTTGAGGATGCTCTTGGCCTGGTTCAACTGGGGCTTTGAGCAACCTGGTCTAGTGGAAGGTGTCCCTGCCCATGGCAGGAGAGTTGGATCTAGATGATCTTTAAGGTCCCTTCCAACCCAAACCATTCATTCGGGGAATAAAAATTCACAGAATTAAAGACAGTACAGTCTCACTATTTTATTGTGTTCAATTCAAGACTTGCTTAGACAAGCATTTACAGTAATTTCTTCACTAAAGGGGAAAATATATTGATTGCTTAGACAAATCTTTACTAAAAATTACTATAATGCAAGCTGATTGCAAGTATAATAGACTACGTAGCTTCAGTACTGCAGAGCTCAACGTGGGCTAGCTGTTCTTTCGAGAGGAGCTGCCGCGGTGGAAGTGAGCGGCATGCTGGCACAGCTAGGGTGGTCACAGTGCCAAGACAGTGGTCACAGCTGGCTCTGATACGTGTGACACACTACAGCACTGGCACTACCTTACTATACGACTTAATTCTTCAATGAGTTGCCTAATAGATTTTGTGCCAAACACAGGAATCCCTGAACACTAAAAACACTATGCAGACCAAAATGGATACCTCATGTATGCCATGTCTGTACTCAGTAGAAAGTTACAGTTAGCTAAACAATTAGTACTGTTTCCTAGAGCAAGGGCAATGACAATTTATTGGTTTTGGCCACCTTGCCAAAGGTGGGGCATGCCAGTAGTGGAAGTTTAAAACCCAAAAGAGCCCCAGATGCAGCCTCCATAACTATGTTTAAAAAAATAAAAATACTGAACATAACAGTCTACTCTTCACAACTTGCTGTTTTTCTATTTTTAAAGCACAGAAGCCTGCACAATAGCCTGACCTGTACTCTCTACAGAGGTGGAACATCTCAGTAATTTAACTGGAGTAAATACTTGCAGCCTTTCAGGGAACATGACTTTTTCCTTTTTTCCCCTTTTTTAAATTATCTTTTGCTATTACCATTTAAAAAGGGAAGACCTGGCTGTGCAGCTGTGTGAAGCACTGGCTTTTTGCCCAAAGGATTGGCTACTGCTTCCCAGTAATGATTTTCTCCTTTATGATCTGTTGTTAATCTTTATAACACCGATGGTGGAAAAGAACCCAATTTGATTACAAGTACCGATACTGACTGGCTGTTGGGGGAGTAGGAGAGTAATACACCACATTTATACCCTCTGATAGCACGCAGACTTGACCTGCTGCTTGAATTCATGTGGTGCCATTAACACATTCTGTTTTCTTATTCACGTGGAAGTGAGTTTCACAGTATGACACAAAGATGGTATAGCCAGTGTTGCAAAGTAAGAAATCCAAAATCACTTTTATTAAGAAACCAGGAAGGCACAACTGTGTTCACTTGCAGTGGATGACCTGAGTTAGCAGGGAATTTAATTCTGCCTTTGGCTACTGTGAACAGAATCCAACTTTGCAGAGATGTTTCACAACTAAGAGTAAAAGGTTTCTCCACTGCTATATTCAGCAACATTTAGTTGCCTTCTCCTCCAAAGCAAGCTTAAACAGACACAGTATCCACATAAGACAACCAAAATTTTAAGCAGATGGAAGTCAACTAGAGCCTTCCACTCCTGCTTAGTGCTCATTAAAGTATTCAGTTAATGCATCCAAGAGCTCTTGCTTCTTCCCCCCTCCCTTCAGCCCATAAAACCTGCATGCATCCTTCAGAACAGGTACAGTGAGCTTGCCTAGAGTGCCCTTCTGCACATGACTCCGCAGCTCATCTTTTGAGACTTCTATCTTAGGCCTCTTCTCAGTTTGACTATCAGAAGCTAGAAAGATAAATTTTAGATTACCAAGATTTTTAAAAGTTTCTTAATAGAAAGACATCAGCATTTCTTATAGCATAATTAGCGGCTGCTAGCACACGGCACTTTAACAGCTACCTACATATTCACAGACCTAGTTTCCACATTTTGTTTTAAGAAGTAGGTGCCACTCACTATGTAAATCATGTAGTATTTCATTGATAAGAGTGATCTCAAACTCAAGTACGAAACTTTGTGTTCTGATGGGAAGATCACCTTCGAATGAAACTTTTAAGGAATTCTCATTGAGACAGCAGAATGCAATGAGACAGCTAATTGACACTCCTACTCTATGCAGAGTTTCATAGACTCCCAAACTCTGTGTGTACTTCAGTATTGCTTTGACATTTAGCCCTAAAGATGCCCATCTTGGACTTGCTAAACTGCCCATGCATAAAAGTCAGCTTCTTCACCAACACAAACTGAGAGCATAAACAATTTTACTACTGTCATAAAACCCAGTTATTAAAAAGTGGTTTTAAAAAAATAAAATATTGCAATAAATTTACCCATATTTCTTCCTATACTTTACTATGTAGTTTCCAGCAGTTCTCCAACTGGATACCAATATCCTCTACTCCCTAAGAATCACCATTGGATATAAATCCACTTCATTGTGGAGATGAGTAAAGGTAGTTGTTGCACAAGTGGCTTCTTTAAACTATGAGAGAAACTGAAAACACAAAACCTTCCAAACAGAATAGACACCATGTTGTACGTCTGCACCCTCAATACTTACCTAGTTTTCGCTTTACTGCCTTCCCATCAGGATTGTAGTCAGGGGGATAAACCAGCTGCTTAAACTCCTCCACTAGGTTGCCCAGCCTGCGGTTCATCTCTTCAGCCTTTGGCACTGGCAAAAGAGGAAGATATTCCCTCTCAAAACAGAGTGATCACAGGAAAGTCTAAACAAGGCCATCACCAGATACAATTGTGCTTCTGTAATAGCTAGCATGCAAGCATCTTGCAAGCATGCAAAATGCAGAGACCTATGTTATGGTATTTACATATGAGAAATTTACAAACTCCTGGTAATATCAAGAGTTTGTATTATACATATGTAATGGACTCCCACATATCCCTGAACACGAAATATACATGAGCAGAACTGACATGGTGGAGGTAATTCAGAAGATCTCCTACCTGGTTGCACTGTTATCCAGGTCTAATCTCAGACACATAAAATACAACAGGTTACTTACTATCTAAGACAGCAAGCAGTTTGAGGCAGAAAAGCTTCTTTCTGTCATGTATTTTTATGGTATCTAGCATAGGGACCTAGACTATTTATTAGGTATCACTTCAGAAGAGACAGTAAGTCTAGCACTATTCCTGGAGTACAACATAATTTTAAAAAAGGAACTTCCCTTCAGCAGTAGGTTTCTATCCTTTGACAAGATATTCTTATACAGAAACTCTCACAGCCACAAGGTGGCATCATTGCCTCCTAACAGAACAATTCTCTAAGTAATTCTGCTCCTTTATCAGACTGAAATATTAGACTCTTGAAGAGAGGAATTTCAGAGAAAACATTTGTCATCATAGAAAAAAGGTAATTTGATTTTAATTTTGGAGGGTAAAGTGAACAATTTTTCCTTTATCTTAAAAGTGACAGCATTAGAAAGCAAGTGTTCAGTATTTCAGAATGGACACCCAGAATTCTACATCTTGGAACTGCACACAACTGAAATATTTTTTAAGACATTTGTGTTTGTAGTAGCACATCTCTGACTTAGAACAAAGTCAAGAGCCCCTTACCCCACCTCCCTTTGCGCCCACCAATAATTCTCACTTGTAAGATCCTCAGCTTGTTCTGGTTCCATCATATCCAGTGCCAAAGCCTCCAGATTCCTGAAGTGCTGCTGCAAAACTGGGTTCTCAAAGCTGTCAGTCCTGTCAAGAATCCCCCAAAATGTCAATGCATGCTGCCAAGATGACAGACAAGACACAAGATCTGCCACCAATCTACTTCAAAGTAAAACTTTCCTTTCCCACACAACAATCCATCTCATCAGAAGAACTGCTTTTCCTCTTTTCAATTTACCTGCTGAATCACTATCCCATCATGCATCAATAACATTTAAAAGCTGTGTGAGACTTAGAAAGCTGTACAAGACAAATGGAGGCAGTGCCATTCTACTTTAATACCAGTTATGCTATTTTCTACATACCTAGAAAAAAATCTCCCACAAGAGCACTTCATAAAATTTATCCTATCTATAATGAAAAAGGCCTAACTTATTCTCTCTAAAGTGCTCTAATTTAAATGATCCAGGTCTGATTTGCAATAGGCTGGCAGAACCACAATAAAATGTGATACCTCTACAACAAATGACAACAGCCCAGAGAACAAGAGCAATTCTATGAAGAACTACAGAACGTGCTACATACTGCATGTGGTGCATAGGTATTCAGAATAATTAAGGTTTGGACAAAGCTACTGCAAAGGGAAGCAATTTGCATCAAAACCCCATCTTGTGGACACCACAGCTGAACAACATATGCAACAGAACAAGCAATAGAGTTGTGCTTTCTTCCCTGTGGTATCCCCTCACATGTACACTGTTTACCTCCATGTACCTGTATTTAAACCGGAGTTTTTGAATTATTTCTTTCATTTTGTCCACCTGCTCCCGACTGGCTGGCACCTTTTCTGTAAAATCAACATTTCGTTTGTCATCTGCGTATGGTAAGAAAATGACGTGGAAACCTACACAGAAGAGAATGAGCGAGAGAACAGTTATATAGAACCGTGGCCTCAAACCAGTAATTTATGGGAAAGACCAAGATGCTTATTATGTAGGTCTGATGACTCTAAAGTAGCTAGTTATTTTGTTGTAAACAACAGCAATCCATAATACTTCCTAGTATCTACAGCATGACAGTCAATCCCAATCTCAATGTATGTAACCAAAATCATTAATGGCTTTTTGAAAAAGATTCAAACTAAATGCTTAAGTAACAGCTGGATACTTGTGACTTGTTTTTTATGCAGGAGATCAGCTTGTCCATCTTCCCCATCTCTCATGGATATAAGCTTGAAAAAGGCTTGTTTGAAAACTAAGTTAATGCCCACGTGTTATTTCTGAAATGCTTTACTTTGTACACAAGCAGCATTATTTCCCTACTTTACATCCTCCCAGAACAGGACTTTCCAGTTAAAGAGGTGAGAAAATGCAAAAGAGCAAGATTCTGCCTTTGCTCCCTAAGCATTCTCCACTCAGCTGATAAAGTGTGAGGCTCAGTATGTGAGATTATTTATTTAATACTTTAAAATGTATCCAAGGACAATAAAATTCAGTGAAAGACATTGTCTAGTGAGCAAACAGAAAAAAGCGCTTTTAAATTTTAGGTCAGTTACTTGAATCTGCTAAAAAGATGTAGAAGGCAGGGAAAATATTGTAGCCGTTATACCTGAGCAAGCGTTGATGCAACTGGGGTTTTAAAAGTAAGGTTCATCAGATGCTTACAATGACAAAACTGAAGAAAAGAGATGTTGGAAAGCACTATCCTCAGTTTTAAGGGGAGCAGCACTGAGAATATTCTCACAGGATGCTATTATGCTGACTGCATCCAACCACGCAGGGAAAGGCAGCACCTCTTTCCATACCTGGAGGAGCTATCTGCACTTTCTGCTCATCCACCTCTTCTTCCTGAGGAACCAGAGCCACAAAGCGAGGAGGAGTGTTCTGGCGGGCGGTGTATCTGCACAGTGCCATCACCTCCCTCTCCAAGCATTTCATCAATAAGGCATTAAATAGTGTTGTACTCCCTGCAAAGTAAAGACTGTATTGGTCAGATTGACAGCTTTGCTCTTTTGTTCAGGAACGTAACCCTAGATGTTACAGTTTCAAAACCTGTGACTTCTTTGAAAGGCTTGTAATATTGCAGAGGTAAAAAGCAACTTTTGGAAGGTGAAGCCCTCAAAAATGACAGTGTTAGTGTCTCTCCTGATCAGAGCAGTGAGAGTTCTGGTGAAAGAAATGAAATCACTAGCATCTGAGCAATGAAACACAGTTGACAATTGGAAACAGCTACCTACAAAGCGTCTTTCTGGTCTGGTGGGACATCACAGTAGCAGCATATCACAGGATCTTTTGCAGAAGTAACAGACTAAGAATTCAGATTACAATATTCCTCGAGGCACCTATTTGCTTTGTTTTTTACCACATACTGTGGTCAGGAAAAGACTGACATATAAGTAAGGTGTTTGATTTAGGAAACTGCTAAGCTGGAGAAGGTAGTGTAAAGGTTCTTCTTTAGTCAGACACTACAAAGCATCTAGTCACAACTCAGCCTTCTTTATCCACCAGTAGATTGAGGAGCTGGTGATAGATTAATACTATATTTCTAGATAAGAAGACTTACATATACACGCATAAAAAGGGGAGAAAAAGCAGTCCTAAGCATCCTCTCCTCTCTTTACGAGACCATAAAGTGCTGTTAATTCAACCATACTTCCCAAGTATTGTGTTTCCACTCCTAGCTGATACAGACTTGAAAACAGCAATTATCTTCACTGGTTTGGGGGTTGTTTTTTGTTTGGTTGCGTTTTTATTAACCACGTTCACCTTCCCATCAGATGCTAGGATCCTTCACTTTCATAGATGGCAAAACCAAATATTTTGGGACTATATCTGCATAATTATTAGCTGATTGTCATGATTGATGAAACATGAAGCCCAATCAGCTCCTCTGATATTGAAGAAAACAAGAATTAACTATAGCTGAGAGGAGCAGTAATAGTTAATTCCATCCTTTGTAACATTAGCAAGTTTTCAAATTAGACAAAGATTTTACACTCAATGATTTCCACTCAAACACACTATGATTTGGCTGGCTACCCTAATGCAAAACGGTGAATCTCCTCTTGTCATCTTTACTTACCACTTACTAGGGACTCCTCAGGATAGATGAACTGGGAGGGCTTGATATGGTGGTGCTGTTTTAGCATTGAAAGCGGTTTGAAGCCAATGAGAAACAAGCCCGGAGAACCAAATCGTTTTAATTCTTCTGTTTCCTCTTTCTCCAGCACAATCTGGCGGTTTCCATATGTCTAAACCAGGGAAGAGCAGATAGTAGTGCTGCCAGCATAAAAAGAATTGCAGGGGGTGGGGGTGCAGGCACAGAATGCAATTGCTGTCTTCCACTACTGAAAAGAGGGTTATCAGACAAGAGAAAGCAACCTCTCATAATCAGCACACACTGAAATGGCAAGTCGCAGTCTGTGACCATTATCCCAAGGGAAATTCCACCTGGACATTAGCAAAATGCACTTTCCTAAGACAATGTTAAGCCCTGGCACAGACAGGCTGTCACATCTCATCCCTGAAGTTCTTCAGAGCGGTTCCAAACAAACCCTAAGTGACCTGATCTGGTTTTGTAAGTCTTGCTCTGGGCTGGGTTGGAATAGACATTTTCAGAGGTCCTGTCTGATTCTAATCTTGCTTCAGCAACGCACATCAGCTACCTACTCCTGACAGAAACAGTGACTACGAAACAACGCTTCTGAAGCATCATTCATACATGACAAAAATGAAAATATATTGTAGTCCAGCTGCTGAAGTTAAACATCAGGGCTTAATGCTCAGCTTTCTGTTCATCTCCTGTCTTTATTTCAAGAGTCACAAAATCATCTAGGTTGGAAAAGGCCTTGAAGATCATCTAGTCCAACCATTAATCTAATAATGACCATTCTCAACTACAACAGATCCCTCAGCTCTATGTCAACCTGACTCTTAAACCCCTCCATGGATGGGGACTCCACCACTGCCCTGGACAGCCCATTCCAACACCTCACAACCCGTTCTGTAAAGAAATGCTTCCTAATATCCAGTCTAAACCTTCCCTGGCACAACCTGAGGCCATTCCTTCTTGTCCTATCACTTGTTACTTGGTTAAAGAGACTCATCCCCAGCTCTCTGCAACCTCCTTTCAGGTAGCTGTAGAGGGCGATGAGGTCTCCCCTCAGCCTCCTCCCCTCCATACTAAACACCCCCAGTTCCCTCAGCTGCTCCTTACAACCTGTGCTCCAGACCCTGCACCAGCTTCGTTGCCCTACTCTGGACACGCTCGAGTCATTCAATGTCCTTTTTGTAGTGAGGGGCCCAAAACTGAACACAGGAATCGAGGTGCGGCCTCACCAGTGCCGAGTACAGGGGTAAGATCCCTTCCCTGTCCCTGCTGGCCACACTACTGCTGACACAAGCCAGGATGCCATTGGCCTTCTTGGCCACCTGGGCACACTGCTGGCTCCTGTTCAGCCAGCTGTCAATCAACACCCCCAGGTCCTTCTCTGACTGACAGCTCTCCAGCCACTCCTCCCCAAGCCTGTAGCGCTGCTGGGGGTTGTTGTGGCCCAAGTGCAGCCCCCGGCATTTGGCCTTATTGAAACTCCTGCAGTTGGCCTCAGCCCATGGCTCCAGCCTGTCCAGGTCTCTCTGCAGAGCCTCCCTACCCTCGAGCAGATCAACACTCCCACCCAGCTTGGTGTCATCTGCAACCTTATTGAGGGTGCACTCATTCCCCTCATCTAGATCATCAATAAAGATGTTAAACAGGAGTGGCCCCAAAACTGAGCCCTGGGGGACACCACTCGTGACCGGCCGCCAACTGAATTTAACTCCATTTACCACAACTCTTTGGACCTGGCCATACGGTCATTTTTTTACCCAGCAAAGTGTGTGCCCATCCAAGCCACAAACAGCCAGTTTCACCAGGAGAATGCTGGGAAACGGTGTCAAACACCTTACTAAAGATATAAATAAAAATAATATTTCATCTTAAGACAACAACTTTAAGAACAACTTTGGCATGGAAGGACATACAAAGTGCGCCTGTGACAACGCACCTAGCAACGGCATATCCTGCTTTGAAATAAGGCTGCGTGTGAAGAGAATGTAACATTCTATCTACATCAGCCAAACTATCAAGCAGGAAGGCAAACAAATAACAAAATAACAAAAAACAAAGGTAATGTGACTTTTTTGTTATTTGGAAAGGAGCTCCAACCCCTCTCCCATGATTCACACTTGTATATTTATTAAAATTGACAAAATGTGTTTCTAATAAATCAAAAAATAACACCAGCAGCAATAGCACAACCTGGTTCTGCCTTATAGAAAGTGACCTGTGTTCCTGAGTGTACTTCCACCAGCAGCTATGGTTTCCTCTTGACAGTTATGCCAGAGAAATAACCCACTCTCACTCTGCATGGCTTACAAAGTGACCAGGCTATCTCCAGGAGCATAGGGATGTCAAAATGTGTGCATCTGATCTTGAAATGTAAAGAAAAGCAGAAAGAGGATTGGCATCCTCCCCCCATCACAGAGACAGGAAAAAGAAGGCATATAATCAGTACGTTACCTGAGCCCTTTTTGTGTCACTAGGCAGAAGCAAGCTGCCTGTTTTTCCATTAAACATCCTTGTTTTTGTTTTAACTGGTTCATTAGTTTCCCGATAAAGCTTCACTGGATATGGTTTATAAGCTTTTTGAACAAGGTTGTAAACACCAACAGTAAGCGAAAGATCTTTGTTCAGATACAGATTTAACCTGTGTAATAAAGCAGATACAGACCTGAGACTTCTGAAAGATCACTTTCGCAAAAGTCATTCATCTCCACAGATAACTCATTTTCTCTGACCTCCTCCTATTCTCCTCCCCCAAAATCACATGTATCTCTGGAAACATACTATTACTTGAATCATAATCTCACTTGTATAAAAGCATTCTTGCAATGCTGTCACTTCTTGTCATAAAAATTATTTAAACACAAATAATTTACCATATTTCTTTCACCTTTTTTCACCCAAGCAGAGCACAGAACAAGTTCATAATTGGGCACCCCACTTGTGCTTAATGGAATGCAACCTCTGAGTTCCCACTGCCATTTATGCAGAGGCAAAATTCCCCAAAAGAACCACATCAATACAAACAACAGATTTAAGAAAAAAAAAAATCAGAAGTTAGAGATAAATTCAGTAGTAAAGGTTTAAAATTGGAGGTAATCTTCAAGCTCCGAGAGCAGAACAGTGAATTACTGTGACCGTTACTTCTTCTTCTCTATAAGGTATCACTGGTACAGGATTCTTCCTCCTCAATTATTAGAAAACTTGAGGAACATTCCCAGAAGAGGAAAATAAAGCTGTGAGCAGGAGCAAGAATGCCAGTGACAACAGATCAGGTTGGGATTTTTTTTTTTAATATATATTAAAAAAACACTAGGCTGTAAAGTTCATCCCTTGCTGTGCTTCCACATCATTCTGCCATGAACTCGCTCATTTAAAAAGCAACTGTTATAGAGTATGTCATTACAAAAATACTTTTGATCTGTTTTGTCAAAATCCCTTTAATCTCTCTGTAAGTATTTCTAATCAAGATCAGAAATATCATGGCTGTGTGAATCAACACCAAGTGCCCAGACAAGACTGGCCACATATAACTATTTAATAATATGCCAAAATACCTACCAGTGACACCGAGATAAAATTTTTCTAAGTTAACACTAGTAAGAAAAGCCTCACTTCAATAGGATTTCACTAGAAACTAACCATTTTACATGTTGCAGATTTTTTTGTATTTTACTTGGCAATGATGTAATTTCTTGAAAAATTATAATTTTTGGCCAAGCTCAATAGAGGAGAGGTCACACAGAGGAAAAAAGAAGGCCAAGCTTCACTCTCCACTCTTCTCATCCACCAAGGACAAATACCCTTGGAACCTATGGAAGAAACAGCAATCTTGAACTAAGGAAGTAACTGAGGAAGGTAAGCACTGATGCCTGTATAGACCACTCATTCCAGCAGAAGGAGGCGAGATCTAAAAATAATATCAGGTGCCTCCATTGAATGAAATATCGTTAAGTAGGCACAAACCTGACTAAAGTCCGTTTCTTGGTCTCCTTTGCTCGTACTTTCTTCATGAGATGTTCCAGTTTCCTTGACTCCTCAGGTTGGATCCCAAGGTCCTCATCCTCTGCTGTGTTTATGATATCCCTGTAGAACAAAGAGATATCAAAACCTCCAGGCTTCTTCAAGTGCATCAAGTCCAAGATGATACCTAGAAACAAAGTAAGAGATAGGAGGAGGATCACAGAAATGGCTTTTTTCTTACATCAGCATGTTTCTCAGCACTCGCAGATTTCTCTATCCAAGTAAAGAATTGAAGAATAAACTCCAAATTGTCATCTACACCAGATGTGAAAGTTTCTAGGGAAAGAGGCAAAAGGCATTCTTCAACTTCAGTCAAAACAATGTGGCATAGAAACCACCTCCTCCCTAAGAATCTGGACAGCATTGTGCATGAAATAGCTCTGACAAGCTCTTATAAAACATATAATCTTACATCAGGCATAGAGGGAAGTAATGAGTTCGGAAATTCCCCTTTCCCAGTTATAAGGGCTAATAGATCAAGGAAGCCTCACAGCTTCTAGATTCAGCACATCTGCTTAACTCCAAAACCAACGGTTATCTTAGCTACATAGTTGAACTAATGAAGCATTTGCTCTCTAGCCTCTGAGCTCAGGTTGCTGTTCTTCAGCTAATTCAAAATGGAGCCATTAAAGTAATTCTTCTTTTGTGTTAACTTAATGTCATTATTCCCTTCCTCGAAAACGGTGGAATAATGAAGTAGAGTTTTTTCCACAGCCCTTTCAAATTCTGATTTATGCTATCAGAGTAGAAAAAAAAATGCTAGAAAATGTTAGCTCTTGGATACTAGATTGGATAACAGATTTTCTAAATTAGATCAGATAGCAAATTTCTAATTTAGAAAGCTTCAGAAAGATTCCTCGGTTCTGATGATTTTTACATTCTTTTTCCATCACAATCTTGCAATGCAGTTAACATCTGTTGCAAGGATATGTCACTTTTATTCTGCCTGAAATTAAAGGAGAAAATAATGACCTGTGTCTCTCAGATCACCAGCTCTGGTCCTGGCCAGCTTGGCTTTAGCACTGTCATTGGCATGAGGGTCATCCTCATTGGTGAAGAGCATGATCCTTTTGTGGCTCAGTCTGACTCGGACATCACTGAAGAGATTAGAGCAGGCCCAGAGTGCTTCACCCAGAGAATAGTCAGCATTGTGGCCAAAGGTCTCACGGAAAAGCACTCGTCCTTCGTCTCCCCTGTATTGGTCCAGCTCCAGAACACGCTTTGCACCTAAGGGGGATAACAGCATCCACATGCATTAGAAAAAAGTACCACAAACTCTTCCTAAATATGCACCAAGGGTCCCTTGCAGCTGATATCTGAGTAATGTCCCCTACCAGACCTCTGTGGCAGTGCCCTTCCAACACCTGGCCAAGAAAATTGTTCAGCATAGCCTCACATTTGCAATATAGCACACTGGTTAACACTTGAGAGCACCTGCTAGGCCAAGAAGACACAAAGTTCCCTGGCACCAATGCAGGACCTTTCCTGTTGGAGAAAGGAAACAGGCAGAGATTGAAGTATTGCAAACCCTCTACAGTGAAAGGACAAGTTTTCAGTAGAAAAGGCAGCAAATGCAGCCGCCGCAGAGACACGGCAGACTGTTGCGCCACTGGAGAAAGGAGAGAAGCCTAAAATACATCCTGCATCTCCATGGCTCATTGGGAAGGTGGGTAATTCCTCCTGCTCCCTTGCCACTGGTGTCAGAGAATCAACCTAGATGTCAGATGCAGCCCACAGATCACCACGTGGAGCACAGCAACATTCACGGCAGATGTTGACAGCCCTTCTAAAGCTCTGCAGATTACTCCAGCCCAACTGTGACTGCTTTTTCCACCTGACAAACAGCAAATTCTGTTTTCTCCCATAATGCCACAGAGACAAGTTTTCGTTTTTCAGTTACTGCATTCTGCAGAGCTGCTTCCTTCACTCAAATTCTATAGCACTTTTGAAATCTCATCTGAAAATGTCTTCCCCCTTCATTTACTATTTTAATCTCCTCAGCTGTCTCTTAATTAATAAGCATAAGTTCATAATTATAATTATGTACTACATAATAACCAACTATAGTATTTCTTGCTTCTCTAGACAACACTGCTCTCTGGGGGCAGCAAATATACAGTTCTCTTCCTTTTTAACAACACCCACCTTTCTCCTGCACTGTCTTTATCAGGATGGCAAAGCTACTGCCTCTAATGCAGGGAAAAGTGCAAGCAGAGAAGGAGGAGGAAAAAGGATGAGTGAGAAGCCTAAGCCACTTGCTGTCAGAAAGGGAGAACTACCTCAGGCAGCCTTGTCAGGTCCCTGTTGTAATTAATTCTGAAACTAGGACAAGGCACAGTTCTTTCAAAAGGATCCCATGTGTTATTAAACCCGCACCTCCTAGTTAAGAAAATTAAATCAAACCTCCTCAGAGATAAAGGCTGCTATTAACAGCCAGTAAATAAAATCCCCCCCTGACAAGACCCTCCGCTGTCAGAGAAGGCAGCACTAGAATGCGTTCTTTGCACTCCTACTACCTTCTCCAATTCAGCAACTGGCATTCGTTATCGAGCAGATGCTTGGTAATTCCAGGAAATTCTAAGAAAATGAAAGAGCTAAATTCCAGAATTGCAAAACTTGGTATGAAAATAAGAGATGGAACACTCCAACCAGGTTAACATACTGGACAACCCATTCTAGCTGACCCCACTTAAGCAGGAGAATTGGACGAGATGACTTCCAGAAATCCCATCCAACCTCAACCATTCTGTGATATTCTACATGAACTGGAATCTGCAGTGCATTAGCATGTACATGCACTTTTCTGAAGCACGGCAGACATGTGATGGCTTTCAAGAATTCTGTTGAAATCTTCTTAGGTTTAGCAGACAGCAAGTGAAAGACCATGTTAAAATAGAAGACATAGGAAAGGGATCTGAACAAAATATAAGAGAAAAAGCTAAGTTCCTATTAAGTTTCTAAGCTTTTAATAAATTTCTAAATCTATATCCCCCCGACACATCTCAGCAACAGGAACTTTTTTATCTTATAGCTCTCTGTTTTCAGAGATGAGTTACTGACAATGCTACTTCACAGACTTCCTTATTCCATCTTTATACATAACCTTCATATCACTTTACTGCCTTTACCTGGATTGTCCAGCTCCTGAAGAACATAGATGTGCTTGAAATCTGCCAAGTTCTTGTTCTTTTCTGTACCATAGAATACAACACTTAACAGGTCCCTGTCACTGCTAATAATTTTGCTGGTATATACATTTCGGATGCACTGAAAAAAAAAATGCACACAGGTCAAAATATGAAGAAAAGCACTTGCAGTAAGGGTGCAAAAGTTGTCTTTGGCAATTAGCAGTTCATACAAGTAGACTCTACAACTGTAGTAGAACTGTAACAAACGCTTTAAGCTAAATTTCAACAGAAAAAAAATGGGATCTTGTTTTTTTGAGAGATCTTTTCCAGTACACAGCCTTAGATATTTTTTCATTACCACTCCTTTTCTACGAGTAAGATCAATTAAATAAACATTTCTTAAATACACCACCCTGAATGCGGATTAATTGCTCATTCTATAAACATTTCTCTCACCAAACTCTGGACACAGCCCCTCAGGCTGCAGGTCTTTCCAAACCCACAGCCATTCAGCAATCTGCGCTGCTCCAGGCTCACAGTGACCTCACACCAACGGCCCAGGCGGAGCGACGACCCGGTAGCCACACCGACAGCGGGGCCGAGGGCGATCCCCGGAGGGCCTGCGACCCACTCCGAGGCTCCCCGAGCAGCCTTACCTGGATGGTCATGTCAAAGGGAGTCATTTCGTCCCCGACGGCCTCAAACATGGCCTTGGAAGCATCGACTAAGAAAATGAGGCTGTCCCGACCCGAGAACCTGTAGTCCGCTACGGAAAGGGGGGAAAGCTGTTTTAGCAGCGGTCCCCTCGGCCCGCTGACCCCCGAGGACAGCGGGCGCCGGGCTGCCCTCCGTGAGGGGGCAGTGGGCCCTTACCGACCGCCTCCGTCCCCTCGTCCTGCTGCTGCTGCTCGTCCTCCTCCTCCTCCTCCGGCCGCTCGCTCCGGTAATAGGACACCCACTCCGACATGGCTCCCAGCTCGGCGCCAAGCCCAGCGGCCGCGGAACCGCCGGCGGAGGGGGCGGGGCGGCTCCCGCCCGCTCTTACC
>NW_020799092.1:3251086-3272316 GCF_003259725.1 Athene cunicularia | reverse complement strand
GCACGGGGGTCGCCCTTTCCTCTTCCCCTCCGTTTCCCGGCGCCCGGCGAGTGTCTGCCAGGGCTCCGGGTGCCGCCTAGCGGCCGTGCCCGCAGCCCCATCCTCATGGAGGAACCGCTGGTCCTGCACCCCGTGAAGCTCTATGTCTACGACCTGTCCAAGGGCATGGCCCGGCGCCTCAGCCCCCTCATGCTGGGTAAGAGCACGGCAGGGGCACTGGCACCGGCCACCTCCGTGCGGGGCCCGGCCCGGCATTCCTCTCCCGCCGCCGCCGCCTCCCGGGGGCTTGTGTACCCCCCACGGCCCGGCCTCGCCGCGCCAGTAAACGGGGACGAAATCATCCCCCCCCTTCAGCCCTGGGGGTAGCTTTTTCCCACCTGGTATCACTGTCCCGAGGGAACGACCCTCTGGGGAAGGGCTCCCTGAGGGCAGGGGCTCGACCGCTGCGCGCGGTGGCTGGTGGCTGAAGCCCGACTTGCCAGTGCGCAGGCCTGGCTCGCGTGCCCCGTGCGTGGGAACAATGTGGGGTTCAGCTGCGGCATCCCTGTCTCCGCTGTCAGCGGAACGAGCTTTGTCAGTGAGGCAGCTCCCGATGAACAGAGTCTAGCCTCGTTTCCCCCATCTGACCTTTGCCGCTTCGTTGGCGTTATTTACTAAAAGCTAATTAAAACTATTAGCCGCTGAAGTGAGGGAAGGCTCAGTTTCCGAACCCCTGACTGTTGTGACGCCTTGGCAGGAAGGCTAAACTGGAAGAAAGCTGCCTGCTATTTGCAAGGTTATTGAGTTCAGATAGCTCCATGTTGTGGTAAGGCTGGACTGGTCTAGGCGTTGGGTGGCTTGTGGTGTGCAGCTAGCCACCTTCTCCTTCCAGGGAGTTTGTAAAAGTTTGTTGTATGCCTCATCAAGAACATGTGCGTTTCGTACTGAACCTTGGGATGGGGATGCAGAGGAAACTTAGGTTTTGCTTTAAGTTTTGGAAATAGGAATTAGGAACCCAGTGAGAGAGTGGTTTATACTTGTTACATGTAGACTCTGGCCTGCATCAGACCATCAGTCTATGTGAGATGAGACTTCTCCACAGGCTCAGTGTCTGAACAGATGGCTCTGTGTAATCTTGTTTTACAATTTGTTGGCATTCAATTCGCTCCTCTGTCCTATGAGATTCTGTGCTTTCCTGCAACTTAAAATAAAAGTCCAAATAATTCTTAGCATGAGGTTTCACATACGTCAACAGTAGCTTGCGAAGTATTACAGAGATCATATGTGATGTGCTCTGTTAGCCAGACAGCCACAGCAGCTTGGGGAGATGTGCATTTCCTGCACTGCATAACCTCAAAACTTTTTGTGTGGTCAGAGTCGCTTCTGTTATAGCCCTCAGGGAAGTAACTTTTCACCTGTTAGTTCATAATAGCCATGTTTTATCTTGTGCTAAGAGTTATAAATCTGAAGACAGAAATTACATGTGTGCCTGATTTACCTGTGTTTGAGGTGAGCATATTTTAACAAGTCTTATTTCAAAGCATTGGTCCAAGACTTGTACAGAAATAGGTTGTTACTACATGAATCTCCATGCCAACCTTCACATAGGTTGAGTGAAAGCTTTTTAACTCTCTTCTTACCCAGAAAGTCAATCTTGGGATCTTGTAGCTTTCTGAATTTCCACATAAAAAGACTTAGTGCATGACTTCATTTTTGGTGCATTTAATGCTATCCAAACAATGACTTTAAAACTTTGTGCTTGTGATACAGTTTGGTGCTGAATTTCTAGGAGTCTGAGCAACAAAAAGGAAAACTTTAAAAATCTGAACACGTCTCTTGGTAGTGTGGGAAGTATTGCTCACTAGTACTGCCTAGTAACTAGCCAAGATCAGACATGTTTGTGGAACAGGGCCAAGTAGGCCTGCATGGTCACAGTGACAATGCAGACTGCAGAATACTTGTGATTATGTGGATCCAGCGACTGGATAGTCTGTAAGATAGATTACTGTTTGTTCCTTTTTTATTTCAAGTTAAGTATCTTTTGTGCGTTTACACTCAGCTCTGTTATACCTCCACATTATTTTAGAAACCTTCCCAAGAGCAGAGAGGTAGGGAGAATATTCCTCTTGCCTCATGTACACACCCGTTTTTCTGTGAATAACAACAAAAACTATTGCTGCTTTCAGATAGTCAATAGCTATTTTTCTTTTTTTTTTTTTTTTTTTTTTTTTTTTTTTTTTTGGTCAGTGATATTCATAAACTGTACATCATCACAGAAAGTCACAGAAATTGAAGAGGAAAGGATTTTTTACATGATTTAGTGCTAAACATTTGTCACCTTTACTTATGGTATTATTTGCGTAGGTGCCAAGTTTGATTGAAACAGGGCTTTTGCTTTGAGCGATAATTCTGTAATATCACCTATATTGAAATACATGTGTGTTAGAGAGAAGAAACAAATACGGTAATTAATTGTGCCAGAATCCTAGCGTGCTTGAAAACAGCAGCTCAGGTCGCCCTGCTAGAGGGGAATGAGTCCCTTTCTTATGGGGTTGACCCCTGGAAAAGCATCACCACATGGTGTCTTCAGTTATTCTAATAAGATCTAGAGGTATTATGGATTATGTCAGTACAGCATTCAAGGATCAGCTCTCACCACTAAATGTTATCCTGACTTTTTCAGTATCAGTTCTCTCCATTGTCGCTGAATGATGAACCTGGAAGGCAGAGCTCATAACAGGCTTTAGGGTGACTTAATCATGCCCTTTGGGCATGTCTTCACTTTTCTTGGCAAGTTTACTCTTTTTCTACCCAGACTACTTTTCTTCTTACTTTTCTGTGAATTTCCTGTAATTTTTCAGTGCAAAATTTCTATTCTAAAGTATACATGAGCAAATATTGTAGTTCAATTGCCTTTGATATCATTTGTTTCATTTTTGTGTGCTGCTGTTCTGCGTACACCTTCTCTACAGGTATTGCTCCCCCTCGCTTCCCTATTCTCAGTCTGTGAGACTATATTTGCCTGTTGTCCAGCTACATGATCTAATAATAATAAATGTTAACTTGAATGCACTGAGATTTCTGTTTTTAAGACAGAAACCATAATCCACCTGATTTTGTGGAGGGTAGAGAGGAAACAGAACAGTTCAGCTTGCAGTGCTGATTTTGAAGTGGATATCCAAAGACAGATAAATCTTTAAGAAAGATTTAAATCCTATGGTCTTTAAATCCTTATGGGCTTAAAGAAAAAAAGTCTTGCAGCTCTCAAGGTTCTCCTGTCTTGTAACTGCGGTTGTTGCTCATGTGACTCGCAGAATGGGCAGGAGCCTAGTTTACCACAGTAGTTTTGGCTTGGTGTATGAGTTGATTGGGTGTATGTACCTGTTGAAATTTTTGCATGGTGCATTCAGCTGTAGGGATTTAACAACCCAGAAGGAATCTGAGAGAAAGGTAACTGCTGAAAGGAGGTACCTTCTGCTTTATTCCTTTTTTGCAGACCCAGTGCATTACTCTGCCTCTCCTCCACACATCCTGAAGAGTTTTGAAGTGCTCCAGTGTGAGATTCCATCAGCTTTGCTCCAGAGCATTTGCTAGGGATTTAAAGAAAATCAAGTGCATTACTCTCCCTCAGTCTAGCCTACTTCTTGGTCTCTCTAGGTACCTCAAGGAGAAGGGAATTGAAGCAGGCTCCTCCCTCCCATTAGTTTTTTTGCTTCAGTTGAGCCCCCTGCGTAGCGCATAGGAAAAAGTGCTTGAGTAATAAGGATAATTTTCAATTTGAAAAGGGCATGAATCTTAATGGATTGGCCTGAGGAAATTACAATATGTAAAGCACTGCTAGAAATATCCATGCTGGGCAACCAGATTATATTGTTTCCAGTTCCACAGGAGACCAGTTCACTACTTGTTGGGGGTCTTTTAGGGTCTTCTGGGGCTTCCTATTATTTCTTTACTGCTTGGGAATGGGTGGTGTTCTTGCACTGAGGAATGGATGGCCTAAGCTCTGAATGGAGCACATTTATGTGCCCATCTTCTCATGTAATTCCTTCATGTTTCGAAATTCTTCTGTCCTTCAGTCTAATATTTTGGATTAATATACAAACACCACTTTCATTTGATATTTAAAATGCACAGGAACAAATTACATCATGTGGCCCTCAAGATGTAACAAATTAACTGTGCTAGTGAAATAGATTGGTGAGCGTCTAATCTCCCTTCAACTTGGTGTTCCAGATAAATCCAAGCTTGGAAGTAATCCCGTTTGATTGTATTCTAAAATTATACAGGCTTGCTTGCTTCTTTCAAAATACCCTTGTATTCTAACAATTACAGTCTCCTGAGTCAGTTGTACAACAAACAAATCTAACTACTTCATTCTCCACATTCCTGTGACTAAGCTGAGGGTCTTGGAATTGTTTAACACATTTGAATGTTGTATTTTTCTCATAGGTTTCTGGCTCATATAAGCACCATGAACGTATTTGAGCTATGAATGTTATAAAGAAAAATAACAGCGAATAAAAAAACTTGTTTGCTTGTCAGATGATACTCTGCCTCATTCAAGTAAAACAAATCTTTGAGATGCTTAAGCACACAGATCTGTGCTGAACTGGCATCCTATTCTGAGTTCTCATCGAGTATTTTCAGGAAAGATCCATATAAGCACCTCAGCAAGTGAAAAAACCAAACAACTAAACCCTTAAAGATCAGGTATGTGATCAGGTTTCCAAAGACTGACAAACTAGCACCCTAAACTCTTACAGCTACAACACATTAACTTTCATGTCCATGTTGGTGGTTGTGACAAATGCAAGGTAGTTTGACTTGTATTAGCTAGTAGTGGAAGCAGATCAAATTAAGTTGAATTGCTTCACGTTTACTTCAGCCTGAGCTGGCACACAGGCAATTATTGTGGGACAACTGATACCTGGTAACTCGACTCTGTGCACTAACTGTTGTATGGTTAAGTGTGTACATCTAAATTTGCAACACCCTTTCCTTCTCAGCAACTCTCTGCCCTTGAAGTATTCAAACTCTCTGAGCATCTTGCTATTTCTGTTTTACCTGGATGAACAGTAGACATTCAGGAGTGTAATCCCATCCGGACATTCCTGTTCTGCATTATATTCATGTGCATCATTTGGATTAGCTTTGCTGTAAGTATTGAGTGTAGGGTAATTCCTGTAATTTAAAGGCTTTGGTAGCAGTACTCGTGTATAGTTCTGCCCACACTGCAGCATGCCACAGGAGTTTGGAGTGTTTTGGTAAGGAGTGGAACAGCATGAAGCCTGATGATGTCTGCCAGTATCCCAGATGGTACTTGCAATCCCTTCTTCTAGACCACTCAGTTCATTACGGGATGTAATCTCTGTTGCACTGTAGGATGATTTGGGGAGGCTGGAGGCTTCCTAATAAGTTTGACCTGCTGTTTAAGCTGGACAGTGCTGCCCAAAACAGCTTTATTGGAAAGTGTCACTGCAAGGCCTGAGTACAGTTTGTGCCTTAGCACTGCTACAGCAGTACTGTGCTGATGTATTGCTACACTTGGGCAGCTGGCTGTGGAAACAGATCAGTGACAATCCTTGCTTCGTCATATTTTTGGGGCTGGTATGTGTACCGAGCCTTCAGAGGCTGAAAACAACATATTTTGTATATAGTGGACAATGTCCAGCAGAAGGCAAGACATAACTCGTTAGTGCAGGCTGCCCTGATTGCTTTACATGAACTTGTCAGAAGTGGCAGTAGTTGTGAGTGGTCACCTGTTCTGTGCAATGTCTGAGTTTGAGAGAAGGGCAAGAGTCACATAGGAGGATCTTCAGGAAGAAGATGATGGTATCCATGAATGTCTCTATAGAACCTTTTACATGATGCAGTTGACAGACAACACTGAGATTTGTGCTGAGCAGCAGGGAAGGTGCTGCCTAAGTTCCTCAGAAGCTGGTGGTCATTGACTTCTTCCTCTGTCAGTCAGTTTGGAGTTAGGATGGCAAAAGCCAACTGTGCAGCATGGGAAACTGCAGCAGCATACCGCAAATTCTTGATATTGGATGTCTCTGGGTGATGTGTATGTGGCCAATAATGCCACATTTCTTAGACATGGGATTTCCCCATAGTGTTGTCATTGGAGAGGCTTGCACTGCCTCTGAGCAAGCACAGTCCACCAGTGGCAGAAAGGGATTTTATTTTGTTTGCAGCAGGCTGCCTTACTGTCATCGGTGCTGCAGTTCTGACATGTTTTCCACAGTGCCAGCCTGGTTAATGTTTTGCAGCAGCCAAGCAAAAATAGCAGGTCAGCAGCTCTATTAAGATCATCAAAGCAGTGCTTGGCACAAACTGACCTAGCTGAGCAGCCTCAGACAGACCTGCCTTGTGAAGAAAGGCAGCTTCACTTGCCAAGAGCTGTTCTGTTATGGCCCTGGCAGTTGCTGCCTGTTGTTGGCTATGGATTTTGTGTGTGGCAGCCAGAGAGGAGTCCCCCAGGATTGGACTGCAGTCTAATGCAAAGTCTCTTTCCTGAATTCTGTTTGGGTTTTGTTCATACAATCAGAGAATTGCATTGGTGGAAAGGGACCTCTGGAGATCCTGCTCATGGTAGATCCAGTAAGAGCAGATTCTTCAGGGCCCTGGGTAGCTGAGTTCTGAGTATCTCCAAGAATGGAAATCTCCCATGCTTTCTAGACTCCTGCCCCAGTGTTTGACCACCTTCATGGTAATTTTTTTTTTCCTCTTCCTGAGTTGGGCTTTTCCCATTTTCTGACTAGAACCTGCTGCCTTTCATTGTACAGCTCTGAGTAGAACAAGGCTCCCTTTCCTCCATACCCATTGTATGGTTGTAGGCAGCAGTAGCCTTCTCTTCTTGAAGCTGAACAGACCAGTTCTCTCAGCTGCTCTTCAATATACAGCAAGCACTCCGGCCCAGTATGTCAGTGTCTTTTGTACTGGGGGGTTCCAAAAGTGCACAGAGCACTCCAGGTGTGGTTTCACAAGGGTTGAGTAGGGCAAAAGATTCACCTCCCTTGAGATGCTGGCTGCAGTCTTGCTGGAGTAGCGCGATGCAGCCTTTGCTGCAGTGATCTTTTCAAGTAGATATTGTAATTGCAATGAGGAGGTTCCCAGCAGCACCTGTGACTTTGTCAGCATCTGCTATAATTCTCACATTCTTGCACACAGAATCTAGGTGTATAGTGGCAACTTTGTGGAAAGCTTTCAACATTGTTTACTGGAAATGTGTATGACAGTACATATTAAGATGTTCTTCTTCCATTTAGCACACAAAAAGACAGATACAATTCTAGTACATGCTGCCTTTGAGACATTTTGTTTCTCTGCCTGAAGGATAAAGTTCAAGTTTCTAGTGGAAAACAGTGATTTATTGTAAACAAATGTGTAATAATTTAACGCAGAACACTAACTATGCAAAGCCAAGCAACAGAGCTTATCATAGGCCAGCTGCTAAAGTTAGGGCAGTGCGCTATGCCCTACCTCACATGTTGCTGATGAGCCTGCAGTGTCACTGGTTTCTGGCAGCTCTAGAGCACAAGGCAAAAGCTCTGATGGGGAAGGTATGGAACAAGGGCCAGAGTCTTGAGGAGCACAACAGTACAGAACGTGCTAAAGGGGCAGCAAATCCTCCTGAGATGTTGCCACACACTGCTCCACTTCTCTTATTGTTGCTACTATCTTCTGGCCTTCATCCTACTCCATGCCTACATTTCTGTGCGATGGATTGACAGTGAATATGCTTGCTGCCTGGCTGTGATCCATGTTACTGACAGATCAGTCCACCTACTTCAAAACTGTGTGCTTGCTTTGACTGATGTCTCTAATGTCAACACAGCCTTTTCCCTGCCTCCACTCTTACACAACCCTCATATGAAGCAAGCATCTATCTCTATGCCTATTTTGCTTCAGATTTGAGCAGAAAAAGTGTGGAATGTGGTAGTGACTTTTTATTCCTTACTTGGACATGTAAACATCCTTTTCTCAGTACTTGTGAAGGATTATCCTCATCAGTTTTGTTACTCTGTTTTACCTAGTCCTGATGACAGAAAGTTGCTTTTGCCCAAGAGAAAGAACTTGTGAAGAACTACTACTGCTTCAAAGTAGCATATTTACTCCTGGCATTCACAGACCAAAGCAGCCCTGTCAGAGGAATAAGACAGGATAAATACACCAAGACCCTCTGCTTATAGAAGGGGAAAGGCAATTCATCTGCCTCCCTGTAGACCTTTGATGCCCATGACACTGATCTAACTAAGGGCGCTTGGAGAATATCTTTCCACAGGACAGGTGGGACTGGGACAATGTACCCCCATCACTGTTACCACACCAGGTATTTTAGAAGCAGCTGGACACCAACAGGAGAAGAGTGACCCCTAACACTTCAGCAGAGAGGCCAGCATCCTGGAGGCTTGAAATACTGCTCTGTCAAGCTACTGTTTAGCTTTCGGCCCCTGCTATACTAACTGGGCCTCAGTGTATAATGTTCTGCCTCCTCTTTGGGAATCATAGGGGAAGAGCAAGGGAATGCAACTGAGCCAGCTTCATTTTTACCAAACTTTTTTTTTTTTAATGAGAGGAATCATTTATTGTTATTCTGAGCAACCAATTCCAGTCTTTGAAAAGCAGATGTAGTGCACTTTCAGCATCTGTGGGAATACAAGCAGGGTGGCTGATGGAATAGTTACTAGAGAGAGGAAAGGCTGATAGTGTGATGAGGGATATAGACAGATCTTAAGGTCAGTTAAGGCAGTGGCCCTCAAGATAGCTAAGAAAAGCCTGAATGTCACAAGCATTTGAATAAAACATTTTTAAAAAGACCACATCTGTGAGGCTGCATCTAAAGGAAGAAAATAATATCTAGACATAATGGCCCATAATTCAGGAAGCAAGGTCTGTGGCTAGCTTTGGGAAGTCTGAGGCTGGTGTGATGTAAACAGACAGTGTCCAAACCAGAGCAAAGCCTGTTGGCCAAAAGTTAACCCATCAGTGCTTTCTGAACAAATTTTTACTAGAACAGTGCCTCTCATGTTCAGGTGGTGTTTTTTTTATTGTTTCTACACTGATTTTTATCTGGCTTTGGGAAACCTGCAGATGTCTTCAGCAGATCATTGCATTCTGGTATCTAAAAGCTGAACAATAACAACAAACCATCTTGGAACAGATGCTGCTTGGGTATAAAGGATAATGGTGTGGGAAGTGGTCTGCCAGGGGAGAGCACTTATACATGGAGGCCGACTAAAAGGACTAGGAGCCTGCTGCAAGCAGAAGCTATAGTAGAAGAGCACTCAGTCTACTGCTTGGGTTCAGGAAAATACCAAATATTGGTATGCACACAGGTTTTCTGTTCTAAATCCAGTTTTCTGGGTGTTGTGCACTTTGGCTAATTACAGTTGTAGCACATCTGTCATAGCATGCAGTTGCTGCCCACAAGTTTATAAAGGGGTCCAATACTACCAGGGACCAAGCCTTTGGGTTATGATAGATAAAATAATTGAGCCTAGAGCAGTAACAACTGGTGACCCTTTGAAGAGAGGTTTGATCTTGAGATCCTACCATGAACACAGAGAGATTTGTTTCCCACTTCTAGGGAACTGGAAAAGCATTTCAGAAGGAATTTTTCTCTGAGGCACAATGATATCAGTTTAGTGGTGCCTGAAGCAAGTCCTTGCTGATGTGTTATACAGAACACACAATTTTATAACATGTATAACTTTCAACCCTGCACTCCTCCGTCCAACTCCCACTTAAACTGATAATTTTTTAAGGCCAGGGGGAGGGAGGGAAAGGAGGAAACCATGGAATAGATTATAGACTGTCACCACAGATCATATTTTCAAGTCAGATCTTTTCATTAGTTACTGGAAAAGAAAATTGAATACTCTGTGCTGGCTAACTGCCTGCAATTATGAAATCAGTGTAAAATTCAACTCTTCTGGCCCTGACTGAAGACTCTAATTTTAAGAAGAGGTTTCTTTTCCTGGTCTGTAGACACAAGCCCAAGAAAGGTAAGCACTGGCAGGATAAGATGGTGTTGCCATGTCTGCATGCAGGAGGAAAAAAGTACAGCAGTAGTGTGGATGGAGTAGTTAATTTGAAAGAAAGATATTCTGTTTCTTTAGAAGCAACTCTGGGATGAAATCTTTGGTATTACTGTCATGGTAAATTAATAAGCGTGGTTCCTAAGTGATTGACAAAATAGGCTGAAATCTGGAAAATACGTTGCTAATAACTCTTCTTTTCTCTGCATACAGGGAAACAGCTGGATGGCATCTGGTAAGTGACTAGATTTAAATTGTGTAATGTGTTAAACACTGTGTGGTGTAGGAAGTATTTTCAATGAGATTATGTATGCTTTAGATCTTAAGAACATTTTGGTGCTGAAGAGAGACCAAGGCACTCTCTGTTCCTGAATAACAGACTGACAGTAAGATGATGTATAGTCAGGTGCTGCTTAAACTTCTCCATTCAAAGCTCAGTGGACCCCATAAAAAAAAAAAAAAGCATTGGTAGTAGTTGTGTTTTAGCGCACTTGTACACTTTTTCAAGGATAGGATGTTGTCCTTGTCCCAAGCACTTTGCTAATTGCAAGCATGACTAAACATGAGAGTAAAGGAATAGGTGGGAAGAAGATATTACAGAATCAGGTGTTCTGGCATGTAAGAGCAGTGGCTACATTTGGTTACAAAACACTCTCCAGTTTAAGTCATATCAAAGGTTTTTTTAAAAAAAAAAAAAGGCCAAAAAACCCCTAAACCCTTGTCCATCTATTTTCCACTCTATTGATACATCTCCGGTGATTGTCTTGACTTTCATCTCAGTCAGCATCTGTCAGACATGCACTTCTGTCAGTGTGAGAGCAGGGCTAGTGCTCTCTATCTCTGTGACTTCACTGTCAACCCTTTAGCTGAAATAGGCTGCTGGAGATCTCGTGCTGGTGTGGAAGTTCCTCTTTTCCTATGTTCCTTCATGCTTGGGTACCTAGCTAAGCCTGTTCTTTCCCAACCACTTACAGAGTTACAGTAGGCTTGATAATGATTGCTTCCATATCCATTCATGTCCCAGCAGATCCTGTTCCTACTCACAGAAATGCATTTTTTCTTTCAGTTATTCTCTTCATGATGTCCTTGAGCCTGTAAATTAACCAGTAATTTATGTGCTAGGTTAAATATTTCCTTTTTCACCTGTTTTTTGTTCTCTGTGTCAGGCACACCTCCATAATAGTTCATAAGGATGAGTTCTTCTATGGCAGTAGAGGAATCTCCAGCTGTCCACCTGTAAGTTAAACTTATTTTTCTGATAATTTTATGATAGGGTTACCTGATCAGAATTGCTTGTGTCACTGTCTTTTAGAAAAGCACCAAGAGGCTTCTGAAATCAGCAAGATGTGGATGCTTGCCATGGTTGCCCAGGGCATCTAAGGAAAACGGAGCATGGACAGTGGGTTTAAGCCCCTCTAAATAGAGATTGGGGATTGCTTCTGCTGCTAGAGTCTGTCTATCCAAGATACCTTTTGCAGCTGCACTGCCAAAATGACACCTTGTCTAATTCTGTATTGATAGGTTTTACATGGAGACTTGGCAACTGAAGGCATCCTTTTTAAGATAAAAAAATAAAATTCATGATACTTTGTCAGACCTTTCTGTCCTTGGAGAGGCAAAACTGATCGGCCATTCTTCTAAAGCAGAATTTTGCCATAGCTTAGAGCTTTTAGCTCAAAGAGCTAAGTATACAAGCTGAAATGCAAGTTGCATGTTCCTCTTTCTCTGAGTGCAGAACAGGGGAGGCCAGTAGGGTTTTTTTGCTGGACAAACATACCAAAAGTTTTTCCTTTTGTGCCTGGACAAGCCACAATAGCTCTATTCAGTAGAGTCCTCCAAAGAATTAAATCTGTCCATTTAACATTGTCTTCTGGCTGTTAATTTTTACAGGGAGAGACAGTGCTTGGCCCCCCAGACTCAGTTGTTGACCTGGGGAATACTGAAGTCACAGAAGAAATTTTTCTGGAATATCTTTCCTCTTTAGGAGAATCTATGTTTCGGTAAGTAGCAGCTTGTACTATATATATAACCAAAAAAAGCCTTTAGGGGAAGGGGTGCAGAATGGAGGAAGGTATTACAAAACCATTTCTGCTCACAAAGGTTTGTCTGCTTAGTGTATTATTTGGTACTCTCCAAATAATGAGGCTAGAACTTATGCACCGATACACAAGGAGCTACTAGCTAGGCTGTGGCGTGCCAGCCTTGACCTAGGCTGGGAAAGCATTCTGCCACAAAGTCTTTCACACAGTTTTTTGTAAAATGGAATAATGCCTGAAATGCCTTTGAAAGAATCACCAGGGAAAACCAAGGCACTATATGAAATATTTCAGTAAATATTGCTTTGCCCCATGAAGTCATATATGAAACGTTGTAGTAAAGCTGCTAACTTTCAGATGAGTCAAAGCAAGGTCTTGACTGTTAAAGAGTCTATTCTACTTCCCACAAGAATAGAAAATGGTAGTATTCAGTGTTCTGGCTATATTTCAATGTCAGTAATTCCTGTGATTTCTCATTATTCCTTTTGTGTTTTGAATTGAAGAAAGCTGACCTTACTTACTCTCTAAAAACACATTGTATAAAGTCAGTGATATAAAGAGATACCATTTTCCGCCCTTATTTAATTGAATTTGAAGGTGAACTGATGTCTGTATTCTACCTATTCGCTTTAGAATTCTTTGTGGTGAAAAAAGTGCTAACGTAAGGAGGTGTTCCTCATCAGGCATCTAAGTTTTTCTGCTTGTTAGATTTATTGGTGAGTCTGTCTTTTTATGTTTCAATTCCTTTCCTGTGGCACAGAAGAGAGTCTTATAACTTCTTTGACCATAACTGCAACACCTTCAGTAATGAAGTGTCACAGTTCCTGACAGGAAGAAAAATCCCATCCTACATCACTGACCTTCCAGCTGAAGTTCTTGCCACGTGAGTATGGATGCCACTCCTCTCTGCAGTGTATTGCTTCATGCTTAAACACTTTACAGAGTCAGTAGTACCAGTTTTTGCTGTCTTTCCCTGACAACCAGCATAAGATTAAGGAGGGGATGCTATTTGCTTTACTTCAACACTTAGAACACTGTACGACAAGTGCTGAATGGCACTGGCATTGCTAAGATGACAGGAGAAGGTAGTTGTTCTGCCTTTAATTATTTTGTGATGTCACTTATATGTGAGCAGACAAGCATAGAAAGTTTCAGAAAATGGTGCCATTTTTTTTTAGCCTTAGGAAACCCATATTTCTTAAAGGTTGCTTCTCTTACTCTAAGTACCGTAACTGCTGTGGAGGTTTCAGCTTTGCTCATGAAGAGGCAGGGGAAATGTAACTTTAAAATTAACGCTGCAGTTTTAAAGCTAGGACTGGATGGAAAAAGAGGATATGAAAAGAGGAAATGAATTCCTGCCTGGTAGTTTAGCTCAACTTTTTTTTAACTTGGCTAGTGAGGAACCCAGTGGAATGATTTGAGCTCCATCATTTAGGTCTTATTTCTCATAACAATGGTATACCACGTTATTTGAGAGACACACGTCTTCTGCACTGGGCACTTACTGCTTCAGATCTCTCAAAATCAGCTAAAGTCTCTAACAGAGTGAGTCGTATTGAAAGATGAACCAGGTGCTACAGAATGCAGCAGAAATTATTCTACGAGTGTTGAACCATTGTCTTGTAAGGAAGCTAGAGGCTATTCTTCTAGTAGTCTTTAGTATTGATGTGGTACTTAACAGAGGACTGCAGTTGCATTACAGGGATTTCACTTGCATGCTTAAGTAGAATGAATTACTAAAAGCCAGTTTCAGACACAGTATTCCTACACCGGCAGTCTGGGCATGTTAGGACTCCAAACTAGCTTATATAAAATCATGTTTAAGATTCTTAGTTATGAACAAGAAGCTCTCTTTAATAGGTTAAATTAGTTTGCTTTAGTTTGTAGTGGAAGTCTGTTCTTCAAATTTCCTTCTACAATGCTGGTTTAATTGCTCTCTAGGAAGTGACTGCACTTCAGTAGTAAATGGGAGAAGTTGTTCAAGTAAGCTGTTTGAGATGTTTATTTCTTTACCTTCTCAGACCTTTTGGACAAGCTTTAAAGCCCCTTCTGGACTCCATCAAGATCCAGCCAGCCGGAGGAAATACCTTCAGCAGACATAATGGACAGAGCTAATGGGAGTGACCCAGTGTGCCCAGCCTTACCAGGCCTCTTCCTTTTTAAATGTGAATCTTCCAGATTTCTATTTTATAATTTCCATCAGAATTAACTCTACAGAAGTTACAATTTTTAAAATTTCCTAGGGAGAGGATCTATCAGGGTGCATGTAAGACCAAAGCTACCAAAAAGATTGCCATAATTTCTAATACTATTATACTAATTTATAAAAGCTGTCTTGTCAAGTGCTGAGTAACTCCTGTGCTGGTAAGTGGGAATTTATTCCAGGAGCATTTAAGGGCCCGTTACACAATTCAGAGTAAATAAGGGGATGTTCTAGCCATCCCTTGCAGGCTTGCATCTTTCTCCTGTCACTGCATATATTGGGGGGGTAGTCGCTGAAGTCTGTAGCAGAAAGACGTGGTATTGGTAGCCTAAGAAGTGAAGGTGTCCCAGGATTAGTCTTCTGCATATTTCATCGACATTATGTTATTTGCTCAGGGGAAAAGCTGAACTCATCAGATGAGAATATTTGCAGTGGCACAGCTGTGTGGGAAAGGTGATCAAGCTGGACTGTGTCAGTGTCACACTCAGAAGTTGAAACTTCCAGTAGGACTGTATGTGGGAAGGAGGCTGAAACTGAAGGTTACCAAGAGTCTGGTCATGCTAGATCCAAGAGTTATGGGAAAGAACCATCTGAAAGAACAGAATCTCATGAGCAGAAGTGGTGGAAACAGATTTTAAGTGAAAGTAAAATTAAGTGAAATGTTTCTTTTTCTCACATGTAAGCTTATCAGCAGATAGACAGAACCTTGTAAACTATGTATAAATCTTTACATAAGAGCTGGGTTTTTTTTCTTATAGAGCCAGAGTTACAGTAGTACAGTAAGGCAGGAATAGCATGGCAACTGCACAGTAACATAAGGTGGACCAATTCTGCCTTTAGTATCTAGTTGCAGACACAGTAGGAGTTCCAGCTTTCTTAGATCTTGCTGTCCTTTCCAAAGCAGTCAAATAACATCAGAGAGGGCTCTGCTTAAGTGTAAAAGAAAGAGTTGGTAGGTCTCCCTAGATGTAAAGAAAATAAGGAAGAGTAAAATTAAGCTTTTCTATGGAACAATGGAGTTTATTGGGATACATGCAGAAGCAGTCCTGTCCTTAAATTGCATCAATAATGCATCATCTTGTTTTATATTCTTACAGCTTTGCAGTTATTTGCGGTGGAAAAAGATTGGGGGAATGAAAGAATAGGCATACTGCTTTCTTTTCATGCATGTATGTACACTATTTTCCTGAACAATTTTGTAGCAGTTACATTGAGGAAGGAACACGATAAAGACATTGGACAAACCACAAAACATTGCTGATACTCCATAAATTGGAATGCTGCTGAAAAAGCATCTATGCAAATGTATAGCCCTTTGTCCAGTGAAAAGTATTGCTGCAAGTTAAGTCCTGCATCTCAAACTTGCTACACTGGAAACTTCACAGAATCATCTAGGCTGGTATTTTCCCAATTATTAGGCTTGGCATAAAGGACACAGCCAGCATAAAGATGAACCAATAACCAAATTATATTTGATACAAAAGGGTCAGTACATGGGTGAGTGCTGGGGGTACAAACAAGTCAGTCAGAATATACATAATCGACATCAATCCCACTGCCCCCAACAATGATACTACATGACCAACGATAGGTGGAATAAATGGTGAAATGCAGTTTCCCATAGAAGGGACAGGAGACAACCGAGTCAACAAGCCAAATACATAAGACCAAGGAAGCCACACACTGAATCTCTACACAGCCCACGTTTACAAAAGCCAGACCTGACTAGAGCCCAGTTCCAGGGAGGCAGGAGGTCCTTCCCCAACAGGGAACTCTGCAAAGTACATCCACCTCACAGACAGACACCACCCCTTCCTGTAAGTGGTCCCAGCTTTTATCCCCAAGTGGGACACCTGACCTTTGGTTACTTAATTTGGGACACCTGGGGCTCATTTACCCAATGGCTCTCCCTGCAAGGGCCGCACCCTGGAGGGAAACTTAAAGGCAAACTCACCGCCCCTTTGTGAAGGGCTGTGGGAATTACCTATATGTCAACCTTAATTTGGGGCTTGGGGTTGAAACCCCAGCATTTCAGCTGGAAAGGACCTTGAAGATCATCTAGTCCAACCATTAACCTAACACTGACAGCTCCCAACTACAACGGATCCCTCAGCTCTATGTCAACCCAACTCCAGGGATGGGGACTCCACCACTGCCCTGGGCAGCCCATTCCAACACCTCACAACCCGTTCTGTAAAGAAATGCTTCCTAATATCCAGTCTAAACCTTCCCTGGCACAACCTGAGGCCATTCCTTCTTGTCCTGTCACTTGTTACTTGGTTAAAGAGGCTCATCCCCAGCTCTCTGCACCCTCCTTTCAGGTAGCTGTAGAGGGCGATGAGGTCTCCCCTCAGCCGCTCCTCGTACAACCTGTGCTTCAGACCCTGCACCAGTTTCGTTGCCCTTCTCTGGACACGCTCGAGTCATTCAATGTCCTTTTTGTAGTGAGGGGCCCAAAACTGAACACAGGAATCGAGGTGCGGCCTCACCAGTGCCAAGTACAGGGGTAATATCCCTTCCCTGTCCCTGTTGGCCACGCTATTGCTGACACAAGCCAGGATGCCATTGGCCTTCTTGGCCACCTGGGCACACTGCTGGCTCCTGTTCAGCCGGCTGTCAATCAACACCCCCAGGTCCCTCTCTGACTGGCAGCTCTCCAGCCACTCCTCCCCAAGCCTGTAGCGCTGCTGGGGGTTGTTGTGGCCGATACCTAAAGGAGATGTCTTTCCTCTGTTGGGCTCTTTCAGAATAATACAGTTTTAAGTTTCTCATGCTGTTACTCAGTGTGGACATAATGGTTCATATTTTTAAGGGGGTGGAATGGAGGAAAACTGCAGGAAAATTCTCAAATACTTTGTTGCCCTGCACCTAGTGGAAATAGTGTACTGACTGTTTCTCAGTTTTGTGTGGACCTGCTCTCAGTGCACAGCACTGGTCATTACAGCCCACAACAGCTGTGGTTGTGTGTCTTTCAGCAAACTGACTTGAAATGTAGCTGCCTGTGGTGGAAGCACTGGTGCCATGGTTTCTGCCCCACACTCTTGCACAATGACAATATCCCCTATATGTCCACCACTTTAGAGGTCTTGAGCCTGGTTTCTGCTTGGCTGCCTACTTCAGGACTTTCTACAACCTCTCAGCAGGCAGGAAAGAAAAGGAAGATATTCACCCCATGCATTTTGCAATCTGCCTTTCACCTCCTGAGCAGCCCCTTTGCAGAGATAATGCTGTTTCTCTAAGGTCATTGGGTAAAATTTCACTCAGCCATATTCTGTTTGCAATAGCCAAGGAGCTCCTAGAGGGTCTCCTGGGGTCAGGACCTACCCTGTGTTTTGTGGCAAAAGAACTGTAGGAAGGAGTCCTGTTTGCTTGGTCTTACTGGGTAATGAGACCCCTGTACCCTGTGAGCCTCTTAGGAAACCCATTTTCTCCGAAGATGGTTATGTGCAAATTGCAGGACTGCACCCCCAACATTCCACCCAGCTGTACCTACTCATAGGAGCATAAACTAGACTGAGAAGTGTATGTAAGTGTATATATAGGTGATGAACTTCACCCAGCTGATTGACAAAGGGGCAGGGAAACTGAATTCCTGAAAGGGAACAGAACCCTTTTGCCCACACTTAGTATTCTGTCTTGTATTGTTGGGGTTCCCCCATGCCATTTAAAAATGTTAATAACATCTTTAGCCAGAAAGTGATGTTTTGATTTATCTGTTTTGTTTTTTTTTTTTTTCTATTACAATAAAAAGAAATACAGCAAGTTTTCCTGTTTGAATGTATGTGTCCACACAGCTGCCCAGCGAATGCAGATGACCCGAAGTAGTCGTCTTCACTCTGGTCTCAGCTGGAAGGTGCAAGATGAGAAACTGTCTGAGCAGTTTGTGCCAGGTACTGCTACTGGAAGTAGTAGCAGCTACTGCCCTGTGCTAGAACTGGTCACAGGCAATTTTCTTATTTAAGTTTTGGAAATTTTTCCTTCTGTATCACTGTGGTATTTTATCAAGACCACACTCCTAAGCTTGATACAGCTTGGGTGAGGTGAATGAAGACTGGACAGTAGGTGTTCTGTCAGCATGGGTTTTGTGCAGCCCTTGCTCATCTAAGTATGCAAGAATGAAATGTCTAATGTCGGCTGTTGAAGAAGAGGCCCAACAGAGCTTAAGCATAGGAAAAGGCTCAGCTTTTCCTGATTGTCTTAATGTTACTACTCTCAAAAGGAAAAAAGCACTTTTGAGAAGTAGACTTCATGCCTGGGTTCATCTGAAGCTGCAGAGGGGATATTAGTGAGGATTGTGTAGCACTGCCCATCATGCCTTTGCTGGTGGGCTGTTAAGGAGCAGGGGGAACACGTAGCTCTGGGGAAGAAATGAAGTCTGCTTGGTTTAGCCTTCTGAATGCTTATCAATGGCATCCAAATGATAAACCACACAGTTTACTGTTTGTATAACAGTCTGTAACGGTGTAATACAGAAAAGGGCTTGTAACAGAAGGGGGCTTTAACAAAGATTCATGGTTGTGGTTATTTCGGGCTGTTACTCAGATGTGGTAGTGGTTTGCTATCAAGTGCCAGTGCTAGCACCTCATAAAATACCTGGGAATACATAAAAGGAAAACCTTGGCCATAATGGCAGCCCCAGGCAGAGCGTAAGCCAGCACTCACAGCCACTTACCTTCTAAGCCTCAAACAAAATATTTGCTGTTGCTGCTAGTAACAGAGATTTTATTCATGACAACAGCTGCTGCCTATCCAAGCAGCAATCAAGAGAATGTATCGAGTGGTTTAAGTGCAAACTATTAAATAACCGAAACAGCCGCAGCAGCCCTGTTCTCAGAGCTAACCCAGATGAAGGAACACGCACAGCTGTATGCAGCTGCACTTCACTAAAAGGCAGGCTTGTGCTCTTGGGGAAACCAAGATGATACAAGTCCTCACTGGCTAATACTAAATGGCAGTCGGGGTAGTGGGAGAGGTATTTTGGCTTGAATAGAGTTCCTAAAGCAGCGTGACAAATAAGCTGGAAAAACCACAGAAGGTAGGTCAAGGTTTGGAAATCTCTCCTGGTAGCATAAACTCAGTGGCACTGTAGGACAGCAGAAATGTGAACGCTGACCTGTATTTCAGCAGACTTCCCAATTCTGGGAAGTGCCCCGAGGTGGCACTGCTGCCTTGTAGTGCCAGAATGCACCTGAGTCCAGGGAGGGCAGCTCCTGCGTTTGGGATATCCAAGAGTAATAATGCAACAGGCAAGGAGGAAGGTCTCACCCAGACAAGGCGGCTGCAGGTAGGAGCAGCCGGGAGACTAGACTATAGGGGCAACCTGAGTTATGACAAGAACCGAGTGCTGCTATAACACCCGGGCTTATGAAAAATAAAGGCTTGGATTTCTGAACCCCAGGAGTTCACCATGTATCTGACCCCATGGCTGTCTTTTGAGAGTCCTGGACATTAGCTGCGTGGGAGAGCAGCTCTTTGGCTTCTGGTAGTCAAGCAACCCAAATCCATGAAGGCATCTCTACCCACTCTTCAGCATGCCATACTTTGAAGTTGTGAATGTCCACACATTATCTATGTAATCACACCTAAACAGCCCTATAAATGAGCATAACCCTAAACTGAACTAAAAATTTAGTGCCAAATTGCATACTAAGCAGCTGGGTGCTGAGAAACCATTCTGGAAACTTCAATGCATCTGATAGAAGAGTCCAGCTTTCCAGAGGTGGGAGCTTATAACCATGGTCTGATCCAGAAGGCTCTAGAGGCCATGATTTTGCAAGAACATCAACACCAGGGCAAATACCACTTGTAATACCCATCCAAGACTATCTGACTTACTATTTTATGAGGGCAACTCATAGAAACAGTGAGGAAATAGCTATTCTGGTGATATTAACTGGTGGACAAAATGAATGCCTCCCCCAGTGAGTAGCTGAGGATGTTTCAGTAAACCTTGTCCAAGGTAATGGGACAGTGGTAAATTATTAACATTGTTTCTGTACCTTCCTCTTGCATTGGGTGGGAGCAGGAAAATCAAAACCATGAGCAAAAAACCAGAATCTGTGAAGCCACCAAAATGCTTTCTTTTGAGAGGAATCTGGTGAAGAACTAGGAAAACAGGTTGCACAATGTCCTGGAAGCAAAATACCGAGGAAAAACAATCAGACCATGAAAAAATCTCCCTCTAGTTCCAACCTAGCTCGGTACACTAAGCACCATCTGGGAAGAGAAGGCGAGCTCAGTGCTGAGCAAAATGCATTGAATGTTCCACATAGGTTGTTTCTGATGTCAGAAAACAATTGAGGAATTATTGTCAGAGACACAGCAGCCAGGCAGGCTGTCCACCGTTACATATCAGGCCAGCATAAGGTGGAGCCATATACATATGACCTGACCAGATGGTCTGATTAAATCCTAAATGACTGCTAAGCAGCTCAAAGTAAAAGCTACTGCAAGAAATAGATCTGACTTTGTGCAGAAGGGTGGAGGCTGAAAGCGGCACTTCTCCAGTGAAAATATTAGCTATTAACAGCATCCTATTAGAAATGCAAGGTGAGGCACAGGGACTGACAGGGCGAATGCATGCTGCTCCTGTCTCCTTCCTTAGGACACAGAGACCCCCCCAGAGGACCTGAGCTTACCAGGTCGCTCAATCCAGACCCTTGGCCCCCAGATGCAGGGCGGCACCGCAGTAATAACAGGAAATGTGGAGAACCCACCACCACCACCGCACGCACACGCGAACTCCCAGGCCCTTCCTTGGGGCTCTAAAGCAAAGGATTTAACGAAAGGAGCTGAGGCGGGGAAGCCGTTCAAGACCAGCCATGTTAAGGCATCATTGGAGGGGCCTTCGGAGACTCGGAGGGTACAGATGATGGGTTGGTGGAGGGTCCCCCATGGCCGCGCTGGCCTCCCCAAGGCGCAGGTTCGTGCGGCGGCTGCCCGGGGAGGGCGGCGCGGGCGCCATCGCCTCCT
>NW_020799092.1:3229438-3251036 GCF_003259725.1 Athene cunicularia | reverse complement strand
CGGGGATGGCGGCGGCACGGGGTCGGGTGCTGTGCCTCTTCGACGTGGATGGGACCCTGACGCCGGCTCGGCAGGTAGCGAGGCACGGGGGCGCTGAGTTTCGACGGGAGAGTAGGGGGCCGAGGTCAGCGTGGCAGAGCTTGTCCTGCCGGCTGCGGCCTCACCCGCTGCTTCCCCTCCAGAAAATCGAGCCGGAGGTGGACGCATTCCTGCGGGAGCTGCGGGAGAGGGTGCACATCGGCGTGGTGGGAGGCTCCGACTATGCCAAGATAGCCGAGCAGCTGGGGGACGGGGATGAAGGTGAGACGCGGCCGACGAGGTCTCCCAGGTGTCACCTGTGTCCTAAATCTGACCCCAAGCCTGCCCTTTGGGTGGTCCGGCTGTGCCCGGGCGGGAGCCACCGCTCAGCTCCTGCTGCCTCTGCAGAAAGCAGGCAGGGATGCTCCAGCCCACGCTGCCGTCTCCGGTATCGGGTTTGTGCGAGCTTCATCTGGGCTCTGACAGCTTCCCCCCCAGCACAGCGGGTGGGAGGCCCTTGCAAATTTTGCCTCCCTGCCGCTCCAAGGTGCGGTCTTGGGGGGTTCCTCACTGTGTTCAAACAGGGACATGGGGTAGAGGAAGGGGTGGGAGGACGAGGGGGCAGCCCCCGCTCTCTCCGCCCTGTTTTCCTTCTCTGGCATGGATGCCAAGCACGGCTGAGCTTAGCCTCCTGCCGTGTTAGCAGAGGGAGGCTGAGAAATTCCCTGCTGAGGCTGATTGCTGAGTCGGCAGTGCTGTGTGCCGGGGTTGCAGGAGGGGCTGGAGTTAGATAACCAGTAACTGCATCACCCCAGCACCCTGGCAGTAGGGAGGGGAGGAGAGAGAGCAGAGTGACATGCACGTTGTTGAAAGCCTAACATTTTGGAGCCCTTATCTTTGTCCTGCCACTGATTCAGCCCGTGACCTCAGTCAGGTCGTTTCCCCCTTGTGCGTCAGTTCCCCACCTGTGAGGAGAAGATAATCTTCTTGCCCGCTTTACAGAGAACAAGGCGAGGAGGGTCCGTAGCCCTTTGCAGAGCATGGGAGATGGGGAAAGCTCAGTACTAAGGGACCAGGAGGATGTCTCGCTCAGTCCTGAGCCCAGTCCTTTTGGCCCCTTTTCCTAGGCAGTACTGATGTTTCCTCTTTTGTTTCCTCGCCTCTCAGTCATCGATAAGTTTGACTATGTCTTCGCAGAGAATGGCACGGTGCAATACAAGAATGGGCAGCTGGTCTCCAAGCAGGTATGTCCAGCTCCTCTTGCAGCCATGGCTCTACTTCCCCATCCCCATGCAACCCATGTGCCCTACATGCTGTGGGGAGCAGTGCCTGGCTCTGGGCAGGTGGGCAGTCTTTTCTTGTCTCCCCAGATGCTAGAATTGAATGTTCCACATCTCCTGATCATGTTCTCAGGTGGGCTTCCTGAGAGGTCTAGCTTCTTCCTCACTCCCTCCTTTCCTCCTGCAGGCCATTCAGGACCACCTGGGGGAAGAACTGCTGCAGGATCTAATCAACTTCTGTCTGAACTACATGGCGCTGCTGAAGCTGCCCAAGAAACGGTAACAGCCCAAGCCTGTGCAAATGGCAGTTATATCACTGATTTCTAGGGAGCTCTGGGTTCCAGAGCTCTCCTAAGGACAGCTAAGCAACTGACCTTGTCTTGCTTCAGGTTTTATCTTTCCCTGTGTAGGATCACTGTCCCACTGAGCCGGGCACTGTGGGCAAATAATGGGGGAGGGTCTTTTTTTCTGGAGAGTCTGCACTCTTTTGCCCCTTAGATTTTCTTCCTTGGGAAGCAGGGTACAGCCACTGTGTGCATCTCATTTAGGACAATGGTACCAGCTTGTTACTGGTCAGGGCATCAGCCATCACTGGTTGTATGAGTTTCCAAACAGACAAACAATGGCTCTTAAGATGGGAGGTCCAGCGCCTGAGCACACAATTTCACACTGTTTCTAACCCAGTGTTGCTTGATGCCACTGGTAATAGGGCTGGCTCTGCTCTGCCCCCAACCGTGTGTTCCTATCTGCTTCCCCCCATGAGATCCAGCAGTCACAGGCTGAGTTGGGTTCTCTGAAGGAAGACTAGGCCACTGTCAGGAAGGAAAAATGTAGCTTTCCGTTGGATCAGCTTGCCCTGTTATTACAGAAAGGAGAGAGAGGGAACAGATGGCACGAAGGTGGAAGAGGAGAGCAGGAGGACCTCTTTCAGAGGCAGCCTGCAGTTAAACCAGCCTGGGTGCAGGATCAAACCATCCCTCAGACCATGACTTCACAAACGTTTGAAGCAGATGTGAGCCAGCAGTGTTGTTGAAAGCAGTGGCTCTGCCCTTCTCTTTCCCCAGCTGGTTTATTCCTGCTCTCCCCTTGTGTTTGTACGGTGAACCCAAGCAGACAAGCTGTCTGGTTGAAATTAAACTGGTAAAGTTGATAAACTGTAATCCAGATTAGTTGCCTGATGTGAGTCACCATGTGGCAATACAAGGACCGGTGGGAGGGGCCAGGGTGGCTCTTTGTGACAGGACTGCTGGCTGAATGTGCCCCTGAAAGCGTGGTCTGGGACCCAGAACCCTCAAGGTTCTTTGGTTGCCTCATTGCTGTCTTGTTGCCCAACAGCCTGGTGAAGTTACAGCTCTCAAGTGCTTCTGTGGATTTAGGCTTATGGGATTTCTAGCAAAGCAAGGACTTTAACCCACATCTCCCAAGTCTTGGTCTGGGGCATGAGGCAACAAACCCTCAGTGCTGCAGAGATGCTGTTCCCAGACTGCAGGCATGGCTGCCCGTGTGTCTGTTCCCCATGATATTCTTCATTCTGTTACGAGACAGAAGGTGGAGAGTTTTTCCCCCAGACTCGGAGTGGTAACCACTTTATAGCAGAGAAACAGTGGGCAGGGCTGTGAGAGACATCAGAGAGTTAATGAGCTCAGGGCTTCTCAACTGGACAGAGAAGGGGAATTCCCTGCTCCAGCTAGGTTTCCACAAGAGGTTCAATCTCGTTTCAAATTGGCAGTGCTGCCATCCCTTGTTTCTGCCCCACCGGTGCTGGTACCTGTCTGACCCTTCGATGAGTTATCCCAAGGTAATAAGCAAACAGAACTAGCGGGGTTTATAGCAAAGAGAAAAGAAGGGAGCAGTTTTCTGCCAACTTAGTGCTTTGAATCATCCCACTGAGGAAGCAGCACCATAGTGATCCCAGTGTAAGGTTAAGGGTGGCACGCAGGAACAGGGTCCTGTCCATGCAAGCTTAGGTAAGAGCTGCAAAGGTGCAGGGGACAAGCAGGAGATACAAAGGCCCTGCAGATCCAACTTGATTTGTGTCCCATGAGGAGGTCCTGATTACTCATCAGCCTGCTGCCAGGCATCAACAGCGAGTTACGCTGACCTGTTCCATCACACTGTCCCAAGGTACTGCCAGCTTCACCCACTCAGTGTTTCTTAAAAGCCTCCAGGGGTGGAGATGCCACAGTGCCATCAAGCATTTGGTCCAGTCCAGGCAATAGCTGTCCCAGTTTTTACAACGTTAAAAAATGTTTTCTATCATCTCACCTAAGCTTATTGCTTCCAGCCTGTTCCCAGGGCACACAAGCACTGTTTATTCCTCTTCTCTTATGGTGTCTCTTTACAAAAAGTATGAGACCCTTGGAGACCTTAAACAGAACTATTGATGCCTGGAATCTGCCTGGCGTGAAGCACCCATGCGTGGGCATGGCCTCTCTCCTCCTGCATGTCTCTGCAGAGACTGCATGCCTCACTGAGCAGCCGTTCCCCTGGAAAGGTCTGTTTTTCTTTCCCTGCCTCAGTAACGTTGTGCCCTTCCCCACCCACAGAGGAACCTTCATTGAGTTTCGCAATGGGATGCTGAACATCTCCCCCATCGGAAGGAGCTGCACCCCAGAGGAGCGAATTGAGTTCTCCGAGCTGGACAAGGTACATAGGCCAGACTCGGGCTCATCCTCCCCTTTGCTGGTTTTGCACCACTGCAGATCTTGTGTCTTACCTGCTTCTCCCCATCCCAAGGGGAGGGAGGCCGGCCCCAAGCTGTGCACCAGGCCAACACATGCAGCAAGGTGGAGACAGGTCTGGGGTCAGAAAACCCAAGGAGAGACACAGATGAATGGAAGAATTTGACTTCATTGGGGACCACTGATTCAATGTGGTGGCCAGCAGGATTCCTTGTGGGAGAACGCCAGGGAATAAGTTATTTATTAACAGGGTGTCTCCTTGTTTACAGTAACCAAAGATAGAATTGCACTGAAAACCTCAGAGAAACCTAAACTTCTCAGGTTGCACCACCCCTCCAGGCTGGCCCAGCAGCTGTTCTCTCTCCCACTCCCCCAGCCCCAACAGAGCTGGAACTAATGGGCCTTCCAGACTGGGAGGGCAACAGCACATCTCTTGGACAGATCTCTGGAGTGCTTAGCTCATACCCCAGGCAGTTTCTGCCTGGGGGAGGGGGTGAGTCTTGGGGCCAAGTGACTTCAAGACTTTGCAAGATTTTGTAAGCAAAGCTGGAGACTTTTGGTTATGAACAGGGTTTCTGGGAAATTGGAGCAGTTGGACTTCAGTGACGAGGAATGACTGGGATCTGCTCTTCCCAGGAGCATCCTGGAGCTGCCCTGAGCTGGTGGCTTTTTATTCAGACACTGGGCAGGACTGATGAAAGCTGGCTAAACGGTGCTACACTGGGGGCAGGTGGGAAGGGGGAATGTGATAAGCCAGAGTTGCCCAGCAGTCAGCTATATGGTGGCTTTTGGTAAGCTGTCAACACCTAATTATTCAAACCCTCCTTCCTTCCCTTTCTTCCTTCTCTGCAGAAAGAGAGGATCCGGGAGAAGTTTGTGGCAGCCTTGCAGAGGGAGTTCGCTGGCAAAGGCCTACGTTTTTCTCGAGGTGAGCAGAGGGGGCTTCCGTGGCTTTACTCTGTTTCCCATAAAATGCTAGTAAGAGGAGTGGGAGTCCTGGCTGTTCCCTCTGGGTGCCTGGATACCCCAGTAAGAGCAGAAGGAGCTTCTGTTCCTGGAGAGCCATCGTGGGGGCGTCACATTGGCATTCATGGCAGGGTGATGGCAGAGAATAAACCAAACTGTGCTGCAGATTTGCCTCCCTGGGAATCAGCCAGGCAGGCAGGTTTCTGTCCTGTGATGATATCTCTGCCTTAATTCCAGTTAGCTCTGCGGAGCTCCTCCCTGCCCAGGAGGTCTGTCCTGGCTAAAATATCAGCAACAAGGTGGCTAGCAGGGGTCCAGGCACATGCAGTCCTCTGGGAATGCTGTGGTGTAAGGGAGACAGGAGCCTCATTTATGTCTTGGCTCTGGGGTATTGGGAGGGCTGGCTATGAGGGAAACATCTTTCCTCCCGGAGGAAGAGCTGTCAGGAGGCAGGGAGTTTGCAGCTCCATGCTATGGCCTTTTGCAGGGTCACTTCTTGGGGTGAACATAAGCTCTTACAGCCAGCTTACTGAAGGTGAGGAACCAAAGGAGGGGCTTGAGCAATCCTGGAGGTCTGTCTGGGACAGGGAAGAATATGAGGGTGTGTAAGTGGTGGGGCTGAAGCAGAGAGGTGGGTATGTGTGAGATAAGAAGGTAAAATGCAAAGGGCAAGGGGTGATGAGGCTAGGAGGCAGCAGGTGACACCCCACTCTTGCACCCAGTGTGGGCCAATACCAAGGGTGTTCCCCTCTTGTCCTCCAAGGGCTTTCCTCCTGAGACCCTCCCCTTGCCTTCAGAACCCTGCCAGGGGCATCCTGTGCTGCCCATAGCACTGATGCACACTGTTTGTCACAGCAGAGAAAGACAAGGTCCCCGCTGCGGTGCCCCTGCAGGCATGGGGGATGAGAGCAGAACAATGGGCCTTTCTCCTCTGAGTTTGGGAAGCCGCCATGAAGAGCCCAGGCCTATTGCATAAAAGCATGAAGATGAGGGGAGCTGTGGGCCCGCTGCTCCTCCACAAAGAAAATGTGGGGTGTCTCAGGTCAGGCATCCAAAACCAGGGACACATGGAATTGAGCTTTTCTGCCAAGCTGGCTCCGTGTGCCCTGTCCCAGGCTATGGAGGATGTGAGCCCCAGAGGTGGTAAGAGATTTCCCTGCAGTCCCTCAGACCCATGCTCTACCTAAGCAAAGGACAGTGCTGGCTGTCCTCCACGCCACTTCTCCCTTTGATTTTTTACACTCTCCAGCTGGCATCAAGAGCCCCTTGTTGCTTCCCAGCTCTGTTAAAAGGCCAGAACACAGTGAAATGCAGCTTTTTTCACAGGTAAATGGCTTTGGATACAAACCAGAAAGTATTTTAATAAGGTCAGCCAAGTTTAACTCCTGCTCTGATGCTGGCTCCTGCTGCAAGCATAGGGGCATCCCCATCCCTGAGCTCGTAGGGCACTTGCTCCTATCTGTATCACAGTGCCCTGCCTGGGCATCCTGTCCAGTAGTGAATCCCCTGCCCTGAGATGGACACACAGGCTCCATCCCCAGCATCTCAGGCTTCAAGGAGAGTTGGTTTGGGATCCCCGAACCAATAGGGACACCTCAACCAGCCAGGGAAGAGAGGAGCATGGCATCAGGATATGCATGTTTGAACAGCCAAGAGGATCAGTGCCTCTCTTTCAGCAGGGACCATCCCTGTGGGTACCTGTCTAGTCACTCCCTTCCTAAGAGAGACAGAATTATGGTTTATGAAGGAGAGTGAAACTCCAGAAGTAGATTGCCTGGAGAAGCAGGGCGTCCCCTTGAATCCAAGAGGAGCAGAGACCTGAACTGGCACAAGGATGCACATCCTAGATCAAATCCCTGTTCCTCCCAGTTCCACACAACATACAAACATAATGTGTGTGCCCTAATTCATAGGCTTTGGTTTGGGTTGGTGCTGGGGCAATGGTCTGGCTCTGCAGCCTGTGCACACAGCAGGGCAGCTTACCACCGTGCACCCCCAGAAGGCAGTGCAGTGCTCTGCCTGGTATCGATGGGTTCATGGTACCTCCATGGCAAGGTCCTTGGTCATTGATCAGCATGCAGAGCCTGCTCGGGGCCTGCGGCATAGCCAGCTGGGACCCCTGAGCTGTGCAGTGCATGGGGTTTGCTTTGTGTGAGCAAGGTGCTGGGAGCCCCTGGTCTCTGCAGGGTTAAGGAGTGTCGGAGCAGTGTGTTTAGAAGGGCCAGACATGTCCTCACAGGAGCCTAAGCACAGAGTCGTGACAGTCTCTGAGGGCATTTTCCTTATTGGGACAAGAACATGCTAATGCTATCTGCAAGATGTGACCCCGAATCTCCCCCAACAGATGCATCTCGTGGGACCTCCCACCCCAACATCCTCCCCTGCAGCCCACTGGCTCCTGCTTGCCTGACTGCCTGCCTGCCTGGCTGCAGTCAGGGGAGCTGTGCTGATGTCACCCCAGACATGCTGATGTCACTCCAGCCTGTTGTCATAGGAACAGCATCTGCCACTGTCCTAGCCACATGCCAGAGAGGCACACCAAGACAGAGCTGGTGCCTGGCTGCTGTTTGGGGTGGGGGGGTCCCCAAAGACATCCAGCCCTCTCCCCTACTCCTACCTGTCCTGTGGTGGGAGGACACCATGCTGGCTCCCACTAATGTTGCCTGATGCCCTCTCTTTTGCTGGCAGGTGGCATGATCAGCTTTGATGTCTTCCCAGAGGGCTGGGACAAACGCTACTGCCTCAATGTGCTCGACGACGAGAGATTTGACACCATCCACTTCTTTGGGAATGAGACGACCCCTGTGAGTATGCCCCACTTGCCCCACATACAGCCACTTTCTCTCCTTCGTGGAGCTGCTCCATCACAGGTCTCATGACCTAGGTCCAACTGTGGCTGACACAAACCTCTAGCAGTGCAAGGAGGAGAGATGCTCTCCTGCAGCACAGGTTTGCAGCAGGCTCATGATGGTGGCTGGCCCACTGGATTGTGAGGAAATCACCTTGGATTCACTGCTGGGGAGCAGGTCCATCTCAGCATTGTTTTCCTCCCCCTGGCACCACTGGGAAGGGTGCAGCTACTCCTGCAGCCTGCAGGACCCAAAATACAAGCCCCCAGCAATTAGGGGGGCTTTTCAGCAATAGGAACAGCTTCACCTTCCCTTTAAAGTGGTGGAGGGTGATGCTTCCTTGCTGCTATAGACCAGCTTGGCCATCCACTCAGCTCTTTCCAGATGATGGCAACATCTGCTCTTCAGATGTGCCCACCTCACCTTCTTCTAACCCATCCACAGGCAGGGCAGGGGTTAACCAAAGGCTTCTGGGCAAGCTTTGCTGGTTTGGGATCTTCCCCATCCTTTTTAGCTCCTCCCTTGCCACAGAAGAAGGGAGGCAAGGTGAAGGTAGCAGGACTCCCAGCCCAGCCTCTTCTGTCTCCCTGGGCCAGCAAAGCCCTGACAGCCCCTTCCCAGCAGGCCCCTGCCCACCCAGCCACTGGCTCCCACCCCAGATTCTCACAGGACAAAGCAAGACACACATTGATGGATGAGGATGCTCTAGCAAGACCCTACTAATGCTCTCCCTATTTGCTATTCCCCTGCAGGGAGGGAACGATTATGAAATCTATGATGATCCACGCACAGTGGGACACAGCGTCCTGTCCCCCCAGGACACGGTCCAGCGGTGCCGTGAAATCTTCTTTCCAGAGAGAGCAAATGAGTGTTGACTGCCAGGTCCCATCAGCCCTGCCTAAGCCCCACTCTCTCTCCCTGCCAGGAAAAGCACCTTCATTTGAGGAATCTGCTCAGGGTAGACAAAAACCCCACCACTTTCCAGAGCTGGTCAGGATGCAACACATGACTGTGGGTGGGTGTGCAGGAGGGGGCCTTCACTGAGCAGCCCTTTGGCACTCCCCATCTATGGCTGGGGCTTGTGGGACCAGACCCTCCTCACCTCCAGGAAAACTTCTCTCTTGACAGTTCGGGCTGTGGTGGGTAGCAATTCAGATGCTTTTTTGGTCAGAAAGCATTTGAAAGGGCCAGTACAAGAGCGTGTGTGTGTCCATCCCGTGCTCCTTCCCCTCTTCTTTTTTTGCTCTGTTTCTCTTAACACTTCTGCATGAGGGAACATGCATCTCACCTTTCTCTACCCTTTACACCTTGGCTGGGAAGGATGGAGCTGTGGAGGCCCCAGGGACTCTGACCAGAGCTGTGCCAAAGTGAGAGGCCAGGAAGAGCCCATGGTAGGAAGGGGTAGCAGCAACCCCAGCTTGTTGCAGTGTTGTGCACCATGCCAGTCTCTACAGGTGATCTGGGAATCACAGTTTTAAAATGACTCTTCTCCTACTCTGAGCTTTGCTTAGGTGCCTGAAGAAACTGATTCTCTCTTTAGCTTACAAAAAAAAAAAAGGCTACTGTGGGTTTCTTCCCCATGTTCTGCAGAATTTGTCAAGCCAGACCTTGCTTGGTATGGCTGGAGGGTGGCTGGTATGTGCAGAGCACCCTGCAGAGCTGTTGGGGACAGAAGGCTTCCCAACAGTCTTCCCACTTGTGCATCCATTAGGCATCACAGATGTGTCAGTGTAATACTTTACCCAGGGCATTCATAACAGACCAGTTCATCCCAGTGCTCAGCTTTCCATCATGCTGCCAGAGACATTTTCAGAGAGGGCCAACACAGGCAAGACCTGCTTTTTAGTGTCAACAGAGGTACATGCTCAACAGTGCCCTCCAAGCTTGCTTTTCCACCCCATCTCGTTCCATATGCTGGGTTTACATGGTCACCTTTAGGGATGCAAGTTCTCCGGTGTAGCTGTTGTGTGTCCTGCTCCTCTCTTCTGGTTCTTTGTGGGTTGCAAAACCATGTCTCCTTTGGTCCTTGACCTCCTCCCTCATGTTGCCCCTTTTTTCCTGGCCATTACGCTGGGATGTGTGACCACACTGGTGATGCTAGTCACAATTTGATGCTCAAGAGGAGCTCAGGGATCCCCTCCAGGGAGGTGTCCTGCCTATATAGCTCCCCAGGGCACATGTCTGGTGTTTGTGGATCTGGAGGGTGCTGGAAGTTCTTGCAAAAACTCGCCACATTGTTCCTTGAGAGCCTTTCTCAGTACATCCCTGCTGGGATGGCAGTCCTCCATGTCTTTGTCTTGTTTTCTCTCCTCTTTTTCTCCTGTTCCTGCTTTCTTCACCATTGCTCTTCATATCCCACCTAGCAGCTGGACTGCGGAGAGAAGTTCCTCAGCTGGCTACTGCCACTTAACCCAGGGGCCAAGTTCCTCAGGCGAGATATGTTGGTGCTTTTAGACCCAGGACAGGGCTCCCACGTTGCCACGGGCAGAGTCCTGAGTGGACCCTGGCACCGCTGGATCCTCCACCTGATTACGCCTCTTAACTCTGCAACACATCAGGTCTGTAATGCATCACATTTGCATGAGTGCAGCGGTCTGACCAGCATCTGGAAATCCCCAACAAATGCACAAATTCCTCTTTCTACCCAGAGAAGATTTCTGCATGGGAGAAAAGGACCTGTTGGGGAAGCCTGGATGCAGGGTACCCTTTTCACAAGGCACTGGTTTTGGCCCTCCACTGCAGCTGTCATGAGGAATTCTGTGTTTTGTGGTTCCTCCTGTTTCACTGTGGATCAGGTTATGTGTGGGTTTAGGGGCCATATTTTTCCTGTAAGTTTCAAAGTCAGCAGGATCTCTAGCAAGCTTAGTGAGGAGTGAAGAGCAGGGCCTGGTCCTGAAGGCATGAGGCACGTAGTGGCCTTGGGGACTGAGATGACTTGCGTGTTTGAAGGGAAGGGCAGGCTCTGTCCAAGGCTGCTCCTGGTGGCAGCATGTCTCTTGCCCAGGGTGGGGGGAGTTGCAGGGTGGGCAGAGCAGAGGCAGGGCTGACCTTCAAGGCACCAGACATCACTTTCTCTGCTCAGGAGCTCACGTGTACATAGGTGGGATCAAGTGCAGGAACTTTCCCTGTTCCTGTCTCTGTCTTACACCAAGCTTGGGCTAGTTGAGGGCACCTCCCATCAGGAGACCCTGTCCTGCTGGAGGGATTATGAGGAGGAGGATAACATCAGAAGTAGCTGGAGCAGCCCCAGGGTCTCAGGGCCACAGAATGATTGAGGCGGAAGGGACCTCTGTAGGTCATTGGGTCCTACCCCCCTGCTCAAGCAGGACCACTGAGAGCCCCAGCTGCCAGTCCTGTGTTTTTGTGGGCAGGGATGAGGCACAGTGCCGGGGTGGGAGCCCTGCACCTAGGGGATAGTGCACGCCTGTCCTTGAGACCCCTTTGCTATGATGTTCCTCTCCCAGTGGGTGCCCACAACATAAGTGGGGGTTTCTCCCTGTGTATGTGTGAGTGAGCAGATGTGGTGGGCCCTGCATTGGGGACCATCTTGCCATATGGCTCCATATCTGTGTGAGACGGGCGGCTCCTGTCTGGCTGATACTGTTAAATAAGAAATATATTTAAATACATATATATGTATATTAAAAAAATTTAAATAAATCATATTAAAGCTACAGTATGCAACAGTTAGAGACAGCATGTGCTCTGTGCCACTCTGCTGGGGTTAAACACAGCCAGACAGCAGGCAGCTGCACTTCAAAATCCTGGCAGCAGCAGCAGGAAACCAGTCCTTGTCCTGGTCACCCCTCCCAGTGGGCAGCATCCTCCTGTCCCAGGCTCAGGGTCTGCTTAGGGTGCTGCAGGACTGGAGCACCCCAGGACCCCCCAGGACATGCTGTGCAGATGTGTCTGTCCTGCTGTCTGGATAAATCCCTGGGCGCTCCAGGTCCTTTACCTGGGAGAGCCACCAGCGTCCCCACTGCAACACACACACAACGGACAAAGAGCCAGGGTGGGCAGGGCTCATGGGAAAGTCACTTTTAATGGTTTATTGCCAATGTTACAAAGGTCGACACACGGTCAGACAGGCGGGAACCACACTGGAGTTGTAAAAACACCAAGTCTAGGGTTTTAGTTTATTTCCAAAAAAAAGAGAGAAAAAAAAGAGAATCAAAGTTTGCCTTGGCCAAACTGACTGTGTGTCCCAGGGATGGCTGGGGCCTGAGACAGCATCGTGCAGCTCCTGGGAAAGCCAGGCCTTGGGTTGGCAGTGAGATTGGCTAGGGGTCCCAGGGAAGTCCCCACACCATTCTGGGCTGAGACAGTGTGTGGTGCTCCTCCCAAATCCACAGGGCCCCAGCTGTCCCATGTGGCACCATCCTTGTCCCCCTCCTCTCCCCACTTACAGCAGACCCGTCCCCACTGCAACAGTGGTGGCAAGGAAGGTGGAAATCACCCCTCTCCATCAGTGCTGAGGACCAGCAGTGCCGGTGGCTCCCGCCAAGTGGGTGACTGGGGACCCAGCTGTTGTCACCTGCCCTGCACCGGGGGGCTGCTTGCCCTGCTTCGAAATAAACCCCTTAAGATGCTGATAATCTCTGGTGCATCTGTGCAGGCACCATTTCCCTGGGATCAGTTCAGGCCCAGCCAGTTACATGCTGCCCCTGTCCTACCACTCCCTGCCCTGTCCCTCCCCACGGCCACGGGAGCCCACCTGGCCAGGGTATGGCAGAGAAGACGAAAAACGAAGTTTGTGCTTTGTATACAAGACCCTGCCTACACTGAGGGACTAGGGAGGAGGTGGCTGCACTCGCCCCACAGCTGAGGCTACTCAAACCGCTCAGCCTTGCTCCCCCAGCAAGCTATGGACATGCACACACACGCACACACACACGCGCACGCATGGGAAGGGGGGTCCCCAGGGGGGCTGGGAGGACAAGGGGAGGAGGAGGAGAAGGCAGCTATCTCCCCAAAACCATGTTGGCACTGAGCCAAGAAAAGTGCGTCGCCAGCCCAGTGGCAGTGGGGAGCACAGAGGTGCCAAGTGCACCCCTGCCCCACGCCCAGCTGCAGACCCCCAAGCACAATGCCAAGTGCCCCTGACACCCTGCCAGCAGCCATTTGCCCCTTAAAACTGAATTTCTCCTGTCTGCCACTCGCCTCCCCGTGGCACTGCTGACCTGAAATCTTTTGATGGAGGGATGTGACTCAGGCAAGTGCCGTGAGCTGCCAGCCATGGGGATGGGTCTCAGCCACCCAGTCCCCATACAGTGATACGCCTTCCCACACTGCCCCATTTCCCCGAGCCCCACGGCATGCCCTGCTGCTGCCATGCTGTGGGCAGCAGGACCAAGCAGGGTGCCTGTCTTGCTGGAGGGGCGTTCAGGAGGACGAGCTAAGCACCCCCAGCCTCCCCCTGGCCCTCTCCTGCTCTCAGCATCTGCTTCAGCCCAGGGCAGCCGGAGGGCCAGAGGGAAGGATTGGTTCCCCTGCTCCCCATGGCCTTGGGGGCAAGGAAGGGAACATGAGGATCCGTGCTGCTCCCAGAGCTGGAGGGCAGCAGGGGAGGGCTCTGCTTCCTCCATCCCCCTCAAAAGACACTTACAAACACATACAGAGAAAGGAAACTGTAACCTTAGAAAAGACACCGAACGCAAACACCTGCATGTTTGGGGGCAGCCCTGGCCCCACTGCCGCCTCGGCTCCCCCCGCGCCCCCTGCGAGAGGCTGGGCAGGCTTGCTCCGTGGGGCCAAGTGGCTGGTGCCCCCCCCTGGGCGCCTAGGAGCCAATGATCTGGCCAGACCACGTCTCGTGCTTTGTGTGGGGCGCCAGGTTGGTGAGGACCACCTCCACTGCCTGGAACTTCTGGTTCTTGGGAGGGATGGGGCAGACCTTGTACGTCACCTCGTCCCCCTCCACTGGGACGTACTCCCCCTCGATGCTGTGAGAGAGGAGAGAAGAGGTGGTGGTGGTCTGGGGCCAAGAGCCAGATCCCTGCCCCAGACCACCCAGCACCAAGGAAGGCACCTGACCCACCAGCTGTACCTTGGGAAAGAAAACCCACCAGCAATGGGGGGTAGAGGACAGGCAGAGCCCCATCCCCACCCCATGGATACATCACCACCCTAGCCCACATGTCTCCAGCCCCATCCTGATGGAGCAGCTCCCCCAGGGTGTGCCAGCACTGTGTGACCCCCAGACTTACTCAGACACGTGGACAAAAATATCCTCTGTGCCATTCTCAGGGGTGATGAACCCGTGGCCCTGGGAGCGAGAGAACTGCTTGCAGACGCCCTTGAAGATGGGGCCAGCAGAGGCACGAGCCGTCCTGCGGGAAGAAAGGCATGGAGATGTCTCACTGGTAGCACTCACCCAGGGGGGCAGCACAGGGAGAGGTTTGCTATGAAAACATGGCGTTCCCCAGGAGAACACACGGCAGCCACCCACAGCACCCGGGCAGGTGGATGCAGTGATGCCGGGCACTGCGATGGTGACATGCACCAGGTGTAAATGGTTCTGCAGGCTCTGCTGGTGCCCATGGTCCCTGCTCGGCTCAGCTGGACAGTCCCAAGCCCACTCACCACATGCTGGGTACTTACGCTGAGTAGGTCCTGGTCCTTTTGGTGGGGAGAGGGCTGGGCAGGTCCCGCAGCAGGAGATTGCCCCGCTCCCAGATGCGGCTGCCCTCCCGCTGGAAGGGGAAGGTGGGCCACACTGGAGACTTGGGGGAGTGCAGGGGTGGCACTGCTGGCGGGGCGCTGGGGTCCGACGACATGGTGGGGCTGGTGGGCTCCTCCGTTTTGGGGATGGGTAGACAGGCGTCAGGAGAAAGGGCGCCTAGGCACGTGGGTCTGCTGACTGCAACCTGGGGAGCAAAGTGAGGGGTGGTTACAGGCTCCCCCAATGGGGGACTTCTGGTGAGGGCAGTTTGCTGTCAGCAATTTCCCCCTCCCAGCCTCACATCTGTGGGGCAGGCAGCATGTCGCTAGCCTTTGGTACTGGGTGCCAGCCCCTGGTGCTGGGAATCACCCCAGGAAGCCTGTCCAGGCTTGGAGCAACCTGGGATGTTCCACCAAATCAATCCTAAGGGAAGAGCCTGGTTTGTGGCTTTGTCTTTCATTTTCCAGGATCACCTCACATATTAGATATGAAATTGTTGAAAGCACATCCTGGGAGAAGGAGCAGCTGAGCGCAGGCTGCCATGGGCAGGGACCATTTTGGGAAGGATGCCCACGCAGTGCCAGCACACCCAGGCCCTGAGCCCCAGCCTCAGAGATCTCCCCTAGCACAAGATTTCTGATAAAAGGGTGAAGGAAAAAGGCTGAGACAACAGGTAAGTCAAGGTCAGGGGTCTGAGGTCACCCCACCACTGGAGGTTGCCTCCATGCTGTGGGATTTAGGACCTAACCCCAGCCCCAGCCAGAGGCTCACTGCCCACTTGGACACATCCCTATGGGGAAGGGACACCAGGAGACTATTGCGTGGCTGTTGGCGGCACACACGCCCTTTGGGTACCTCAGATGTGCGGAGACACAAGCACAACCTCCTGCCATTGTGGTCACTGGGATGTGGCCTGACAGACAGGTCAGCTGCTGAAGAGGAGGAGCCAGAGCGAGCGTGGGCATGGCTGTCTTTGCCAAACCACCTCGAGCATGAAATTGGAGGGGGCTGTGCATTTTAAAGCCTCCCAGCTCTGGTGCATGATCAGCACTATAGCCACTTGCTCAGAAAGGCTTTTTTCTGCTGATGGCCCATCAGTTGCTGCATCTGATGCTGGGTCCCTCTGTCTTGGGGTACCCCATGCCAGCAGCTCTTTGGGGACACTGCTCTTTCGGGGTGCTGGGTAGGGGCTCACCCATCTCCATCACCCCTCAGGCTTGGTGGTTCCCCATCACCTGGAGCTGAGAAGCCCAACATCCCATGGAGTTACCATCACCTTCCCAGTCACCCCCTTCAGTCCTTCCTGCCCCACTGGGGCATGCGGTATCTTTTGGGACAACACCTGCACACACCAGGAAACCTGAGAATATTTAATTTGTTTCTGACTCATTGGCAGCCCCTTGAGATGCAGATGCCCTGGGGGGACGTGTGAAAGGGGGTCACCTCTGCTCTGAAATTAGCAGGCACCAAGGACATAGGAAAAGGTTTCTAGAGCAGTCGAAGTTTAGGGGAGGGACCAAGCGACTCCCGTTCCTCTTCCCCACTTCTGCTTGCTTCCCCTGCCAGGGTGTCTGCCTGCCACTGGGTCCTGATTGCTGCTAGTCCAGCTTTGATGTCCATCCACACCTCAACTAGAGTCCTAACAGCTGCCCCCTCTCAGCCCTGCAGAGCTGCATCCCAAGGTCCAGGCAGCAGAGGCCACACTAGAGTCCCACCCTAAGGCAGAAGCCACCATTTTCCTCCTGCCCTCCTATTCCAGCCCTGGCAGCAAAACCCCTCTGAAACGTCTCTCCCCTCACTGACTTCCCATCCACCACTGAACCAAACCCTTTATGTGCTTCAGCAACTCCTCTCTGCCATGAAGCAACTGGAGCACATGTGCCTGCCTTCTGCTGCACGGCCCACCCCACACCAGGGCTGCTCAGCTCCCAGTCCACCAGGCTCAGCATCTCCTGCCTCCACGCTCAGGGTCAGCATCTCCTTCTCCCATTTCCAGGCTTGGGTTCATCATCTCCTTCCCCCATGCCCAAGAAGCTTGGAGAGGCTCAGGGAGCATCCAAGTGAGACCCTGAAAAGCTGAAGCAGCCACCAAGCTGTTTCTCTGTTCCCACCTGTGCCCTCTGTCTGGCCGCTCTACCTGTGCTGGCGAGCAGCCTGGCTGCTTTTGGGCAACAAAAACCAATGTGGTCCCCAAGTGTCACTGCAGGATCTGGTGCCTTCCCAGGAGGTGTCAGGGCTGGACAAGAGGGACGATTCGGGGGGAGCAGCCCTTGGTTCTCCGCCACATTATGGAGCCGCCACTATGAAAATGGCTTCACAACAGTGTGCCTCCTCTGTGCGTGCTTTTGCTGACAAGGCCTTTTGGTTCCCCCACCAGATTAGGGACAATGCAGGGTATTTAACCTGAATAATGATGCTTGGAGCAAACTATTAGTATGCTGAGGGGATTGGTTGGTGCCAGGAGAAAGACCTTCCTCTGGCGGGTCCACAAGGGGCTGGAAAAATTGAAGTTTCCCAGAGACAAAAGAAAAATAAGAGGCCAAGGGGAAGGGGTGTGCAAGGGAGGGAGCCTTGCAGGGACAAAATGATGTGGGCAGATGAAGTGGCAACTGAGAGTGGGTTTGCCCCATGTTCACCTGTGGGACCAGCCCAGGCTGGGATGCCCTGGAAGGCTCCCTGTTTTGGGGGACGAATGGTGGTGGGGAGCAGGAGCATGCTGGGCATCACTGGGGGAGAGGAGGCAGATAGCCCACTCTTGAGGCCCAAGGGCAGCAGCAGAGAGAGCCCTCCTGGCGCTGGTGTTTGCCCCCACTAGCTGAGCTTGCCCTGCGATGGAGAACAAGATGGGCGTGATCCCCACAGGCATTTTGGGAGACTCTGGCTGGCCCATGGGGGTGTGGGGGAGAGCCCTGGCATGGGGCGACAGCTCACCAGGATGAGCATGGGGACAAGGCACAGCAAGGCCGTGGGATCCCCGTCCTCGCGGGTATGCAACCCCCGCAGACATGTCCCTAAGCAACCTGCTCTAAGTGAGGCATTGCACCTAACTCCTGCTTGGAGCAGGGGCTGGAGCAGAGACCCATCCTGTGGCCATGCCAAGGCTGTTCCCATGGCCAGCAGCACTCTGCCCCTCTCCAGTGTCTGGCTCATGCACCCCAGATCTGTGGGTCAGCCTTGGGGCCCAGCGGCTGAATGCCTGGCTTTGCCAGTACTGCTGAAGCTGATGATGAGCAGGAGCTTTGGCACCACGGGGGGCTTCGGGGCGGGAGCCTGCCTCCCACCTCATTTAAATCCCTGCAGCAAACAAAGGGACCGAGGAAATTAAGCTCATGGCAAAAGCGGGCTGAGAGAAAAGGGCAGACAGGAGCATGTCCTCACCAGTGTCTCTTCCCCTCCCAACCCAGCCAGAGAGCTGGGAAAGCCCCCCCTTTCCTTCTCCTTCCCTCCCTGTGCTCCACCCCACCATCCTCTCCCCAGACCTTTCTCCACGCTGCAGCCCCAGCAGGCAACAAGGAGGCGGCACCTGAGGCACAGAAGGCATTTCCCCCCTGCTCCTCCATCACCAGCAGTCACACTAACCTCTGCTGGGGCTGAGAGCATCTCTCCCTACTGCAGGTCTCTCTCAGCCTGGCAGACACCACCCACGATACCATGTCCACTCCATGCACGTATATGGTGCCGGGATGAAATGGGGTCACTTGAGGAGGCAAGCAGAGGCTGCAGCAGACCAGCTCTGCTGCAGGAAATGGGAAACCTTTCCAGTGTAACCCCTCTTCCACTGCCGGACCTCCACCTCACTCATCCCCATCTCCATTTGGTGGCTTTGCTCTGAGGGTCCCCTGAGGTGGCAGTCCTCCGAGCCAAGGATGTGTGCAAGTGGCACCAAGCCCAGTGCCCCCTGGAAGGATGCTCTTTGTAAAAAAAACAAACCACCTTGTCCATCCTGCCCCCTCCCCAAAGAACCTGTCTCAGAGTGAAACCCCAGAGCCTTCTGGTGACAGGGTCTCCTTCAGCAGCAGCAGCCAGCTTTGCTTTTATATGTTTCAGAGGGCAGCCTTCCGAGCTGAGCTGACAGTTGGGAACACTCTCAGGCGAACGCAAGAAACCCAGGCCAATTAAGGCAGACAGGCAGTAGACACATCAGCTTTTATCTCAAGATCCAAGTACCCCATTCATCACCAGCGACTGAGAGGTCTACAGTTTATCAAATAAAATCACTGTCTCTCTCCCTCTCTTTAAAGCCAAACACATTGACTCGGGTGCTGGCTGTGACCTTGTTTAACTAAACAGCATTTCAAGGTCCCCCAGAAGGGGGGAAGGAGCCTTTTGAAGAGACACCAGCCTCTGCCTGCCACTCCCCGTTCATTAATGGCAGCGAAGAAAAACCCCTCATGCTCGATCGGGTGGGGGAATACATATTTAATTGGCTTAATCGCTCTCGGCAAGTCGGCCCTCCCTCACAGTGCTTCTTTGTGCTCCTTCTCATCCGCCAGAACCCCCAGGCTGCCCAGGATGGACAGACAGATGGGTGGCCACTCTGCTGGCGGCTGTCACTCCAGCTCTGGACATGACCCTTCAGATGGCCTGCCATCACCTTTATGGGCTGTTTCCTTTCATGCTGCCACATGTCTTTGCAAATCCCTTGTTCAGATACTGTCTGCACCACGCTCGGGTCTCCTGAGTGCCACCGCTCCCCCCACCCCAGCTGAGGAGCTGGAGGTTTTTTTTCCCTCAGCTGCCTTTTCCAGCGAGTTCCCACACAGGCTCTTCCCTGCTGCTCGCCATCGCGTTTTCTCCATCCCTCACAACTGCCAGTGGCACCAGTCTAGGAGTCAGGTTTACCTTCCTGCTCCTTCCACCCCAGTAGCTAAAAGGTCTGTCCATTGAAAAGACACCCCATCTCTGCAGCTGGCTGCCGGCAGCCATCTCCTCACCCCACAGAGCAGAGAAAGCGATGTTCTGGCCTGCCGCCATCCTCGGGGAGGCTGATGCCCCCCCAGACCCAGTCTGTCTAGACACAGGCTGAAACAGAGAAGAGCTACACCCCTCCAGACACAGGAGCATGTCCCCAGAGCTCAATGCATAGCCCAAAATCTTATTTTTCAGCTGCTTGGCATGTTCATGCACCAAGGGATCTACCAACACATTGGCCAGCAGAGATCCCGAATCGGCATCTCCCGGGGGGCTGCCCTGAAGGGCACGAATAGGCTGGGGAACCGGGATGGCTCCAGGCAAGGGTTAGCGCAAGCAGGGCCACTGCATCGCTCACCGGGCTGTGTTTCTCCATCCTCCCTTCCTCGGAGGAGGCTCACAGCCTCAGCGTCTGGCAGGTTTTTATAAATGCTGTCTCTGTCCGATGGTAATGAAAGCCTCTCAGCATCCCCCACCTTTTCTGCTTACCAGATCATGCTGTTAAGAGTTAAATACCAAGCAAAGCAATTTCCTTGCTTACCCTGCATGTTAAAAACCCCTTTGCTGCGACAAATTACTATAGGAAAAATAAACTAGGCGGTTTTGGGGGAATACACACTGAGAGCATCCCCTCCCCAGCTAAGCCAATCACACTCACAACTCCAGGGATCTTTGCTGAGATAGTCTCGCCTACGATACAGCCTGCTTAGCGCTAAAATATGAATGTCACCTTTATGGATCAATTATAAAAAGCTCCCTTAGTCAGTGCTGGGCTGCCCAATTCTCAGGGAGGCCATGGGGGAAAGCAAGCAGGCTGCCAGATGCAAAGGGGAAGCAAAGGGAGAAGCCATCATGGAGGCTTGATTTACCTTTTAAGCATATATGCATAATCATCACTCACAAACACCGAGGTTGTGGGATTTAGTTGTTTTGTTGTGCGTCTTTTTTAAATTAGAATAGTGTCTGTTCAAAGATCTGGAGCAAATGTCCTCGTCTATGTCCTTCCTTTCTCCTTTGTGGATCTAACTTGCCACCTCCAGGAATGAACAGTGCAGCCAGTCCCAAAGAAACCCCAGTTCAAGCCCGCTTTAATAAGTGGGATTTTTTACAAATCGCCACCCCCTCACCTGGCAATCGGAGAGCTGGGTCCCAGTTGATCTCAGCCCTCCATTGCAAAGCCCTGGCTATTTGCCCCCCAGCCAAAGCAGCAGACACTGCTCTATCAGAACACCTCAATCCCAAATCCCCAGCATTTCTTTCTCTCCTCGTCCTACTTTAGGGAGCCTTACAAAGGCTCCTTTCTCCTCTGCTATAGTCGTGGCTGTGCTAATCTTGGCATAGCACAGTTTTGCTGTCACACATGCTGCATCCCTTGCTGTTCTGTCCTGGCCTCATGCAGATCTGGTGGTGTAAGGTTTGAACTTTAGCTGGAGTGCAGTTTTGCAGGTATCTAGCTACGTTTTCAAAAGAGAGAATAGTTCCCCTGTCCCCCTTCTGATGGCAGGGGAAGAAATAGCTTTGGTATCACATGAGGAGGTAGAAGTTAGACACTATTGATATTGGCAAGGTGATCAATCTTGATGCTTTTGTATATAAGAACTGTAAGGTTAAAAAGGGGCGGGAGCTCAGGGTAATAGTAGGCTGAATACCTGGGAGAACATGGGAGATGGAGAGAAGTGGATTTGGACAGTCGTATCACACTTCCATTTCTAGCCCATCCTTGACCCAACATTTTTCATGCTTCCAATAGCCATGTCCCATTGGGGGCTGTTGGGTGCCCAATATGAAGCAGATGCATCTCCCTTCAGCCTGTTCCACAGGCCCCCAAAAACAGCTGTGTGAGCAGCAGGTCTGCAGGGCCTCGCTTCATACTAGCTTGTGTCTTATTCTCATAAAGTGCAGGCACCAAGGAAGCTCTTCTAGGGTGGGGACATGCAGAATCTCTCTTGTATCAGCTCTGTGACTGCCAACAAGGACTGAACACTGCAGGCTGTTCTTCCGTAAGGATGACAGGATTTCTCTATGCAGCTATGTATTTTGGTGGAACTTGCAGGTCCTTTGATACTACTCTGAGGAAACCAAATTGCAATGTGTGGAGAGGAAGCTGGCAATGACAGTATCAGATGAGCTTCATTGCCTTAGATACCAGGCTACAAACACCACCAGGGCTGAGTCTGGCAATTTCTCAGCCTCCACCAGTAACATCACAGGCTGTGGGAATATTTCCAGTCT
>NW_020799092.1:3224121-3229388 GCF_003259725.1 Athene cunicularia | reverse complement strand
GACAGCCCCCGGCCAAGTCTGCAGCCCCCCCAGCACCCACGGGTGCCATAATCACCCCCCGGTGCAGCAGGAGAGCACGAGGGGCACATGTCACAAATCCACACTATGGCCCTGCTCCCCTGCTCCAGTCTCGCAGCCATCACAAACCTAGGTGCTTTCTACGGGTCTAATTTCTAGCAGTGCACGATGCCAACCTCACTACCACAAAAGATCTTTCCTTTCTGTTTTCCCTTGTGCCAGTAGTGTGACTGTGCTCAGAAGACCCATCTCCACAGGCAGAGGCAACGTCATAAATCGGCCCGAGACTTTCTCTCTTGGGGGCACAGAGTGATGTGATGAGGACCAATTGTTTGCTGTGTCCACTGGGGAATAGGGCGAGGAATAATGGGGTTTAAATTGCAAGGAGTAAGATTGATGCTAGACATTATGAAATGCTTTCTAACAGAACAGACAGTTAATTACTCAAATAGATTGCCTGGGGAAGCACTGGAGTCTCCATCATTGGAGGTTTTTAAGAACAGGCCAGGTAGGCATCCTTTGGGAGGAATTTAGGTGATATCAGGCTCATTTTGGAGCAGAAGGGTGGACCACACCAGCACCTTACCAAGCAGGTCCCTGTGATCCTGGAATGAAATTTTCAAGAACTCCAAACAACCGTGGCACAGTGTCAGTGCTGCAGGGAGCTGTCACGGGCATCTTTTGATTCAGTGTGGTTGTGGGTTGGATTTGGTTTCTTAAACATGACTTTCCTTGACTCCTTTCTCTTCTAGGTGGCTGAATATGATGATGATGCCAACTGGACCAGTTCCAACAACAACCCCTAGGGCTGCAGGGTGGTGTACAAGTTGTGTGGGAAGCCATGAGGCATGGCAGAGTCAGGAGACAGGGTCATGATTGCTCCTCCTATCTGTATCTATTCATCCAGGTAGCTGAGTGTTAATCCATGGCTGTCCCAGGGGCTTTGGCAGAGAGACAGGATCACAAAGCAGTTGTGTCTCTCCTGTCAATGAACTGTAGTGAAAAAAAGGCTCCATAGACAGAAGAGACCAGCAAGACCACTAACAAGCACTGAAACCCCAAGTGTCAATGTGTTCTGCCATTGCCCATCTGCTTGTGGCTTTGCAAGCAGTTTTCCATGATGAAACAGGAGTCCCATTCACCCCCTAGAGACACCACAAGCTCATTTCTCCAGCCTACCCTTCAAAACCTTGCAAAAGGGAAGGAGAAACCCAGCTAGGTCTCAGTCTCCACTCCAAGTTTCTCCTGAGATGCCCATCCTTTCCTGGGGAACAGCTTGTGCTGGTTTTGGCTGGTGTACAGTCAATTTTGTTCACAGTAGATAGTATGGGGCTATGTTTTGAATTTGTGCTGAAAAGAGTGTTGATAACACAGGGATATTTTAGTTACTGCTGAGCAGTACTGACACAGCATCAAGGCCTTTTCTGCTTCACACACCATCCCAATGGTGAGTAGGCTGGGGGTGCACAAGAATTTGGGAGGGGACACAGCTGGGACAGATGACCTCCACTGACCAAGGGGTTATTCCATACCACATGATGTTATGCTCAGTATATAAAGCTGGGGGAAGAAGAAGGAAGCGGCGGACATTCAGAGGGATGACATTTGTTTTCCCAAGTAACCTTTATACACGATGGAGCCCTGCTTTCCTAGAGGTGGCTGAATGCCTGCCTGCCAACAGGAAGTAGTGAATTAATTCCTTGATTCCTTGGTTTGCTTTGCTTGAGCATGCGACTTTTGCCTTACCTATTAAACTGTCTTTATCTCAACCCACGAGTTTTCTCCCTTTTACGATTCTCTCCCCCATCCCACTAAGGAGGAGTGAGGTAGCACTTTGTGGGGTTTAGTTGCCAGCTGGGGTTAAACCATGACACAGCTCTACATATCCAGACCAGGAGGATCCTGAGCTGGAAACAGCTGGAGGCCAGAAGAGTGCTGGGGACATGCAATACAGGCATGCCCTCTTCTTCCCCAGGATTTCGTTTAACATTTGTACACTGAATATCATAAATACCTGTACTTCCCCACCTGATTTGTGGTACACCAGGGTTAGCCATGTGCCCAGCTGCACATGTTAAACAGTATAAACTGAACAGAACGAGCGTCAGAACCTGACTCTCCCACGTAGTCACCAAAGGCTCTTGACAGAAAAAGCACAGGGAACTCAAAGTGTGTTTGACTGGAAGGTGGCTCTGGGCATGCGCTGCAGTGGAGGAGGCAGAGAGTCTAAAGCATGCAAAAATGATAAAAGGAGAAGAGGGGAAGCTTTGATCAAAGAGAGTGTGAGAGTGGGGGTGCCAGAGATGCCTGCAGAGATGGAAGCAAAGGCAGGAGCATGGAGGACTTTGTACGTGAGAAGATAGATAATTCCTTTGGAGTCAATCGAAGGAGGGCCAAAACAGTCTAGATGCAAATTATCACTCACCTCCTCCAAAGTCCCTGAGCCAATTTTCCCCAACAGCCATGGGGATGTGGGGGCAGAGAAGATCTTCAGCAAAATAATTTGAGGGTTTCTTTCATTTTCCTCACAGTTTCTGAGACTTCCAGGTAACTTCAGATAGTATTTTCCAAGTTTCCTGTACAATCATGAGAATGAGAAATGTCTGGGATTTTTTCTGAGTGACAGAAAGACCCTTGTGCAATCCCTGGATCCCAGCAGCTGAAGATTAAAAAACCCAGCAACCAAGAAGCGTGCTCCCAAATATCAGAAAAACCCCAATACTGCTGAGAGAGACTCTAGACACTTTGTGGTTATGTATGAAAATGCGTGTACAGGCACTGTGGTTATTCATTGTGTCAATACTACTGGGACAAAAAGAGACCACTCAGCAAAATGAAGCTGTTCACACAATCCCCAACATCAAGATACCTTAGCTGCATCATTACACAGAGTGTAACTCTGAGTGCTATCAATAGTTGAGTTGAGACAACACCCATGCTTTACAGGGCAAAGCTTGGCTTTTGTTTATATTTTTACATTGGAGACGGTGCTTATGAGATATGGAATTCCTCCAGGGAGAAAACCTAGGTGGCAAAAGACCAACATCCATCACATGTAGAAAGGCCCAGGCACACACTGCTTGAGACTGGGGGAGGTTACCTGCAGCAGGTGAGACTGGAAATATTCCCACAGCCTGTGATGTTACTGGTGGAGGCTGAGAAATTGCCAGACTCAGCCCTGGTGGTGTTTGTAGCCTGGTATCTAAGGCAATGAAGCTCATCTGATACTGTCATTGCCAGCTTCCTCTCCACACATTGCAATTTGGTTTCCTCAGAGTAGTATCAAAGGACCTGCAAGTTCCACCAAAATACATAGCTGCATAGAGAAATCCTGTCATCCTTACGGAAGAACAGCCTGCAGTGTTCAGTCCTTGTTGGCAGTCACAGAGCTGATACAAGAGAGATTCTGCATGTCCCCACCCTAGAAGAGCTTCCTTGGTGCCTGCACTTTATGAGAATAAGACACAAGCTAGTATGAAGCGAGGCCCTGCAGACCTGCTGCTCACACAGCTGTTTTTGGGGGCCTGTGGAACAGGCTGAAGGGAGATGCATCTGCTTCATATTGGGCACCCAACAGCCCCCAATGGGACATGGCTATTGGAAGCATGAAAAATGTTGGGTCAAGGATGGGCTAGAAATGGAAGTGTGATACGACTGTCCAAATCCACTTCTCTCCATCTCCCATGTTCTCCCAGGTATTCAGCCTACTATTACCCTGAGCTCCCGCCCCTTTTTAACCTTACAGTTCTTATATACAAAAGCATCAAGATTGATCACCTTGCCAATATCAATAGTGTCTAACTTCTACCTCCTCATGTGATACCAAAGCTATTTCTTCCCCTGCCATCAGAAGGGGGACAGGGGAACTATTCTCTCTTTTGAAAACGTAGCTAGATACCTGCAAAACTGCACTCCAGCTAAAGTTCAAACCTTACACCACCAGATCTGCATGAGGCCAGGACAGAACAGCAAGGGATGCAGCATGTGTGACAGCAAAACTGTGCTATGCCAAGATTAGCACAGCCACGACTATAGCAGAGGAGAAAGGAGCCTTTGTAAGGCTCCCTAAAGTAGGACGAGGAGAGAAAGAAATGCTGGGGATTTGGGATTGAGGTGTTCTGATAGAGCAGTGTCTGCTGCTTTGGCAGCAGAGCTCCTTGCTGATCCAAGAAAAATGCTGTTCTTCTCAGGTGATAGGGGAAAACATGTTCCTGGGTCCCCCATTTAATACAAACATGCCAAACATGTGCAGACCAGCCATGTGTATTTAAAAAAAAAAAACAAAAACAAACAAAAAAAAAAACCAACCACCAAACCACAACCCAACCCATCCTGGTGAAACAGGAATAATTGCAAAAAGATCAGAAACTCCTTGGCCAAGACAGGTATCTTGTTAATGAGGCCTAGACATGGTATTTCCAACCTCGTTTTCCCCTTCCTGTTCCAATACAGCTCAACATTTAATGATTTCTTATATAAACCACTCATTACTGTCCCACTAGGTGCTGCTGGGGAGTGTGGGGGATGACATACTTAGCCTTTGCATCAAAGCCATTATGCTGACAGTGCAGTTTTGACTGTCAGCCAGAGATGTTTGGTTTTCCTGGCGAATCTTTTTTTAAACACACTTTAAACAACCTCCTTTCGTTTTTCTCAAGACATTTCAGACATTAGCACACCCCTTTGTTTTCTACCATCCCTCATGCTGCTTACATTGCTGCAGAATTCACCAAGGCCTGCAAAATCATACCATGAGGATTTTTTTCTGGTTGTAATTAACACTCAGAATAAATTATTCCAGCTTTACGTCACATTTTACACACGATTTGTTCCGGATGATAACCTTAAGTATTGGGCAGTCACTGCTGTGAAGAATACCTTGCAGGTGCAAGGGGGCTATAAATCCCCCTGGTTTTGCTGTACAGGGGGATAAACAGCTTAAGTATTGGCTCTCTCAAAGGTGCAAACCTTGATCACTGTTGCCCCGTCAGGACTGAAGCTTACGAAAGTTATAAATGAAATTACAGTAAATGCAATTGTGGATTGTTTCAAGTGACACAACGGCTGCAGCACGGAAGCCACTTCCCGGGGCGGCCCAGAGAGACCCCGGCAGCGCGGGGACAGGCAGGGGTAGGCACACAGAACAGTCCTGCGCAGGGCGCCCGGCCACAGAGAGTCTTCCCACGTTTATATTGACCAAAACCACCCCCCTCACAGAGACCACCAGAAACCGCTGCGGACGACGTCCG
>NW_020799092.1:3194281-3224071 GCF_003259725.1 Athene cunicularia | reverse complement strand
GGAAGTGCCGTGACGCTGGGGAGCGCGTGGCGGGGATCTGTGTGCGGTAGGTGGGTGAGGGAGCGGCTGCAGCCCCGCCGGGCCGGCCGCGCTCTCCGTCCCCGTCCCGCTCCCGGTTTGCTCCCCCCGCTCCCTACAACGGCGGCTGCCTGGCCGCCGACCCCCAGCAGCGGTTGCGTGGCCGCCTTCACGCTCTCCCCCTTCCTCTCCCCCTCAACGGCCGTTGCGCAGCCGCCTTCCAACCCTAACCCCCCGCACCCCCTTTTGGGATAGCCAGGGAGCTGCCCCATTAAGCTTCATGTGAGAAGTTGGGGTGATTTCCCAGGCCCGCCCCGCATTAGGTGTTGGGGGTCTTGGTTGTCCCTGCAGTGCTCTGGTTCCTGAGACTGTTGGTGTCTTCTCGCTCTCCTCAGAGGTGCTACCTGACACCATGTTTGTCCTGGTAGAGATGACTGACACAGTAAGAATTCCTCCCTGGCAGTTTCAAAGGAAACTGAATGAATCCATTGCTGAAGAGCTAAACAAGAAATTGGCCAATAAGGTAAAGCATGGGTCATGTATAGATTGATGCAGGTGTCATAACATCCCTGAGTGTTTCCTCCTTTTTATTTGTTCCTAATGAGATGTGTGGTGAGGGAATAGAGTAGTTTAGATGTGAACACCATCCCTAGCAACTGAAATAACAGAGACTGTGAATAAAGAGACAGCCACGTATCACCTCAAAGGGGGCTTTTTTATAATGGCTAATGCTGTAATGGGAAGATACGGAGATACCAGATGGGACAGAGGAGCATCGAAGAGAAGTGAGAGTAACTGCTAGTTTGTGTGTAGAGCAGCAATCTGAAGCAGATTCTGACACGCTAACCTATCCAGTGAGGGAGTTTTAAAAAGGTGATGTAAATAAATGTGAAAGAGTAATACTGGAAGAGAAATGAAGGTGTTAATAGCTGACTTGGTCTGTGCTTAGTGCTTGAAATATAGTGTGGCAGTAAGATGGTCTTTGGTGAAGGGTGTAAAAAAGCATTCTGTTGTAGACCAGGAGGTCACAGTTTCCCTGTGTGGCCCCTGGGACTGTGATTAGCATATGGCTTTCAGTGTGAGGCAGGTGTAAAACTCAAAATGCTGCTTGGAAACATGAAGGGAGCTCAAAAGAGCAACCTGAAGTGATTAAGGGTTGTGAATAGCAGATCATACAGACGAGCAAAAGTCTTCCCTCATCCACCGATGTCTGGTAGTTGCCTCAGATTTTGTAGGCTGTGAAGCCATCTCAGTAGTAGCAGAGAAATGAAGCGCTGTCCTCATCTCTCCCCAGAGCTAATATAATTAAAGACAAAGGCAAGCTTAGAGGCTTCTGAGAGCCGAACTCTAGAGAAAAGTATATTTAGCCTTTGTAGAAGCTGTGAGGCTGGTGAATGTCAGTGGGCAGCTGTTTACTATATTGACAGGTCAGTTCTCTCACTTCTGACAGTTGCTCCAAGGGTTTCTGTTTGTAGCAGTGATTTTTTCAGTGCCAATGAAAACACATGCTCCTGTAACACTTGTGTAAGTTAGGGGTTCCCCTACAATGCAGTGTGGTTAGGGCCGGGGCTGTTGAAGGGAGTGTACCAAAACAGCCTCCTTCCCATCTTGCTACCCTTCTGTTGCCTTCTTTTGAAAAGTGTGTGTAGTGCATAAATTTGATGGTTTGCTTGATTTAACCTGGTGGGTTGCTTGATTTATTGCATTTAATTTTTTTTTTTTTCTTTGAGCAGGTTGTATACAATGTCGGCCTGTGCATCTGTCTGTATGATATCACAAAGCTGGAAGATTCATACATATTCCCTGGAGATGGTGCATCACATACCAAAGGTGTATGCTTGTCGTCAGTTACATAGTTTTGCAAGTTAGTGATCTGGAAATGTAAAACTTGAGTTCAATTGTTAGGGAAAAGAAATTTAAAGGAATTTATTGAAGTTCATTAACTCTGTTCATATTAGGAGGGCATGAGGAACATGGCAACAGTATCTTCTTTTCTTTGCATTTTTTGGGTACAAATACAGCTTTAAATAGCCATTCCTGTTTGCCTTCTCCAGCAGCCCATCTCTGTTCTACAATTAGAGCCATAGGTGTGGGGTAACAAAGGGGTTAATTTAATTTAAAATTATTGGAAATCTGCATGTAGAAAATAAGTTGTATTAATTGTTGTGTGTTTCTCTAGTATTTTTTCATTTTGAAGCTTAATTTCCCTAGCTAGAATGTTGAAATATGCTTCTACATAATAACATTTGCACAGCATTTGGTGCTGTTTTCCTAGCTGGAAGTTGTGCTACATTTTTGTTTGAGACTTAGACAGATCTGGTTCAGCATACATTTCTAGTCACTTTAAAAAAAAAAAAAAAGAATGACTAATTTCTTTACCTTGATTTTTGACAAATCTGTCTGTGTAAAAACTGGAAGTAAATGCATAATATAAAATTTCATATTTTTCTAAAGTTTAAATTTCTTTAAACTGCTAAGAGATGCATTTTTCTAGTTTAAATTTTCAACGTGGAAATGTAGCTTGAGCAAATGAAGTCTTTGCTGTTAGAAGGGAACTGACTGTATGTGGCTCCCCTTGTCTAAATTTTAACTGCAATAGAACTCGCTCCCTGCAAATAAAAGTTTCTCTAATACTAAAGGAGGATGACAGGCTTTCCTTCTTGCTTTAATCTCCATTCAGCTTCTTAACTTGGAATTAGTCCTTGAACTGAAATGAGAATATATTCTCTCTGAGCTTGGAAAAAAGGCTGCTTTCGGAATCTGGGGTAGCACTTTGATAAATCCTGCTGTGTCTGGTAACAAGACTTTCTTTAATGTGCTGCCTGATTGTATGTAAAAGGAATACTGAGTATAGACAGCTAAAATAATGTTAAATTGCTCATAAGCATTGTTTGGCTAAGATTGTCTTAGTATAGCATTTGTATAATTATAAATGCAAAATGCATAGTTAGAAACTTCTTATTTAACCTGGATGTGAAATCCAGTAATGTTAGAGAATCTTCTTTACTTTGATAATATTGTATATCAAATATTTAAAGAAAATATAGCATTGCTAACAAAGATAAAAGGAACAAAATTATTATAAGAAAGTATAATTTCAACTGATACTATTGGCCTTGAAGCATTGTGTAGGAATGCTCATATTGTAACTTAAGCAGAGGCCCTGCTCCGTGTTCTTCATCTCACAGTTTCATTCTGTGAACTTGCAAGATTGAAGAGCAGAGAACAAGACACTGCTGATCAACCACTGTTGAATTCGTACAAAACAGTTAGGAATCAGAACTTTTATTCCCATTTTTCTGTCTAATCAGTGCCTGTAAGGAAATTGTAGAAGAAACCGGGTAAGCATTTTAGAGGACATATAGGGTGTGGGATTTTGTTTTAATGGCTGCCACCCTGTGGAAGGAGTATAGTTTATTAACACGGGCATAACATTAATGATCTGTTTTCTTTTAAGTGCATTTCCGCTACGTGGTGTTCCATCCCTTCCTGGATGAGATTCTGATTGGACAGATTAAAGGTTGCAGTCAGGATGGTGTCCACGGTAAACTCCAACTTCTAAATTAGGGGCGCATGAGCTGCAGAGCTTGTGGGTCTTTTGAGATACTGTGATTTCAGGTTGTATAGTGCTGTGTGTAGGCTAGTCAAAGACTAATTATGGGCCTCTAACACTGCTCTGACATGAGGGTGGTTGGTAGTTTGAGCCTGGCAGCTTCCCCTGCCCTTGATGGTTTTGTCTGCACTCCCCTTTCCTTTTGTAATTTATGTGCATGCCCAAGAAGAATGGGCAAGCCCATCTGGAGCGTAGACTGGAGTCATCTTCTTGCTTCAGTTAACAGAACTTGTTTTATTTAAAGTGGTAGTATTGGCTCATGCTGGTCTAATGTATCTTCCCTATAATTCTGTGCAAATTCATAATTGTTTTCTGTACCTGAAAGCATGGCAGGGAAATGTCTTTGTGAGCACAAAGTGCTGTCAGGTTCATGGAATACATAGTCGATGAGTTGCTTTCCTTTCTTGTAGGAGTCTTCTATGCAAGCAAGCTCCTCTGCTCTGTTGTTAAGTTAGAACAATAAGATTGGGTGTATTTGTTGCTGAATTTGGGCATGTCCACTGATAAAATTCAGCATCGTGAAAGCTCAAGGGGGAGGTGGGGGCTGTTCTAACGTTATATTGGTCTTTATTTAACATGTTACATCTGTGATTTCTAAGCTTTTCTGTAACAGACCTCTGTAGCATCTGACTCACTTCTTGGAACGCTTTCATTTCCAATCCCGCTCCAAACAGCCTTTTCCTTTCCCAGCGGGCACGAAGACTGTGCCCTCTGTTGCTGTATGTACTTTCAGCTGGGTGGTTGCTTTTGCTGCCAACTGAAACTGAGTGTTGTGGCTCAAAGAATAATTCCTGCATGATCTCAGATGTCCTTGCTGAAAGAGGAAGGAGGATGAGTCTAGAAATGCATTTTAGGAATTGCTGTGGTACATCATTTGCAAAGAATCGTTTCAATCTTAATCAAATTCTTTTCTCCACAGTTTCTATTGGATTCTTTGATGATATTGTCATCCCACCAGAATCCCTGCAGCAGCCAGCTAAGTTGTATCCTTTGATCACCTTTGATAACTTTACTACTTCATTTCAAAAGATTGTGCAGTGCTGGCCCAACAGGCATTCACTACTGCAACAATGAAGGTGCTCAGTGGCAGAAGCTAAGCCGCTGTGTTGGGCAAGTCCTGCAGACTGTTATCATAGCTAGACAGGCCTCATGTTTATTAGGTTTTGCAGGATCATTGTGCCAGCGGATAGAAATGAATGGCAGTGTCCCCTGAACACCCTCATTGTAATCCCTGCCTCTAGTCTTGGCTGTTGCTGAAGACTGAATGCTGGTTTTATCACATCATGTAATGTCTGGATACATGGTATGTCTAATATTCTTAATTGTGGTAGGCGAGGTCATCTTGGGTTTGAGGGGTTTTTTTTGGTTTGGGGTTTTTGAACTTTGCCCAGAAACATGCACCTTGAACCAGGAAATTCAGAAACAAGACAGGGGTCCTGGGCTGCATAGATGATGACCTAGGACAGTGCTTTGTGGTTTGAGAATTAATTGTGGAAAAGCTTTGAACTGAGTCTGTTCCCAAAACTGTCAGATCTGTCAGGCAGAATAGTGATTATTTTCATCCTTAAACCCTTGGCGTGGACAGTGATGAAGCAGAGCAGGTGTGGGTATGGGAATATGAGACGGAAGAAGGGGCCCATGACCTTTACATGGACATTGGGGAGGAGATCCGCTTCCGAGTCGTGGATGAAACGTTTGTCGATACATCACCAACAGGGCCGAGCTCTGCAGAGGCTTCCACTTCAAATGCCACAGAAGAAGTCCAGAAGAAAGAGGCACCCTACACTCTTGTGGTAACTATGTGCATAATTCATACGGCCCTGTGAATGTTGTGGTTTATTCTATGTCTAAAATAGCATCCCTTTCGCAAGGTACTGATTGCTTTAAGCCGACTGTGAAGCAAACAGTCACAAAATGAAGGGAGTGGAGAAAGGGAGAAATGAGATTGTTCTTGTGGTTGTGCTGTGTTTGCTGTGTGTTTTCATTGGAACACTTTGTGGTTGTTGTTAGAGTTTCCCAGGAAAATGATTTAAAGCAGACTGTGGATGCAGGGTCTGCAGGAGGGAGTGAGTGTACAAGGAGCACAGAGCTGGGAGAACCACATCAAGGTTTACACAGCAGCTAAATGGTCTTTCCCCAGCAGTGTTTTAGTGCAAGACCCACCTGTGTACAGTGCAAGAGAAAGATGGATCCAAACCAGTGAAAGCTGTGTTTTCCCACAGCTGGAGTATGTTGGGACAGTCAGGAGATGGAATGGGCAAGTGTTTGATTTTCAAGTGTTAAATGCTTGGTGTAGTGTTGGTGAGGTTTAAAGGAGTCTGTGCAAGTGCTGGGCAGGCTCTGATAAGAAAAAAAAAAGTGAGTAGCTCATTCATAACTCAGGGGGGAGAGATTTTGTGGTTTTATGTGTTTACTCCTGTATTGTCTGTGCATTTTACAATTGCGCACTCTCTTCTCTCTGTGAACAGGGATCAATCAGTGAGCCAGGCCTGGGTCTCCTGTCGTGGTGGACAAACAGTTAGCTGCCATCAGAGCCTGCTCCACAGAAGGTCTTTCTGGTGGATGTTTGGGGGGATAATGGGATCCTGCGGGTGTTCGTTGCGCCTCCGAAGCTGAATGAGAAATTAGACCTGCCATTCTCTGTTTCTCCTTCAGCTTCCAACCTGCCAGATCAAGACAGTCGCTTTCAAGAGATGTCAGTGATCTGTAGTAGTGAATTTACAGGCACAAAAAGCCTTGAGCACAGCAGCAACAAACTCAGCTGGAGCTTTGGTCTCCTGCCCTGGAGGGAAAACTGAGGAGGTCTTTACTTGCCTGAATTAAGAAGGGAGTTGACTTCAGTGAATGAAAGCAGGAGAGAATGCCTGTCAAGAAGTATTGCTTCCCTGGGCTGAGAGCTTCATCTCAGGGGGGTGGAAGCCTGCCCTTCTTTTTACAAGAAATGGAGAAGAAACAGCAAAAGGCTAGAGTTAATAAAGGTGTGGTACTCTGGAGACCTGGCAACTGATGGGAGGGATGGGAGGTGGACGTAATGTTCTGCTATGAGTGTGAACTTAACCCATGGGATGAAGTCAGCCAAAGAGAACTGGAATGACCGTAGTTTACCCAAAAGTAGGTTAGGCTCTGTGAAGATTACCACTGTCAGGCTACAGGCTGTTTATTGTGCTGAATGGGAGTACTTTATTGGGTGGGCTGTATCTATGTAGAATGAGCTAAACTTTGCCAGAGTTTGGCTAAAAATACATAACTATGAATTGAAATGGATCAAGGCTGCTTTTAGCAAGTTAAAATACCTTATTGTGGGGGTATTTACACCTGTGCTAATACCAGAGATGGAATAAATAGTAAAAACCACACAGCCTGCCTTCCTGTACAATTTGTGGGGAAACTATTAGCTTCCTGCCTAGCAGGAAGAAAAAAGTTGCCTCCTGCAGTTTAGCTGCTTGGATTTCAAGGCAGACAGTGTTGAGACCAACACTTTGCTCTGCTCTAACAGCCAATAACAAACAATTGCCACCATCCTCCCTGACAGCAGTGAAAGGAAAGGGGGGAACAAAATGGTGAGTAAAATCTATGCAGGGCCCGTTGCCAAGAGTGATGTTGCACATAATTACAAAGCCAGCCACATTTGGCAGGAAGGGGTAATAATTCCCTGGGATAGTGGGTCTGCTTAACCTCCAACTGTGAAAACAAAGCCTGAGTCACCAGCACCCTCCCTGCAGTGTTGTTGGAACCCCTTAATTCTGAACTGTTATTCCTGGTGCATTGCCCCAATTAAAAGGGAGCCCAGAATTCTTCAGGCTTGCATAGTAACTGAGGTCCATCTGCTCAGACAATAAGCTCCCTGAATGCGGTCTAAAGAGCAGTAGTGCTCAGACATGCAATCATCTAGCCGTGATGGAAACAAAACTGTTTACAGAACACCCTCATCTGTTTGTGTAGGTGGAAATTTGGGTGAAGCAAGTTAGAGCCTCAACAGCCAGAGAGAGGCTTCCACACTGGCTGTCCTGGGAGGGGTCAGGGAGGGCAGAGAACAGCCCAAGCACCTCCAAGTAGTTGTTGTGCTCTGCTCGTCACAGGGTTAGAGCTCCCAGGAGTGCAGGGAGGTGGCAGCTGCGTGGCTTTATGTGCTGCTCTAAGGAGATCCTCAACATCAAGGTCCTGTGGGGGAACAGACAAGCTGTGCTTGAGGAAATGGGTTTCCTGCATGATGCTGGGAAAGCATGTAAATCATGCTCCTTGCAAGTTTGTCATTGTTGCTGTTGCCCTAGACAGGAATGTAGTTTGGGAAGGTGGTGACAGTCATGAGTGTAGCCTGCAGGAGGCTAATGACAAGGGATTAACAGTGCAAGACAGCTGTGAGGGCTCTTTTTTTACGAGGTGGGTGTTGGTTTGCTTGGGGTTTTTATTCATATAGATTTACAGAATAAGAACTGGGAAGGCACCATCCCATCTCTCCAAGAAGTTCTTTCCCACCCTCTCAGCAACAATGACAGGGGAAGCAGGGGCTGAAGAGCAGAACTATGAATATAACAACACAAGGCAGAAGAGATGGTCACATTCTTTATTTTCATTTTAAGTCTTTAGCCATCAGTAAAGTGAACCGGCAGAAAACAACCAACTGAGCAGAAAAACCCACCTTAGCTGGTTATTTGCAAATATAAATAACTGTGGGACAACCAAAATTGAGCCAAAATAGAAAAATGGAGCTGGGGAATTGAACAGACAAAAGTAAGCCTAGCTGCACTCCCTTTTCATAGTGTCAGTGAAGAGGAAGTACCATAACAAAAAGGAAGCTATAGTTACATTTGATCAGACATTTATTCCAACAGTAGGCATGGAATTGCACTTTCATGAAAACGCCAAAGCTGAATCGAGTCCAGTGTACTGGGGGCATTGTGCGCACTTAGCTTGATTTCTGCTGCAGCTCCTTCATTCTGTTCAGGGCACTGCCAGCTTGAAACCACTCTATCTGTGACTCGTTGAAGGTGTGGTTCAGCATGATTGTTTCTTGGCTCCCATTGGGGTGCTTGATGATGCATTTCAGAGGCTAAAGGAGAAAGACAGTTTTTATTTCCCCCCTTCTCTTTCAAGGGAGCAAGTTAACTGAAGCTTCTGACAGGAAAATTCCTACATGTTTTTAAAGAACTGAAAATGGAAAATTGTAGCTCAGGGTGGGTTTTAAGATAGAAGTGTGGATGCAGTTTCTTCTAGGGAACACTCGTGCTTAAGGTAACAACTCTAGGAATTAGGAATAGTTACAAGGGTTTCTCTTAACTGTTCAGAAAAATACAATCTGACTCTTGACTTGCTCTCTAGCCCCCCCAACCACTGGTGCAACTGATCTCGTGTGGCTGGCGGGCTGCGCTGCCCACCAGTGCCTGTGCTGCTTCAGGCCTCGAGCACACGGCTCCATACTGTCCTGTCAGCGGCACGTCCCTGCCCAGACAAGACATGCAGACAGTTACCTTCCCAGGTGCAAACTCTGCCAGCCCCACGATGCTTAGCTTGTCCACAGGATGAATCTTGTTGTAGTCTGCTGGATCAGCAAAAGTGAGAGGCAGCAGACCTTGCTTCTTCAGGTTGGTTTCTGCAGAGAACAAACCAAGCATGTTTATAACAACACACTGCAGGTGTTCAGGATCACCTGCTGGCTGCCTAGTGCTTCTCAGAGTAGTATTTCCACAACAAGTACTATATTTGTAGCAAAATCAGCATATCCACTCCTTGTGGTGTATCTGATCAGATACATAACAGGATTCCTGACAAACAGGACCTTGTCATCTGTCAGCAGACAGGGTTGCAGTGTTGAGCTCTGGGGCAAGGTGAACACCGCCTCCACCCAAACCAAATACACTCTGTTTACACACATCACAGGGAAATCCCGACTCACCGTGGATCCTGGCAAAGCTCTTTGTGATGATGACCCTGCCCCCCAAGTGACGTGGCTCCAATGCTGCATGCTCCCGGCTTGATCCCTCACCATAGTTTTCATCCCCAATAACGGCCCATTTGACACCCATTTTCTGTGACAAAAGACACAGATTTACATTTCTGCAGTCACTCAAGTGATGAATTAACAATAAATACCCACACACTAATCTAATTTCAGTGCTACACTACTGACATAGTTGGGCTATGACAACTCCCAGAAAGCTCCCTTTGATTTCAAGGACAGAAATACAGGAATTAAGTGCTTCACAGCAGTTAGGCACAGCCACCCTTGCTAATGAGGATTGTCCTTGGGATCCAGAGCAAGTCCCTTGCTGCCACCTTTCTTTCCATGGTCCTGTGCCAGAGCAGCCAGCATTCACGCCAGCCATATCCCAGCTCTACTTCAGGGAGTGATATGGGTAACTTCTGTCTACTGGAAGAACCAATCTGAGACTTTAAACATTTGATTAGTCACAGATGAAACACTCCGGGAGGCAAAATTTAGCTGCAGTCTGATGACACCCATGCCTTGTAAGCTGTGCAGTGCTTAAAGGAGTTCTTCCCCTTTCAGCTATGATTTCTGGTCCCCCCTGGGTCTCAAGATCCCACTCCCTCTTCCCTTTTGCAGGTAGGGAGAGGATCTCCTACAGGTACTGCCATCATCAGAGTAGTCCCAAGAAAAAGCCTCAACACTTGAGTGAATTCACAGCTGCTGTTATTTGAGAGCAGGAAGGCAAGATATACAGTCTTGGCACAGACTGCCCAAAGTGTGAACATCCTCTTAAAATAGATGTGCCAGCGGAAAGTCTCACCTTGTAGTAACGGGCTGTATCTGGGACTGGCCCAAACTCCTGGGTTAATGCATTCCTCACAGAGTTGGCTTTGCCATTTTCAGTGTTAATGGCACCGATGAGCAGGTTGTTGGAGATGTTGTCCAGGTGGCCACGGAATTTGAGCCATGGTCCAGCTGCAGAAATATGGTCAGTGGTGCATTTCCCTTTTACCTAAGGGGTAGAAGAAAAGAATGTCTTAGGATGGATCACAGTGACTTGACTCTTCCTCAACACTTTTTATTCAGAAGGATCCTCACATCTCTTTTTAAGGGCATGAACCCAAGAGAACTGCATCTGTTACAGAATCAAGACACTGTAAGGCAGAACACAATGGTCATTCTGCATGCATTGGGTTCCAAAGGGTACATTACAAAATTAGCTCAGCCACGACACCTCCTGCCATGTCCTCACATCCCTCAGCAGCAGGTTCTTCAAGTACAAAAAAAGCAATTAAGCCCCTCCTGCTACAGCTCAGCATCCCTGCTGGGGCAGTTCAGCAAGATGTCAAGTGTTTCCTGGAAGTTTCCAATGTGCACCTAAGCTGCCTCACCTTGTAAGAACAGAATTCCCAACCAGAGATGATGACCTTCCCACTGGTAAGTCCCAAAGTGCTTGCAAAGGAATTTTCTATGTCAAAAACCACAAGCACAGCTCGGTATGGCCCTTGGGAGTACCTGCAACACTCTGGCACTGAGAATCAGCAATGTTTCTAAAGGTCAGTTCCTAAGGGATTGCATTTCAGAACTCACCACAGTATTAACCAAAGTTTTCAGCCTGTTAACTCACCACAGACAATGAGGAGAAATTATGAGACTGAAATGCAATGCTTAACTATTGTGAAGCAACTTCACTTTCTATAAAATGAGAAGAGAACGCACATACTGATGGATGAGAAGTTCCTAACAACCTCATTCAGACAAAATGCATCTTAAAACAGTCAGGTATTAGAGATGCTAATTAAAGAACCCATCCACCTTTCTGCTGCAGGTTACATTGGGGACAAATTCTGCAGACTGCATGATATGAGTAGGATCTTATTACATGGTATAACAAGCTTAATTTTTCATGGTATTAGCTAACCACTAGCCCATAGGAGAAAAGTCTCTTAGTTATAACAGAAAGAAGTATCAGAAGGAAACACCTGGAAGGAAGGCAGGCTCTTGCACTTCACTTTCCATACCAATGTGGTTGTAGGGGAGGGAATCACAGATAGCTCAAAGGCACATACAAAGCTTCTAGCAATTGATGTGCAAACCCCTGTTCGAGCAGTCCTGTTGTAGCTGGTGTTCCCCGATCCCCGACTTCACTCCTGACCTTGATGAGGATCAGCATGTCTTCTAGATCCTTGCCATCCCACTTATCAAAGGGCTCAAGAAGCTGAAGGCGCTGGCTTGTGGGGCTCACATCCACATGCTGTCCACTGCCATCCTTGGGAGGGTACTGATAGGTGTCCTGGCCTGGGTCAAACTCCTTCCAAAGAAGAAAGGAAAATCATCAGCCCCAACAGCACATGAAGAGACCAAGCCAATACAGGCAACTGCACCTGTTCTAGTTTTAACATTAAGGAAGAGGTCAGTGCACGAAAGTTCCCTTACTACATATAAAACAAAACTAATGACAGGCCTTCCCTCCCTCTGTCTCCAGATCGAGCAGTTACCAGCTTGGGCAGCTCATCTGCGTCAGGTGCTTCTAGTTTAAACTTCTTCCCATCTGACCCTGTCAGGTAATCTGTCTCAGGGTTAAATTTTAGAGTGCCAGCAATGGACAGGGCTGTGACAATCTGAAAGAAAAAAATGACAAATTTAAAGGCATATTCTACCTGCCTTCTCCTAAGTTGAAAGTCCTATGCCTAACAGTCTCAAAGCCAGCAGCCAAGTTACCAACCAAACTACACTGGGTCTCTCTTGCAGGCAGAGGAATTAGCTCCAGAGACACCCTGAACTATTCCACAGCCCCCCTCTGGCTGTTTCTTACCTCTGGAGAGGTCACAAATGCATGAGTCTCCGGATTGGCATCATTGCGACCTGTGAAATTCCGGTTGTAGGACGTAACTATTGTGTTTTTCTCCCCTTTCTTGATGTCCTTCCTGTAAAAGAAACAAATGTGCTCACCAAGTCCAAAGGGAATATTGCTTCTAGACGTCTCACTGCTAAGTCACTTCTCTCCCTCATCTAAGTGGAACAGGACAATCTCCCAGCTTGGTTTTGGTAGCAATCACTATCTTTTGGAAACGTGAAATGGTGCCTGCACACATTTTCCTCCCCTATGCTCAGACTCAAAACCAAGGACTGTACAAAACCAATCAGACACTGATTCCTGGAGGAGTTTTCATAGCTCACGTTGTGCACTGTTGAACTGTCTAAACATTAATCAGTTGCCTTTGGACATCCCACCATTAGCAGCAACAAAGCCACATGAGACTATATCTCCGATCCCTCCTACTGGGAATTTTCCTCCCTGCCACTCGATGACTGAAGCTGGACCAATTCACTTTTCCTATTTTAAAAGGACTATCCAAACTCCAGTCCACCCTCTCACAGATAACAAATCTCTCTCCCTGCTTTTTACCTACTGTAAGAAGCCTCCAGGTGTGGCCACACTTGTGGCCATTCTGCAGCTTCACTCTAAAGGCTCAATGTACACCTGCAGTCTTTCATTTCTTTCCCTCCCATGCATATCAGACAGCTATGGGCAACAGGTTTTTAAGCATGTATTTTTAATTCCCAGTGTGTTATACTCAATGAAATTTGGCTTCACAGAACAATTTAGGACCTAAAAGATATAGAGTGAAGTCTGTCTTTCACTTTACCTGTCCCACTGGCCAATGCATGGCCCACAAGCATTGGCAAGAACCAGCCCTCCAACATCTCGCAGGATTTGCGCCTGGGGGCAAAGAACAACTTTGTTACGAGTAGAAAGTCTGGAATCAGTTTCTGGGGTTGCTCTTTCAGGAGAAAAGGACACCTGTCTTCTAACAGAAAGCACCGAGCCTGAGAAAATTCCCCTCCTCCTTTCGCCTGCAGGTTTTGAGTCACTTTTATAAACACATGGGGTTTGATCCTAGTAAAGCTCTAAGTTAACACTGGGGAAAAGTGCAAGATGACTTGCCATGATGGTCCCATTCTCTGCCTACTTCAAATCGAGCAATCCAGTCACTCGCAGATATCTGACTGAAGGGCAATGTCTGATCTGATTAATATCTTACATGCTTCCTGTCCGTGTAATTAGTGACAGTGCAGGCAAGTGTGTATGCCTGCTCCATTCATTCAGCAAACAATCCAATTAGGAGGGCAGCTGTTAAGGAAAGGTATGACTGTGGACTTGGTGGGAGGAAGCATTAAGCATTGGCTGGACATAGCCACATGTGAACACCTGGCCCCCATGCTGTGACATTTAACATTTACTATATATTAGAATTAATTAAAACAATTTTCTGTACAGTAAAGGGGAGAAAGGTGATGGTTCCTCTACAGAAACACTCCTTTTAAATCAAATATGAGTTTTGCTGAAAGTTTAGTCTAAAATGGGAACCACCCTCTGACAAAGGACTTGCTCACATCCTAAACTGTTCTTAAAGAGAAAACAGAGTTGCAGGTGGATGCTAGCTCTTCATCAGCCATGGCCATCCACAGAACTCCAGGAGCACAAGGCACCCCTTGCTCTGCATACTGTTATCTCCTCAGGGTCTCAGTTCCTGATAACTGTCTTGGCTCTGTCCAGTTCCGATCCACTCTTACACACCCAGGTAGTAAAGTCAAAACACTGTCAAGGTAACAGCAGGACCCACAGGCATAGTAATACAAGGCTGGTTATTACATCAATAATTGCACCTCTAGTGATAAGTGAAGACAAAGTTTAAGATGTTTCCATTAGTTACCTCTGGACTCCTGAGTACTGCCTGGAAGAGAGTTTAACACTTACTGTTTGGATGTGTAAAGATCAATCATACTCACATAACCGTCCCTTTCAATGGTAGCACGGATCTGCTCTGAGCCTGGTGTGATTGTGAACTTAGATTTGCACTTCAATCCATGTGCTAGTGCCTGTTTTGCCACTGCTGCAGAGCGTCCCATGTCCTCATAGCTGGAGTTGGTGCAGCTGCCAATCAAGCCTGTGGTGTTTGATAGAAACAGGAAGGTGGTTACTGCAGCCCCAGTTCTAGGAAGCTTCTCCCTGACCCATCTCTCAGCAGAAAAAACAAAGGACAACCACCTTTTCTGCTGACAAGGAATCTGAAACAGTTTCAGGTACTAATACTGCCAAACCTCCCAGCAATACACTGCTGTCACAAGCAATCTCTTGTCCAGCTTTGGAGGTTGCATAGTCAGAACATGCTACCTGGTCACTAGTCTGGTTATTGTTTTACAAGATCCAAGTGTCACCTGCTTCCACTTTGGTTAAGCAGTTACAACAGAAAGGTATTGTTCTACAAAGACAGAAAAGGTTTCAAAGCAAGATGGCAAGAAATGGAGGAAATAATGAAAAGAAAGCATTCTGTTACAGTATGAAGACCACATGAGGACATACTGTCTTGACAGCATTCTGGTGCTAACCAATGAAAAATAAATTTCTTTCAGTTACAGCTGTTCTTGATACTATTTGTAACACTATAGAATAATACATTTCCCACCTGGGATGTGGCCTTTACAGTGTATTTGCATTCTTTCCATTCCCCCAGTGAGCAACACCTGAGAGGCTGGCTGACAGGTTACCATCCCACAAGTGATTATATAAATATCCAAGCCTGCTCTTTAGGACAGCAAGTACTAACTTTACTGTGTCCCAAGAGCTCAACAGCCAACTGCCGGGAGGACTGACAATCATGCTCCTGACAGATAAATCTATGCAACAGACTTTAAACAAAGGTGCTCTTCAACAGCTAACATTCCTGTCAACTCAATCATTTCAAAAGTTTCTAAGAAGGAAAAAACCCAAACTTGTCTGCCTCTTGAGATTACAATCCCTGCAACTATCCCAGATCTCATCCCACCCACCTGGCTTGGGTGGCCACTACGCTTCCCAGCAAATTCATATGGCCACAAAGAGATGACACTGCAGGAAAGTCAAAAGACACATGGCAGTAATTAAAGCATTGCTATGTGACCAACTGCTTATCCCATGAGTGCAACATCTATGCCACAAGGATGAAGGCAGAGGAAAGCAAATGCTACCCACCAACTCTGATATCAACAGGCCAGCCCTCCTTTTCTGCCACAGCACCAATATCTGACACAGGGTGCGCCAGGTCTGGTGTGAAAGGTCCATTGATATGCGGCTTCAGCTTTAAGAAACAGTGACAAAATCAGAAATTACAGTAGCCAAGAAAAAACCTAAAACACAGCAGCAAATCAACTCCTTTCATAGCTCTATCTGGAAGCTGTTTAAATAGGATTCTCCTACACGAACACCGGAGGAGGAGCTGTCAGTGAAGCAGACCTGAGTGTTTGCTACATGTTCTAGCACAGTGTCAGGGGTGTCGCATCAAATTCTCAGCTTGGTCCACATTCACACAAAGCAGAGTCACATCACAACATCCAAGATGGCAAGCGTGAAGGAAGCCTTACCTCACTGAGGTTGATTTCTATCACCTGGTCATACTGACAACCAGAATCCGGTACCAAGTGTTGCTGGAATTCGTCTGCCAACGCAGCTATGTCTGGAATAAGAAAGAAAGGAGATCTGAGAAGTGCAGCAAATATGATGGAAAAGAAAAAGCTTGGAATGGCTAAACACAGGGGGTGCACCATATACTTCCCCAGCCACTTCATCTATAGACTCCCTGCTTGTATCAGATGACCTACAGGACCACATGAGGTCAGAAATCACAGACACCATTGTAGGAGGATGCTGCTCCCAGAATATACCCTCACTTGAACCCACACTTCTACCCACTTCAACTCCCAAACCCTCTTACCAGCTCGCCCAGTCTTGCCCAAGTATTTCTTCATCCGTGCATTGTAAGGGAAGACTGATGTGGTAGCTCCAATTTCAGCTCCCATGTTACAGATTGTTGCCATTCCTAGAGAAGGAGTGAGAGCAGAGACCACAGGGTCAAAGAGAAAGTCCAAGGCCATTCAATTCTTCAAAAGTCGGTCCATGGAAAAGACAGCAAAGCCAAGAGAGAGCAGGGAACTAGCTACAGAAACCTGATTCCACAGCAGAGAGGACACACTGACCACATAATGGCTGGCTCAGCCCCTAACATTTCTGATCAGTACAGTGCCTGTGACCAGACTTTTCTGCAAGGAAGAAGCTGAAAGCTAGACTGATTCTTGCAGATACAGAAAGGGATGACAGGGAACCCCAAATCTGCACTGAGCACCACATATATTTACAGCAGTAAGCAGTGTCTCTTCTACCTGCAATGAGTGTCCTGTCCCTCCCTACCACCTCATTTATCTTTACTGAAAGAGACAGAAATGTAATGGGTTGGATAAAAAGCTTCCAGTGACAGAACACAATTAAAAATAATCCAAACATTTGCTCACAGCACTGTGATCACCCATGCCTTTCAAGGACATAGCAATGAAGCTGTAGAAGCTGCTGTTTTACATTTAACAAGCTAGAAGCAGATATAACAGGTCAAGTTCCTCTGATTTCACAGCAGAAAAATCCAAAATTCCTCTCAGTTTATAAAACCAAATATTCCAAGTTGTAGCCAAGCCATGCAAATGGAGAGGAGAAGCTCAGCTTGAAGGCTGCACTTCAAGCCAAATGAAGGGACACCTCATAATTTGGTCCTAAGTAGCATCATTACAGACAACTGCAATTTTTGCTGGTTCAAATTCAGTAACAAAGCCCCACAATTAGCTAGTATAAGACTGCGCTTTACAGACTGCTGCTTTCTGGTCTCCTCTCTGCCCTGCCTTTCTAAAAAGCCTTTTATTTAGTAGCTGTCACACATGTACCCCCTTCAACCTGTTTCTTTCCTCTATCCACAGCCTATTTTAGGCTGAAATTAAAATGTCAGCCTTTATCTCTGACATCTCCACCCTCTAAGCATACACTGGAATCCCTCCACCCTTACTCTTGTCCTGATGCACCATCTCACAGGATTCTTCACAATTAACCATTCAGTGCTCTCCAAGTCAGAAGAACATTTAACAGAAAGAGGTCACTTTTTCAAGGAGAGCGAGTCCTACCTTGTTACACCACTCTCACCTGCTCTCCCAGATTGACGTGTACTTATCACCCAGCCAGGCTAAGGGAGAACAGTTTTAGTACTTCTTGCCTGATTCCCTTCCCAGCCTCCACAGACAACTCAATACCGAGCTCCAACAACAATCCACTCCAGGTAAGAGATTCACCTTGTCTTACCAGTGCAAGAGATTGAATCCACACCAGGCCCGTGGTATTCAATGATGGCTCCTGTTCCACCCTTGACAGTGAGGATGCCAGCCACTTTCAAGATCACATCTTTAGGAGAACTCCAGCCTGAAAGCTTGCCAGTCAGTTTTACACCAATAACCTGGGTAACATTAGTGGAAAAAAAATAAAAATACTAACACTATTTCCTTGCAGCAGCCAAAACAATTCTGCAAAATTTTTCCTAAGAATCTGGGTGGTCACAATACCAAAAAAGAGAAAATCCTGAAGTATCATAACATGCACAAGGCAGAGTGAACTGAAGGGAGATCAATACCCACCTATCACTCTCAGTCCCTGAATAAAAAAACTGGAAATGGAAAGTCAAAGCTATCAATGAATCATAGACCAGCTGTTTAAGCCAGTGTGTGATTACAAACAAGACTGTAATTGTATATAGTACCTTATATATGTAGTGCCAGAAAATTAACATTTCTTACATATATCTCACCCTTCACATCGAGGAGTAGCATTCCTTTTGCTCCTACCTTAGGGCATTTGAGCTCCCAAGGGATTCCTGCCATGACATCTACAGCATCAGCTCCACCCACACCAATGCAGATTCCTCCCAAGCCACCTCCATTGGGGGTGTGTGAATCTGTGCCGATCAGCATAACCCCAGGGTAGGAGTAGTTCTCAAGAATGATCTGAAAATAAAAATGGATTGTTCGCTTGCTTGTTTGTTGGGAAAAAAAGGGAAAGACAGCAAGGAAGAAGACAAGAGGAATTCAGATCAGTTTTGTATTTTCAGATTTCAGTAGCAAGAAAGTAACTGAATTTGGTTTGGATTGGAAATTCACTTCTGTTTTATCCTCCTTGTGGAGGATGTAACAACAGAACAAGGTATCAAGTCTTAGCCCTAGGATCCTTGCTCATCCCAGGATAGTAAGAAAACTTAAATAGTGATCTTCATTTTTTCACTGGAAGACTCCTTCCTTCCAGTTTAGGCTTTTGCTAAGGTGCCACCTTTCTTAGGGCTCAAGAGTCTGTTCCTTAGCCTCCACACCCTTAATCAACTGCTGAGCAAGTCAGTTCACCTATCCAGAGCTAGCAAGACCTTTCATAGTCTTTATGCTCCCATAGCATTAGAATATCAACAGGCTCCTCCAACCCATGCCACCAGCCAAAACCTAATCATATATTTGAATCCCTCACAAACAAACTGAGAGGCTACCCTTCCCTTATTGCTGCTATTGATTCCACGCAAGACTCTTCAACTATTAACAAAACCACAAAACAGTTCTTCAATGAAAAATTATTTTTTCTATGGTAGCAACACAGTAGAGAAGCTAATGAACTTCTCACTGCATGTGTGCCACACCTACATTACGGACGGCCTTTCTGGCTCACAGCATGTGCTCCAGTTTGGAAAGAATTAAGGTGGCCCTTTATTGAGAAGACCAAGGCTTTGCTTCTACTACTTCCAGCTTTATTTGCTTGTGGCTCACCTTAATATGAGAAAGGTCACTTTCAAGGCTTCACTTTGCTAGAGTTGGACTCCGAAGCTATACAGCCCAACCAGTTTTCTCCAGCCAGAGAAAGTGAGCCACAAGAAAGCTGGTAACCATGGCGTAGAGCTATGTTACCACGTGACAGATTTACAAGTGGTTTCAGAGTACAAATGACCTGAGGCATTTCCATAACCTTTTGGAGAGTTCACCTGTTCTTCTTCCTTTCTCTGTTGTATCACACCAAGCTAAGGTAACCTTAGTAACTCATTTTGTAGCTAAGAAAACAGAGCAGAGAGCTCTTGACTGCACCTAGCCACAAGTTCCCTGCTGACAGGATGCTTATCAGTCATTCATTTTTCTCCCCAGTCCTTTTGCTTCATGCTGCACTTCAAATTTTTACTGCCTCTGACTCAGAGGAACAATGAAAAATGTCTACTGGACCTACAAAGCAAATCAACCAACAGCAAGGTCGGAAATCCTGCCAGAGGTGTTGGTTTTAAATAACAAAAAGCCTCATTAAGTGGCAAGTTATCTTGCGATGGTCATATTCGTTTAAGATGCAAGTGCTATAACAAGAGAATATCAGACTTGGAAACCATTTTGCCTTTTATTCAAATTCACATAGCAACTTGTTATGTGTTGCCATTCTTGAGTACTTAAAGTAAGCTGCTCTGTTTGGTGTCCTTATATACTCTCCTGGTTTTTATGGAACCAAATGCATACAAAATAACCCTAAAAAAAGTATGTTCCCAAAGATGTTTTCCTTACCACCAAAAGCAATTCACATAAGCCCTTTATAGGCAGCTTCATGGCATCACTTTACTGTCCCAATCATACCAAGAGGAGCCAGCCCATAAGCAGTTAAGATATTTCAAGCTTCTGTGATGCACACGGCATGGGCATGCTGTGGGCACTACCTAATTGCGAATCAGGGTACAGTTTGACCAAAATAACCTTTTAAGAAACACCACTGTTATCAAGATATCAACTCAGGGAGAGAGGAAGCAAGAAACCTCACCCGCCCCAAGGAAAGCAAGATGTTTCCCTAAGCTGGTGAAATTCTCTAAGGGTTTGCACCTGAGCTCTCTCTTCAGCATAAGGTAAAAGAGCCACTGCACATTCCGAGATTGCAAACACACACACACTTTACCTGGTGAATGATTCCCGACCCAGGTTTCCAGAATCCCACTCCATACTTGGCACCAGCTGTTGCTAGAAAGTTGTACACCTCCTGGTTTATGTCCTATTCACACATGGAAGTGCATAGCATTAGTAACACATTTTGTACTTCCATACATCAAGAACTCATTCAAACACATTCCCTTCCCTCCCATGCCTGTCTGTAGTTTGCTCCACGGTTTTGTAGTGGCTAGATGGAGGTGCACACCACTCTTTTAAAACCAAAGGGGATCAAGACTGCCAATCAAGTGTAACAGGCCATTTAATTTCATCCAACTTGTAGCTCTACTAAAGCATCTTTTTTAGTTTCCAATTCTGAACAGCACAACAGAAATAGCACAATTAAAGGAAAAACCTGCCAATAAGGCATTTAAAAAGCTCTGTTCACTTCTTGTATTCTGGGGTGGTGGTGTTTAACCTGTTTCCCTCTCTTCTTCTAACCCCTCCTTTCTTCTCTACCAGCTGTTCCTTTTGCTTTTACAGATGCTTTGCAGACATTTCAAGCCCCTTAGATAAGCATTTTGGTTTTATTTTTACAGATTAAGAAATAGAAATGGAAGTTGCTTACTGCTAGGGGAGCTGGTGGGTGTCATTTCTCATTCTACCAAATCCCCTGCTTAAGACTCACTTTCTTGCTGCACTACCACCATTATTGGTGGAGGTCACACCGTGAAAATTGCTTGTGAGAATAACCACAGTTGCCAAGGAAGTATGACACTATTATGTTCTGACAGATCTTGGCAGAGTAGATAAGATAAGCACTAGGAGGAGTTTCTTAAACTGTTCTCATGCAGCTACCCTTCAGAATAAAGAGAAAGGGAAAACTGGAGATAATGGAAGAATTGTCTCAGTGCACATTTGCTGAAGTTTCCCATGAGGCAGCAGCAGTTCTTTAAGCCTTGTTTTCCACTGGGAGTTGGGTCACTTCACTCTGTTTGTGCATCCCTCCCCCAGTAAAGCATGATGATGTGCCAGGAGCAGATCCAAACCACCCTCTGGCCTGCCAGCATTCACTGTGTGCCAACTGGCAGCAGCAGAAGCAAAACTCAGTCAGAAGAAGGCAGGACTTTTACTTGCTCTGCTCAGAGCGGATGGCAAAGAAGGGACTCAGCTCAGCTCAAGGCTACAGCAAATATAATTGCACTGCAGAGAACAAATGCAGGAATAGGGGGAAGGGGAAGACAGGAGGTAAAGGGAAGAAGAGAAACTGTCTTATTTAATAAGTCTCAAATTCTTAATCGCACAACTTGGGACTGAGACAAGTCGAGCAAGAACTCCTCAAATTCACTTCTGAGTGGTATAGGTTGCTTTATTGTGGTCTGAAGAAGGAAGCCAGAAGCAGCTACATCAGAAGTTTCTTAGAATAGAAATGGACTAAAATCTTAAAATGCAGCTTAGCTCCCACAAACTGTTTACTGTTTGTAAATTTTGGTATCAACATTCAAGGCACAATTGCTCCTGGCTCTGACAGTGGACTTAGGCTAGGTCCACTTGGAGTAACAAGATTTCCTCCACCTCTCTGCTACGCTAAGAGCATGTTCTTCCTTGGCAGATGCACTGTGGTATGCAGGACAGGATGAATGTGCCTATATTTAACAGAAGCCCCTACAGAGGAATAAGCAGTAAAACAGTGACAGGAAATTTGAGAGAGACAGTGAATCAGCAGCTGGACAAAAACCACATTGAAATTCCCAAATAAAAACCAACATCCTCCATGCTTCTATATACTTTTACATCTACCCTCACTAGCCCTGAAAGCTGCACATGCTTCAGTTAGTTTTCTTCAGCTAATCACTACCAAATGGTTTGGAAAACAAAAGTAATTATTTTCTTCCCCCCTCACAGGATATACCAGTGCTATGCAGACATACATTCAGGAAGTTTTTCACACTGTTGTACTGTGGCATAAAAAGCATAACGCTCTATAATCTGTCTTCCCTTTTTTTCCCTTTGAAATTAATTTTTCCTGTTCCCTTAGCTGAAATATCTTCTCACTCTCCAGAACACACATACAACCTGGGCTTCCATCATTAACAGATTAAGGCTAGCTTTTCCTACATTCATGGTCCTTTAAACCATGTAATGGATGAATCTCTGCTGAAAAAGTCCCAAAGATCCATATACTCTGTTTCTTTGCTGCATCTCTCCTATCTACAGAGCTGACCACCACAGGCAATCTGTTATCATAGCTGACTCATGGCTGTCCTGGGTCAAAAAAAAAAAAAAAAAAAAAATTTTCCTTTGACTGGAAAGAGGCTGTCAAACAGACAGCATTTAAGACTCTGCAATAATGACCTTGGCTCTTCGAAGATCCTTTTCACCACCTAACTGGGCTTCAATGAGGTGATCACAGTGGATGGTGGAAGGCACAGCCACTTTTGGCAGCCCGCTGCTGATGAACTGTAGCATTGCCATCTGAGCAGTGGCATCCTGCATGGCCACACGGTCTGGCCGTAAGCGCAGATAGGTCTTGCCCCGCTCAATCTCCTGTTTTGCTGGGTCATCCAGGTGTCCATATACAATCTTCTCAGACAAGGTCAGGGGACGGTCAAGCCTGGGGAGAAAAATTGTAGTATCTGCATCTTGTGTACCTCAATGTTTGCCCTTTTAAGCATGTAACAGAACATTTTCTCGTATCCCTTGGACTGTTAAGACCTATTAACACACAGAAACCTCCATGCTCTTCTTACAGCACTAAAATATCAACTGGCAGACGGCTAAAACAAGGGCTCAGTCCAGAAAGTTCAAAAGTATAGGGATTGATGTCACTATGCTTTCTTTTATAGTCTTCCTACACAGTAAAAGAAACATTTCTTGTGTCATACCTCAGGAGGCGAGAGAGAGGTCAGACTCAATTCACAAATACCATATCCCACAGCAAGCAAGTACAACTAAGCAGAATTTCATGACCTCAGACCTTTCACCCTGCAGTTGTACCAGCTGAGGAACCTATTTATGTCAGTGGTGAGACCTTCCAAGAATCACAGAATTGTCTAGGTTGGAAAAGACCTTGAAGATCATCCAGTCCAACCATCAACCCAACATTAACAGTTCCCAACTACACCATATCCCTCAGCGCTAAGTTGATCCGACTCTTAAACACCTCCAGAGATGAAGACTCCACCTCCTCCCTGGGCAGCCCATTCCAACGCCCAATAACCCGTTCTGTAAAGAAGCATCTCCTAATAGAACTAAGTACCTAAGTAGATACAATGACTTGAAATGAGAGCTACCGCATTTAACAAAGGATGCGCAGATGGAAGCACTTCATACAAACCCCTGCCGAGGTAAGTGGAGCAGGAATGACTTTGCAGGCACACAAGTCTCTATCGGCAGATTAAGGTCACTATGTTTAATATGTTGTGAATTCTAGCCCTCCTTTCCATGCCTAAAGCCTACAAGTGAAACACAGGAGAATATTCACTGCTGAAACGCAGTGCAAAGGAGCAGTCTATAATGAATGCTGCCCACATGCTGCTTCCCCAGAAAGTAGCAAGGGCCAGTATGAAGGCTCCTCAAAGAGGGCATTAAACAAAGAGGACAGAGCCTTTTCTAGCACCTCCTCTGCACTGGCCTTGTTCTCTGTGTGTTGCAGTGCTTCATCGTAACCTTCAACCCTTCCCACAGTACTCCACCACTATGTGGTGACCCTACAACTCAGTCACATTTGTGACTGCCACTGCTCAAAGCTGCTCTCCCTGATAAATATTCCCTATGCCAGGGTCCCATTACATTTTTTTCCTCCTCTCACGTCACTTCAGAGCTGAATTCTGCACACTGACCCCTCCTCTCTTCCTTCCTCCACTCTTACCTCTTACGGACAATGTTGATGTTCTTCTCCAGCTTTTCATAATTTATGTATTCATTAGGCTCAAAGTGGCTCATGGCCACCTTGGCCCGCTGGCACAGGACAGGAGCAACATGGTAGCGTCGTATCCCACTACTCAAGGCATGCTGGAAAAAGGAGAGTATTAGCACTGGAACCTTGCAGAGTGAATTCCTATAATATATCAATAAATCAACTGGTTTTCAGTCATTATTCTTGGGGCTTTACAGACTGAGAAATAGAAAAATTGCAAAGGTTTTTAAAGGCACATGATGAATATCTGATGGTACAATACTGCATATTACATTAAACAGTGAAACACCAAGTTACCCAGAATGGGTAGCATTTACCAAATTTTACATTTCTAATAATAGCACCAGATGCCTTGCACTTTCAGTGAGAAAAGTGCTTTCAGGCAATTCTGAAATAATTCTCAAGCAAACACCAGTTTGCTATACTTCTGACATATTACAGCCATGGTGGAGAAGAACCTATGCAGTTTACAAAGCAAGCAAAGCCTAGGTTTGTATTTGCTCACTGGTATTGAGTTTATATTGAAGGACTGGCAGGTGACACAGTATGGGACTGAGTAGATACCCATCTGTTCTATCATCACATACTAAGTTCCCCATGCAGGGTCCCTGCATACCATTACAAAGCTTATTATATTTCCACATAACATGAGCTATGTTTCAATGCTTGCTAGAGTGACTTTGATGTACATGCCTGGTCTACAGCGTAACTCAGAGCAGGAGAGAGGCACAATCTGGAACAAACACATCAGCTGCACCAACCTGGATGTGCAGATCTATGTGCTATTTATCTACAATTTCTCAAAGACATACTCACCCTTCCCTTAAAAAAAAACCTGCCTTACAGGTGAGTTAACAGCAAGACAGATGAATACTGCAAGCTGAACACATCAGCAGAAAATGCCATGAAAAGAAAGACCAAATTTCGCTTGGCAGCTTCCACAGTGAAACAGTTCCCTGGAACATGGGAGAAGGGCAGGCTATGGTGAGGCACCTTTACAGCACCTGACCTGAAAGAGCCAGGATTAAAAGGCTCTCACACAGCTTTGTAAACTGAGACAGAGGGCAGCCTCCATAAAAACTTCCAAGGATTTGGCACATGCATTTCTTACATCCTTTGAAAGTCTCAGTCATCAGCACTAGAAGGTCTGGAAACAGACTGAAGACAAGAGTTCAGGGTTTTTCCTCCTCCAGTATTACACAATCAATCCTGTTTTTTCTATTCATCCTCTACTTCAGCATTACAAAGTTTTGATAAGTACAGGTTAATAAACATAGCAGTATTGCATTAAATACGCCTTTTATATGTATGCTTATAAATCAGGAAATACTCCTTGCACAGAACACAATCACAGTACCTACCACCGGTTTTGCATTGTCAAAAATGCTAGACAGTTCTTTAGATCTGTTTTTAATGTTTCCTTGCAAATATTTTCTTGAGTTTTCTTGTAACCAGCATTGAAAACATTGCCTGAAATAATCACAATCCATGAGATGTCAGAATTTTTTTATCCAAATCTCTTGCTTTATGTCCTTTCGATAACATTTGTTAGTATCTTACACAATAAAAAGTTCAGGAAATCTAGTGAGATCATTAATAGCCAGCTCACTAGCAATAAGGGATAGTTTGTTTTTTTTACCAAATAATCCTAAGATATTAGATATAGAGCTTTTGGTAGGAGCAATACGGACCTACAGCTGCTGTACACCACTTTCATTAAAGAATATTTAAAGTAAGTGAACATAGCGGTACAAGAGAGGGCACTGCTCCTCCAGGAGTGCAAACGAAACCCAGTCATCAAATTTCACTGTGCTGCACTTTAAGCTTAGAACTTCTAGAACATATTATAGGTGTCAGAGTTGAGACTTCTCCTTCTTCTAGCAGCAAAAAAACCCAAAAACCAAACCCCCAAACAACCCAAATACCACCCAGCTTCTCAATGTTTAACATACTTAAGCTGCTCTTTACTAGTAGCCATGTAACTTCCGTGTTTGTTTAGTTCTGCCTTTTTTCTTAGACAAGCATTTCCCAGCACAATTAATGCTGTGGAAATGTCTTTGTCTCACAAGACATCCATTATCTTGTGAAAGTCTCCAAATGCTGGAGCGGCTGAAAGAGACACTGAGGGATTTCATCAATGTTCATGAAAAAATTATCTTTTCCCCAGAACAGGAAAAGTATTTTGGTCTAATGCAGTAATTCCTTCTTTCCATTTCAACCCCCCAACCCTGTAACACAACCGATTAAGAGTTCCTCCTTGTTACCCAGTAAACTGAAAGCTAAATTCCACCATAATTCAGCATACAGAAGAACACATTTGCAAACTAAAGTAATGGCAGAGGCTTCACAGCATTCTAGTCCTGCCTGGGACCAAAGCTGATTATGATAAAAATCTGAAGCAGGGCTCTCCAAAGGGAGGTGCAAATAAACCTTTCAGATAAAATCTTTTCAGTTTGAACATACATGTCTATGTATCTTTTTACTTCATGAAATTGCTCGATAAATGTAGTATTTATTCAAATACTATATAAATATTGACATGGTAGTCACAGAAGTAGCAATACAAAGTAGTTGACTCCTGCTTGACCACAACTTCAGGCTACCAGAAGTGGGAAGGGAGCATGTTTGAGGTGAAAGAATGTGTCTGGACATGGAGATCGGCAAGAGAAGTCTGCAAAACTGAAGGCCTGTTTCTGTGATGGCCAGTAAAAATGGGGAAAAATAATCACCTTGACCAATCAGTTCCAGGAAGCTAGAGAATCATTTTTGTCTACATAAGACTTAAAAGGCACCTATTAAAACCGTGCTCTCTTCATTTTACTGCAATTTAAATCTCATCTGAGACTCTACTCTCTTGGGAATCAATTTGATTCAAGACAGTTGTTCTCATGTTGGTGCCCAGCAAGCCTAAGGATCCATCACCAATAAGCAACAGCATACACTGCCTGGTTCAAAAGTCTGATCTCACCTCAAAGAATCTACAAGATATCACTCATCACATTTGTTGATTATCCATGGCTGTCCTTTTTCCACTGTATCCTCAGAAAGAAGGTGGCAGAAAAAGAAGATTAAGGAAAAGCCACAAGCCTAACAGTTTCCAGCTTCATTCTCTCTCACTCCTCCCCGAAATAGTAGGTGGTCTGGAAGGCCTTCTGTGGTGTATTTTTATGCAGTGAGAAGTACCTTGAGACCAACAGCCAAGGGAAGTAGGCAGTCAGCAATATATACATTTTCCCTTTTGTCCAGGAACTGTTAATTTCCAGACTGACCACCCAGCAAATGGGTGCCAAGTGATGTCCTCTCACCTGGCACTGAATCTGTTATCCCAGCATCTGAGTGTCCTTTTCAGATTTCAATAAAAGAAATGGCAATAATTATCACAGGGCGCCTAAGTCTATGGGTATTTTGGCAAGGTTAAACTTCCTTAAAAGACTTAAAAAAGCCAGCCTATTAAATGGGTCATTATTTTTGAAATCTCTGTAAGGAAGCCAGCACTTATCTTTATAGATTTGGAAAGCTCATCTTGAAAAGCTAGCTACCTTGCATTTAGCTCACTACAGTGAATGATCCAGATGCAAGGGGAGTCTGAATTCAGAAACTAACTTACATTTTGGCAACAGATACGGTAGACAAGTCCAGTAAGCAAAAGCTCATGTTCAAAAGAGTAGAAACTGTGCTACACGCACTCCCATCTGCGAAATCAGTCCTAGAAATCCTAGCCGAAACCCAAAATACCATCTTTCCTCATCCTCCCTGATGTAAGAATATTGGCCAAGTTTCCAACATTCACCATGATTCAGACTAAAAAAAGCAGTGTAGTATAATCAAATTGTAAATGCAGTCTAATTTTCTAGACCCACCTCCAAAGAGCAACCAAAATTAGGGTTTTGAAGATCAGTTTAGCTCTAGCCAGCACTGATTTTTGCCAGCATACACAGAACTTCCCATACAAAATTTCAGTACTTGCCTATGAATCCCTGATACTTTGAACGGTTTAGAGTTTTACAGTACTACTCTTTGAGTCAATCCTCAGCCAACATGGCTTGAGAAATGGGATGCTACTAAAAGCATCTCTCAGACAGGCATGAAAAAGATCTTGACCCTTTAAGGCTATTAGAAAAATTGTACTTTAAAATCGGACAGTTAGCCCAAAACAAGCTAATTCAAATTTATTTCCCTCAGAGGTAAGCTTCCTATGCAGTTCCAATTCCAGTTCTAGGAATGTGAGACGAGTAGAACCGATGTTAATAACCCATGGTCAATGCTGGCATTATCATAGTGAGTGGCAAAATGATCCTCATATTCATTAATCTTTAGGCTGCTACACATGGGAAAAAAAAATTTGCATCCGAAAGAGATCACTTAGAAGCATATCTGATTATCATCATAGATTTAGTCCTTCACAGGGGAAAAAAAACACATACCCTGAGCCTGATATAGAATACTAAATTCGCCATATTCACTGTGCTAGCACAGCCTTTGTTTTATATTAGACAAATATTAATTTCAGCAAATGACTGTTTGTTCTCATGTGACGACACACCATAAAATGAGAACAAATTCATTATCTTAATAAAGGATTTGCCCTCATTCTATGAGTAGTCTTTTCTGTTCAAAGTAAAAATTAAAAACTCTTTAACAATTAAGAATGAATATAACAAGTTAACTGAAAGGTGCTATTTTGTTACTTTTGCTTACATTAAAAAAAGCTATGAAGCCTAACTCTAAAGTAAGGAAGTAATATAAAACATGAATTAAGCTTCACAAAGTACTTTCAGTACACTCGAAGCCAAGTTCTTAGTTTGGCTCCCTAAGAAAAGGGAACACATTGGCCAAGGTCACAAATGGCAAACTGAGAAGTTAAATTGCCTGACCTCATCCCATGCTTTATTAAGGGGAGTACAAGCTTCCTTATCCTTGTTAGCAGCCCTAAAAAATAAAACTGCATTCTGATATTTACCTCCCAGGCTTTAAAAAAATAATGAAGTCTTTGTTATGGAGTACACATTAAATGTCTCAAATAAGAGAATCTCCATGGCAAGCTCATATTACAGGCAGATGTGATTTTTAGAGGTCATGATAAACCAAGTGAATCACTATCACTGCCTTGGAAAAAAAGGAAGTTTATGTGCCTGTCCAGGTGGCTTTTTCAGTCTTCCTAGGTCCTATTTATATATAGATCCTGGCATCTTTTTCACCCAGGGGCTTCTGTTCATATTAAAAGTAGATTTCTGCATAGAAGTAGCCAAAAGATAGCCTTTGCACTAATTCACACAATGAGGAGTCACCTTGTGCTGTGGCTGCACACTGATATGGGGAAGAAATATAAAACAAAGAAAAAAGCACGTCCCTAGAAAAGGCTTTTTATTGTCCATGCCCTCAGGCTCACCGTTCCGCCCGGCACCCCGCCGGGCCCGCGGTCTGACAGCAACCCGAGCCCACCGAGGCGGGATCCAGCCGGGACAAGGGAGAGGCGGCGGGCCCAGGCCGCGTCCCCGCCGCCCCGTTCACCTTGCGCTCACCTTGAGGGCCAGCCGG
>NW_020799092.1:3183976-3194231 GCF_003259725.1 Athene cunicularia | reverse complement strand
GTTTTCTTTTTTTTTTTTTAAAAAAAAAAAAAAAGACTGCTCACTGCAGAGGATAATTATTTGATGTTCAAGCTTGTGGTTACTTAAATTTTTCTCCTGCTTCTGCCTCAAATAAATTTTTTTCTTCTTTTTCTTACAGCAATTGGAAGACTTTGTGAAAAATGTAAGTATAGCTTCTACATATAGATGCTTGGGGACGTGGTTAGAGCATACAGTTGGGATTTGCAGATTGGATTCTATTTTTGCTTTAATCACAAACTTGATGTCACTCTTTGATATGGGAACAGTTACTTGAATATTGCAAGTATACATCAATGAATACTTAGAAAGTTACATGTTCAAATAGATTGTCACATAAGTACACACTGTTGTAGAGTATATGCTGCCAGCATTTTCAGTAGCTGAGGGTACAGTGACTTCCTGATTGGTTCCTTGTAATCTGTAATATAAAATGATCAGCCTGATCATTTCAAAGTAGGAAAAAAAATTGCATTTTTGGACTCTGACTTCTTCACACCTTGAGAGTGTTTCCCTTCAGCATCTGGGAGAATAAGAAATGGTGGGGGTGGGGAACACCTAGAGTTAGAGCAAAAAAGAAAACCTGCAGAATCAAATGCTAGTGCTCAACTGTAGAAAGGAAGAAAGAGTATGATCTGTCATTAGATCCTTGTAGGGGAACAGAACAAATAAGATGACTAGTTCATGACTCAAAAAGAGTACAAAAATAAGAAAAGTGAGGAGAAGAGCAGTTTGAATCAACAAGATTGTTTTCAAGAGCACGCAGCAGTGAAACAGATTCTCGTTAGTAGTTGAGGGCTGTTGTGCTGGAGGTTTAAGAGCAGGTTAGATGAGCTGTTTGTGGGACTCAGGATTAGATGCCTTGGGAACTGGTAATAGGATATGAAGCCTTTCATCCCTAGGTCAGTGTTTTGGATAAGGTCCAGCACAGCAGGGACTGTCAGTGGCATCTGATGGCTGCTTGTATGATATGAGTGCTTCAATTTCACTCAGTTCCTTGTGAGAAAACAAGAGCAACTTCTGTGAAATGGCTGTTCATGCCAGTTTGCCCTTTATTTGGCCTTCTTACAGATGAAGTATTAAAGGGACCACAAGTACAATCTCTTATCTCATCTCTTTGAGAATAGTAACTCCAGACTTTTGTTGATGTGGCACTGTCAGAGAAGCTTACACTGTTGCTTCTGTGTAGGTAAGGACACTAGTCCTGTCAGTCCAGCATTTTTTTCACAAGTGAAAAATTCAGGAAAAGTTCTAGAGTAAAAGTAACGGTATGATCTAAGCAGGTGTTGGCTAATCATGGACAAAGTAACTTTGGGTTTCTTCTGTGATTGTGAATGCATGAATTAAATTTTAAAAAACCAAATATTGCAGGCTACTAGCCCTTATTCCTCTCAAGTCTTCATGCAAATACAACGTTACACCCTGTGTCTGCAAGATAAATTTCCACAGTTCAGTTGTATTGTGTTTGAGTGTACAGGCAAGTTTTTTGACTAGGAAGCCTTTAATCTTCAATGTGGGGGTGGAGAAAAGGGTGTTCTGTACCAGAGGCTCTGCTGTACTTGCAGGTGATGGCAAGTGCGTGATCTGCGACTCCTATGTGCGGCCCTGCACTCTTGTGCGCATATGTGATGAGTGTAACTACGGCTCGTATCAAGGGCGCTGTGTGATCTGTGGAGGTCCGGGAGTGTCTGATGCCTACTACTGCAAGGAGTGTACCATCCAGGAAAAAGACGTATGTTGTCATCCAGTCTTCGTTGAATTGGTTATGTCTTTATTTAGTATCCACACTTAACTTTAAGGTGCTTGGAACTACTGAAATAAGCACTGGGACACAGGACACTTGGTTTCCACTACCAATATTGGCACTGGCTTTCATTACCTTATAACTTTCTTCCCCCGTTGGTAGTTCCCCATGTTTGCAAAGCATCTTGAGATATCATAGAATTTTGAGGTATTGTAACTGTCTTCATCCTGAAGGATCTTTGGCTGCTTTGCACTGCATGCTTATGTTTTGCTTCCTCCACACACTGCAAGTTACCACTTTAAATTGTTATCTTACTAGATCTCTCAGCCTAGGTTTTATCCAGGTCAGAGATATTCCAGACACTGCAAAGGCAGGGGTGGGAGCAGCTTCTCACTGGAAACCCATTATCGGCCACCGACCAAGGGCACCTACAGCCTGTGGAGTCACCACCTGTGTTTTCCTTTGGATTACAGCATAAATTTAGATCTTAGCGTCCAGTGTCTAGACCACTAATTGTGTTTTACAAGTTTAAAGTTTCCTGTACAATTTCAGTGGAATATTGATTTTTTTTTTTTTTTTTCTGGAATGGCCTATATTGTAGACATCTCTTTTTCTGCTAACACTTTTTGGTGTAACAAACCTTTATTTCTATAGTCAGGGCTATAATCTTTTTATAATACTCTTGCCCTGAAAGATAGCCACTGTCTGTGTGAAATGAGACAGCTATTCACCCCCTGTCTTAACACAATCTAACACAATGAGTGCAAGACATGAAGAACTGCAAATGAAGTGATAGAAAGACCTTAGGGAAGAGCAAGAAGATGATGCTCAAAGTTGCAATATCCCCAGAATACGGACCTAATAGCTGTGAGAGTGTCTGTTAAAGGTGGTTTGGGTTTTGGTTCTTTGCAAATGCCCTCTCCAGCACATCCTAATGACAGTTGAGAACACACTGAGAGAATGGTTCAGATTGATTTAGAGGAACATGTGCAGCTGGGTGAGTTGCTGGTTTAGTTCTCTGGAGTGCCTATGTTTTCTCTAGAGGCTTACAGCTAATTTCAGGATAGGGGCAGGTCCTCATCTGAATTTAATCATTAGATCTGACAAGGACCATAATCTTTCTTAGTATCTAACAATGGATATAAGCACTGTGGTGGTGGTGCAGCCTCCTACTTTAGAAATGCTGTGAGAAACAGTAGGTTTTTTCACTTGCCTTTGGAACCAAGACACCTGGCTTGGTAAGTCATGAATAAAATAGGCTTGGGCTTATTTTTACTAATTCATATTGATCCTCAACAGGTATTTTTCATAACCTAAGCTCACCTATAGCTTGTCATGCCTGTTTCAGGTGTGAAATAGCCAGCTGCTCTGCAAGGGAAGATTGTAGAAAGTGTAGAGCTGGAGCAAGAGAATGACTAATCACAGAACTGAGGTATTTTGACAGCTGGGTGAAGGCTGCAGATGACGACAGTTGTTCTGTACCAGCAAACTCAAATGTTAGTGGTTATTGCAGATGTGAAGTTGCAGATCTGAAACAGCAGTTTTGACATGATTGACTTGCAGGGTTGAAAAGTGCTGCCACAGGTGTAGGGTGCTCAGAACAAGAAAAGTGAAGCATGCGGCCTGTCACAATTACAGTAGCAGGTCTAGTGTCAATAAGAAAAGCAGATGGACAGAGCTCTCTACCAGGAGATCTAACACTCCATGGTTTCAGTCACAGCACTTCCATCTTTGTCAGCGAAAGACTGGAAACGATAGCGAAGCAAGAAAGCAAATACTAAAATGTAGGGAGGAGGTGGAATGCTGTTGGACACAAAGGAAAGGGTCTGGTTACTCTTGGTACATTTGTTCTGATGGAGTGAGGAACTCAGGTATTGTTTCACCCCACTTCAGTCTGTGGGTAAGGGTCAAAATCCCACCTTGTCACCCAGGACAGCTCTGAGTTGCAAAAAGTAATCTTTTCTCGGGGATAGGAGCATGCTCATATGCTGCCTCCTTAGGAGGAGGTGAAAGAATGAACAGAGCCCTGCAATAATGCTGTCAGGATTGTCAGACTCCCTGGATTGTGGGAGGCAAGGCTTGGAAGAGTCCTGTTATTGAGGTTCGAAATCGAATAAGGAGACAGTAGCTAGAGATGGGTTGTGGCAAGTGTATGGGGAAGGGTGATTTCCCCCCCCCCCCATTATTTCTACCATGCAGACCCTCCCCACCATGTTGCATCTCCTGCACAGGAGCAGGTATCAGTGGAGCAACTTGGATGCAGTTTCTACAGCAGCTGACATCTGCGCAGAGACTTTATAAATCTAATCTACTTGGGCTTACACAACAGTCAAAAACATGTATTCCTCTGCCTGCTGGGGCCCTCATAGCTGCTGTATCCTGCCACATCATTTTGCCCTCAAGAGTTATGCAGATGCTGGGCTCAGGTAGCCCATGGACAAACATTCTCTGGTACATCAAGAGGTGCATCTCTGATTTGTCTTTGCAACCACACGTCTGAGGTGGGTCTCTCCCACTCCCCTTGCATTTCCTGTGGCTTTTTTTTCACTGTCTACTGGAATTCAGGTTCAAGAACGTACCCCTGTAGCTGCTGTGAATAGCTGTCCTCTCCCAAGATGAGTATACAGCCTCTGCAGTATCAGTGCAGCAATCAATCCAAGATGCAGGAAATCTGAGATTCAGTTCTGCTGTCACAGCTGAGAAGGTTCCCTAAACATGAGAATGGCTCGGTGACATCTAAAGCAACAGGATTCTTTTTGGCTAAGGAGGGGAGAGGTTGTCCCCCTGAGCTCTATAAATCCCGCCTATTCTAATTCAGAAAGAATCCAGTCTTGAGGCACTGAGCATCCTTTTCATTAAACTGCTGATATTATATGAACTGTTCTCCATCTTCACCCTGAGGAAGAGAATGTCCTAGAGTAATGTTAAACAGACATCTATCCTCTTCTCTATTCCACTCTCTTGCTGGTAGTAACCAGCATTGGAGAGAAGTTTGTCTGCACAGGTGTTACAAATGTGTATTGAGGACAGGGTGAGGAGTGTGGGAACTGAGATCCTACTAGAACTATGTAAATGGTGATACTGTTCTCTTTGCCCATCTCCTAACTTACATCCTCTTTTCTTCTTACAGAGAGATGGTTGCCCAAAGATCGTCAACCTGGGCAGTTCCAAGACAGATCTCTTCTATGAAAGGAAAAAGTATGGCTTCAAGAAGAGGTGATCCTATCCATATGTGGCTACACCTCTTGTTGGGTTGGCAAGAGGGTCTTGGAACATCTTTGGACTTTACTATTATTGAAAACCGGTTGATTGTTTTTTTCTAAAGCAGTACAAATTCAGTAGTATACTTGGGGTTAGAGAAGTAATGGACTGAGTGGGGACTGAAACTTGATCAGAGCTGACTATAAGAAAGAGCAAATGAGGATTGCTGTCTCTTGCCTTTCCAGAAGCTCTGCTAGTAGCTACCCCAGCTGGCTATAAAAATCCTGGTGGGCAAGTATTTATATATGGAGACCAGCATAGTAAAAAGCAAGTGCCACTTCTGCTGTGGGGAAACACCTTACAGTTCTTACCAGGCTTTCTCTCAGTTTTTTGAAATCACCCCACACATCAGTATTGAAGAACAGAGCACCAATCCCATGTGTCCTCTCCCCATCCTGTCTTCCTCCAGTATATTTCCATGCTGCCCTCTTGTAAGGAACCTGCTCATGGCTGGTGCCTTTCTAGGGAGAGCACAGCTGTTCAATGTTTTCTTTGACAGATTAATCCAAGGCCCTTTCTTGTAACCATTTCTGTAGGATGCATACCAATAAAGCTTCTTTTTTTTTTTTTTTTTATAACAAGGATTTCTCTCCATTTTATTCTGTGCCTAGCCTCTCTGGAGCTTTCTGGGGACATGCAGGATTAGCCCAGCTAGAACTGCACAATGGGTTATCTGGTTTCTGACAGAGTCTGCCTATGGTCATGTGACCTTGCTGCAAGGAGCTTCAGGGAATGGCTATTGCTTTTGTCTGCCTGTGATCCCAGCCACTGATCATTTTGTCCCATAGCGTGAGGATCGCTGAGCTTGTAACCCTTATCCTAGCTAATACGGCTGTGGATGTTGTTTCACCATGCAAACATCCAATCCCTTTCTAAAACCTACTAAGCTATTTGACTCGCTATCCTGTTCTTGTGAATAAGTTAAAGCCTTCCCTGCTGTAACTGGAAACCAACTATTGTGTTCTAGGCTATTAGCAGTGTGCATGCTGAAAACCAGAGGCTGCTTGTTTGTCAAATACCAGTACAGGCTAAAAGCAGTCTGTTGGCTCAGCAGAGATCTGGGAACGGGTGCCTTTATGCAGAAGCAGAACTGACTTCCCTGCTAGTGTGTGCACTCCTCAGATGGTTAAAATAGGGTCATAGCTCCGCGTGCCCTGTAATCCTTGAAGTATTCATAGTCTGAGCAGAGTCTGTGCTACAGTAATGGGATTTTCTTTGTGTATTTTTCTTGGGGTGCAGAGCCTGTTTTGTGCCCCTTCCAGGATTTCAGTTGTTCCCCCTGAGGTTAGTACTGATTCCTCTAACTCCTCTCTGGCTTACATGCCCCTTCTTCCTGCTCCAGCCATTTAGGTGTTCTGGGTAAAAGTGAAAACAAGCAGACAAGTTGTGATCATTGTTCCCTTCAAAGTAATTTCTTCTTGCTGCAGCTGGCTCTAGCTATGACTGGTCCTACAGCCATCTCAGCTGCTCCTCCCTCTCCTACCACCAGCTATTAATCCTGTCAGCTTTCTCTTCCAAGGTTTTTGCAGTCCTGAGAGTATCTGTATGTCTTCCCTGCACCATGGTTCCCTTTCACAGCTTCTGGTTGATTTTTACTAATGTGGATGCCATTTGCCAAGATGTTCAAAGCAAACTGGTTCTTTGGTTTCAGCAAACCCACCCTCTCAAAGGAATTCTGCCCGAATAAGCAGCTGCCTCTTGTTCCTGATGGGGAAGCCCATGTCAGCCATTATCAGCCATGTTCTGTATTTCTTTAAAATTCTGTATTTCTTTAAAAGCAGGACGTGACATGCAGATTTTTTTGTACCTAGAACTTTATCACTTCAGCCAGAATTTATCACTTGCTCTCAGTCAGGCTGCCCAAATTATCACACTAGGAATGCAAAAGGTTTATACGTCATTTTTTCTTTCCCAGAAGTTTCTAAGATAACAAAAGTTGCTCAGTGAAGGTAGAGGGAAATGAAGTTTTAATGATTTCTTTTGTCTCAGGAGTTATTGCCCCTCATGCAGGGCCCGCTAGAAGATCTAATTTTAGAGCGGCCCTTGTTCCTGATCATTTAGCAGAATCAGTGAGGCAGGGGTTGCTATAGAGATACAAGTCTCCCCATCCCTTCCCCCACCCCCAAAAAGGGCTAAGCATACTTACTTTCTTGGCACTCCGGGTGCCCTCACTGTGACTGCTGGGTATATCAGTCTGTGTTCTGGCAGCAATGAGAGTTAAGCTGCCATTTCTAGTTGTTCTGAGTCACCAGGCAGGTGGAGAGAGGGAGGGACAGGCCTTTTCCCCTTTGCCTTGTTTGCTCAGACAGCTCTGGGGAGAATGCCAAATGCTGCTGGTGCTCAGTTCAGCGCCACTGCCTTTCTGGTACTTTCAGAGCGTGGATGGGACATTGCCCTGAAGCTGCTAATTCAGACAAGGGTAATGGATACAGTTGGGTAGCCCAGAAAAACTCAGCCTTGCTTATGTGGTGGTGATTTCTGTTCACCAGCAAATGAAACCTAGGCAGGGCCCCTAGAAAAGTGCAATATTTCATACCTAAATAGATTTTAAAGTACTTCTACAGCAGAAAGAGATTTCCTGGCAGTACTGGAGACCAGAGCACATGCTAAAAGGGTGAGCTTCCCTGCAGGGAATGGGGATGAGACAAGCTGTGTCCTGCTACTGTGTGCCTGCCAAGCTCTGGAGGGCTTCATCAGACCTTGGAGTCTTAAGCAGCATGATTCAGGGGCTCCCTGGCTGCCAGCTGTGAAGCACTTGCATGACAACTGCAAGAAAGGGTGGGAGGGATGGCGGTGTCTCTGTGGCAGCAGAAACCCCATGGTGCTGCCTTCAAATCCTAATTGCATGGAGCTAAATGTGTCTTCATGCCATTTCTTTTCTAGGTAGGGTTATCTCTTTATTTTCCTTTTTTTAATCAAAAGGTTGTCATGTAATAAGTAAAAAATCCCTTTATTTCAAATATTTACATTGACGTGGGACCTCTTGGCCTATTAAGTAATTGGCTTCTTTGTTGCCAGTACTAACAAAGCATTGCTGCATTTTGAAATGTAGGTGTTCCCTGTTACACACCTCTTCAGACCAACTAACTACCAGCCACAGCTACAACCAAGCTCAGCAAATAGCTCTGTAACACACCTCTGGTCCTTTGAATCATCTAGACCTTGTCTTGACAAAGCCCTTGAGCCTGAAGCATTACCTTTCTTTAAAAAACCCCAAAAACTAAGGTAGGCAAAGGCCTTGAGTCTGCCTGTGAACTTTCCCTGGGGGAGTTGCATAGACAAAATTCTGCCTCTGAAACCTTGCCTGCAGAGGAGCTGTTATTTTCTCATTACCGGGATCAGCTGGAGGTGTTGTTTGGTGTTTCAATAGCAGGAAAGATTTTTTCATTTCCTGAGGTTGTCATGTGACTTGAATATAAAGAGGATTCAGGGTATGGCAGTGTTAATTATACCCGATTATGACCTGACTGCCCTTCCTTGGCATTAAATAACCCAGCAAAATGAGCTCTGGCCTGGTGGCCTGGCGATTCCTTCCCGCCCTGCGCACACGTGATTCGGTAGCTTTGCTTTGACGTAATAGCCAAATGGCCGAGAATGCATGAGCGGATACTGTGACAGAATTCCTCTGCCTGTATGTGTACCAAGGCGATGCGATAATTAAAGGAGCACAGTCAAGGCACAAGTATTTTAAAGAGCCCTAATGTGTAGCACCCTCTTAGTAACACCTTATTAAAACAACAATAGAATTTTAGAAATGTAATTGTCTTTTTTTCTTAATGATGCTAAAAATAGCATAGTCATTTTAATATCCTGATCTCTGGCTGACAGAGTGATTTTGTTTCCAGCAAAGCAAGGGAGTATTAGGGGAAAAAATGCATTCTTTTGAAACTAAATTCCTTTTAAACTGGGAGGGATGAAAATAAGGCTGTTCATAATAGCTCTCATAAATCTTGCCCTTCTTTTCTTCCTCTTACCCCTGCAGAAAAAAAACAAAACAACAACTTCAAATGTTGTGGGTTTTTTGTTTTTTTTTTAAATCGGTGGGAAAATGAGCAAGGATAGCTGCTGTAGCACTGTGGCTAGGAAGGACAGCATTAACAGATTTCTGAATTCAGTGACAAAGGCAGTACCTAAGGTAAAGGGTTCCAGAGTGAGATGGAACAAACCAAACCCAGAAAGATGCTGAGGATGTTTGTGGAAACAGTGCAGGAGTGGAACTTTGTATTTTTGCACTTGGGAGACAGTTGCTACGGAGAATAATTTAACCAGAGGGACATGGCACAGCTCGGGAAGCATCTGTGGCCTTTGTCCCTTTTGAAAATGAGCAATAAATTAAACATTCAGTTGTAACTATTACTGAGAAGGTCGGATTCCAAGTTGGAATGTAACTCCATGATGTGATATTTCTTCGGAATTCTGCAGAACCAAGGCAAACAGGATGTTTCACAGGCCAGGCAAGCTACCCCTGTTGCAAAGGGGACTGTGGTAGCGCTTTGGTCACAGAGATGGATTCTCTCTTCCTGGTCTACTTGTGTCAGCTCAGAGGAAGACAACTGACATGTGGCTGGGAGAGCCTGGAAATGCCATTCTTGGTGTCTCTTCCGCTCATCTGGAGCTTTACTGTGGTTGAAAGGTGCCTTACGTGTGGACAGCAAGAGCCCTTTGCGAGTGGTGTCTGTCCAAGGGGATGGCCTTGGACTGTTAAATATGTGGCTTGTGGGTGCGTGTAGGGATTTTTTTCATTTTCCTCTGAACTAGTAATAGGTCTGGTTTAAAACACCGAGTGTGACCTGTGTGCTGGCAACTGGCACCGTGTAGACACGTACTGTGATATTGTATGTGAGAAAAATACAGCCACCCCTGTAACGCTTCTCTGTGTGTGGCTGCTTTAGGGGACTACTTGTTACCATGCCCGGGTATCCCCTCCTACTCCAAAGCAAGTGCACTTGTTTTTTCCTCATTGTTGAGTTTTATTTGCAGAATAAAAAGCTGTGTGGCACTAGGTGAGTGCCTTCAGCTTGCTAGTGGCCGGCTGAGGCTCAGCCTGTGGGGGTGCAGGTGCCTGCCATTTGCCTGTGATCGGGACAGATGCCTGGGTGGCCCCGGGGTCTTGGTCAGTTCCACCGTCGTCCTCCCCCGGGCAGCACGCAACCCCCGCCTCGGGCCGGCCGGCGTAACGTCTCTGCTGGCGGGGCGGGGGAGGCCACGGCAGGACAGGCCGCTGCCGCCCTG
>NW_020799092.1:3161653-3183926 GCF_003259725.1 Athene cunicularia | reverse complement strand
CTGCAAAGGGCGCCCGTGTGCCGGCCGGGTGTGGCCCGCTCTGGGGCCGCGGGTCGTCGTCGTGGCAGCCGACTTGTAAAGCCCCTGGGAACGCCGCTGGCGAGGGTGAGCTGGCGGCTCGGTGGTTCCTGGGGGCCAGGCCCCTCTCGGGAGCTTGGAGCGGAGACTCGCAAGGTCACCCGCTGTGTTTGCGTAGCGAGGAGCAGAGGGCATTGCTCTCGTGTTTGCTCTCTGATGCAAGTGACTATTTGGGCTCTCTTCTTGAGCGCGTCAGCGTGCTGGTGAGCAGGGGGTCTGAGGGGGCTCCCGCGTTCCCTCCGCAGAGCAGAGGAACAGCCCTTTGTTTCCACCCGGCACCTCCGCGTTCTGCCTGTGGTACAGTAAGCCTTTGCTCTGGAAATGCTGGCAATGTGGGCAAGCCTCTCTTTATGAAAGACTCGTCAGAATACCTTTTACAACTGATATTTAGTTGTTCTTCGCCTTGGAGCTTTGCTGCTTCAGCTGTTTGGGTTTTTTAAAATTTTATTTTATTACCAAGTTATATTTTGGTGCAGTAGAAAGAGGTTGAGGGGGTCCTACTGGAGCACACCGTATCGTGTCAACAATGAGAGTCAGTGATATCTCTGATCTTCTGTGCCTTCTGCAGGTATCGCCTATATGCAGCTACCTTGGCATCTGTTAGTGTTATTACATGAATTAACTCATCTTTTTTATAGTCGAAGCACAGAGTGTTTCCCCTTTAGGAAGGGGGAGTACTTCTTAGAGAAAGGAGGCAATGATTTATAATTGTATCTCCTCGCTGTCTTCTGCAGAAGGTTGATGAGGACATGGGCTCCTCAAAGTATCTTAAAGCATTTGTGTTGCAAATAGGATGGTAACAAATTTTCACCTTTGGTCCTTTCTCAATTTGTAATTTCTGATTTCTTAATAGATTTTGGAGCTGGATTAGAATTTATCACATGAGATTAAAAGCTTTAGAAACTGGCTGTTTTCTTCTTGCTTAATTTGCTGGGATCCCAAGCTGTCCTCTCCCTCGGATGCCTTGAAGCCAAAGGAGTGAGAGGGCTCTGTGTAATTCCTGCTTTGAGGTAGTATAGGCCATATAAGATCTAGTTAACGTTTAGGTGTGCCCTTTCAGGGGTTTGCTTCATGCCATTTTCTCTGGAAAAGGCTCCATCTCTGTGCTGAGACTCTTGCCTTCTGAAAATGGCTTCTCCTTCCTTTTCTCTGAAAAACTCTGGCTGTTTATTTCTTTGCTGTTCATCTGTTTTTATTTGAACTCAATCAGGTCTTGGTAACCTACCGAAAGTTGTTACACTACAGTAATTCCTTAGAGCAGGTTTTAAAGGCAGGATTTCTTGCCCTCTTTTTCCATCCCCTCATTTCTGTGTTGTTTTCTGTTGCCGAGTCAAACCCAAAGGGGATTCCTTCCAGAACTGACCACCTTGTTGACAGACTTGAGGTGTGGGATTTGCTTCTGAACTTCATTATCCTGAAGCCAAGCCTCTCTGAACTCAGACTAGTACAGAAAAAGCATAGAATCTGCACCCCTTTTTATAATAAAGCCTCAAAATATTTGAGGGTTTCTTTAAAACGTATTTAATCCTTTTTGCCCACTAAACTAGACCAAGCAAACAAGTCTGGTCAGTTTTTACTTCCTCCTGACCTAGACCAGCATGGATACCTGTTATGCTGCTGGGATTCCCAGTTTTTCAGGGAAATGCTGACAGTGTATGTTTGTACTCCATCCACACGCCCAAATAATTGGCGTAAGTCATAAACAATGGCTTGAGTGCTGCATGAGAGCATCTCCAAAGCCCATTTTAGGAAGATGCTTGAACACGGTGTGTCTGTTTGAGCAAGGTGAGGGCAGCTGAAGACAGAGTGGCCTCTGACTAAGCTGCCAGTAATTAAAAACTGGATATTCTGCTTCCCCCTGGAGAGGCGTGGAGGCTACTGGAAGTGTGCTTCCTCTTAAAATATCCGTGGGATTCGTTTTCTTTGGATGGGTGACAGAGCATGGTGCTGACCTATCTGGGTTTTTTTTTTGTACCCAGACGAACATTGTTTGCAAATCTCTGTATAATGGGAGAGTTGAGTGTTGTGGTTTTGTATTGTGCTTTTGTGGGTTCTCTCCATTTCAGAAGCTTCTTCACGAGGGAGGGAGGGAAGGAGGATTACTTCAGTCTTTGGCAAGCATTTTCAGTTTTTATTAAGAAGGTACCTGATCCTGGCAGACCTCGTCTTCCCTCTGTGCAGGGATAAGCGATGTGAACTGTATTGGACAGGCTGTTGGCACCCGTATGTTTTTGTGACCTTGTGCACATTTCCTGTCCCCCTCTCCCCCACAACTGAATTAAACTGGGATTTTAGGCTTGTAGCTAGGCAGAGCCCTAACTGGATATGCTTAATAAGATATGTGCCTGCCAGTCAAGGAGATAATAAACACAGGCTGGCAGCTGGTGCCTCAGCACCCTCCCTCGCTCCTTCTCATCCCTTCTGCGCTTCTGCCAGCAGGATGTGGCACCCAGCATGACCACCCAGCCTCCCGGAGGAGAGGCTGGCCCTGCTGTCCTGAGCACGAGCAGGTTTCTGCACAAACTGCTGAGTGAGTCACGAGGCTGTTCAGGTGCTGCGCTTATGTTCCGGGGAGGCTGGTGCAGGTGAGCTGTGCTGGAAGCAGCTGAGTGCTAGGGCAGAGAGAGGCGTGTTAGATGTGCTGATACAGCTCTGCCAGAGCAGACAGTTGGCCTGCCAGGTTTCAGCAGTGGTATTTGGCAGTGTGGTAAGTATAATGTACATACCTCTGTGCAGGTAGTAGCTACACCCTTATTTCTTCTGTGGAGGAGCAGGGATATTCCTCCCTGCCAGCATCTTTCTGGTTTGAGGGCCAGTAGATTTGGGGTGACTCTCCTAGAGGGCATCAGTGCTTGTTAGTGTTTGTGCAAACTGCTCATTCTGCTTTTGTTAATGAAAAAACATGGCTGTTCACCTCAACAGGTGGAGAGTTGTTGTGTTCTCTCGTCTTCATCCATCCTTTTCTTTTTTTCCCTAGGTCTGTTTGGAGCCAAATCTTGTCTATGTGTGTGTCATTTTGTCTCTTTTAATACACTGCCCTGACTTGCTTGCCGTGAAGGGAGTATGCATCTGGAGATCAAAGTTGCTCTTAACTTCATCATCTCATACCTGTACAACAAGCTTCCTCGGAGGCGGGCAGACCTGTTTGGTGAGGAGCTAGAGCGCCTGCTGAAGAAGAAATATGAGGGTCACTGGTACCCAGAGAAGCCTCTGAAGGGATCTGGCTATCGCTGTGTTCATATAGGGGAGACAGTGGATCCAGTGGTGGAGTTGGCGGCCAAGCGGAGCGGGCTGGCCGTGGAGGATGTGCGCGCCAATGTGCCAGAAGAGCTGAGTGTCTGGATCGATCCTTTTGAGGTTTCCTACCAGATCGGTGAGAAGGGCTCTGTTAAGGTCCTCTACCTGGATGACAGCGAAGGCTGCAGCGCCGCAGAGCTGGACAAAGAAATCAAGAGCAGTTTCAACCCCGATGCCCAGGTATTTGTTCCCATTGGCAGCCAGGACAACTCACTGTCCAACTCTCCGTCCCCCTCCTTTGGCCAGTCACCTAGCCCCACCTTCATCCCTCGCTCTGCCCAGCCCATCACTTTTACCACTGCCACCTTTGCTGCCACCAAGTTTGGCTCTACCAAGATGAAGAAGGGTGGAGGAGCTGGAGGAGGGGGTGGTGGAGCAGGGGCTGGGCAGCAGCCAAGGATGGTCAGGTCTCCGACCACCAACCTGCTGAAGCAGAAGGGCCTCTCCCTGTCCATGCACTCTCTGAACTTCGTCGGGAGTGCTGGGAGCCAAGCCCCACAGTCACAGCTCTCCCCCAATGCCAAGGAGTTCGTTTACAGCGGTGGGTCGCCGGGAGCCAACAGTCTCTTCTTCGATGGGGTTGCCAGTGAGAGTCAGGCCAGCAGCATCCCGCCGACATCGCAGTTCAATGCTGGCACAGGTGGTACCTTTGATATGGCTCAGGTCTTTGGTGGCAGCACCAACAGCCTCTTTTTGGAGAAGTCTCCCTTCGTGGAAGGACTCAGCTACAACCTGAATGCCATGCAGTATCCCAGCCAGTCGTTCCAGCCTGTTGTCCTGGCCAACTGAACACAAAGAAGGAGAGTATTCTGGGGTGGGGAGGGAGGGGGGGAAACAAGAACAAAACAAACAAGAGGGAGAGAATAGAAATATACAGAAAATATTCAAATCTTATAAATATAGCTTCTTGGGAAAAGAGAGAGCCCGGTGTTGCGCTGTGCTGGCAACGCTCCTGAAGCACTGACTTGTTTTTTAACTCAGTCCCTGTGCTTTTTTCCAACTCACTTTTTTACTCCTTAACTGAGTCTTTAGATTTTTTTCAGTTTGTGTTTCCCCCAGCCCAGGCTGATGCAACCATAGGTCACGATGCTCCTGATTCCCTGCACCCGCCCCAGCGCTGGACACAGGGTCCTTCCACCTGGGTGTAGGGATGTTGTCTTCGTACCGCTGGAGGAGGAACAGGGAGAGGATGAGTCAGTGTCAGTGGAGATACACACACTCTTCTTGTGTGCTAGCCAGAAATGGGTGGGTGAGCTTGCTTTTTCTGTTACGGCTCTGCGTGTAGACGGAGAGCATCTACTGTGCCCATGGGCATAGACTGTTGTGCTGTTGTTGCTCCAGCCCAGGCTGGCATCAGCTGTTCTCTGTGTGCTGAAAAGCACCAACTCTTCTCCTTGACCACCTCCCAGCATGTAGCAGGGAGGACAGTGTTACTGTGAAATGGCTTCTTCCTGCTCCCTTCATCTGCACTTCCAGCCACGGCTACAGGAGGACAGTGCTTTGAACTGAGTGACTGGTCATTGTCCCCTGCTCCGCCTGTGGGTGCGGGGGCCTTTCTGTACCGGCCAATTGGCCGGGTGACAGACTTGTGGCGTAGAGACACCTCCAGCCTGTCCCTGCGGCTGGGGGATGCTGATGAGCCAGGCAGCACCACTCGGATCCTGCACCCACTTCCCAGATGTTCTCCCCAGCAGCAGGGGCCAGCATCCCCCTGAGGTGGCCTCTGAGGTGTGAGTTCTTGTTTCCTGCTGTGAATTCATCTTCTTGTCTCTGAGAGGGAATTCCTTTTTAGTTAGCGAGGCAGCACTACTTTTGAGGAAGAGAAAGGGCTATGTTGTTGAAGCCACTCCCTTGAGTGGTAGCATAAGGATTTGTGCTTTTGGCCAGGTACGCACCTGACTAAATCCCCTCCCCTGCCCGTCTTGGAGGAGCAGGAGGAGGAGGTGTCTTGTCTGGTGTGGAAGGGAAGCACCTAGCATAAACTCAGCCTTCCAGCCAGATCATGTCAGCCTGGATAGTGGCAGGCTTAGAACAGAGCAGGGGCAGGCACTCCAAAGTCCTAGCGTGTGAATGTGCCGTGCCTCCCCGCCATGGGGCTGGGATCTGAGAACATTCCTGCAGCTTTCCCGGGATGATGTGCTGCAGTTGGGCTTTTCAGCTGAGTTGCTTCTGTGTCAGGGATTCCAAAACCCACCTGTATGGCAAGATTGAAGGAGGACTGCTACTTGCCCAGGCAGGGTGGAGGCTCTCTGGCTGGGAAGGTTTCCTTGGAGGCTGTTGTGGGAGTATGGAAGCGTGCAAAGAGGAGAGAGATGGAGATGATGAGACTCCAGTCTTTGAAGCTGTCAGTTTAAAAGAAAAATAAGCTTTTTGCTGCCTTCCAAACTTAAGGTTTGGTTTTCTTTTAATTATGTCTCTGGAGCACCCTCTGAAACCCACTTCTCCTGTATCTGTTGAACCAGTGTGCTCTTTCAAGACATCCCTGTTTCAGGGGAGATGGGCTTGAACTTGTGCTTTTCCCCCACTCCCTCCCTTCCCGCCAAGATGAAGGCACTCAAGCCCTCTTGTAGTTGTGTTACTGATGAGCCTTTGCAGAGGCAGTGGGCTGTCCCAGGGAGACTGCCACTGCCTGGAACTCTTTCAGGAGAGCTTCTAGCACTCCCTTCCTTTTGCTGTGTAGCTGGTGGGGAGGCATGGCCCCAACCTCGTGCCCAATGACCTCACACCCAGTGCAGGTTCCTGAGCAGGCTGCTTGCCCTCAGGCTATGACCAATGCAGCAGGTGGGCAAGGAGAGCAGTGCCCAGCTAGCTCCCCCAAGCCTGCAGCCTCAACCTTGCAAGTTTCCAGACTAGGACAAGCTGCTGAGGAATGGCCAAGCTGTTGGGTTCCCCCTTGTTGCTTTTTTTTTTTTTTTTGAACCCTCCACTTATGGACGTTACCACTGCCACCCTGTCCTTCTCCCAAGGAGTGTACTGCTGAGTGCCAGCCCACTTGCCATGCTGGACTGAGGGGTGCTGAGCCCCTGATGGCAGGACCTGGTCCAGTTGTCCCTGCACTGTCCCTGCATCTGGCAAAGCCATCTGTGAGCCACTGCTGCGGGACAGTGTGCTCCCCTCCAGCACAGGGAGGGAGGGGAGAGGTGGGGATGCCCCCAGCCACCCGCTTGTGTCTGTGAAGCTTTGATGCCGCTTTGCCCTGCCACACGTATTATACCTGCTTTAAAAATAGTGGTATGAGTGGAAGGAGGGAAAGAGGAGGGACCAACCTCTGTATCTTAAAAGGAAAAAAGCGTGCTTCAGAAACGTTCCTCCAGCATCAGGCAGCAATGGAAACTAACGGCCTTTTCAGGTCTTTTCTAGTCTTGGATGTAGGCGTTCAGCTTCAATTTTATTTTTTAAAAACCTGCACTAATTTACCTGGTTTCTTAGGAAGAGAAGAGAGAAAATTTTTTTTTAACTTTTATTTTTTATGGGTTTGTGTTCTTTTTGTTGATGTCTGTTTGTATTGAATAATTTGCTACATTTGTAAAATGTAAGAGGTATATATAATATATGTATATTTCTAACGTAAAAAAACTGTAATTTTTTTCTTTTCAAGATTTTTTCTTAAAAAGAGGAGAGAGAAAAATATTTTTTCAGGAAAAAAACTTTAAAAAAAAAAAGTGGTGAAGATTCCTTTCTCCCCACTCAGCTTCCCTCCTTTCCCTCCCATCCCTCTCCGAGGAGTGAATTGACAGTTGCCTTGTGGGAGAGAATGAGTGAAAGAGGACAGAAGTCTGTGTGTCTCCCAGCGGAGGGTGTCCATGTGTGCTCTGCTTGGGTTTCTGAGAAGGGGGCTACTGAGAGGGGGAACCTGGGGGTTGCTGTCTTTTTTTTTTTTTTCTTTTTTCTTTTTTTTTCTTTAGCGAAGGAGGAATACAATCAGAGTTTTGTATTCAGAATGTTGTGCAATATTTTGGAATGGGACATTGGTGTGTCTAGAGGTTTAGTTAAAAACAAAAAAACAACAAAAAAAAAACCAAAAACAAAAAGGTTGATCAAATCTGTACAGTTTCTATTGTTCCAGATTTTTTTAAGTTTGTATTAAAAGCATGATATAATAACTGTTTGTTGTGTGGTGTGTGCTCAGTGGGGAGAGGACACCTTAGCCATGCCTGTTCCCAGATGAGGAGGGACATGGCTGCTGCTGAACTCTGAACTGGCCCTTGGCGCCTTCCTCTCGCAGGCCGGGTCACTGATTTGTGGCATGCTCGGCAGCAGCTTCATTGCATCAGGAATAGCCTGGTGCTGCGCAGGCTTGTGCAACATGGCAAGGGCAGCTGTCTCCCTGACCTCTTGTGCTAACAGGGAATAGCAACAGTCTAGGAAAAAGTGGCGGAGTGCCTGGCCCTCCAAGTCCTGCCATGATTCAGCTCCCTGGTGAGGGAAGCAAAGCCTCTCTCCCTGGGGGAGCGGCATACTTTGCCTTTGGCGCGTGATGGCTCTGGGGCCTTCAATCAAGTCAACAGAGTTCTTAAAATTCTTCTGTGGCAACTTGCCAGAGCTGTCACCTGTGAGGCTGGGCTGGGATCTGTGCTGGGTAGATGGAGCCTTCCCTGGCGGTGGTTTCTGCAGAGGGGATGCTGTTTGTGGGTCAGTTTCTCTCCCCTCTGTGCAAACTCATTTGGGGTCTATCCTGGACTTGCTGAGCAAAGGAAGCCTTAAGGTGCCTGTGCAGGCTGTGTCCTCTCTCCTGGGAATGTTCTAGGGTGACTTCTAGCAGGGTGGGCTTGAGGCTGGGTATGAGAACAAGCAGTGGAGATGGAGGTCTGATTTTTTTTTTTTTCTTTTTTCTAACCTCTCATTGCTCAGCTTTAATCAGAGTTTCTGTCAGAGGGAGCCACTGCTTTTTAACAAGATGGGCTGAGGTGTTTCCACTGTGCTGAGGAAAGTGTTGAAAGACCCGTCCCACCCTACGGGTGCCGTGTGGCCCAGCTTCCCCAGCCCCACTGTGCTCCTGCTGCCTCCTGCTCGAGGGGCGGCTTGCAGCAACCCTGCTGCCTCCTTAAAAAGCTGTTGGAGTTGCTCTGAATGTACTTGAGGAAACCAAAGGTGGAGCTGGTACTGGTTACTGGCTCCCACTAGCATCCTTGCCTGCACCCCCTCAGCCCCTCTAGCCTGAATTTCTTGCTGGAAGACCTTGGTCTGCTTTGCCCTTGGCTTTGCAAGCCCTGGGAGCTGGGCTGTTGCTTGTGCCCGCTTCGTGCCACGTGACTGTCACACTCTGCTAAGCAACAAAACTATTTTTTCCCCTTTGTGTCTCAAACCCCTTGTAATCATTTATCAAGAGCATGCACAAACTCTTGCCCTTAGACATGTTTCTGGAAATGGAAAATTGAGGGCAAGTATGTGCCTTCCTGATCCTTGCCCTGCATTTGCTAGGTGGCAACGCAGGGAGGCACAGAGCCTTTCCCTTTTTTGGGCACAGGTAGGCCAAGCAGTGGGGCCTAGAGTTAGTTTACAACCGATAGCTGTGCAGCCTGGGCAAGGATTAGAGAAAAGGATTAGTATAGCCTCGCTCCTTCTGAGGTATTTGTCCATGTGCTGTCTCAGGGAGCCTGAAGATTGTGAGGAGGTGAAACACCCACCTGAAAGCAGCATGCAGGGACAGGGGTCTGCCCTCTGTTGACGTGCAGGGAGGAAAAGAGGTGCCAGAGCCCCACACTTGGCTGGTGCAGGGTCGTGCCCAGACATGGAACTGTTTGCTGGGTGTTTGGGCAGTGACTGAGTCAGTCCTTAGATAGGGTGCTCCAGTAAGGCACAGCAACAAGATGGGACCTGTCTCCTGAAACCTCCAAAGCAAGGGGCGTGGGGGTGTTGTTTAGACACTCATCACAGGGGACTCCATTATTAAGAAGGAAACTTGTAACTTGAGTCACCGAGCAGGCGGGCTCCCACCTGAAAGGAGGAGACACTTGGAGTAGAAAATGCCATGCTTCAGCCTTGGGCTTTTCAGTCTGTGACAGCAGCACTTTCTGACACAAATCAGGCTGTTCTGGGAGAAGGGAGGGGGCTGGCAGCCCAAGGAAAGCCTTATGCAAGGATGAAAAGCTGCCTGTAAGGCAGTGGTGCCCTGGACTGTGTTTTAAATACAGGCCCAGTGAAACAGCCTGATTTTGCTCCATCAGGAGAGCATCTCCTGCTGTCCCAGAGTCTCCCAGACTTGGGATTGTTGAGACTGAATAACACATGGCACAGGCCCCAACAGCGAGTGCCTCCCCGTGCCCCGGCACTTGCTGATGTGACGGGACTAGAAGGTGGAAAAACGCCACTGGCTGGGGGCCGGGACCCGCTGAGCCCTTGGCGTCCCTGAGGAGTGCTCCTGCCAACGTCACCTGCTCCCCGCTCACATGGCTGCAGCCCTGGGCGCTGCCTGTGGCTCCGGCGGGTGTGAGGCTGACGCCACGGTCGCGGAGGGATGGCCAGGTCTTCCCACCCCATGTGCGTCCTCTGCTGGAGCGCAGGCACCAGCCGAGAGGCAGGCTGTGGCCAAGGTTATCCGCCTCCCAAACCTTGTGCTTTTTCCTTTGGTTTCTATGGCTGGGCTCCAATTCAAACACAGCCAGGAACACGTTCGCCCTGGCCCTTGCAGAGCTGTTCTTCCACTGTCCCCCCTGCTGCCACCTGCATCATCACCTCCAGAAACCCTGTCTGCTTTTTATAAAGCTGCCAAGAACGAAGCTTTCACCCCTTGACCCCAAGACACCCCAGTGAAGGCTAAGCCCTGGCCGGCACACATGGTGCATTTAAGTGGTACCTGTCAGAGAAGGGCCAATTTATGTGACGGACAGTGCGTGTGTGGCTGTTGCCAGCAGCAAAAGTTACTCCAGCAGGGTAAATGCATGTGCTGGGGAGGGACACGTAATTTTTCTTTCCCCCCCAAGAAGCCCTCAGAGGCACAGTAGTGGGTTAGGAAAATGAGATCTCTACGAAGAAGGTTCAGGGTTAAATTTTGCTGCCTTGCCTTGAGGAGAGGCAGGGAATGGTGCAGTTGAAAGCATGGGGGAACTCGCTTCCTCTTCACTGAACACCAAGGAGGTCAGTGTGGTCCCTGTGTTATTCCGCACTTGCTGAGACCTAGCTGAGGGGTTTTTTTGCTTGTTTTTGTTGGCCTTGCGCAGTCTGCCATGCTGCTGGTGCAGCCTGACTGCTGAAGGAAGCAGATCCCTGGGACGGAGCATGTCCCTCCCACTCGGCAGGGTGTTTCCACCAAGGACAAAGTTTTCCTTCGAGTGAATCAGCCAGAAACTGCTTGCAGAAGGTGCAGCTGGGGCTTTCATCCGTAAAAAAAAAAAAGCCAAACCCAAAATGACCCACACAAGGTGGTGTGTAGGGAGGTCAATGGGCAATGTTGCTGCAGCAGGAAACGCTTCTTTCATGGGCCTCGGTTGCAGAGCTTGGCAAATTCATGCAAGGGCCAAGTCCAGCTTCCCTCAGCAAGATGCACTTTTGCATTTCTTGATCTTCCTGCAGTCAGGTTCAGTGTCAACACGTGTGGCTCCGGGCTCCCACAGAGGCCTGAGCGATGTTGCAGCAGGCCCTGGGTGCCTTTCCAAAATCTGAGGTCACCCTCCGCCCCTGCCTGTGCCCAGCATTGCTGTGCAGCGCCTGGCTGCAGCCGAGAGGACACATCAGTGGCCCCCGCAGAGCCCGCTGCTTGCCAAAGCAGTATCGCTTGCACAATGCATGGGGCAAGTGAGGGCTGTGGACATGCAGGAAAACCAGGGAAGGACCAAAGAGACCACATCTGCCAGGGTAGCACTGGGGTTTGAATCCTTGGGACAGACTGGCAGCACAGCAGAGAACAAGGGGAAAGGAGCAGCAGAGGTGTCTGGAAGACCACAAACACGAGCCAGGGATGGGTTGAGGTTTAGAGAGGAAAGGAGGACAGCACCCTGGGGTCATCCAGGGTGTTCACACACGGGTGCAAATATCACAGGGAGGCTGGAACGCCCCTCTTCCCTTCACCACGCGGTGAAATGGTGCGTGTTCCTGGTGACCCAACATGGGTGGCAGCTGCATAGGCCTCCTTCCTGGTTGGCACAGCCCAGCATAAACTCCCAATCACCACCTGGCTCCCTGCTTGTCACACTCTCATGTATTATTATCCTCCAACTCTTCCTCTGGAGTGATCCTGACATGGTGGTTCCCCTCTGGGGTCACCGCCAGCTCTTGAAGGGCGCTCCTGTGTCACAGCACTGCCATTGCCTCCAGCATAGACATGGAGGTGCTGGGGCTTGGGGAGGGGCCTTGGCTTTGCCACACTGGTGAGGAGCACAAGTGCTGGCACCCATCAGTCTCTCCTGCCACCCCACACTGATCCTTGCCAGTGCTGGGAGCTGCTCCAAATGGGAAAGGCAATGAGGCAGAGGGACGGGCTGGAGACACATCGGGGAGGACAGCTTATCTCTTGCAGCCACACCATTGCCAGCTATCCACCAAGGAAGGGAAAGGGCTTGACAAACCCAGACAAAAATAGGATCTAACAAAATAAACCCAGAAAGGGTGCAGGTGGGCTATGATGCTCCAAGGCAGAGCTGCTGAGGAGAGCAGTCTCGCTGTGTAAGCAGTTGCTGTTGGACAGGGCATTGAACGCTATAACCTGCAGCCTAAGTACTAACACATCAGCATGGGGAACCACAAATTGCTGATTTTTGGAAACATAAGCAAAGGAGCTTTCTTATATTCCAGATTATAAATCACAGCACAGATCAAGTATATAAAACCACACAAGAGAAACCTCACTTGTTCCTTCAAACTAGAAACTTGGCCATTAAGACTGATTAATACAAAGCCAGCTAAGAAAGATTATTTTATTCTGATAAGACTATTTTTAATCATGGTGTCATTCTCTTCTCCAAAGGCACAGTGCTCTTTGAAAGATATTATTTTTCCTCCATGGAGCTACTTGGTTCGGGAATTTTTTGACTAACCAGTGCACATAAGCAGAAACCTTCCCAAAGTTAATGGTTACAGAAGTGATAGTGGGGACTACAACAGCTCCATAGCAAGCAGAGAATAATACAGCATCTAACCAGCATGTACTCCATCAAAGTCATATTAGATCTGTATTTATTGCAGGAGAAAGCCACTGACCACATCTCTTTGTCATACAGATATTCAGCACACAGACAGCATCATAGCTGAGGAGATTTTCATACTTTATATTTTTAAGAGAAAATTCCAGGCTTCCCATTGTGCACCCTAATATGCTACAAAAGGACCTGAGCCCATCCAACCTTGGTCCCAGTGTTTTGTATCATGGGGTGCCTGAGACCAATGCGCTGACTCCATGGAGTAACTGCTAAGGGCTGCTCTGGGGACCTGTGGGTCTTCCAGCAGCACCTGATTAATCCCTGCCCCTATCACTGAGTTTCTCTGGAAAGCAGGACAAACTGGTTGAACAAGGTCATCTGAGGCCCACAACAGTAATCTGCAAAGCATGACTAGGAAGTGGAGGTCTGTGTTGGTAACTGTGCTGACCCTTCCCTTGCCTGGCCAGTAGAGCTTCATAGTCCAGAACCGGTTGGGGCTGGACATCTTCCTTTAGCATACCTGGTGTTCTGAAAAGTTGCGCAAGTGTATTCCCCAGAGCTGCTCTGCCCACATAGGGCTGCAAGAGCCGGTGGGAGCTGCCCAATTATCATGGGGAAGCCACAAAAGCAAGACCACAGAACCCCACTGGAAAAGCCCATGTTGCCTTAGTGGTGCAGCAAAGCTTCCCGTAAATGCTGAAGGTGCCTGTTGGCTTCCACAGCCTGGGAGGTAAAAGGCTGGGGGGGGATGGGGGGTGTGTGTGTCACTGTGTTTGGCTGGTTGAAAAACCCCACTGATTTTATCCAGTGAGACTTGTTGACCTCGACAGAATTGGGTACAGGTTGCTGGCTGTGATCTCATTAAAAAAACCCCTACACCTCCCTAGGTATTTTTCTGTGATACAACTCAAGGAAGGTACAATTAGCAAGGGCACCCCCATTTACTTCACTGTCTAATTTTTTTCCTCTTTCCCCAAAAGGTCTGCACACAGAAAAGGGTCTTCATTGCAGGCTGTGCCGCTGCCCTGCCAGCCAAATGCACCGAGAGCTCTTTCTCTCCTTCCATGTCTGGCAAGGTTGTTGGCCATCCTACTCTTCACCTGAAGATGTTGGTGGGGGAATTAGTAACTGCTGCTGCTGGAGGGAGTCACGTTTCCTCCTGGAGGTACTTGGCAGGATCTTACTCATCTTGTGGTGGCCGTGGCTGGCTTTCCAGGCTCTGCCACTGGCAAAGTAGGCTGCAGGGCCATGGCTCTCCACCTCACCACCACCCAACAGCCTCTGGCCCAGGGGCACAGACAGCTTCACTCCTGCCTGGAGCCTGCCCTGCCAAAGAATTTGCTTGTGCTGTGTGAATGCTGACCTCTTCACACCTTGCCACGAAAAGCAGGCTGGACCTCAGGGAGTGAAATGCTCATGCACCTGGGGAGCTTGGAAAGCAACCTTCTCTAGAGCCCCAGCCCTCTCCTCTCCCTCACCTCTCTATCTTCCTTGCTCCAGTGAATTATATTCCCTAAATGCTGTGGCCTGATCCTGGGAACAAACAGCAGCAGGGCGTAAGAGAGACTTCTGCCACCAGTGAGCAGCTGTATGTCTCCCCATAGTACCTTTGCCTCCTGCTGGCCCCATCCCCCTGGGCCATTCACCTGTGATCTGCTGATTCCCTTTTTTTCCCCTCCACAGCTCCTCCTGATTTTCTTCACTTTCCACACATGCACTGCCTGGCTGGCAACAGCTGCCCTCCACGCAGTGCAACAGCATTTGCAAAAATATCTGCATGGCATGTAGCGGCAGGAGCTCCATCGCTGCACTGTAGTGCAGGGGACTTCAAGCACAGCAAGAGCGTTGGCTGCACACTGGTGAGATTTGGAGCTGTTGGCTTGACTGGCAGAGGCATCCTAGCTCTGTTAGCGCTGCTGCAATAGCCCAATTAGTAGTTCAGGTGTTGCCACAGTCTTTGGCTACAGCCCAAGAACTAATGACAGAGCAGGTGGCAAATGTGAGGACTGCAGAAGCGTGGCTGGAGATGAGGGGAGCTCATTCTGAACAGCTCATTGAGACCAGTCTCTGCTGACCAGCTGGGATGATGGATTTTGCAAGGTGGGTTCTTGCTTTGTGGAAATCTCCAAAACACCCTTCAGCCTTTGAAGGATGTTACAGCTGCATTTGGCTCTGCTATGCCTCTCAAGATGTCCAAAATGATCTTGGAATTACTGGAGTGACCATACCCGTGTGTTGGGATTCAAGAGGTCTGTCTGTGAGAGAATAGGTATGTGAGCAGTCCTGCGTGAGAACAAGACTGATAAAAGCCTCAGCCTGAGCCAGAATGCGATAAGGACGTAACCCTGAATGAGGGGAGAGAAACTCGATGAGACAAACAAGGAAGGGGTTGGGACGGAAGAGGAAGTTACACAAGTCAGGAAGCCTGGCGAGGCTGATGTGGCACTTTTTATCCAATCATAAGAAGGTTTAAAGTGCGGGCTAAGTTAACTGTCTGATCTTGAGGACTTGTACTGCATGTTACTCATGTGTGCGGGAGAACGTTATAAAAGGGTTTTCTTAGTTGTAATAAATGGGCACTGCTTGATCTCATTGGTCATGTGTGTGCTCAGCTCTCCTGCACCCATGGCCACTGGTTTACAGCAGGAGGAAAACTCATTAAACCCCAGAGGTGTTTAATTGGAAGCAAAGTGGCAATGCAGCATTGACACATCATAGATGTTGATGCAGTAGGATGATAGGGGGGCAGAAATGTCATTGACTGATGAAAGACAGGTTTGTCTGTCTTACCGAATTCCTGCGCTGTGTGTCTACCACAAATGGCCTGAGGCACTTGGGAACTACTGACCCCAAAGCAAAGCTATGGAGGGAGGCTGGGAGGGCAGAGAGGAAAGGCTGAAGAGTGGCAATGAAAACTGTAGAAGTATATGGGTGGCGCTGTGAAGAATGTACAACCTGACACGCAGCAAGAACTTGAGGAGATTTTTCCCAGCAGGTTGAAGAACTGGTTAAAAAGAGGCTTAGAGCTATGACCAAAGAAGCTGTTGATGCGGTTTGACTCCCACTGTGCTTACAGAAGCAGGAGTTTATATATTCTTTGTAGGCAAACAGGATTATGTCAAACTACCTAATGCCATCATTCAGTTCACTTACTAATGGAAACATTGAGTACAGGCTAATTTCTCAAGTCAAAAGGGAGGCAGGTTTTTGTAATCACCACACTGTGTTATCTACAAGTACAAACTGCTCCTGCGGTGCTCCGTGTAAAGCAGGAGTACAGATGCAGCTCTGCTTGCTTACACACACAGAGGAGTCAGGGTACACAAACCCTTTGAAGCTTTTCCATCACAAACTCTTGTTATTGCCATCCTTCCCCAGGGCCTGCTTCTGCTTGTTGTGCTCAGTATCAGAGCTGACTTCAGTGGCGACATTACAGCCCTTAGGTGTCAGCCCCCAAGTGAGCTGCAAAGAAAAGGGGTCAAAAGGTCTGTTCTTGAGTCTGTGTCCACTGTGTTGATGCCTTTTTCCCCTAATGGCTCCAAAACCACCTTCAAGACCACCTATTGTTGCTGAAATACAGCCCCATCTTGAAAAGAGCTGTGACAGTGGGTGTCAGGGCAGCCATTTTGTACTAATAACAATAATTTTGCACTAATATTGTGTCGCAGTAAGGAAGACAGAAATGACTAATTAAAATGTTGGGGAGATAGTCAAGTCATGAGAGCATTACTCAAGTGCAATTTAGCTGGGAAGCTGCAATTCACAGCTCTGCTATTACAAAAATACCACTGGACTGAATTCACCAGACATCATCATCAAGGTATCAGGTTATCATCCCACCTGAAAGCAGCTCCAGGCTACCTACCACCAGCCCGGGCATCAGTTCAGAGCCATCCACAGGGCACAGCCCTGGCTCCTAAGTGGTCGGTGCCACTGTAATTTTTTCTGGCCTAATACCAGGCAGGCCCAAGCTTGCAAACAGGCTTGTAGCTCAGTGTGGCCTTGCTCAAGACCAGGGTAACACTATCATCAATGAGAAGCAGAATCCCAAAGCCCTACCCTTGGTCACATGAATACTTCTTCGTGCCCTATATCCTTTTGCAACTGTTGCTCTAGGCCAGGCTCAGAGGGACCTCTAGGTAGCCCCTGAGTGTGTCCCATCACTGCAGTGAAGGTCCCAAGGTGTGCAGGAGCCTGCAGCATATGGACTTCAGGCAATGGAGACGACAGGCTATAAAGATCAGCCTCTATGGGCCTGATGCAGATTAACAGGAGAGCTGGTGCATGAAGCACGTGTTTTAACAGCTACGATCCCTCCCCTGCTGTGTCAGTCCCTGCTTTTACAGCTGTAGCAACAAGTAGCGGAGGTCTAGTGTAGTGGAGCTGTGTAGGAGGAAGGCTTAGCTGAGAGGGGTTTGAGCTGCAGATGGGCTTAGAGCCCATGGTCTTGGGTAGAAACGGTGTTTGGGGCTGTAATAGGGTTTGTAGGAGTTGGAGGCTCTTTTATTGACAGCTCCAGCACTGCTTTGGCTGATGGCCACCACTGACTGGTGAATACAGGGGGGGAGGGATGAGTCAGTGGAGGGAGAAGAAAGAGGACAAGGAAGAGGACAGAGCAAAAGAAATGCAAAGATCAAAGTCTACCCAAGAGAAAAATTAAGCATAGAAAGCAAAGGAGATGGAAGGAGAGGAAATCAAGGAGTAACGCAAAGGGGGAGATGGAAGAGAGACAGCAGCCCTCCCAACAGGCCAGAAAAGGGAAGCAGGAAGGAGCTGGGCATGGAGAGGATAACAGCTCCCATACCTGGCACATTTTTCTCCTGCTGTTGCTGTCTTGGAAAAGATGAGCCTGGCTTTTTCTGGAAATGTTTAATGAGCAATTAGCACAAATACCTTCCTGGATACCTTTTGTGATGCTTTGAAGCTCAGTGACGCACATTACAGGAGAGAAAAGTGATCTCATCTGGGCTCAAGAAGGCATCGAACCCCTGTGAAAAGAGCCTCCCTGAGAGGTTAATGTGGGTCCAGGCCTGTGCAAGAGTCAGCAGAAGCAGCCAGACTGTGGGGAAGGGCTGTTTTGGTCCCAGTGTGGTCAGTCCAAAGGAAGGGAGAATTGTGGACGCATCCTGGCAGCTTGGTGCCTGCAACCAGTGAGAGCAGCCCTGTGCTTTTGCTGCCCCAGGCAGGGAGATAGCAGGCGCTTTCCCTGATCTGAGCCAGAGAAAATCACTTTTGCGAGGAAACACAGTTGAGATCTTCCATCTAGCTGGCCTGCAAGTGGTCCCCCTGCTACACTCTGCTCTGCTTTGTCAGCTCCTCATGCTGACTGCCAATGCAGACGTCACTCTCACCAGTGATGCCTCCTTTTCCGTATGCTAGAAAAGCCTGGTTCTCACCTCAGCTTAGCCAGCAGCAGACTTCTCAAACCTCCTGCCAAGGCACAAGGCGAAGGGCTGGCGGTTGTTACTACCGCTCCTTAGTGGGGCAGGATGGCATGGCTGTGGTGAGGCTCAGCCTAAGCACGGTGTGTGACCAGGACCTCAGTCAATGCCAGCAGAACACCGAGGGAGAATGAGCTTCCTCGAGCCTGGACTCATTTATAGGCCAGTGGCCTTGCAGCAGGTCTGGCTGAGTGATGCAGAGCCAGGAAGGACATACACTGGGACTTACTCATTGCTCTGGGATGTTAGTCCTAATGGAAAACAGCAGGGAGTAGTTAGAATATGCCATAAATATTTACAAGTTAAGACGTCCGTTTCCCCAACTGTTGTTAAAAGTCCATAGCCGTCTGAAGCTTTAACACCATCCCAGTACCATCCTGGCGGCTCCAGGTCATGCCTCCTGTGCAGTGGGTGGCTGCACGGCTGCCAAACCAGCCCCAGGCCTGCCGAGCCCCTGGGCAACAACAGTCACCACCTGTGAAGCATGACTGGTTTGTGGTTATAGAAATAGTTCAGCATTATTTGAGACTGGGACAAGCTGCATTGTTCTCCTCACCAAGGTGGGGGCTGCTGAGAAATGTCAAGGTTTCCCTTTGCTCTGGGAGAAGCTGACCAGGTCTAATCCTGTCTTGCAGCAGCCAGCTCTCCGTGCCCGGCTCTGGGGTCCAACTGCGCTTTCCTTCTCAGCCTGCACGGCACAGGCACGTGGCTAGCGCTCAGAAGACACACTTTAAATAACTGCACCACAGTGACTCATTCCTTACCCAAGGCAGTCTGGCTGCTGGCATATAAAGCATGAAAGCCGGTGATCTTTGGAAGAAGAGAGGATCCTACAGCGAGCAGACATATGGCTCAGTTCCTGGCCAGAAGGTGGGAGGGGTGGAAATGTTTCTAGATGAGATAGGCTGGGAGGCTGAGGCACAGATGCAGAGTGACGGCCTCCCCACCACTGTCCAGCTCTGTCCTCCTGACCTGCTGCCACATGTGCAGCCCCTTGTCTCTGCAGTTTCCCTGAGTCAGTTTTTAGTGCTGGGGCAGCTCAGGGAGGTAGGGAAGAGGCGTGAGGGAGCAGCATCTAAGCCCACTGTGGTTGACATGGGGACATGGAGCGCTCCTTTGCCCTTTGGAGCATTTGGCCTGTAGCACCAAGGAGGCAGACAAGCATAGGCAGTCCTGATGGCTCCAATGGACTTTCACCTTTCCCTCAGGCACCTGAATCGTCCTGCATTTCCCCAGCCCCATGGGTCCCAGCACTGCCCTTCTCACTCTTGCTACTTCTCAAACTCTCCCCATCCACTCAGCCCCCTCCTCACACCAGCTCCCCTCAGGACTGTCCCTCCCTGCATCACCTGTCCCTCTCCTCCCTCCCCAGATCTGCCCTCCCATTTCTCCCACTCCCCTCTTTCCAGTTTCTAATCCCCCTGGGGAGCTGCTCTGCAATCTCTGTCCTCTTCCACTTCCCGATGCCATCTCTGCATCCCTCCTGCTCCACTGCCTGTAGCCACAGGCCACTCTGGCAAAGTCACCCCTTAGGACCTACTGTGGCATTTTCCACAGCCCTCCCCACAGACCCTGACCCCCTCCCACAGCCATTTGCCCCAGAAGCACTGCAGTGGCTTGCTAGCTCCTGCCAGCAGCCCATACCAAGAGGCCAGCCTTCACTTTCAGGCTGCACCCTGCTCTCCCTCACCTCCTCACCAGCCCATGGCTGGGGCTTGGTTGCCCCTGCCAGCCACATGAGCTGCTTTCCCCAGCCTGGAGGCTGTTTCTAGGGCTCAGGCTCCCGGGAGCTGCTCATCAGCTTTGGCAGAGCAGCGTAAATGTCATGTCCCTGCCTGTTCCTGGCCTGAAGCGATGCCTGCGTGTCTCCCATTATGTAAGGCGTAGTGTGTATGGGAGCTGGGTGACCTGGGGCTCGCTTATGCACTGTGAATGACAGCTGCAAAAATGAGATAGGGACTATTTTTAAATCTCCCCACTCCCTCCTTCTCCAGCTCTTCCTCACAGCCCCAGCCAGGCCGTGTGGATATCCAGTCCTTGCCCCATGGGGGGAAAATGGTACCAAACTGGTCCCGAACAAGGCTTTGTGCTGCCACAGAGGAACACACAGCACCTCAGCACAGGCCTGGTGGTATCTGGAAGACACGTCCTCTTCTAGCCCTCCTTTCCCATCAGCAGTCCCCTGCCATCTTCTCCTTCACCTCTCACAGCCCTGCTTGCCAGCAGGACCCACAGTGCCCTTTCTTCCCCGCAGACTCTCCCTGTAACTTTAGAAAGGTCATTCTCTCCTCCTTGAGCTGCAGGGTTATTGCAATTCCTCGGAGCAGAGCGGAAGGGATCTTAAGGTGGGGGGAAACCCTACCTTCTTCTGCGGAAATGTGATACCCCAGCACCACCCTGTCCCTCTGATAAAGGGCAAGGGACAAATGGTCCAGAACAGTAATGTCTCATCTCCCACTGAAAGCTGCCAGCATGGGGACAGGCAGAGGAGAGGCAAGGTGGGTGAGGAGCTGGCTAAGAGAGAGAGACAGTGTCAGTCACAGGGAGAGTTGTCAAAATCAGTAGTGTTTTGCCCCAGAATGATGTAAGACAAGGACCCCTCAAGCCAGAGTGATGGAAGAAGACAGGTGGTGAGTGAACACTGCCTGTGTGCAACCACTTTGGTTCTGAATAAAGACACTCAGTTCAAGGATATGCCCATCAAAGAATTGTCTGGAGATACCAACAAGTATAAGGTACCACTTCACCTGGCATTGTAGATGCTGCTCTAGAGATCCCTCCTCAGGAAGGATGGAGCTGACCTGCAGCAAGGACAGAGCAGGCTTGTGAGCGGCCATTGCGAGTGTGCGGCTTGTTTAATCTAAAACAGGAGAGGCTGAGCAGGCACAGGATCCGTGCATCATAAATACATGCTAGGGCAAAAGTCTAATTCGTTCTCCTAGAAGCTCATCTGGAACACAAATTTATTTAGACTTAAAATTAGAAGGAAGTTCCTAGTCAGCCATGGTATAAACTTCTGCGACAGCCTGTCAGGCTGGAAGGTGGGCAGAAGCAGCCTAATTTGGTAAGAGATCCAGCCGGCTGGTAGTCACTGCATGGCAGGAGAGGAGGGAGCCCAGAATGAGCCATACACACATCTGAAACGTCCCCAAGGTGGTCCCCAGAGGGACCGGTACAGAGCTGAAACCTCAGCGTGTTGCATTCTCTTTAGGTTACATGTCAATCTTACATTACAATCTGCATCAGGGTCCTCCTGAATCTTTGAAGAGTTGGGGAAGAGTTCACCTCTTTTCCTTCTGGGTTTTGAGGAAATTCTAAAATTTCTTTCATCTCAGTAACCTCTCTGGCCAGGGCTACCCACAGGGCTGGGGTGAGGCAGGGAGGAGGAATGGAGCCACTCCTGCTGCTTTTAGTCATGCTTTGGGTGTGTTGGTTTGCCTTGCTCACAGGCTCAAGACATATCCAGCTCTAGGGACAGACGAGCGTTCCCCTCGGGCTTGGTGTGCTGGTGCAACCTGGGGAACTTGAGCTGTTGTTCCCTGCAGGAAGCACTGCCCTCTGGGGCTCACTGCCTGCGTTTTCCCTGTTGCAGGAGCTCAGGGACGTTAAAGACAACTTTGCTCTCTCCCACTTGCTCCCTCTGCTGTGTTCCTATCTTTAGGCTTCTGTGGAGCTTCACCGTGGGAAGTGAGAAGGTGCCTTTAGGCTGTGGTGCTCAGGACGTTCCCTAGACGGTCCCTACGTGTCCTGACTTGGTCACTGTGCTATGGTATGTGCAGGTTGGACGTTCAGAAGTCAAAAGTCCCAGGCCTGTGTTTCTGTGTGGTGTAGAGCCCACGTTACCACGTTACCATGACAAGATCTTCAGCCCCGTGACCAGCACGCCAGCTATTTTTGCCTGCTCCAAGTCGTCCTCAGTGCCAGGGGCAGCTGAGCCGCGCGGCAGGCGGAGCCGTCCTGCGGCAGGAGCCGTGGCGGGGGCCGCGGTGGGTCAGCTCCGGGGGCTGTGGAGCGCTGTCAGAGGACAGCAGGTGCCTCAGCAGGAGGGTCAAGGCCTCTCGTCTCTTAGAGGTTGCTCCAGGCCATGACTGCGTCCCACCCAAGCCCCTCAGCCGATCCTCCCCGTCCCCCATCCGTGCAGAGCTCGAAAACGCGTTTTCGGCCGAAAACGCTCACCAAGCCCCATTCTGAGAAAAAGCAAGCACGGAGGACGAGAATCGCTGTTGCCCTGCATAGCGTTCCGGGCAGCGGTTACAACCAGCAAGAGAATTCCCGGCTAACAGCTTCTCTCTGGCGGGGAAGTGCAAACGTGCACGTTTTCGGCCGAAAACGCGTTTTCGGCCGAAAACGCTCACCAAGCCCCATTCTGAGAAAAAGCAAGCA
>NW_020799092.1:3139510-3161603 GCF_003259725.1 Athene cunicularia | reverse complement strand
ACAGCATCATAGCTGAGGAGATTTTCATACTTTATATTTTTAAGAGAAAATTCCAGGCTTCCCATTGTGCACCCTAATATGCTACAAAAGGACCTGAGCCCATCCAACCTTGGTCCCAGTGTTTTGTATCATGGGGTGCCTGAGACCAATGCGCTGACTCCATGGAGTAACTGCTAAGGGCTGCTCTGGGGACCTGTGGGTCTTCCAGCAGCACCTGATTAATCCTTGCCCCTATCACTGAGTTTCTCTGGAAAGCAGGACAAACTGGTTGAACAAGGTCATCTGAGGCCCACAACAGTAATCTGCAAAGCATGACTAGGAAGTGGAGGTCTGTGTTGGTAACTGTGCTGACCCTTCCCTTGCCTGGCCAGTAGAGCTTCATAGTCCAGAACCGGTTGGGGCTGGACATCTTCCTTTAGCATACCTGGTGTTCTGAAAAGTTGTGCAAGTGTATTCCCCAGAGCTGCTCTGCCCACATAGGGCTGCAAGAGCCGGTGGGAGCTGCCCGCGCCAGCCTTCCCGCTGCCTCCTTGCCGGAGTCGAGCTGGACCACGCCCGGTGGGCAGCGGCAGCACCCCGCTGGTGTGCCCCGGCGCGCAGGTCTCCTCACGGCGGGGTGTGGGTGTGGAGGCTAGGATTAACGGGAGGGAAACGCAAAGGGTTTGGAACGCCTCCCTTTCCCCGCGAGCAGCCCTGGCTGTAGCACACACGTACCCTGAAGCCTCAAGGTGCCGGTGACGCCGGGCAAGGGGGAGCACCGTGCCCCTCCGTGAGCTGCAGCGAGCAAACACACAGCCGTGCACAGGAGAGATGGCTCCCGGCGGATACAGTCGCTGCTTTGCGCAGTTCTCAGGGTTGCATTGATTCCCCAGGACCAAAAGGCAGCATAAACCCAAAATACTTCTTCCTTCAAAAACATAGCGACTGCAAACGGCTGAACCCTCCAGCAGCGCTGTTCCAAGTGAGTGCCCCAGCCAGCCATCTGCTCCCCAGACACTGGAGAGCTCAAGCCTGTTCCACCACCCCAGGTCGAGGGCACAGGCTGGTGCTTCAGCCACCCTGTTGGGCACTGTACAGACCCCTCTGCTCCCTGGCAGCAGCACCCAGGGGCTCTCCCCAGGTCTAGGCTCTGCTGGAGACTGGCTTTCTGCCCAGCTATGGGGCTGCATCCCCCCCCCAGTTCCTGGCAGAGCACAGCAGCCTGACATTCATCTCTTCTCAGGGTTGAGAAGTATGAGCAGGGCTCAGTAGTGCAGAGTAGTGAGATGATCTTGTGGTGAAGCTACTTGTAGGTCGTGTCCTCAGCTCTGTAAAACATCCCTCATCTCAGACTCTGATGAGGCCTATGCTGCACAAGGCAGTGAACATACATGACAGCTCCTAGTTACCAAGACGGGACCTGCAACAAGTCCCCAAACCTCATGTGCCTCAGTAGGCCTGCAGTCTTGTAGCTTGGTGAAGCCAGCCTTACTTTCAGGATGAGAAGGATTTGGAAATGGAATGTTTTCCTGGGTTGCAACAGTGTCCCAAGGAGGAGCAGGACACTGGAGCACCCATTGGTGCTGGACTGAGGAAGTAGGTGAATCTAGAAGATGGTGAGGAGGCTGCTTCTCCTCAAATTATGTATTTTAGATTTAGAGATAACATATAAAGCCTTAGGAGCAAACAAGCAGCCAGCAGAATAAAATTAATGCATTGGCCGACTGATGACAGAGACTGAAGCTGGCTGTTTGTGAGCCACAGGCAACCTTCTCAAGCACGAGTGGGTTTAGAAGCACTGCAGCATGGGGTGCACCTGCAGCGCAAAGTCTGGAGCAGGACAGTGCAGGTGCATGGCCTGTTGCCACCAGACGGCCACCATGGAACATGCACATAGATCTGGCTCAAAGGCTTGCTGCTCTGGGGATCAACCAAGGGCTGGGGCGGTGAGCCTGCTCTTACAAGCTGGAAGCAAATTTCGGATTAAAGCATTCAAGAGCCAGTTTTGACCATAAACTTGTGATCAAGCACAAAAGGGAAAAGGTACTTGAACTCACCTCTTGCCACATCTGGAATACTGCCAGCACCTTTCCTCTCTACTCCACCTAGCTACCTCCCAACCCAGCCTATTCTGCCTCTTCCCCTTTCCAGAGGGGAGGAAGGCTGGTCCCACATGGCCCTTTTGCAATTACCTTAAACTGCCAACTTCTGACTTGACTCCCTCAGGGGCACTTTGCTCCTCAATTCCTTCCACTGCCCTCTCACTCCTCAGAAGCCTGTTTAGATCTCACTTGGAGCACTGATCTCCCTTCCCACCATCAGAGGCTGGAAATCTGGGGCAGGTCAGAAGACAGCCTCTTACTCTAAGGTCTCTACAGAACTGCATCTCTATCCCCTGTGTGTTCCCCACTTCCAGGGCAGGAGAGGGGTTCCAGTGTCATACTGCAGGCAGAGGCTACGCTGGCTGGTGAGTCTGGTATATACACAGGGTCTCCAGGAATGTTTCACCCATCTTCTGAGCTGGGACTCCCACCGTGTTGCAGGTCTTACTACTTCCCCAGGCACACAGTAGACTGCCTCCCAGCTTTGCACATCAGCAGAGGTGTTAGCCTGCTCTTTAGTTGCCTCCATTCCTTCTTGTTTGAACAGTCACACAGGGCCATGATGCCATAGGATGCCTGAAGGGGAATTCAGGGGCAAGTGGAAGTTGAAACCACTTTTGCAAATTGGTCACCTCTCCCATTTAGGCTCTCAAAGGCCAACAGTCTACCCAGCTCTAAGAGAACTGTATCATTTGAAAGCCACATAAGGCACTTAAAATGTTTTTTCAGTGGCCATGTCTAGCCAACAACCACAACCAACAGCAAGCAAAAATCCCAAAGAGCTTGGTGGATGCAGCTCTTGGCACATTTCTCAGATAATGCATTCCAGTTGCCACTGAAGAGCACTACAAACAGGAGCCATATCCTTTCCCCACTCCTCTGTGGATCTGGTGTAGTCAGGAGAAAAAATGAGTACAGATGCGTTTGAAGCCCTGAGGTCAGCAGATTCCCCCCCAACAAGGAAGATAAACATCCATGCTGCTGCCAGCCCCAATCACAACAGGAAAAAGATATCAAACATCCTCCCCTGATTCTACCTTAAGGCCATGTAACACCAGAAAGATACAAGCAACACATTCTTGTATCCACTCAGTTTCTACTGCAATTCCTTGCTTTGCCCATGCCAAGGCCTTGGCCTTCCATGCATGGTACAGGTCAAGACCCTCCCTCTAAATAGGTCCTGGTTTTGCTTTTATACACAAATTGCCTGGGTCACTAATCGTGCCATGGCTCTGGGAGATACCCAGAGAAAAACAACTAACTGACACTATTTATTCCTTCTGCAAAAACATACAAATTTATTTCCTAATCTACTATGGTAGGTTGTAAGTAGTTATCTTCATACACACATTTCAAAATTATACTGGTGAATGACCACATGAGTTGCCAACCCACTCTTCACATATTTCTAACGCCTGGACTAGGTATCTCTTCCTCAAAGGTCAGGAAATGGTCATCAAGTGTCTGTGTAGATGAAAGCCTACCTGCAGAGTTGGATCAGAAATACTATCTTCCCCCCTTCCTCCTGTTTGCAATTTAATTTCCTTCCTACCACTCCCATCACTAATCATACAAGACACCTTTTACAAAAGCAAAGAACTTACAAACTCTACCTTACTGCAGTTTCCAGATAAGCTAGGATATTCCAGATAAGTAAAACACCAGTGATTTCATTTTCCTTGAGAGCATGTGTCTCAGGTAAAAATATCAGGGACCGTAAGAGGCCAAGGAAAGTGAACACATCCTTTTCTGAAAGCAGTCCTTTCCAGTCAGAAGCAGTGAATGCAGAGAAGACATACTTTTCTTATCAGGTTGATCTTCACCTACCAGCCCTTGAAAAAAAACAAGGAAAAAATCCCAAATCAAACAATCAAGGTTTAGGTCAAAAAATGGGAGAGGCATGAAGAAAGCTATCCTCATGGTCAAATCTTACTTACTCTAGACTCTACTTCTTCCCATGAGAAAAAGAAAACTAAATTCTGATTATTTTGTGGTTGTTGCCAACCCCAAAGTAACAGACAAAGCAAGGTCTGAGTGTCTGTGGCTGACTACTAGTTCTCAGGACTTGTCCCCCTACCTGAAAGAACTCAACCTACAGCCATTATAGGAGAAATGCAAAATCTTGCTAAGTTTTTGAAATCAATTAATCCAGAAAATAAAAGTGGGGAATTGTATAACTGTTACCAGCACACCTAACAGTTAACACATGGGAAATGCACAGCAAGAACTTAATTCTAAAAGGTGATCAGCTGCTTTAGTGTCTATGAACTTCAATGAAAACTGCAGGTGTAATGCTGGCAGTTGAGGTGTACAGCACACAATACGCTATCTAGAGAACAAAATTACTGAATCTCAGCATAGTGGAATATACATTTTATTTCTTAAAAAGGAAGGGTACTAACAGAATTTAATACAGTCAAAATTTTACATTTTAAACAAAAGCTTTTTTTCTTTTTCCTTAAAAACCAGTTACGAGCAGAGAGGTGAGAAGATTTAAATTACTCACAAAATCCAAGCTGAAGACTTTGAGAATTCAAATCTGTGGTTTATACATTTAAAAAAGTGTAATAAATGGAAATATAAAATAATACCAACTCTGCAACAGTGAAATGCCCTTTCCTCATCAGATTGCTGTTTAAGCACCTTTATTTTCACCCATCAGCTGCCAGGAGTGTGTAGGTTTATGTACAAAATAAGCAGTTTGGGACAAAAGATTCATATATAAATTAAAACCATTTATGGCAACACAGTTTTACCCAGCCGCTTTACAATCTTTATAATCTCTTTCACTTCTATAGAATCTTTCAGTCAGGATGATCTCAAATGCACTTGATGGACTGCTTCAAAAAGCAGTTACATTTACAGGAAATACATAGACAATCTCAAGGAGTAGATATCCAAGAGATTAAACAACTTAACATGCAGTAAAACTAAGATCAGATTTATAATCCATCCATCCATCCATCCCACTGAATGAATGGGACAGATCGGTGTCACATCTGAAGCCGAAAAAATACTTTTATCCAAGAGGCAACAGAATTTCAGGCCAAATATAGCAGATAGGAGTTCCCTCAAACTATTTAGTTAAAAACTATCTCTGAACAAGCTTTACAGGAACAGAGTTTTCTGAATAACTTGCACATATATTTAGTTGTTTCATAGCTATTTCACAGCTTAGAGACACAAAAAAAAAAAAAAAAAAAAAAAAGAAGAAAGATATGCCACCATCTCTGCCCACTACAGAAGATGTTGTGGCTTTGTCATTTATGCAAGATGCAGATGCAGCTGTTACCAGAGAGAACACTGCTCCAGTACAGCATTAAAGACAAAGAAGTTACATTATGGCTGAAGAAAGTGTCATCACAGGCTAATCTCTTTGGATGAAGGCTGATGGATCAATCTCACCTCCTCCTCAAAACCCAAGTGTTCATATTTCCTAGCAGACTGCTCATGATTCTCACTCCACTGTTTTGATTTTTTCTTTTAACATGAGATAGAAAAGGTCATGAAAGCTGATGAAAGTTCCAACTGTGCAGCATCCAGTGAACACATACTCAGCAAAACCTCAAGTCATTAATCACTTTCTCCACACCACAACAGGATACCTGCATCATCTATGTACATAATAGAACTAATAAACATGTAGACTATCTAGATTACAAATGAGCATCAGTAACAGTCACTCACTGTTTCTTTGCAACTTCCTGCAGTCTGGCTGAAGGGTGGAGACAGATTTATTTGAGCCAAGAATGAATAGTTTAAAAAAAACCCAAAAAACACTTTAGTTTTCCTCAATCACTAAACTTTACAAATAATTTAATATCGCCACTTTCCAAATCGCTACTCACAAAAAACAGATCAACTGTCCAGCTAATGGGATGGGAAGAGTACAATTATGAATGTAATCAGTGACTACTGTTAAAGAAAGACTGGAAGAGAATCAATTCCCTCAAATTCTCAGTTTCTCTGCTTAAGTAGCTCATTATTAATTTTAAAACATGTTTTGTTGATAGAAAGCATCACAACTAGGCTAGATTCCACAACATCAATCTTTGTTTTGATTTCTGTAGTTCTCTAGGAAAAAAATAATCCCAAATCAAGCTACATGAAGCATTAACAATATTCAGATATTACAATGGAAGCACTTATTTATTACTTCATAGAACAGATTAGTTTTAAAAGTGTATTTACATGTTCTAAGTTATACAAAATACAGTATTCCAATAATCAGGTTAATCACCATATTTCAGACAACTTCACATAAAAGTGCAGAGGATGCATCCATCCATGATCCTGGCCAGTAGCAAGCAGCCATCTGCAGCATGACAGATGAAAGCTGCTATTGTGACCCCTCAGGAAAACAAATCCCACCATACCTTCTCACTAAAACATAGCTGCAGATCTAAGAAAACATTCAGGCAGGTACACAAGCAAAGTTTGTTGAGACCCACAGACCAAAATCACATGCCTTAATTTACTAGACATATGTGAAGTACATTTTTTTTTTTTTACAGATGTTGTACAGCAAAGGGCTTCTGCTCATGCCTTAATTGGGAAAATGAAGTAACGAGGGTTTTAGCTATGTAACAGGCACCCAATTTACACTTAATATCAACAGCCTTATTAACTACAACTGATTGTGTGTTAAGGACACAATTCTGCATCTGACTGCCTGGGCAGAGCTTCATATTCAAGAACAGATCCCATGAAGTCCACATGGTTCTCTACAGATACAAGGCTCATTCCATGCAGAAGTGACAACAGAATTGAGGCCTTAAAATAATGGGACCTCAGATAGTAATTTCTTCACAACACAGCACTATCAGTTCACATCGGCAGGTCAAGTCCTAGTGCAACAGTGCACTTAGTTAAAGCAATAGCTATTTTTTCATGCCTTTCTGCAGTAACTCTCCTCCCTGTCTGTATATTCCTTTCACTTTTTTCCAGACTGTGGAAATGAGATCAAGAAAAGGAAATTCCCCCAAATCTAAACAAGTACATATTTTTTGTATGCTGCTAAACGGAGGAGAACCAAATTGTTTTAAAATTGTAAACAGTGAGGCTTCAGTTTCAGCAATCTGGCTGAGGTCAGCCTCTTGAATTACTCTTCCTGTTTTCATTCTTTACTCTCCTTGCCAAGTATGTTTACCTATACTGTATGTATATCTTCCTCAAAGGATTTCCTTTCTCCTGTAGCTGCTTGAACTTCAAGAAGTTTGCATTCCAAAAGTGACTCACTAGGGAATAGCACACTATCAACTAACAAAATACATTCTGTATGATAAATTTGCATTATCATGAATTAAGTAATTGTAATTTCTCAATTAGTGTTATGTTATCATCTCCACAGAACTTTAGTTAAGTCGATTCTTTCTACCTCTTTCCCAGTCTTTCATCGTGAGTTTATCTATCTTCACCATGTTACAGTGGCAGATATACAGACCAGAGTAATTATTTGAAAATCTAGAAAGTTAGCCAGCGTCTTGTAGTGCTGCAAAAGCAAAACACTAGCATTAACAAGTGATTTTGCTGTTTAGGGATTTAAGATGTAGGTTGCCAAAAATGTGAGATTTACACATTAAGACAAATTTGCATTTCTCATCTTGTGCTCAGCAGCTAAAACCATACAGGTGAAGAAAAGCCTATCTGGATTTTACAAAGGTCCACAATACCTCCACTCTCACTAAAAATGAAGGCATCTGATCACAAGGAACAAAGCCTTGTTATGCTGAAAAGGCTTACAAGGTTGAAGCAGCAATATTCTCTTCTGTGCAAGTCCATTATTTCTGCCGTCTACACAAAAATATTTTTCCACAAAGTGGTTTTATTACAGTATTCCAAAAGCTGCTGGCCTTCCACTGCACCTCCTAACTTGAAATGAATTTGGTACAATCAGTAGCAGTCTTGCAGATAACACTGAAAGTGATTTCTACAGCTAAAACACCTTGGGCTTTCAAACAGCACAGCAGGGAAATGAATTGTCAGAAAAGACATAAAACATTACTAGAAGAACTGCAAAAAGCCACGTATCTTTTTCTTTTAAAAAATATTTCTTCTCCCAGTGCAAGTTTATAGTACACTACTTTTTCACCTGTCCACACAGGGCAAAATTCAGACTATCTGAATATCACTAACTGTGTTAATGAACAAGCAAACAAATTACCAAAATTACACCTGCAATCCGCAATATATCCGCCTGGATCCCAGCACAGAATTCTCCAGAGTAAAGCAAAGACACCCTGGACTCCAGTGCTTGCTAAAACTTTATGATACCCATGTGAGAGTAAAGACTTTTTCCTGTGAGAGTTAGAGATTTTTGTTACTAGCTTCAGTGGGAGCAGATCTTGACAACAGGTGAAAGATTAAGCTTCTGGGGCTTTTGTATTTTTAAATACAAAACACATTATTATAAGGAGATATAACTACATGTAGATTAAAAGACCATGTATGAAAGCAGTAATGCATTAAATGTTGTGCATCATTATTCTGTAGAATAAGACAACACTCACTGTCCACAAACCTCATCAACAGTTTTCAAAGTTAGTACTGTGAAATGGCTGTTTGGTGTCAATCCACTTCCTAATGAACGTACAGCTGTGTCAAAAACTGCTCCCTCTACTGGCAATCCCTGCAGTGATGCTGAAAGGTGCACTCCCTTTAATTCTCTCCCATTGGAGATGGTCCCTTTATGGCTGGAATGGGGTACATTGGCATCAGGCACACTTATGGCCTCTACAGAGCATGTTTCAAGGCTAGAGAACTTCAGACTCTAACAGTGTCAATTCAGCGACTTTTAATGTTCAAATTGAGCTAAAAGAATATTGGTCGTCTTATAACCGCTGTGAAAATGTACCCAAATTATCACTTACAGATTGTCAAACTAGTCAAAGAAATAAGATTATATAGTTAATAGTTCTGAGAGGAACAGAGAGCTCTGAAGCAGTAAGCTTAACTTCCTGAGACTGCCAAAACTGAGAAAGGAATTCAGCATTGCACATAATTTTTTGTCTGGCAATACCTACACTCCTTTAAATAGTTACTACCTTCTTATTTATCTTTAAAGATGTTGCTCCTTAACAAAAGAAATTTTCCAGCTACAAAAATCGTACTCACCCTAAAGTGCGATTTTCCAGTTTTGCAACCCGTAGACACATGAATCACAGAATGTGCAAATTTGCACTGTCCTACAAGGAAGCACAAGAGTTTGCTAACAGTCTTCTCTGAAAGAAAGATCTAATGAACATTCACTGTTAGTTTCCATTGTGTAAGCTTTTAACACAACAGAAAAATCTAATAGAATTGCACGTACTAATCTCACCAAGCATTTGGCTGTTAAAATATGACATAATGAAAAACCAAATCCTGTATACAGTATGTAAGTATTTAGAAAATATTCCTAAAGCAGTAAGACAGCAAGACCCAAATGAAGGATTAGCAACTCCTTGCCCAGTTACAATACTCTTTAGCTTTGTGATTTGAACAGGAAGCATGACTTCCAAGAATAGCCATTCAAAGCTAACAAATTTTTGAAATAACAACTGCAAAAAGTGTTCACAGAATCCTAGAATAGTTTGGGTTGGAAGGGACCCTAAAGATCACTTAGTTCCAACCCCCTGCCATGGGCAGGGACACCTTCCACTAGACCAGGTTGCTCAAAGCCCCGTCCAACCTGGCCTTGAACACTGCCAAGGAGGGGGCAGCCACAGCTTCTCTGGGCAACCTGTGCCAGTGTCCCACCACCCTCACAGCAAAGAATGAAGTTGCTACATTTACATGCTGTCAGGGCTGTTTGGGTTTTTTTGTTTTGGTGGCTTTTTTTAATTGTTTTGGGTTTTTTTTCGGGGGTGTGTTTGGGGGTTTGTTGGTTTTTTGTTTGTTGGGGTTTTTTTTTTAAATCCATGGTTTGGCCTTTATCACCAAAATAAAACAACAACAAAAACTAGTACATACCAAAGATATCAGTCCAAATCAGCAATACTTAATGCAGATAGAGATACATGCTGACATTTCAGCAACATGGAGCTACACTATTAATTTGTTGGAAGAGAATACCTCAAGATTATCTCAGAGCTTTAGAATCCAAAATTATAATAATACAGTCATATATATATATATATATATAAAAAACTTTTTTGCTGGTTACAAAAGTAAAAGCACTCTCTTGACTTCAGAACACGGTCCATTAAAAATAATAGGTCAATAACAGCATCTAATGTATATGCTCTTTACAAAGGTTATGCCTTCAATATACTGGTTATGAATTCTGGGGTTTAAGATTTTTTTTATTATTTTTTAAAACTAAGTTTACAACATTAAGTTCTTTCCAACTTTTTCTCTTTGCCCTTCTGCTCTGAAATCAGGGGTGGAATCTCTTGGGTAAATGCAAAGTCAAAATACTTGTTCAACATAATAGTGTTGAGCTTTGCTGGTAACTAGTTGTGCCTCAATTTCAGCACTTGTGCTTCTCAAAGCTTTCAAGATTATTTTTCTTGAGGTGTATGCTGTTTATCAATCTCCAGGCATGAATAAACTCCTCTCTTATAAGCTCCACTTTGGCTACAAGCATGGTCCCTGTACTACCTTGCCAGAAATTAAGTAGTCTTCTTCTCACACAAATTTAGCTCTTAAGCTTCCTTAACATAAGAGTAGATTCTTGTTATGCTGATGAAACTCTTACAAAAGGAACTTCCACCTACTTCCTCCATCTTCTACAACAATAAACATCCCCGCAATCTGTCCAAGCTTTCATCTACTCTCCCACACCAGCACAAGGGTCTTGGGACTTAAACTGCCCATTTAAACTGAGGGAAATCATTGGCTGTTTCCGTTAATCTGTTTTATAAAACTAAATACTCTTTCACCACCACAGTTCTCATGTAGTCAAGAGGCAGAAAATTGTAATATGGCAGCTAATAGCCATTGTTTTGCTGGAGTGAATACTCATTTCATAGTTTCAGACTGCCAAAAGCCATGGGAATCAGCAGCTCAGACTAGCACCTTTTCCATGATTGCTAAATCATTAACAGAAGTATAGATCTTGTTTCAGCAAGACACCATAAAAGAAAGTGAGCCTTGTAAAAGAAACAAAGGAATCTGCAAGTTATAGCAGTGTAGCTGTGGAGCAGGAAAGCAAACGAAGTGTTTTACTATTACATGGGTGATTCGATAGAGGTTCATTACTACTCTTTGTATGGCACACTGTGGTGCTTTCTGGATTGTTTCAATACATCTGCTGTACTTTTCTGCACTGGAAATCTCACACATCACAGACTGCTGTTTTCCTGGTATCTTTAATTCTGCATTCACAGTACTCCACAAGATGCCACACTGTAACAGAAATGAGCTGCAGTATTAGATAAAATTCATTCTACTGCAGAGAAAAGTCTTAAAATATAGCAGTTCTTAATATATACACTTTCATTTAAAACTCCCTATTTTCTTCTGCTCAAGTGCCAAAACAAAGAGTCACTATTCACACAGGCTGTCAACAGACTTTGAGACATGAACTTTGAGTGTCTTGACAAAACCCCAATAAGTAAGCTTACTGTAGTTCATAGTTACAGTGAGAAAGACAGATAAGAAAGCCATATACATAATTAAGGAGACTTTGCACTTTTCATCATGCCCAGCCCTGGGTAGTTCAGATGGGGTACTTGCAGGCAAGCAGGCAGGCAGGGTCATCGTCAGTTGTTTGTGTTGGGACACATCATAGATTTCACTGCTCACTCTGAAGACTGGCGATTCATGTGTGCTTTTTAGTTTCTTTGTTTTTAAAAGTCTTTAAAGTTGCATCACTCGGAATCAGATAAGTCACTTTAAACAAAGCAAAGTGTTAAGTGTGACAATTTATTTATAACATACTTCCCACCATCACCACCACACACCACCCTGTGAAAGAAAAACCCCTGCTGAAAGGGTGACAATTTTTAGTATGTTTGAAAGAAATTAGACCAACACTGCATCAAGAGCCATTCTAGTCAAATTAAATGCATAACAGAAGGGGAGATAGTTCAAAGCATACATTTACTTGAAGTGTTCTGAATTAGACTGCTTCTCTACTTCCTTAAAAAGTCAACACACAATTGGTCTAAACTCAATTTCCACATTATGTGTAAAAGACAAGCCAGGCAAGAATTCTTTAGTATAGAAAAGAAACCTCAATGGCTTTTTAATATACTTTTCAGATTTCAATAGGGGAACTGGAAACTAGCCTAAACATCTATCCCACATTTACTCCCTAATATAAATATTAGCCCAGGAAGTGTAGCCTGAGTTCTGACACAGCCACTATCTTAAGATGGATTCTCTTGTTAAGAGGACTTCTAGACATATACTTCTGTGAAAGCTTCTGGTTCTTGCAGTTGTAGGTCATGTAGAAGGTCCCAACATCACACACAACATGTTTTTTATTTTAACACAGCATACTGTTGAAGCAGCGCTTGGTGCTGAGAATGGATTATTTCCAAGAGGGCAAGTCTTGTGTGCTAATTTTGTAACAGGAAACATGCTGGAGAGAGAACCAGCAGGCATGGAGAGACTAGATATGCTGCTACACGGGAGACAGTGAGGTAAATTGTTCATGTTTAGAGTGGGTGTAGCTTGTTCCATAGAGTGTTCATGAGACAAAGGACCAAAACTCTTTCTCAAGCTCTTGTACAACAGGTAAGGTGCAGTAAAGTAACAGTGGCTTTTTTGCTTCCTAAAAAAAACCCCCTTCTTCCAAAGCACAAGGTACTGGCAACTCCTTAACAGATAGGACTCAAGGTTCAGCCTTATGAGCCAGACCTCTTTTTCTAAATCTCCCTTACTTCTCAGTTAAGCGTAACATGCTGCTCTACCAGCAGTTCAAGAGGGAAGTCCCTCTAAGGAAAAAAAGGAATGGTGGTGGTAGAAATACAGCCTAAAACCCACAGGAAATTATTTTATCTATATCTGTAAAGTGAGAGATCCCCTACTGTTCTTTCCATGGTTTCTGGAAGTTATCCAGGGGTAGAACCTACCAAGATGTTAGAGCAGTATTTTAATCAACACTGCACTGACTCTGGTCTGTATAACACTTCTGCATTAACCTCCAGATACCTCTGTTTTTACCAGAGACTGAATATTTTCCTGTCTTCCTGTCCTAAAGATTCCCCTATTCCTCTTCAACAGGAATAGAGTTCTATATAACAGGTACTTTCTAGTGCCTCTGAATGGGAGAGGAAACACGTTCATGATGCTGCCCAGCAACATCTACTTATATCTTAAAATTATGTTTTACAATTTGACTGGGAGGGGTTGGCAGGGTGGAGAGGGAGGAAAGAGCAGGAGTTTAAAAAAAAAACAAAGGAGAGTCTCCTAGGCTCTTTCCCCACTTAAAACGGAGATTAGAACAGATAGCAAAAGCCCTGTCCAGTCAGGAAGGATCCACATCTACTCCTCCAGACAGGTGTATCTGTTCTATCATATGACATCAGAAAATGCTCTATCAATGTTACAAATAAAGTTGTAAATCTGGACACTAATATTTTGGGCAACACAATGATCAGGAAAGGGTCTGAACAAGTTGTGCCAACAGAAACGGGGTTCAGGGTTTTTTTTGTGTAAATGTAAAATGGCAAAGCCTCCACAAACTTTATTTCTGGGAGTCTCTACAGAAGGCAGAGGAGTCTAAGAGGCTAAAACAAGGAGCCCTAAGAAGGAAAAGGGGTGTGCTTACAAGGGTCCGTATCTGGTCTCGTATTTAGAAACAATGTTCTTGCATCGTCCCACTTCCTTGCGCAGCTCTGCAACCTCCGTCCTCAGGGCTGTATTCTCTTTCTCAAGAAAGGCTGCCCGAATTGTGATCTGATTCTCCTTTAATCGCCGAGCGTCACGGGAACGCTTTGCTGCCACATTGTTCTTCTTTCGCCTTGTCCAGTATTTTTCATCCTGTAGCAAGAAAGAAAAAAAAAAAGCCAACCTGACAACTACATCAAACAGACATCTCTTTATTGTATAATGACATTCACACTGACTGCGATATTGAAGAATCTCTTCATTAGTTTGCAGGACTCTGATACCAAAATGCAGGCAAGACAGTACTGTGAGATTTCATCCTTACACGAGTCTTGTTTCAGGATAAACCCAGTGCACTGCTAGAACTAGTGAGTTTAAGAGACCTGGCTACTAAGAAGCTGTCCAACTGAAATGCTCCCTGTACTTAGTTTCAATTTGGGAATGAACTTCCACAGGAAACAACCTGTTCTGTTGTCTGGGCTGCTTAAAGCTGGATCAGACATAGTGCTGGGCAAATATATACAATGGCCTTCAAAAGTGCAATTGTTGAGGATGTGACTTGATAGTTCTACTACTAATTTCTCTGTATAGCATGATAAGTTGCTCCTGCTCAGAAATTATCTCATGATACCAAACCAGCAAAACAGCAAGAACAGCAGTTGACTTGCCAATTCTATTCTTGGCAGTGCTTCTGCCCAGTCACGTAGGTATAGCGCATTAGCTTTATGTGTCAAAATGTTTGGGCAAAGAGTCAGAAACTTTGATCAAGGCCTAGAGAAGTTTGTAGCAATAGATCTGTTACCTTTTGCTCATCTGGGACAAAAACCTTCTTGGCTTTTTTAATCATTGGTTGTGGTTTCAGGTCCTCTTCAGTAAACTTGTGCTTGCGAGGATTGAAGAGCTCACCTCCAGGCACACTGGACAGCACTAAATCAGCAGGGTCAGGGTTAAAATTCACCTCAACTTCTACGCAGTCAGGATCAATGGGACTAGGAGTATTTCTCTCATTTTGTGGTGGGGACTCTGGCAACAACAGAAGTTATAATACATTCAGCAGGATGAAGAGAATTAACTAAGAAGCTAACTTGGGTATCTCTATTGCCCTACTATGGGCAATATTTACTAGTATTATTTGGTATTTCCCTAAGGTGTACTTGGTGCTGTACAGCTGCAGGTACAGAGAGAAGCTACACAGTCCGGATCGTAATACAAACTCTAGGAACGTATGCCAGACTAACAGACATGAGTAGACAGATGCAGAACAAGAGGTAATACTTTCTCAGCAAAAACAATGAGGTTGCACTCTTAAGAAGTGCCTTCCACAGCCATAACAAGTGAGAAACTTGTATCAGCCTGAGCTTTGTGCCATAGAAAGCCTTAAGGAAACAATCCTGCCCAAAGACCCTGGTCTCTGGGTCTGTCAGAAGGTCAGACAACTGTATTTCCAAAGGACTAAATAAAAGTGAGTTGGTTGCAAATGCAACAGTATTCTACTTCTATGCCACATGGGAACAAATGTCCCAACAGATTGTCTGACACTGACAGTGTTCATACGAACTTTGTCTATTTATCTACTGTTTACAAACTTCATACACACATGCATTGCAAATGTCAGTAATTTGAATTAGTGATCAATTAGTAATTTTTTTCATATACTACCTACAAAAAGCCAAGCCCTATGTCTCACTGAAGGAATTCCACATTTTGCCTTTCTCTCACAGATTCACGGAAAAGGCCTTGAGCGAAACACTTTCTGTAAAGTCTGCTCATAAAATAGTACTGTGAAAGTTTAGTGGCTATCATGTTTAAACTCCAAATCTAAGGCAAGCTGAGCTGCTAAGTTCTTTTAAGAGAGAAGATCTCCATACTACAAATGAAGAGTTGAAGTTTCCTAGTACCATTCAAGTACAGTTTTGTTTCTTTGTCCCCCATTCCCGTTTCAAAGCATCACAGAACATCAAATTGCATCATTAAACACACCTTTTCCAAGTGTCTGTTCTCACATTCCACAGGCTAGCATGAAGACTGCTTCACTGTTTTTCTATTAAGCATTGTTATTTGAGGTACATTAAGTTAGCATAAATTCACCCAAGCAGATCAAGCCACCAAGGTAGCACAAATGACTTGTCACAAACTAAAACAACCTGTGAAACTATTTTGTCAACATGTCCAGCTTTTCACTAGACTAGCAATATCAAGAAAGCAAATACTTTATGTTGGTGTTTCAGCTCTTCTAATTTCAAAAGAAAACCAGGCTGCACACTAAGGGACACTCACTCATTTCTTCCAGGAGGGAGAGAGGGGAAGAAGAGGCAGCATCTTCATGAATTAACACATGGACTAAGACTCTACACTGAGCACACTTGTGCTACTTAACCAGCCACAGCTAACATTGACAGGTTAGCATGTCTCCTCTTTGATCTAAAGAGGCACCTTTTAATACAAGAACAACAGAAGTCCCTCAGAGCCCCATATTATTCCCTCTACCTGTGCTGGAGGCTGCTTCCGATTGCTGATAAACTGCAGTGGAAGAGGATGATGCAGGAGAACCAGTGGAAGCACTGGCAGGCTCCTTTCCTTCCAGCTCAGCCACAGGCAAGAGTGGATTCCGGTTCAAATCCAGGTGAGTAGGGCTGGAAGGAATTCCATTCTCCAGCAGGAACTCATCCAGATCCATGTACTCCAGGTGGAAAGACTCGCCATCATAAGGAATAGTTTTGTCCCAAATGGGTGGCATAAGGGAAGCCGAGACTGCCATAGTGCTGGCAGCTGCTGCCTCATCTTCCTCAAGCTTTATCTTCTCTTTCTCTTTATCTGAAAGATACAAGTAGGTCACTGTACAAGCTGCAACACAGGAGACTCCAGGTTTAAGAGTCTAACAAAAATCCCCCTGAAAGGAAATTCAATAAGCTGTATTTCTGCCTCATGACTTGATCTGAAAAGTCAGATGTTGAAAGGCCACATTCACACATTCATATGTAATTCAGCATGGAATGTTCTGGCTCCCCATGACTGGCCAGACCACAGACATCTGAGTAGCCTTTGAAGACCAGCATCTTTGCTGCGATAACTTACCAACGTGTGATGTAATAATGCATCTAGCTTATTGTTACCTAGTCACTGCAAAATAGCATGGTCTTCACAGGCTCATCTTGGACAACAGCAAAAGTGCGCGTCCATAAGCAGGATTACATGGGAAGCTGTTATGAAAACTCTGAGGAAGCAGAGTAGTTTATTCTGTGCACAAAGAAAGAAGGTGTAGAAAAATAATCTAGATATAAACAAGAAAGGAATATGGGGTTTCAGATTACATTTGAAAATTAGTCAAAAGGTCCACAGGACACCAGAGACCTGGATGTCTATTGTTCAGTATTTTAGAAGCATTTATTTCTGAAATGACTCAGCATGTCCACACAAAGAAATAGCTCCAAATGCTGTTCACTATAGATAGCTCAAGAGTACCTACATACAATTTTCACTCTTTGGGGACATGTCTAATAAGGCATATTCCCACCCCCAAGCCACAAAAGACCGATTAAATTTTCTCCATTTACTGTGCTACAGTGCACATATTACAGAAAAAACGGCTCTATGCTCCCCATAGCTACTGAATCTTAACAATTGTCTGGGACAGAATCCAAGCAGAAAACTCAAGTTATGGAATAATTACATAATCTAAGAGATAAAAATAAGCTGGCAGAAAAGAAAAAAAAAAATCCAAGTCATTTTCCTGATCCAGTTCTCCATGTAGCCATGCAGTTCTACCAGCTCTGAAGGAGACATTGCAGAAACAGTGCTAGCTAGCACTGCTGTCAGAAGGAATGGTCACCAGTTGTCATACCGTAACCAACTGCAAATTGGGTCTTAGCATGGAACCTGGCAAATATTCAGCTCAGTGGAACAAGGACTCCAGGAACATATACAGGACCAGTTTGGATCTCCAGTATTCACACAGGTTAGCCCAACAAAATGCACACGTCTTTGGCATTAGGGTTTTCTAGACTGCCTACAATATGCTAAATGAGTATTTTCCTTTATTGGGGGTGGGAGTGGGGGTGAAGCTCTGCTCTAAATCAGAAAAGCCTATTTATATAAAACCTATTCTGATAGAACTGGCATTCCTTCCGCTGTTGCCTTAGCTGGTGTGGAACTGAGACTGAAAGAGCTTTTTATGGCTTAAAGAACAGTGCTGCCATACAAAGTAAATTATCATTTTAATCTACCATACTGTGAACACTTTATACAAAAGAAGATACCAATTTTAAACTAAACAGCTGAGAAAATATTCACCAGCCACTAACGTGGGACTAAGAGCAAGTGCCTAAAGAACATGCTAAATTCAGACCAGTGAATTCTGGACCTCAGCTTTGTTAACATCATCTTGCAGCTTTTGGCCTTCCCCTTGCCACTTTACATTACTGCCTCTGCACTGCCATCTCCCAACTCCCATCTCTCCTATAAACTCCCTTTTACTGGAAGTTTTGCAACCTTCCTACTCTTTGCTTGGGCAAAGCAAATGTGCAGGTTAACAGTCATGATCCAAATAACCGGAATGTTTCTAAACAGCTCCTACTTGAAGCTAGTAAAGAAACAGCATCCACTCTACTTCACATATAAGGATGATTTTACTTACTATTGAAGCACACCCACCAAACTGGAACCACAATTTTACATCTAACTTGTGAATCAGGGATTGTGCATTTCCCCAAGGTTTGCACCAGTGCCCAGTACAACCGAACCAACCCAGATTTAGACTGGGGGTCGTGGATGATATCCTAGTAAAGACATCACCAAAACAAATGCAAGTGACAGTCATGAATTCTTTGTAAATCACTTTATTTTATAATCAACATGATAAAAACCACTTGTGAATGTTGAGTCAAAATGTCAACTAAAAAGAAAAAAAATTAAATCATTCTTTACTCTTGAAAACAGTATTCCATTATAAGTAACACCAGTTTTAATGCAAGCCAGCATTGCTTTTGTTTAGCAACATCTAATACAACACCTTCAAAGAAAAGAAACCTTAAGTGATTAGTAGACTAAACATAAGGCTTAAAAATATTTTTCAGAAGATAGATGCCAAAAAGACTATACTATGGACATATGTGGTTCTTCTCAGATCTTTTAATGCTGATTAGATGTGATATACTTGTAGATCCTGCTGTACTTCAGTAACCTGAAGACTGTTGTCTGTCCAACTTCCTTTCGCTATGGTCCCTGGCTTCCCTCACAGAAGAAGGCCATCTTAATGTTTTGTTCTTTTGCTACAAGTTGACAACCGGCAAGCACTGGGTGCCCAGTGCTTTGCTCAGCTATGCTGTCTCTCTCTCCTCCCCTCACTAACAGCAATATCTGAAACAAATTAAAATAGCAGAAGTTAACATACATATTGGGTGCCCATGTATTTCAAACATGATATATAAAAAGATAAAATTGTTCTATGATCATTTTTGCATTGACATTTTCCCACTAGCTTTCTTCCAATTAATTTAAATTTTATTTCTGCTGCACAACATCCTGCTAGGTACACAATATCTAATGAAACGCTAATTAACTTCTTGCATCTTGAGGGGGAAGTTTCTGCCCGCCCCAGCACAGGGACCTGAAACATTAATTCTCTTAAGATATTTATAGTGTAAACAGGTATTACCCGACAGCAGAGCTGCAGTATCCTAAGAGGCTCCATTTGCAGTGATTCAAGGTCACCCTGATAAATCTGGACTGTACTTCTGCAGCTCATAGCTCCTGTCCAATTTAGCCCCCTCATTCTGCTACTGTGACCTATTAACTAGGCTGTGCATCTGCTGTTAACAGAGAGGTCACTGGTTTATGCTAACTAATTCAGGCAAAGCATTCCAGGTCTTGAACTGTTGGAAATAATGCTGTTTTAGCCAAAAGCAGCAGCTTGGAGAGAGCCTGATTCCACATCCTGGTTTTTCCTCAAACCCCAACAAACCAACCAAATCCAGACCAAAATACATTTTGGCCACAACTGTCAAGTGCTCTCCCAACCACAAACAGAACAAATACTTCTTTGACAAAGTTCCCCTTGTTCATCAAAAAATATTGTCAAATTATACTGAAAACACTACACACAATAAGGCTGATTGCTCCATAAATCTTCAGTTCAACTTGTGACAATGAAATGAGACAGGTTATAGGGTTCTGTATTCCCGATGCCCATTACTGTGATGTTTGTTGAGGCATTCCTCCTGCCACAGCAGCGCACGACTGGTGATTAAGGCATCCTTTGGAGAGCATGCAGCAGCTCGTTATAAATAGGAGAGACCTACACTCCTGCTCCAGAATATTAATTCTCTTCCCTTACCCCCCAGGACTTTTTATAAAAAGATTATTTTCATTTATTTAATCGCTACAATGTACACAACAACAACCTACAGCAAGGCAGGTCAGATATACTTGGTATATGGCAGGGCATTCAAGATGATGGCATTCAGTTGAAACTGGATGTCCTCTGTTGCTCAGAAGGATTAGAAAGCCTGCTTGCTTACTGGGTAGTCAAATTACCTACAGCAGTTGGAAAACCCACAGGTAGCTTGTGGAGACTATAAATGGACACTGCAGCTAGCTGATACCATTTCTCACTGAATAAGGCAGAAAACTGTACTTTTGTCGACAGGCATTCCAGACAAAAGGCATAGCAACTTTTTTCAGAAAGCTCGCTGAAAAACACTGTATTAAGTAAATTAGTAATTAGTTAACATTTTGGTTGTGTCACTATAATGGAAAGGAATAGAAAATAAACAAGGATCTTCTGAAGTCGGTTGAGTCACAATTTCACTGACAAGTCTTTTGTAAAATTAGGAGTGAACTACCTCCTAAGAGAGAAGTTCTTTCTTTTGTCTTGCAAATATGCAAACAAGAAAAGTATCAGAGAGCAAAACAAGCAGAAAGCAACAAGTTCCACGAAGTGTGAAGTAAAACAATACAAGGTAGACTAAGGAAATCTATGTAGAAGTTTAAGAATGAGAACCATGTGAACATTATAACAGCATGAATGGAGAGGGGTAATCAAGATGCAATGGACTCACTAGCAAGCTTTACAGAATCAAGCCGAAAACCTTCCCAAACTGGAATAAGGTCATCAAGTAAAAGCATCGAATGTTTCTAAATTTAGAAAAATGCACTGCTTCAAAATTGTATTAATTTTAAAGTTCTACATCTCCATAGGCCAGATCACATGATTCTGGCCAAGTAAACCACCCCTAAGACAAAGTTGCCATATCTCAGTCAGCTACCATTATAGTTTCCACAGATGAACTTAAATTCCTCCTGCTACACTACTGTCTTTAAAAGGATTGGGTGCAGAAATACCTTAAGAAATAGCATAATGTTGTAGATCCAAGATTCTTACGTATTGCAGCATCCTGCGCCATAGCAACATAACTAAAACCTTTGTCAGAGGTTGACTTTTTTTTTTTTTTTTTTAACAGAAAGGAGACAAAAATTTGCCGAATCACAAGATGGATACATTTACACAGTATTGTGCAATGTTAGACATGCAAAATAAATGGATCTTAACTAGAACCCTCACTGGGAACAATCTTGCCAACCTTGTTTGCACCGTGGTGTACCCTGGATATTGTCCGATGTTTCAAAAATGATTCTCAACCTCGAAATTCCTAAATGTGAGGACTTATTTTATTATATACACCAGTACACTGGGCATTACAGTGGTGCAGATATACCTGTGCCTTCCTCAAAATCAAACTGATACTGAGAAAGGCAAAAATACTGCCAGGAGGAAAAAAAAAAAAAAGTGTGCCATCATCAATGAAGACTATAAGCACCAGCACTGTTATTTACACAGCTGCTGTCTGCATAATCAGTGGGAGAAAGCTCTAGCCTATACAGGATCGCATGTGCAGGCAGTCATATCCTTATGGATTATAACAAAACCTAATCTGAAGAGATTTGCTGTTTGCGCCTGTCACCGTACAATTTTTCAACAATTAAAGCCAAGGAAGACTCGAAACCTTTTAATTGCCGTTCCCAACTATGTGTCTAAAGGTAGGGGAGGCTTCAGCCAGCCAAGGGAATAAAACCAGCGTGTCACGTCCAGACTTCTACCCACCCCTCGTACCTGCAGCATTTTATTTTGCCCAGTGCGGGCATCTAAATACACTCGAATGGACGATCGCACCTTCTGAGTTTTCCAGTCGCACCGGCTCGCCGAGGAGACTTAGCCCGCGGGCGGCCGCCGCTGCCCTCCGCCTCTGAGGCGGGGAGCC
>NW_020799092.1:3077230-3139460 GCF_003259725.1 Athene cunicularia | reverse complement strand
CGGGCTCGACCTGGCGGGTCGCGTAAGCGCGGCGACCGTCGAGGGGCAAGGTGGGAGCCCGCCGCTCCCGAACTGGCGCCGTTGCCAGCGCTCCAGCCGGTCCTTAAATATCCTCGTTTAGGATCCCGAGATCACCTTTCCCACATGACCTGGATTTAATCTCCCTCTGTCCCACATCATGCCAGCAGCAGCCGCGGCGCCATGCCCTATATAACATTAGCAGGGAGAAGGACTCCGCTGCGGCTGCTGGCACGGCCGGGCTGCTGGAGAGGGGGAGTCTCCGCAAGTTCTCATGATCACAAGCAATCCTTGTGATTCCTCAACCACCCCCTGTTGCAGCAACAGGAATGCCGTGCTGGGATTTAAGCTTCTGAACACACAAAGGCAGCGAATGTTGCCAAGTTCATCCCCAAGAGCACAGGCGGATACTGAGGAGCTTCTCCTGCAGAATGAATAAGCTCGCAGAAGTGACAGACACTACAGCCACAGTGTTCTCCCGTCAGCATTTGCTGCCTCTTGCCGCAGAAGGGCCGGCCACAGCAAACCTACCACATAGCGCTGCGAGACGGGGAAGGAAAGGGTGCACAACCTCCCTGGGATGGCCCCACCGGCACCCCACAGATATACAGGTGCCAGGGCACTCCTAAGTGCCAGCAGAAAAGGGACCTCTCCAGACACTCAGGTGTTTGCTTGATTCAACTGTCTCTCCACAAACCCCAGACATTTCATTTCAGTGACGAGACACAATTTGACCTGACCCTTGCTAATAAACCCTGGTGGTCTTTGTGACACAAAATCAGGTCTCGAATCCTCCCTATGTGTCCCAGGAAAAGGAATGGATTGGAAGTCGTATGGAGTAGATGCTTTACCCCATTGCTTTACTGCACCGAGGACCAGGGGATGTTTCCATCCAACCCCGGGCAGACAGGGATCTGCCCTACCTGCCAGCTACTTCTCTTGTGTAGGCTGGGAGGGTGAATTTGCTGCCTCCTTCACAGGGGACAGGTATAGGACTCCTGACACAACTCCTGCGCTTGAGCCTGGAAAAGGCCATGTGTTAATACAGGCTGGAACAGCACAGGTTAATGCATTGTTTATCAAGGCTGATAAATCTAGCTGCAAGAAGCAGGCAAACCAGGTGATGCTCTGCTGCCCAGTGTGCTCCACAGCTGCCACTTGCTCTCCATGGACTCCCTCCGACTTGCCAAGCTCAGCTGGCAGAAAGAAAAACCATGAAAGGGCGATGCCACTTCACACGGGGCAATGAAACACAGATGTCAGACCACACATGACAGAGGTGGCACACACAGCTTGGCAAGGGGCAGCGGGCTCGCAGCGATGCTTCTGCCTGGGAAACAGCTAGTGGTAGGTGGTAGATAGAGAACACAACCCAGTGAGGTCGGGAAGGAGCAGCTTCTAGGAACAGGACAAGGGGACGTAGCCGAAGTGGAGCAGGCTGCAGGCTTCCCGTTCAGTTATGGCTCTCATGGTTGCTTTGTTCCATTGTTGCTGATGCTGGAGGCCCCCAGGGATGACACTGTTTCTCGGTACTGTACATTACTCCTTCAAGGAACAGGCTCTGTGTGCATCCCCCCTGCAGATCTCAATGGCAACTTCTTTGCTGGGTAACATGAATGGAGGCTATTAAAACCACTCAGCAGCCTTTACCCCAGGGCTTTTCCCTTTAGATCGACTATGTTCTTCCTCCAGCACATTTTCGCCCACATTCTACTGGGCTAAGGTTTGTTCTGCACCACCACTGGATTGTGACTTTGCTTGGAGAGGCTTTAGCCTGTACAGTGTTAGCTGCTTGGGCCGAAGGTGGGAGGGAGGGAACTCCTGGGGAGCATTCCTGTGGGTTCCATCTCCCATCACCCTGTTCGGGCATCAGCTCTGCCCTGGCAGCTGGGAGGGAGGCTGCTCTGAGAGCTTTTCCTCGCTGCATCTGGAGATTAGGGGCTCAAGCCACTGCCAGCAGAAAGCAAGCACTGCACCATCAGCTGTACCTTCTTGGTTAAGATGGGATCTGCCTGGATTTTTATATTTCTCTTTTGCTCTGCAGCTGAGAAGACAGGAATGCAGTGGCCTTGGCTGTTACTGCTGGGAGCCTTGTCAGGGCCACATAATGCAGAGCAGCCCAGCTCTGATGCAGCAGGCAGGCAGGCAAGCAAGAAGCAGCCCAGCGGTAGGCACAGGGTCAGGGGGGACACATACAGCAAACCCCGCTGGGAGGTTTGAACAGCAGAATACATTTCAGACAGAGGTCTGAGACCCAGCAAATCCAGATGAGTGGTGTGTAGGTATGGAGAACCAGGAGAAGAGAACTGAGCTCTGTGGGAAGAGGGCCATGACAGGAATGCCGGCCCAGGGAGGGAAGCAGCTTAATAAGGACAATTCTAAGGGTTATGGGAGGTGATGCTGAGAGGCAGGGTGGTCCTGGGGCTGAGGAAGAAAGCTACCACAAAACAGCACCCTCAGCTGCCAAATAAGCCACACTGACTTAAGACTCAATTATTCCCTCTGCAAATCATTGATCTCCCTTCTACGCCCAACTCCAGCTCTTGCCGAACAGATAAATCTTGCTAGCGCTCCTCCCTTGGATTAATTCAATCCACTTGGCTGTGGAGACCAGAGATCCCAGAGAGGCAGCCAAACTTCAGCTTAGCCACAGCAAGGCTCTGCACCACGTGAGCCTTCCTTGGCTGTTACTGCCTCCTCCCAGCCAGGTCTGCTTTCTACCCAGGTATCAGTCAGCTCAGAAAACATGCCCTGGTCCCCACACTCAGCTTCATACTGTGCAATACATAAACAAAACCATTAGTGGGAAAAGTCTCAGCAAAGGAGGGAGACAGCTCACAGGTGGCAGCAGCAGAGCGAAGTGACAAAATGAGCTCCTTAAGGGATGTGGCAGCTCCCCTTGCCCTATTTCGCTTTCCCACAGGGAGCTGCATGGGTGCCACAGGGCTTACTGTATTCCAGCTGGTGTAGGTCGCTGCCTTTCCTGCCACAAATGCTTTACTGCTGCAGCAGCAGCCTTTTCTCCTGCTGACCCTGGAGCAATAGCAGGATCCCATTCCACACTGTGCATCTGGCTTTTCTGCTCCCACCTCCTGGATCACACTGCCCCTCAAGACTGCAGACCCGTCTGCGTGTCCTGGTAGCAATTCCCTACAGAAGAGTGAGCTCAATGCATGTTTGTTTCTGTAAGTTGGACTAACTTGTACCTAGACATGAGCTTGTTGAGCCGAGGTGTTCCCACATATCTCCCCAACACTCAACAGCGAGCATTAAAACACAAAACCAAAAAGCAGCTTGCCAAGGTCATGTGGCATCCTATCCAAAACCAGAGTCCCCCAGTTGTGTGATGGGCACTTGGAACATGCCCAGCAACAGAGAAGCGATCAGTCCAACAAGAGCAAAGCATTCAGCACAGCAAAAGCCCAGACTAAATAACCTCCTGGGTCCTTTGCATTTGTTTTTTAGGATGCTGCACAGAGAGTGGGAAAGCCTAAGAGTACAGAAAGTGCCCTTGCAAAGAAAACACAACATTTGCTGTGTCCCCTACCCCAGCCTCCCACTGATAAACAACTGCAGCGTCAAACACAAAGTTTGCACGGAGTCAGCCTGCCCCGGGAGGGCTGGGCTCCCTGGGCAGGCTGCATCTGGGAAGAGGCAATGTCTGGAGGCTCAGCAGTTATTAGCCATGGGACAACCTGGATGGCAGTCCTGGAGGTTGCTCCTACGTGAGCACAGAGATTTGTGCCCAAGGCCTCTCTGTGCACAAAGCTTTGAGGGTTTTTAAGAAGTATCTGAGCACAGAAATGTAAAGGATCGGGAGCTTAGCACTCTTGACTGATTTTGTAATCAATCCATTGCTGCCGTTTTTCCTCCTGGCTGCACAACACACTTGGTGCCAGAACTCCCCGTCTAACTTGAACACCTGGGGGAAACACACCCTTGAAGGGCTTACAGCAGACAAGATCTTCTGCCTCCTTCTCACCTTGCAACTTCAGGAGGGGAAGGAGAAATCAAAACAGAAACTCCAGCATGCATTCCCCTCCTTCTTACCTGTCATCTTGTTGGTCCAGGGTAAGGAGTACTCCAGCAGGGACTTCAGGACTTCCGGAAAGTCCAGGGCAGCGGGGCCCCCGGGGCTGTTGCAGCTTGACATGTCCTGTCCCGGGACTGTGCTAGCACAACTAAGGGAGGGCCAGGTGCCGGGCTGCCAGTGCTACACCCCACTCGCCTGGGTGTTGTGAGAAGGGCTCAGAGGCTTCCAAAGCGGGCTTGCCAAACTACTCCGGCAGAGAAAAAACAAGGAGGAAAGGAAGCAGCCTGGCAGAGATGCAGTTTGCCCGGCTGTCTTCACCTCCCCCTCTCCCACTCTGAAGTGGCCAATTGTGGAAATAGCTTGCAGCCTTGCAGGGCTGGGCTGGGCGGCTGGCCAGCGTGGTCTTACAGGGCCTCTCCCAGCCAATCCGGCAGCAAAGAACTGGGCCAGTTATCTAACTTCGCAAAGGCAGCACCCTTTTCGTTCCCAAGGTGTTATAACAAATATACACATGGGGGGGGGGAAAGCAAGTGCGCACTGTCAGGGGTACACGCATCGACTGCAAACACAACAGCAAAGGGATCCTCTGAAGGGGTCTCGGGAGGATTTGAGGAGCTTCGAGCTGCACAGGCTGCCCTGCAGATACACACGCTGTCTGCATCTGCCTGCTAACTTTTCAGCTCTCTGAGATGCAGATAGTGACAATATTTGTATATGATGCAACTCTTACTGCGTGTACCTCCTAAGTCAATATAACAGCATAAGGCATCTTTCTTACTGAGTGTGGATTATCCCCAAAAATGCAGGATTTCTTTTCATAAGTGACACAGAGTTTCATCAGAAAACTGCTAGCCTCCCCTTGGAGCAGTGATGTAAGACAGGAGAGTTCATGTACCCTGCAGATTCTAGGAAAACAGCTGTTTAAGTAAGATCTTGAGCATATAAAAGCCCCTCCTCTCCTGTTAATGAAGTTTTTAGCCTGGAGGGATGGATCCAGGAGGATAAAGGTCTGATCTTCTTTATCAGAATTGGGCTTGGGAAAGAGCATCTTACACACACTGGCATCTTCTCTTTTGCTGGGTGTGATAATTAGAACAGAATTGCCTTTATTTCTCAGTTTGCTCCTGTCCATTTTGCCAGGCTCAGCCTTACAGCACCAGTGTGTCTCAGTAGGAACCAGGTATTCCTACACTGATCTGTGAGCCCTGGCTGCCAGGAACAGCCCAGCAAAACCATGCATGACTCAAAACCAAGCATGAAAGTGGCCTGAGTGAAGTCATTAGGACTTTTCTTGTGCCTAAAGTGAAGCATTTCACTGGCCCAGCATTTAGAGTCTTAAAAAGTGATAGGGTTTGCTCGTCCCATGATAGCATGGTGTTTGGTCCAATACAGAAAATGCATTTAATTTAACCCAACAGAAACCAAAAAGAAAGAATTACCTAGCCAGGTTGGGTGGCTGGGAATTTCAGATTAGCTGGGAGTTGCATGATCTAGATCTCAATCTAATCAGGCTCAGAAATCACACAGTAGATGCTTTGGTAGAATTCTTAATTATGGTACAACTACTCACACTATACCCTCTTGGGATTTTCCTTGTGGTTTGCTCTCCCCATTTCCCAGAGAGAATGTAAGAAAACAGCCAGTGATAACCATCGGTGGTGAAGCCATTCAGGGAGAATAGTCCCCTACCAGCCCTCCACCCACACAAAGCTGGAGCCAGCAGACAGGCCCTGCAGATGGTCAGTGCGTCCTGGCTGCTGAGAGCAAGGGAAACAATCGCATCTCTCCCTCCCGGAGCACAGCCTGCCAGCCAGGAGGTCCATGTCCTTTCCTGAAATCTTCCAGTCCATTCTGACTGGTCAAAGCAGGCAGAATGAGGTCACTCAATCCTGCCAGGTATCTCTAACACTGGGGAGAGCTACTGCCATATATGTTTAGGTCTGCTTCTCACTGAAGTAAAGGATGGCAAAGTGAAGTGACTGCGAACATGGTAGCTGCCCGGTGCCAGGTGCAGCTGAACCTCCTGGTTTTGCCCCAGGCTCAAACTTGTCCTGAAAGCTGGACAAACATCTGATTGTGTGTCTGGAGGGACCCAAGGACTTCACAGCAGCTGCTGCAGCAATTGACTGACATTTACGGCTTCAGAAAATGAAGTTCATTGAGAGGAAATTTATAGAATCATATAATGGTTAGGGTTGGAAGGGACCTTAAAGATCATCTAAATCGTCACTCAGCATTTTGAGTTATTAGCCTGCAATGGACTTCTACACATTTTTGTCTAGAGATCTGAGAGCACATACCTCATCTTCTGTTTGCCATGTCTACAAAGTCTTTTGCCAACACTGTGTCCCCTTCTTGATTCATAATCCCTGAAAAATGAGTTCTCACACAGGAGAAGAGCTTGGGTAACATCGCTAGCAGGATGCATCAACACTGCCCTGACTTTGATCCCTGGGGAAGCAGAAAACATACTATAAAATAAAGTCATAGCAGTGTGGAATGTCCATCTGCCGTCACGTCCCCACCACGGAAAGCACTTGAGCTGCTTAAGGAATGGAGCTGAAATGTTGGCTCTGGAAAGCTGCAGGCATGGCCACAGCTTTCATCATTTGTGCTGGCTGCACTGTTGTCAGATCAGGTCGTTATTTGTTAGTATTGTAATCCCATGTTAGCAGAGGTCTCAGCAGCTCTGCTCCATCACTCAGAAGCCCAGTCAGCCCTTAACAGCACATTTTCTCATAGACTCAACCAGCCATAGTCAACTTATGCTTGCCCTAAGTGGATGGCACACAGAAGGGGGCACCTAATGTGATGGAGAGAGGCAAACTCCAGGAACGGCAATTTAAATGGCAGAGGCCAGGGCTATCTGCTTTTTCTGTAGGTCTCTCGGTGCAGCTACCCACACTACCCAGCAGTGCTGGCTGCAGCCCTTGGCACATTTGCCCAAGGAATGTGTTCAGCAGTGCCACGGCCACATGCAGTCCCAAGGGGAAGAGCGGGGGTCCTTAGTCCATGCTCCCCTTCCTTTTAGCTTTTCATTCCAAATAGTTGCTTTTTTTTTTTAAGCACAACCAAATTCTTCTTTTGCGGCTTCTCCTCCTGCCCCCACCTCTCTGCAGTGCTCAGGTACTTCTGTTGGTACCAGAACATGTAAATGTCTCTTTTAAAACCCTTAATTCTACTTCTGTCTTTAGAGGGATCTCTCTACAGACGTCTGCCATCAGGTCCAAAGCACTGGGGCTGAGGTGTTATCAGTAGGTACAGCCTTTCTGGCAGTTTGAGACTCTGAAGAATCGTTACAGACATTCAGATCTCTGATATAGCCCTGTTCATTACAATGAGCTGGGCGAAGAGGCTCTCTGTGCAACTCTCCAAGTTGCCATCTTTCCCTCAGCCCCAGGAGTGCTCCCTCAACCCCTTCATAGGGCCACATCTGCAGTGCTTCTGGAGCTGCTTTTCCACTGCCTCCCCTCCTGCCGGTGGTCTTGCAACTGCCCTCAGACTCAAAACAAGAGCCGGTAGCATGCCTGGGGGCTTCCTTGGCCAGAAACTTCTGAAGATTGTTGCTGTGCGTCCTGTATTTGGTGGTGCCACCTGGCTGCACACTGATTTCTGAGACCACCTGTACAGAAGGGAACTTAGCTGTTTCTTAGTGTATCTGAAATCACAGCTTGTGGGGAACTCACCAGCAGCAGTGACATTTGACCAGAGAAAGGCATTATTGGTTATTATTGCTAATTGCTGTTATCTCAGCTTCCTCCAATGAGATGAAAGCTTGGCTTGATAATTTAATGAACTGAGTCCTCTTAGAAAATAGAAAACATTTTTTGTCTGATTTTCTAAGGACACAAAGCTTACACAACAGTATCATCCATCCATCCATCCATCCATCCATCCATCCATCCATCCATCCATCCATCCATCCTTCCCTCCCCAGAACATGCTACCCACCTTGGCAAAGGGATAAATATATTTAAGTATCTTTTTCTATTTGAAAGATAAACTAGTAACAAAGGAGTGGAATAATGCCTCCTTGGAGAGAAAACCTGCTGTTACTTGTTCTGCTTGATCTGGGGCACATGATTTGGCAGTGACAGCCCAAAGCATGTGCTGCCCCTGGCAGGCAATAGCGAGAGGACAGGCAGAAGCCAGCAGTACTGAGGAGACTTTGTGGTGACAGAGAAGGTAGGTTACTCCCCTGAAGTGTATCTGGAAATAAGGACAAAAATCTGTAGAAATCTCTAGAAGCTTTACAAATCCTGCTGCTCTTGAAGCAGCTTTCTTTTCTTCAGTCGCCCAAGACCATTCACCTTGGCAGCACAGCCATTATTTGGAAATTTACATATCTCCTCACACAAGGTGTTTTCTGCTGCAGGTCCCACAAATCAAGCCCACTCCTCACAGTCTGTGTGGAGGCTCCACGCTCACCCACAGTTTGGTTCTTGCACTAAATCCAGCCTGGTAAGTGGTTTTCTCTTTCTTCTTTTATCCAAGCAAACCTTTTGCTAGAGGTCAGTGGCGCGGCCTCTTTGCAGACATCTGTTTGGTTGGTTGGTTGGTTGGTTGTTTTTTTTGTACTAGCTCTTCGGACAAATACACACTCCACTGGCAACCTACAAATTTAACTATTTATTTGCATAGTGCATTGAGATTGAGAGGGAATTTTTTTCATCCTGTCAGGGACTGGCAGGCTGAGTTTCACTGTGGCCTTTCCGAAAGTAGGCTTGCCCCACATCCCAGCACCTTGACTTCATGGGGTCAAGATGCTGCTGTTAGGGGTGACAGACATCTATGGAGCTGCAAGGATACCCAGAACAGCAGCAACAGGGAAGGCTGTGGCCAGGCTAGGGGTGTCTGCATCCACAGCAGGTTACTTTAAAAGAAAAGGAGGTGGCAGAAGAAGGGACAAAGCCAGCACAGGTGGGTGGACAGCTGAGGGTGGCAAAAGTGGAACTGGGGCTCTGTGTTGACTTAAGACCCTGCCTGGCACCTGAAACACAGGTGTGCGATCCTTTAGGTACTTTTGATGGTATCAACATAGGACACAGTCACACAGGTTTGATGAGGCCTTGCACTGAGCCTCCTTCCCAACTCTGAAGGGCCTGCCCCTTCTCTGGGCAGCGTATCGCAAGCATACACTTGCCTGTGTACGTGTACATGTATGCTTCTCTCCCTGTGTGGAGGAGCAGCGCCGGGATCCCCCCAGCGAGTGGTGCATTTCAGTGGAAGGAACCGCCTGCACCTCCCGCCTGGGGCAAAAGGATTTCTAAAAACTAATTCCCAAAAATGAGTGCCAAAAAGCTAATGAGCTTTGCTTCCCTACACTCCCTGCCAAGACATCTCCCTCCTTCTTGGGGTGCTCATGTGACAGCCAGGTTCACCGCAGCTCTGTTCTTCCGCATGTGGCCTTCCCTTGTGAAGTGCCATTTGCCAGAAAACTAGGTGCTAGGCAGGCAGAAAATGTGAGAAAGGCTCTTGGGATCACCAGAAGTTGTGCTGCCCTGGGTAGGAAGGACACCTAGAGCTGCCTTTGTGCATTTCCCTGCTCTGGAAATGCTCTGGGAGCCTAGGCAGAGCTGGCTTTGGGAGCTCTCTGAACAAGCCTTGGCAGGAAGCAGAGCCCAGGAGGTGCCAAGAGCAGCAATAAACCAAGGCGTTTAAAGCAGGATGGGGAAATCCGAGGACAGCAGTTGCTGAGCCTCTGCCAGGGTCTGTAGGAGACCATTGAGTGGGACAGCAAGGAAGATAGATGCTCCTCCAGCTGCTTCCTTCTCAAAATGGCTTGGCTGGCTGTAAGGTCTTCGGCTGTTCCTTGGCCATCCCTTTCCAGGCTCACTCATCTCTCCTGGGAATGACATGGCCCCTGGCAGGAGCAGGGGTGCTGCAGCATCATGGCCCAAGAGGTCAGAGCCCAATGGACAGATACGAGAGTCAGCTGAGCCTGGGGAAGGCATGTGGGCTGAAAGACAACTGATCCCCTGAGAAGCCTGGGCAGTTTGGTTGCCACTGATCTCTAAAAACCAAGATATCAATGGTCTTGAACAGAAGATCCAGCCTGATGAGAGCTTCTTTTGAGACACTGCTTCTGTATTGAATCCCCCCCACAGCTCTCAGGGGCAACATCCAACTGTGTTGCAGTCATCATCAAGCCATTTGGCTGGGGAAAACTGAGGCCATCTCACTCCAATGGAAGCAGGATGTTCCCTCTCTGCCTCACCTTTGCTGGGGTACAGACTGCGGAGCGTGCCTTGGTATTGAATTAAGAGAAACTATGCAGCTCTTTGTCCTTCCCAGCCATCTGCCTGGAGGGCCCCAGTACTATGGAAAGCCCACAGCTAAGGCAGACAAGGAAATCACAGAGAAGATGGGAAATACACCAAAGATCACCTCCAGCACCGAGTATTTTTCCAGTTTCAAGCAAGCCAAATCTGGCATCTGGGTTTAGAGGTGTCCATCCAAGTCCTGGGTAAATGTAATTTTTGGGAGGATTAATCCAGATGGTAACAAATAACCCTATTTCCTGGGACTCTGCTATGTCTGTGCCTCTCAAGACTCTCAGGAAAAAGTATAGTTTTCAAGGGTTCTGCCATCCATAAGCTAAACTGCAGAGCACCCCTGAAAAGGGGCAGTTTCAGGAGCTGCCAAGGCCAGGCCTGCTGCAGTGGGGAAGGAGTCAGTTGGAGCTGTCATCTTGTCTGATCCCTGCTCTCATCCTTGCTGCGCCTGGATCTGCTTTCAGAAAACACCACCCCTGCCCTGGGGCCACTGGGACCTGCTGCTCCTACCTGGAGGGGGAACCACAGAGAAGCAGGAGGTGACAATCCAGCTGCAAAATGAAAGAGGTTATTTGGAATGGATGGACTCCATCCCATCCTGGGAAGGGGCAAGGCTGGATGAGATGGGATGCAGAGCTCCTGAGCAGTGCCCACAGCTCTGCAGGAGCCCCAGGAACTAGCTGTCCCCAGGCCCTCTGCCCAGAGCCACCCAGCCAAGTCTGTTCAGCACCTTCTTCAGCCCCATACCAAATGGCTGGCTGCTCCAGCTGGTGCTCCTGCAGCCTTTCCTCCTCCACTTCTCTCCCACCAGTCACTCCCACCCAGTCCTCTTTTACTATTTAGCACACTGCTTTCTGCCCAGTGTTTTTCCCCTCCAAGTGCCCTACAGTGTTACCTCCTGCGTGCCCCCACCCCAGCCAGTGACCAGCACACCTCCCCCAGGTTACAGCTCCTGCAAGGCAGGAATGCTGCTCTTTATGCACAGGACACAACACAACACAGCCCTGTTCTTGGTTTCAATGGCTGCAGCAAACACAATTAAAAGTGATGACAGCATTTGCATCACCTGCTGTCACTGCCCAGAAATGTTTCCCTATAGTGTGGGCAGGCAGACTCAGTCACAGAATTGCTTAGGAGTCCCATCTGCAGCTTACATGCTTTGCAAGGCAAAATCCCTCTGCCAGGCTGCTGTGTGGTGGCATTAAAGTTCTTTAGCACAAAGCCTTCCTCCAACCACTCAGAGGTCTCTACCATTGTCCCTCTCAATCCTCCATCAGAGCTGGATCCTTCCTGGTTGACCTGGGGCTCTCCCCCTTGCCTTAATGTCTGCTGAAGGAAATGAATACTGAAGTCGCTGCTCTTTTCCTTGCCTCTCCAAAATACAAGTTTATTTTCTTCAATGAAGAAACACCAGTGGAGAAACACAGCTGAAGGCTCAAACCTGCAAGGAAAACACTGTTGTTTTTCTCCTCATGCTTTGTCTGCCTCACAGACAGTTCTGGTCTCCATTGTACTGGAAAAGCTTCCCTCACTCTTGCCAGCATGGCCTCAATAATCTGTGGAGGATAAAACTAGTGCTTCTCACATGTACTCAATAGATGCACCAGAAGTGCACCACTCTCCTCATTCCCTCTCCACTACAAGCTTGTATTCAGGCCTTCCCCACAATCAGAAGGACATGAGTCCTTGTGTCCATATCCAGGCACACTGGTGAGGTGCGTAAACAAATCTCTCCTCAGGTCTCAATGGATGAGATCTTCTGGTCACTCTACCAGTTTATACAGCAGTAGCAGGGTGTCTCCATGGGAATTCCTTGCCTCTGCCGCATCTCCAGTTTTGGTTTTATTAAGAATCTCAGATTAATCTGTATTGTGATCAATTTGAAAAATAAAGGAAACAGTTTTATTAATATTTTCACACTGACCTCTTTGCCCAGGTGTGGTCTTCACCACACAGGATCCTCTCCAGAGGGAAATCTGCATGATTGCTCCTCACGGCCCAAGCTGTGTGTGACTCAGTGCACAGGGCTAAGGGCATTTTCCCTGGCAGGGTGCACGCTGGCAGGATAAAGAACTGGCTGACCCAGTTGAAGAGAGGAGCCTACACAGCAGAACAACCTCTAGATGAAGGTGATTACAAGACCTGATTACTGGAGGTTTCAAAATACGGGTTATCTAAACACCTGAAACTACGTGTTAATGCAGAGCGTGTAGATTCTTGGTGTTTGGGGCAAAGAAAAAAAAAATTAAAATATCTTAAATACAACTAAAGTTCACCAGAACTGTGCATCTGATGAAGAACTGCAGAATCCGTTAATACACACACATGCAATTTTCCACTCTGCAAGAAGAGCATTAGATTATATAATACTTAAAGACGGAGAAAGCAAAAGTGATCCAATGCTTGAAGTCCGCCCTTTGCTTCCCTCCTTACAGCGGAGAAACCTGAAACCAAGATAAAAAGTCTTTGTGGGCTACTTGAAAAATGCAACCACACACTGGATCAGGAGAGGGTTTAAAGTGCACACTTTTATTTTCTATTACAAAGGCTAAAAGAAGCAAGTTTGTTTTGTTTTTTATTTAAGAACAAAACCAAAAATGTTGTTAAAACATCTACATTATTATCCTGATACTAGACCTTATGAAAGATACTAAGTTCTTTTTTAATAGTAAAGCGTGGTATTCTTAAATTATATTAATACAAAGACATATTAAAGGACTCAAAATCATTACTACCCAGCTCAGAACTGCAGCATCCCCTCGCTTTCACTTGCTAAAACCCATCCATTTTTGACATACAGTTTCATACAAGCTAAGTAGGGTATTTTTTGGTTTTTTTACTTCCCCCTGTAAAGGTCAGGTTAACTCCAACACCAGCATCACTTAAATTCCTGCCCCTACCAAAGGATTTGGGAAAAGATTTTCACTAAGTCCTTCAGCATTTAACCAGCTGATCTAAATCAAATTCTGTGTGAGCCTGTGTGTCTGCTGATTTTACAGGATATGAGATTTTCTTCTAGTGTTATAAAATCAAAACACCACTTCTTTTGTTAATAACCCTTAGATTTGGTTCTGTGCTACAAAATATTCTTTCTCCCCTCACATGAATGAAGAAAAGAGAGAGTTATCACAGGGCCTTGTGAACACACCACTAAAGCAGCCCTACAACTTGGCATTTACCTGTTGTAGATCTGCGAGTGCTGAGCAGTTCTGCTGGGAGTACATAATGTGCTGAAGAAAACCCTCTTGGCTTGATAAAGCAAGCTTGGGAAGTCAAGTGTGAAGTTTCCTGCCTTTCACAATGTCCCTTTAAATAATATAAGCAAAGCTTTACCATTTAAACTTTACTTGCTAGTTAGCAGTATAATACTCTTTCACTGAGATGGGACTGTGAGGACATGCTAGGGGGTTTCAAAAGTGTGAACAGGAAAACCTGTTCCATCTCAAAATTTATACCTATCTATATAAAACCCTCCCCTCTTTGTTATTTCCTTTTCTCTAACCCAAATAGAAGTCTTCATATTTAAACTGGAGATGCTGCGTTTCCTGGCCTGAGTCCTTTTCCGTTACCCTCATTTAAAAGATTCCTTCGATACCACACACATATAATATTATATAGAGTGATATATTTAATACCTGTGTATATATGCTTCATGGGAGGGGTCACATATATACACACTAAAACAAGTCTGGTGACAAAGTACTGCAACACCACAGACCAGGTTATCATATCAGGGAAAACAAAAATTGATACTCGACGCAACCCCCGTGACCATGGGCCTCCCTTGTCTCCCACACGCTCGCCCTCTCCCCGCCTTGGCCCCAACCCAAACCCCCACAGCCCTGCTGAGCAGTTCAGCTCTCATCGCAGAGACGGCAGAGGGAACGGTGACCCACTCTGTAACCTAAACAAGTTATTGTATGAGAAGTCAAGGTGCAGCGAACGCTAGAGTCACACTAGAGATGCAGATTTGTTTTAAAAATAAAACCACATTCCAACATTCCCCGATCTAGATTTGCTTCCTTGGTGTCTCTGCCCAACAAGAGCAGAACAAGATGACCCAGGAGCTGATGCCTGCCTCCTCCCCATCTCTCTTTGTTTATAAAGTTGACCAGTTGAGCACAAGGAGCAGCAGGAGAAGGTAAGATCCAGACAGTTACAGTGAAGAGCAGAGGAGAAAATACAGCACCTGACCACTCAAAAACTGTGATGCATTGGTCACTCTCCCTCCCCACAGCACTAAAGATCCTTCTCCATCTCATCCTTCTCCCCACACGTGGAGATGGAAACAACCACTTCCAGTAAGTCACCTCTCTATCATCATGGTCCTGGCCCATAACCACTTCAGTGGAGTTGATGGACCTGCATGGAAGCAGGTTTAGAAAGGTGCCAGCTGCCCCCACAGCATCTGCATTTATACATGTCGCGTATTTCCACATCCCATCCCTCCGGAAGCTGGGAACCCCAAGGATATGGGAGCAGAGAGAGAAAAGGGGGACTCAGCAATGCCAAAGCACCAAGCAGTTCACGGCCAGGTTGTATTTACCACAGATACAGTACTGCCAGACTGAGGGCTCTGAGCTTGCTGTCCCGGGAGACTCTGGATGAAAAAGACATCCCCTGCGAAGGCTGGGAGGGAGATGTATTTGTGTTTGGACGGTGCCATCCATGCATGCAAAACTGCAGAGGCAGCTGGACTGCAGAAGAGAAGAGGAGAGGGAAGCTCAGGACAGGACACACGTTTGCTGCTTACAGGATAAGACCACCAGAACGGACAAGGCTGGCATACAGACCAGTACTGCCTCTCAGTACTGCCGCTACAGACGCCAAGTCCTGGCCCAGAGCTCAGCATCACTGGTTCCCCCACCGTGGTGCACGTCAGGCAGGACAGGAGCAGGCGCATGGCTGGGTCCCACTGGGCCACTCACCCTCTGGCGCAGTCCCTGCCCTGGCTGCACTGCACATCTGCAAGCTCCCTGCCCCAGTGCTGAGGGGGAGGGGGCTGCACCTCTGGTGCTGGTAAGTGCCCTTCCAGCTGGATTCCTGTCAGCAAAGCACCGCCCATGCTGCTCAATGGGGTCCTTTTAAATGGGTCCCCACCCAGTTCTTCTGGCCATGCAGGGAAAAACGCAGCTCTAAATAACCAAAACCGTATGCCAAGTAGAAAGCAGGAAGGGAACTCCATTACCTATCTCCCTCTCTTCAGGACACAAGGCAACACAGAAACACAAGCTCCTTTTGGTTACAGCCTTTCTCCTGACAGATACTGCTGCATGGACTACAGTGACACAGGGTGTGTCACAGTCTCCACTACACCTTCTAGATGGCTTCAGTCTCACTTGCACCAGTCACACCAGCCAAAAACCCAGACTAAAACTACCCACCCTGAATACCTGTCATGCACTGAGAAAGACATCTAATAAGCTGTCACCAACTTGCTCTCTGCTGAAACAGTCTGAAGTCACCTACAGTCCAGTTCCTGCTGCTGCAAGCAGTTTTATTACTTTGCTGCTTTTAGCTACACTCTATAGTAGACAGCTGTTACCCTCCCTCAGCACCAGTTGATGTCTCAGGGCAATACAGACAGCAGAAGCTTAAGCACAGATGTTTTAAGTTGGATCTTAAGTGGTTTTCCTTCTTTTGCACTTCAACTCCTAATTCTGGTACTTAATTCCCAGGAGAGAATGGCTGCAGCAGCGTTAAGTGGGGCTTGCTCTGCAGCACTGAGAAAAGGAGCACATGAACTTCATGGTCACCTTTTCACCAGGTGTTTGGCCCTTTCTCTCAGCTTTGCCCTCTGGATCTCTGCAGCCATACTCTGAAATGAAGGGCAGAATGACACAAGGAGAAGTTCTCTGATTCACAGCCCAGTACAGACTGTATTCATTCCTCTGATGGACAGTGAAAACAAAAAAATGGAGAGGAAGGAGAATTTGGGAGAAAGAAGAGAGAGAAGACGGATCACAAACTCAAGTGAGCATGGCGTTCGCTGGCCAAGGAGAATCAAATTCACGATTTCATTCACCACTAATAAATCATCATCTCATAATCTTAAAACAAAAGAAAAGAAAAAGTTCTCTTTGCGAGACACAGATCTCGCTCTCCCTGCTACTGCCACTCTTGGAAAACCCACCCCATGTTTCTCCAGCCAACAGGCTCACCCCCCTACCCTTACTATACGCCATCCCGCAATAGGAAGTTGTATTTCCCGAAGTCATCATCCCTGGGGCAGAGCAGCATGTCCTTGCGGGCTTTGGCCAGTTTCTGTTTCAGCACCTCCCTCCGGTCTAGCCACTCTGTCAGCTCGTCCTGGCCATGAGCATAGCGACATTCCTCTCCTTCAGGGCAGGCCTTGCTCTTCTGGAACCTGCTGGCACAAGGAGTTCAATCAGGAGGGCACCCCCAGGACAGAGTTTTGAGGTCCCTGTCTCAGATACTCGATCAGGGCCCACCAAAACATGCCGTGAACTCTCCTTTCTAAGGGAAAAGTGATTCTCCTACAAACCCACATGCAGCCGGGGAAGGCAACATGGAGGCTGGGCACAGAAACAGAGCACCAAACAGAGCAACATCCATGAGAGGATTTAGTCAACAGAATGAAACAATGTGAGCTGGAAATAGGCCAGAAGGGATGAGGAGAAACCACCACACAAGAGAGGAAATGCCAGGTAACAGCCACGAGAGACAGAACCTTCTTTCTAACCAAACCAGCATTTCTAACCATCACAAGCCTTCTGAAGACCCCTCAAGGCACTGATTCAGAGGGTGTGAGACATTCAAACCATTTAAAAAAGCACCTGGGACTCCCCCAGGCATCGGGCCAAGCAGCCTGAGAGCTGAGAGCATCCTGGCTGTAGAGGGGACAGGTGCAGACATGAAGCTGGCTCTCCTTTTCTAAAGACACGTGCTCAGGAATGGGGTTTTACCACTCAGTAGCGTGGCTGAGCACTTCTGGGATCTAACAGCAGCCTCCCCATCACCCAAACCTGTCAGCTTGTCCCACTCCTCCTCCAAGCAGAAGTCCCTGGGGACTCCGTGAGAAGAGGAGGAGGTGGTAAAGGAGGAGGAGGGATGGTGGAGGCTTGCTGCCCTGTCCCTGCAGCAGCAGCACAGGAGGGAGATGAAACAACGATACCTTTCACAGAGCCGGAATTCGCCCATGGGGAAGCGGTAGCTCCAGCAGCTGGAGTCACTGTCCGAGGTGAAGACCTTCTCCTTGTGCTTCTCCGACTGGATGTGCTGCTGCCACTGCTTCTTGCTGTTGCTGTTCTTCCCACAGAGCCAGCAGTGGTAGCCCATCTAACCAGACCAGACAAGGCAAAGGGCCAGTCAGTGCATTAACAATCCCAACCATCAGCCTTCCCCGTGCTGGCACTGCCTCTCCCCCTCTCCTTCCAGAGCATCCTGGAAGCTCCACGCAGTGTACGACCTCCTGCACTTCCCTGACATGTCAACTTCAGGGCATTGTGCTGCCACTGAAGGGGAGCAGAGGAGATGCTCTGTCGAGGTCTGCCTACAGCTCAAATGGGCTCAGAGGTCAGGACAGCTCAGTTCATGACATGGTCCCCCTGTCCCTGCTGATGAACCAGGGTGGGTTTCACTGCAAGGCCCCCAGGTGCACAGGCAACGCAGGACTCTTCAGGAGCACAAACCCTTACACCAGCCACCACCCCTGAGCAAAGGAGACACATCTGCCTCTAGTTTTCTCAGGCCTCTGCACTCCAGACTCAGCTCTTCTCCAACCTTCTCCCTCTTTTCCAACAGGCCAGCAATGGCTTTGCTGGCTTTCCCAGGAGCAGGCAGGAACCCTGGGGAGAGGCTGAGCCAACGCAAAAGGGAACCTAAGGTAGACTCCTACTGACTTGAGGATTAACAGAAAAGCCATTGCAGAGCCTTGCTGACCCCAGCTCAGCCCCTTCCTGCCTCATTTGTGCTGCTCCAAGCTGTCCATTTAACATACATTAGCACAGGCTCTGTCCCACAAGAGCAATGCAGCCCCTAGAGCCCAGGAGAGGGGCAGACTGTCAGCACTGAGGAGGAGGAGGGATGAAGGACAAGAGATCAGCTGATTACCATGATGTCAGCGTAGTCGGTGGGCATCTGGATCTGTTTCTCCCCTTCTCGTGAGGTGAGCGGTGTCCCCTCTCCAGGCTTCCCAGGATTGTGTTTCTTTAGCCACATGTCATAGGTCTGCTGCATATCTAGTACTGCACAAAGGCAACCCGTGAAGTCACTTGGACAACCTCACATACCGTGCACAAACTATGAGGAAAGGATGAACACTGGGGCAACCCTCCCCTCCCCTCTCCTGTGCAGCAGCACTTGCCATCAAACTGAAGGCCTGTGCTCAGGAGGCCCAGTGTCACCTCCTCAGATAAGAGCCCTGAGAGGAACCAAATTCACACCACACCACCTGGTGTCTTCTATGAGTCAAGGGGCAACCATGACAGCAGCTACACAAAATATTCAGAAAGGAGGGAAAGTGCCACAAGATCCCCATGGACTCCACCCCACAAGGTGATTCTCCATCAGGGCCTGATTCCACTTGACCTCAGCAGACATCTCACTCCAGCCAGGGAGCTAAGGCATGGGCTAGATTCAGATCTGTCCCTTCTCCCTAAACCTAAGCTTCATCCTCAGCACTCGAGACAGAGGAGAGCCCTTAAGCAAGATGGCCACAGGAAGCACTGGGGAGGGGAAGAAGACCTAATGATAGCCTGCCCCAAGTTCAAAACCTGCCCAGAGGACTGCAGTCAATGTCTCGTGGTGCTTTTGGTTTAAAATCCATTCAGCATACTAGTGGGAAGGGAAGCTTTAGTGGAAGCTTTGACTGCACATCTGCCTTTCCAAGATCAGCTCCTGAGAGAGGCTGTGGAAACACAGATGTTTGCAGACATGATGCAATGCTGTAAGTGCAATGCCTTAGTGATTTACTCCTCGCTAAATGGGTACTTGAGGAACTCAAAGCAATTGGGGATAATGAATGCAAATTCCCCCAAACTGAAACAACACTGTTGTTTGAAGATTCATCTTGGTGCTTGAGCAAACACACCCAGACTGGTCTGATCTGCTTTAAAGGCCTCAGCAACAAAATTACTTGAACTGTAACAAATAACAGTGTTTGGCCCAGCAGAGAGAAAGACCTTCCATCTGTAAAGACTGAACAAATTCAGTGCAGGCTTGAAACTCTTCAAGCTTCCCAGTATCTCCCAAGAGAGTTAGGTGAGCACCTGGACATTGGGCCTTGCAAAGAGAGTCCTTTTTTCCAGCTTGCTGTTGGTCTGAACAAGCAAGGATTGCTGCCAGAGAGTTGGCCATCCAGGATACAGGCAACCCCCCAGCTATCCCCCACAAAAGGTAACTTGGGAGCCTGCATAATTGATTCCAGACAAGCTCCTCCACAAAGGCACCACCCAACGATGTTCTCATTCGGGATCTCAAATCCACTCCTTTTGAATACAATGCTGTGAGCAGGGAGTGCCGCAGCCCAGGAGCAAGGGATATTGAGCAGAAATGGGCAAGGAAGCCAAGGCAGATACAAGACAGACAAGAAAGATACAGGAGCAGCTACAGGTCAGGACTGGCACTTTGGCAGAGCTCCATGCAAAGCCAGGCCTGGGACAGTATAGGCAACTGGAGGGACAGCACAGGGTGGATTCAAAGAGCTGCAGAAAGGGAGGGCAGCAATGGAGCAATGCAAGATATGAGATCAATGTTCACCAGTCCCAGAGTGAGGAACTCAAGTTATAAATGCGTGTTTAAGGAAAGAGCAGCTCTAAATTACTGTAGACAGACATGCCCCATAATTCCACCTAAAGTCATGGTACCAGCTCCACCTCTGTGGTCAAGAGTATGTCTTAACAGACCCTGCATCCACTGCCTAAATGTCCTCTTCCTGCTCCCCAAGCTCTCTGGCTCATGTTTCCCCCACTCACTTTTATTTTCCTTCATGAAGGTCCACATGTCTCTCTCCTCAGGGCTGTGGGCAAAGGAGCAGTTGCCCACATACTGGCATTTCCTGCCATTTTGTGCATGGATACACAACTGTTAAAAGACAGAGAGAAAAATTTAGTATCTGCAAAACACGCCTTGCTAGAGGGGAAAGTGGGTTCAAAAACACAGCCTGGGGATTAAATTGCACACAGGAGAGGCTGCATACAGGACACTTCATACGTCATTAACTCACGCTTCTTTTCCTCAAGCTCCTGATGACATGAAGGGTAAGTTTTCCCTATAAACACACAGGTAGCTCAGTTCAGCATCTGGCCTCTCTCCTGTTGCCATTTTCATAGGCAACTGGGTGCAGGTACCCACGAGACAGCAGGGAGCAACCTGGATCAGCCCAACAGTGTCTCCTGCTGGTCATGTAGCTGGTCCTCAGAGGTGACTCATTCTCCAGCCATCTCCAAGTGGGTGAAGAGTAGCCTTATGGCTTGCTTAGACTGCACGAGCACACACACAACTTTACCTCACAGCTACCAGCGGCATAATTGCCAGAGAAAATGAGAAGCTTTCCAAGCATTGAATTTACTGACCATCCCTTCTCCCCCAGTCCTGTCACCAGAGGAGGATGGTGGTGTGGAGACCAGCTGGAGAAGAGACAACACTGTTCCTCTCTGGTTGAGGTTTGGTGGGAGCTCAGGCAATGCACACACTTGTGTGGCAACCTGCTTTCCTGCACGATCTGCAACTCACCTGCTGGTCTTCTCTCCTACTGCAGCAGCTGTAAATAACACTTGCTCCCCTCGCCAGTTTCTAGCAACTGGCCTGCAAACGGAGAGCGCTCCAGGCCTTGCGAGTGGCCTTGCACCTGCCACAGACTAAGGGGCAGAAGATCCCACAGGGTTGGGAGGAAAGAGCTTTCTCCTTTCAGGGAGAAAGGAAAGGAAAGAGAGAAACTATCAATTGCCATATTCAGGGCTAGAGTTGGAGGTTAGATATGTGTAGTTTTCCTTACATGTGGCTTTTCAGCCGAGTTCTTAGTTTTGCTTTCAAAACACATCATGAGCCAGTTTCACAATTTACAGCAGCACAGCCACAGCAAAGGCAGGGATAGGCTTTGCCCAAGCGCTCTGTCTCGCCTCTCACCCACATTGAGAAACCCTGACCTAAGGGGAGACTTAAATCTCATTCCCAAGCCCTGTGCCAGCCACTTCTTGAGACAGTGACTGCATTAACAGCAACGTCAGAAACTTGCATATGTGCAAAGAGTAGTTTAAACAGGTGCTGCTCCTTTTTCTGCTCCATCCTTTTGCTGGATGTGTTTGAGATCTTGCTGCCATGAGTCTGTCCTTGCCTCCCACCTCAGCCAACACATGGCTGCCTCCCTGCCAAGTCTACAAGGGATCAGCCCTCAAAGCACTGCACCATGCTGGGAGGGAAGGGGAAGGGGCACCTGGCTGTGCTGGGCACGGGGCTTACATCATATTGCTGTGGGAAGTTGCGGATGGAAGGCAGTGGTCGCACAGACACCCACTTCTTCTTTGCTTTGGACATCACCAACAGGACACGACGTTCCTTCGTCCAACTAAAGAAGAGAGAATAAATCAAGACAGGCAAAAGAGCAAGCAGAACAAGGTTTTGTTCTCCTCGGAAACCCTTAAATATTGAGATGACCCGATCCTTCAGTCCAGCTTGTCTCTGCACTATTCGGCTCCTCCTAGACACACACACATCTGTGACAGAGAAGCCACAAGCAGGGTGTTTAGAAGGATTTCTCCCTGTACTTATCACATATTTCTTGGGGTATCTCTTCTCATAAAGGCACAAAAGATCCCCCAAGTCCCACATGGCATCATCATGGATTACTAAACAACTGTATTCCACCCTTTGACACAGCCAGTTCTTGTGCAATCAGATCCATGAAAAACATTTGGGAATATTTTCTGTTTGAAAGGTGCAGTAGAAATGCAAGTCACCACAAGCACCATCTTATGAACAGGTGCCAGGAAGTATTAATTCTCCTGCAGCACCAGCAAGAGATCACCAGGAGATACTCTGGGAAAAACCCCAGTTCTATTCAGTAGCTGCATGAAGAGGTGTTATCCTTTCCATTCCAGGAAGTGATCCTCACCTGCTCACCTCCTCCAGCAACTCCTGCTTCTGTCTCTTTTTCCTCAAAGGTCTTACATTTGTAATAGGATGCCAGACTGTGCCTTTGTGGCTTGTGTTATGGGAAGTGAGGTCCTACAAAACCTTACATCCTATCCTGCCAGGCTGCCTGTGTTAAGAGGTGCCACACTTTCCATGTTGGAAAGTCACCTAATGGTGGCTTCCCAGCTGATATTCTTCTATCACACTGAACATCCTCACAGGCTCCCAGGGGCCAGGAGGTGCAAACAGACAAGACATGTCAGAGAACAGCAATCAGAGCAATGAAAAAGCCAAGGAAATTAATTTAAAAGGAAGCAGAATACCTTGAATCATTGCTAATAGTGACCTGACAGATGTTTGCAAATAGCTAGAAATATAAACAAGTGCAGAAGAGAACTATCTTAGTGACCTTGCTAAGAAGAAATGATAGCAACTGGGAAAAAAGGGAATTGTGGGAGCTGAACTGCACGCACCAAAAGTAACAATCTGCACAATGCTGTCAGCAAATACAAACAGTAAAGAAGAGAGCAGGAAACTGGAAAACAGCTATCTGCAATGCTTGCTATAGTGACAAACACCCTGAGCAGCAAGAGGCTGCTAAGAAACCTTACAGCCTCTTCCATAGAGATGAAGCCCAAGTGAAGGTAAAAGGAGAAATGCCTGCCCTTGAAGAGGGGTGGGGAAAAGAAAAGGTTGCATTGCTCACCAGTGGCGGGCTTTGGCACTACAGTACTTGAGGTCTTTGTCTGGCTCCACCAGCTGCCCGTTCCTCCAGCACTGGCCACACACAAATTTCATCTGAAGGTCAAAGGTGCTTGACGTGGGAGCTCGGGGAGAAGCCTGGGGGAAAGAACCACAGCCTCAAGCAAACAGAGCCAAAATGCACCCCCCAAACTGCCACAGAGATGCTGGTGGTTCCCCGAATGCCTGCAACAAGCCAGATTAAACCAGAAACAGCCCAGCTCTCCTTTGCCAGAGTTAGCTGGTGGCCTGTTGAGATACCAGACAGGAGCAAAACCACCGCTTGTTACAGCATGATTTCATGGGCTTTGACGTCTGGACAAAAGCACAGTCAGCTTCAAGCACTGACCAGACCTGGTTGTGGAACCTCTGCAGCATATCTCCATGTACAGACAAGCTCTGCAAGACCTGCCCCAGTTCTTAACGCCCACTTCCCTGCAGGGAGGGCAACACGTGTTGCCCTCGCTACTCATGGAGAGAGCTCAGCCGCACAGCCAAGAGAACCCCCTTGGGAGGAGGCCAGTCTGTGCCACAGTGCAGGACTTCCCACTCCAGCTTTTGGACCAAGAGGCTCATTTCACATCTAGCACTTGACACACTGATGTCAGATTTGGGTCCTCTTGTTAATACCCTTCAAAGCCATTTCTGGGCAGGTTTCCATCTCTCCCAGCTCCTTTGCACCAGGCCTCACAGGCAGTTAATCATGATCTCTGGACAGAGGTACAACTGTCAATTCACAGATTTCATATCCTCTCAGCCACTTAACTTCATTGGCCTTCTACCTGTCTCTTCAAGAAAGCTCTTTTGGGATTATGACTAACAGATTGTGGAGTGGAAAAAAATGGGAGTCAGTCCCATATCATCACTGCCTTCTGTTTTCTGAGCAAATCTCTGGAAAGCTGTTTACACTGGAACACATGAGTCTGGTGTCTCCAGTTCATTTCCAAACCAAATGTCACGTACCAGTAAAACAGCTCTCTGACTGCCAACCACATAAACAGCCCACCCCCACTGCCATGCCTTTACTTCTAACCCTAAGCATCTAATAAGAAGCAGACAGGCAAACCATGTCCTCGAGGAGCAAGGTGCTGCCAGCAATTGATTAACAGTAGCGTGGACCCTATGTGCATCCCTTGGCAAAGGGAAAACAGGTGGTGCAGAATCAAAACATCTCCCAGGAAATGCCACATAAGCTATTGACTACCACTCTGCATCCTCCAGACCCAGTCTTTCACAGAAGCAGAGCTGACACAGGAAGTGTTCTCCATCACTGTGAAAAACTGACCAGAGAGCTGACCTTTGCCTGTGCTGTCTACAAGAGGCCATCACTGCTCTGGATGCCCCAGCAAAAGGACCCATCCAGAGAACCATCATTTTTCTTGAAAAGCAGTGGCAATTCTGGCCTACGTACCCGCAGGACAGCCTTTCTGGTGGCATCTGGCATGTGACTTGTTCCTGTCAGCTTTCATCAGTGCTAGAGCACATCAAAGCAGCCAGCTGCAGGATGCGCAGGGTCGAGACCTTGGATATCACAGAAGGCAGTAAGGTGCCTCCCTCTCAGGTGTGTGACCTTTGAACAGTAGTTTTAATCTCTACTTGGTCTCCAAAGGAAATTATGCCACCGTTCAACACTTACTGAACAAACCTATAGGCCTAAAGTAACAAAATGGCACTGCTGGCATATTCCCTTTCATCAGCCCAATATTATCTGCTATATAATCCTCCAGATGACAGATCTCTCAGCACAGGAAGCTTGGTTCAAATCTACTGACCCAGGAAAAAGTAAAACCGAGTATCTCCAGAAGACACAATAGATTAAAGAAAATGTTTCTCAGGTAATTCTGGTGATCTGGACTGCTTTCCCCCAGAATTCTTAACCAAAAGAAGCCCTTTGCATTTCTTCATCAGAGTCATGAAAACTGCTGGTCAATCCAGTGGGCATGTATGCTCCCAGGGGATTAGAAGCCAAGTGAAAGATCAAAGCTTCTGCTGTTGCTGCTACATGACTGTATTTGTAAAGTCAAGACACATACCTGGCAGGCTGCTGATAACCAAGTGTGGAAATTGCTATCACATGAGACTCTAGCAGATGAAGCCAGGCAAAAGTGCCTTGGGCTGTGGCACCACCCCTTGCTATGAAGCCAGACGATATAGTGTTAGCTATGCACCATGGCAACCAAATAAATAAATGCCTTTGGCACGACAGCTCTCCACTTCAGGCTTTGCAGAAAGCAACAGTCCCAGCACGGCCACTTGTGTCTCTCAACTTCAGGAACACCTCTCAGTGACACTGAAATGCTCTCTGGAGAAGCCACATGCCTCGGGGGACTGTATGAGGAGCCCAGGTTACTCAACACCTAAGTGAGTAAGCTGTACTTAGGTACAAGTACCCCTTATTAGAGACTTTCTTTTCTTCTCCATGCTTAAATTTCTGAAGCCAGTTTTTACAGGGGTTCTGCAGCTGGCTAGTGGAGTAAAAACAGAATAGCCCTCGAAAACCGGAAAAAAAATAGGGCTAAAACCCCTCAGTTCCTAGGCATGCGATGGGAGGACACCCAGCTACCTGTAATGGTCTTTCCTGCTGTCTGTCTCTTCAGTCTGGAGCAACTGGGTTTACTCCTACAGCAGCCTCTATGGGACCAAATCTGCGGGGCCAAGGGCGAGATCCCTGACAGGTGTTTAGCAAGCAGTGTATCTTCCACTTCTTGCTAAGTCTGCTGACCTGCATCATCACAGCTGCTGGGTCTCTGTATGCTGCCTGCCTCTTTTCTCCACAACTGGATAACCCCAGCCACTAACTGAGTCCAACTGGCAGCTGTGACAAAACTGCATCAAAATCCCTGGGAGTGACTTTGCTTCCGCTGACCAGAGGGTGCCAGGGTGGGTGTGGATCACACAGAATGGTGGGAAGGAGGAGTCTGCTTTTACAACACTCCTGGGAAGTTGTCTTTGCCAGGCAGCCAACATTGAAAGCTGGAAGGATGCTGAGAAAACTCTGAGTCACATTAGCCTGCTTGGACGGGAGAAAATAACAGCAAAAGTAAACATCTCTCAACAGATACGTTAGTTCTGCCCCCGGGGTCTTCGGCAGCAAGCCAATGTCTCATCCTGGAGCACAGCCCTCTGTCTGAGTATGTGCTGATGCCAAAGCCAAGGTCTGCAAACACATGAGTCTGACTGACTTGATGTCCCCCTACACAGTGCCAATGCCAGACTACCAATCCCTACAGACAACTGATGGTGCTGCTGGTGGGCACTTTCTGACTGTACAAACAAGGCTGCTGCTTTGCCTCCGCACAAATTGATGCCCTGGAAGGGTGAAGGTTACAGTCCAGCTTTGCAACAGGCATTTGTGGGGCACAACCAGACTTTGCCATTGGCCATCAGCCCTAACACTGTCCAAGGGGCCCTGAAAATGTAGCGCTCTGCCCATCCCCTAACAGCTGATGTAGCTGGCACTGGCATTTCTCTTCCTGATCCTCTGCCCCCTGCAAGCCCCAACAGCCAGAAACAAAACCCTCACTCAGCATCCAGATCCCACATGCTTCAGAGGACATGCTCTGACCAAGCCCACTGAACAACTTGTTCTTCCAGCAGCAGCAACTTCAGACAAAGGTGAATCTGAAACTGCAAGGCTTACAGAAAAACAGCTGTCCATCTATCTTCTTTTTATTCGTAGATTATGTACAAAGAATGAGAAGACAGAGCTTTCTGGAAGATGCAGGCAGATCCACAGCAGGCAGGACAGAACCAGTCACTAGACTTCACTCCCCATGGGGCAGGGATTCCTGATATAAACCCAACTACTGCTGAAAATTCACAGTTTTCTGCACTGTGGAAATGCAGGCAGCTGCCTCTGTCCCCAGGTAGAAAGAGATCATAGCCAGATCTGTCTGCAGGGACCATTCAGATCCATACTCACTTCTCATATAATACAGGCTGTAGGAACTTGTCGTCTCAGCTGACTGAGAGTCTAGAACATATTCCTTAAGCAAGACAGACAGCTTTGGGAACTAGAGACCTTGGTTACTGGTGGACTGCTGCTTCCCATTGCCCTCCCCCAATCATTTCAGACCACAACAGCAGAACAGGCTGCACAGGTATGTTGCTGAGCATCTCCTCAAAGATGGATCCATCTCACGCTGTACGTAGGTAGACACAGAGCCCACTGCAAGCATCAGTGCAGTAACCTGCATCTTTCCTGTTGGGCTAACCCATTGCCATCAGACCTGCTTTTCCCCAGCATCAGTGCCCTACAGCCTTCAGAACACTTCTGCTGGCCCATAACCTAGCCAAATGAAAAAGCTGCTACACTCCACGTGAGTGACTCAGATCCCTTTCCTACAAAACACCTCCTCCACAGGGTGCTCACAGGCTGCACTCACTGCTGGTCTCTGAAGAGGGACTCCTAGGTGAGAGGTACCAAACAAAAGTGAAGCACCCTTGCTCTGACAGCTGAGCACAGACCAAGGGGTGGTGAGCTCCGGCCTCCACAAGGGGAAAGAAATCTGTCAAGTGGGAACAAAAAGGATTCACAACACTTTACCCATCATTTTTCCAGGGAGAGAATTGCTCCTACTCCTAGAGCTTGCTAGGAGGCAGGAAGCTTCCCATCTCATCAGACATATCTTCCAAAAGGAATTAAAGAACAAAAAACCTCCCTGTTCTAATGGCAAAACTGCTTTAGTTCAACTTCAAGGCTGGGCATTGTCGTCACTGGGTGGGCTCTGCTCCTACACCCCTTGGGGAAAAAAAAAAAAAAAAAAGTTAAGGCAGCACCACCCTTGCCAACAGGTTGGGAGAAAGCAAACAAAGAGGTGGCCTTTGCTTATAACACACCTCTCCAGAGAAAGCTCTTGGCAGTGCTAGAGGGTGCAGCCAGAGGCACCTTCTCCCACACTGAGAGACTGGTGGCACAAAGAGAGGCAAAGCTCACAGCCTCCTGGCATAGTGCTACTAAGATCTCTGCCTAGCTTCAACAGCACCTGAGCTGCAAGTTCCACCCACTTCTGTGTTTAGAGCAGTCCTGAGTCATGACTCATTTCTTAGAGTCCTTCAAACTGCCGTATCGTCCCTTAGCCACTAAAGGGCAGCAGGACACCTTTGGTCCCCACTCTGTGTGGCCACAGTCCCCGAAGTTTCCCAGTTTCACCAGCAAGGTGTCACAGAAAACACCACTCTCTGTGCATTGTCCTCCCTGCTCTGGAGGCTTTACCCCATCACTGAACAGAGCAGATAACAATGCTGCAAAACAGGGCATAAAGCTCATCGCTGCCACTGCAACCAGGAAAGCTCTCAGCTGCCTGCCTCAATGGCCAGCCTGGTCTGCCTGCGACCTGTCAGGCAGAGCAGTGGGAGGAAAAGAGAAAGTGCCGGAACAGTTAGGAGCAAAACCAGGATGCAAGCCCTAGATACACCTTACTTACCGTGCTGTTGGCTGGTTTGCTGGCATGTGCCTCCATCTGCTGCCAGTACTTCTTTGACTCCTGCACGATATCTTCATGGGTCATTCCTGGGAACAAAAGGAGACAGGACTGAGCTACTATGCTTTGGCTAAAAGATGAGAGGGAGGGAAGGGTTACAGGACTTCCTAGGTTGGGGCTTAGTAACACCTGTGTGGCTGATAGCTCCCAACACTCCTACTGGTAATGTCAGGTCATGGGTTGTGAGGGGACCCACCACAGAATGTGTTTAAGCATAGGCTAAGGAAGCTCCTCTCTTCACATAAGCCAAATGAAAGAGGAACAGTTCAGTCTCCTGAGCTCAGGCAGACCTGGCATTCTGCTTAGGCTGTCTGCAAAGGATCCAGATGCTGCCTCCAAGATGATGATTCTTGACTAACAGTCAAGACCTGTCCAAGGCTGTCCCCCAACACCATGTGAACAGATCCTACCCAAGGCCCTGAAGACAATGCTTTGTTACTGTTGATCTACTGTATATTGGAGTTTTTGCCACTAGCTTGGAAGATCACATCTAGATTCTCGAAGACCTCAGAAGTCTCACCAAATCCCTGCTGGGATTAATTAGCCTGTTACACACTTTAAGTTGTGGAGGCTGCTCATCAATCAATAGGCGAAGAGGAAAGTCAAATTTCAACACAAACACCAAGCACAAACAAGGTAGCAAGGAAAGACTAACTAAGGACAGTGGCTACTGTGTAACCAGCAAGGAAAGATCTGCAAGGGTTCAGGAATCAGAAATGCAATATCAAACAAAAAGGATTTATCAGACCTTATCTAAGGAATTAGCTCCTGACTAACTCAAATGGTGAGGGAACAGCCTCTGCCAGCAGCAACCAGCTATATGGGTGCTACAATTCGCAGACCACTAAACAACAGGAGAAAGTATGACTGGACAGTTCCTACTCTTACAATGTCAGGATTCTATTACAAAAAACCCATGTTATTTAAGTGCTATAAAGACTCGTGATAGCTGCCAAAACAAATTGAAGCAAGTATCTTAAAATGGCCAGTTGACTGCCAGAAGTGGGGTGCTGAGGATGAGCTTTACGCGGCACACCCAGCACAGAGAGTTTGCAAAACTGCTTGCTTTGCTTTTGCCTACAGCTTTTATTATTGAAGTGAGGTGTTCCTCAGGCATGCCACAGGGCCATGTTTGATCTGGGAGTCAGGACGTTTCAGAACTTAAGGGCCAGCAAACACAAGTTTTCATCTCAGCTTAGGCTGTGTGTAACTTTGGTAAGTCACAGCACTCCTGACCCCACGTTCCCCATCTGTGATTTCAACTGTCCAGGCGCTTGCCAGGCAACAATACTGCTGTTTGTACAGGGCTTGGACAGGATGAGAAGTATTCAGGGAACCTTCCCATTCTTCAAGAACATTTGCTCAGGCCTCCAAAATGGCAGCTGCTTCATAGCTGGTATTACTCCCAGGTCAGAACTGTTTGTGGATTTTCTCCTTCTTAACCATTAATCCCAGAAGAAACTGCGTACAGTTAGAATAACTGCAACTTCCTCTTCTGTGTCCAAGTACTGCAGGGCTGGACACAACGCTGATCTGTACTTCAGACAAAAAAACTGTAAATCTGGGGAAACCACAGCAAAAAGTTAACGTGCTGCACTGGACCTGGCAGAGAAAGGGCCAAAGCAGCTCCCATCATCTCCATTCTGCACACCTGCAGTGATCCTCTGAGTGCAGAACTAACAGGAGAAGCATATACACCTCTTGTCAGAAGACTGAATTTCCAATTAAGTTCTTAGCAAGTGACTGCCTTCTTCCAGTCCCAGCAATCTGAGCTAACTCAACAACATGGTCTAGAAATGTGGTGGTTGAGAAAAAAAACCCTCCCAAATATGAAAGGATGTTTTCCAACACACCAGCTCTCCAAAGCATGAACTGTTCCAAAAAGATGATCTGTGAACCAGAAGGCCCATGTGTTGATTACTTGTAACATTTCAACATCTTTCTCAACATCATTAGTGAGGAAAAAGACTCAGTGATTTCCACTGATGGGAGAAGATAGCAAGATATGTGTGCGAAAAGCCACAGTGAACAAGAAAAAAGTTCTGCCTGTCTACATTTTCAGATCTTGGGAACCTTTACTCCACTAATACAATCTTTTATCCCCATGAAGAGTCACAAGCTCTGTAAAAGCTCAAATGGCTGTGAAATGCAACAGCTCACTGATTTCAAATGCAAGCTTCTATGGATGATGCTTCCCTTCCTATTCTTGCCAAGCAAATGGTACCCAAATCAAACTCTCTGCTCCAAAGCCAAAGCATTCCCAGAGAATGGCAACAACTACCTGTCACCTCTGTTTCCATAATGAAGGCTACACTTAAGAGAGGTAATAACCTACCACTCCAGGAAGACAAACTCACAAGGACAGCAGGCTCACATTAAAAAAAAAAACAAACAACAAACCAAAAAGATGATGCATCTCCCATTGTTGGAAAAGATAGAAGTAAGCATAAGGCTTACTGACCACTTCTGCAGCTAAACTCATGGCTTGTTTCATCTCCTCAGCCTTCCCTTTGGAAGTCACTTCTTCAAGTAAAGAAGTCAAAAAGCAAAAATCAATCTAACCATTTCTTCTACAGGCTGAAGAGGAAGGAATAGGGAGGGAGGGAACAAAGAAACTTTTTCTGAAAAAAACCACCAACAAAAATAAACCAACCATAGGGTGGGGAAAAGAGCAAGATGCTTGAATATTAGAGTGTTCAGAATACTACAGTCACTGTCATAAGCATGTAGGGCAGCAATGGTGGCATATGGCTTACAGGCAACATGCTGTCTTAGAAACTCTGGTGGTGTAATTTTTTAATTTCCTTCAGCCACAAGTAAGTGAGGCCAAATGGCATTCCCCACAGTGTGTTACTTGTTCATCACTGTCCCTCATGAGCCAAGCCAAAGCCAAGGACTGCACTGAACAACAGTGACAGGCACTTGAACAATAAATCAAAGAAGTTGCCCCCAATTACAACATAGTGAGAAACATCCATAATGTGTTTCCTCTCTGAAGTACTCCCAATTACCAAGCTAGGTCCTGCATTAACCAAGACCCTGTGGTGAAAAAAGATGTAGGTAGCGTCGTAGGTGTATCACCGTCTACTCGGTTAACAGGAGAGCACCAAGAGAAACCCCACAACATGTTGGAGGGTGCCCGATGTGGCAGTGTCATTATATGAGTGACCTAAATATAATTTCTGCAATAGCCTCTTCAGAGGCATGTCATCAACTCCTTTCTGGGAAACACCAAATATCTAGCCATTTCCCACTGTTGGTGAATTTGTTTAGAGATAAACTGGAGATGCACAGCCTTCCTTTATATAAGCACTTTGTCATCTGCACATGCTGTCATTCTCACTGCACCAGATGCTCACACAGGGTCCCAATTGCTATTTAGGGTCTTGCACAGGATTTAAGCACCAAAACACCTCTGGGGATTCAGCCCTACCTAATAATCATTTCAATTTATGCAGCTGGTCCCATGGGAAAGGCTTTCTGGTCTGCCAACTTCAGTAGCACATGTAAAGGGACAAGGGCCAAATCATCTCAGAGAACACCTTGGCCCTCTTTTCTGTGTCCCTGAGGAGACAGAGTAAGTACATGCACAAGTGAGTGACAACTTCTCAGTACTCCAAAATCACCCTCTTCTCTCAGCTGGCCCTGGGTACACACTTGGGTGTACACATCACCAACCCTGCACCAAGTCACACCCACCTGAATACTGCTGCAGCAGCCAGACCTTGAGCTCGATGAAACTATGAGCGAAGTGGCAGCTGTCCTCGCGCAGGCAACCGTAACGTACCTCATGTCGGCACACATCGAACTGGAAGTGCTCCTGGAACTGGCGGATCTTGGAGTATTTCAGGGAGGTGGAACGCACGATGTGAACCAGACACCTGCAGCCAGGCCAGAGAAATATGAAGCACCAGAGGATCAAATCTTCACCCCCTCCTCCTTATACATGACTTTCAGACATTTGTCTGGGCAGGCAAAGGACACAGAAAATCAACTCTGGGAGAGGCAGACTCCCACTGGGAAAACCAACCCCCTGCCCTCCCACCCTATCAACCCTAGGTAGGTATTTTCAACGTCCTCAGCCCATGGGTGATGCTCTGCTTAAGTTCAGAGATCAGACATTTCAAAATATGCAAAGATACCAACTCCTCTGGTTCAGCAAGGCCCTAAGTCTCAGGTTGCCAGGAACCAGAAGGGTTTCTACTACTGTGTACTTGACATGTTTCTTATACTTGTTTTCCTAAACATTCATTACCAGCCAGTCAGAGGCAGGATCCTGAGCTAGAGGATCTTTGGTTTGACCTTTAAGTAAAGGCCAAACTCAAAAGCAAATTAAGTCAATGGAAAGCTTAGACTGACTCCAAAGAGCTTTGCTGATGCCTGAAATCCCTCAGCACCAGGAGCAAACACACAGGGTGAAGCACACAGTGCTTTGAGCTGCTATGACTAGAACCCACAGGGAGGAAAGAGAGAAAGAGACCAGGGCCCTAGAGTTAAACTGGCTGGACTTGTAAGAGATTGCTCCCATCAGCACAAAAAAATGTTCACTCACTTGTTGTCATGGAAACTGTGTTTGGCAGAAAGGTTGGAGCAGACAGATGGTGTGTCCTTGGTCCCTTTGCTGATAATCCGGGGTTTGCTGTCAAAGCAAATCTGAGAAGAGAAAAATTAGCATGCTGGGAAAATCTTAGAGAGCAGTGAACCTGAGCTACTTCACTTGGAAGGGGAAGAAGAGCGAGAGCCAAACTATTCTAATGTTCAAAGTTAGAAGAAGCCTGGTGAAAACTTTGTGGTTGGACTTTAAAATAAAACAAGCGAATTTTTAGAAAGCTTCTGGACAACATTTTTTGGCTTATTCTCAAGAGTTCTTTTCCATTGTGGTTGGAAAAAATTTTGATCAGAGCCACATATTTTTTCCCAGTTAGTCAACAGAGCAAGAACAAGGGGGAAGTGGTGGGGAGAAATAAAAGAACAGCCAGCTCACAGCTAAGAGCATGTCCCTTTACAGGTACCACTGGCAGTGTGGGGAACTCTGCTGCAGAGCGTGAAGATGGTACAAGCCAAACCTTAACTGACTGACTCAGTGGCTCAGCACAGACATCCAGTGGGAATCTATTGCATTATGAGATTCTGATTTCTAAAGTAGCTGGGGCTAAATTACAATTCAAAGCAACATCTCAAGACAGATGAAGAGACAGATGATGCCATGAGGCTCCTTGCACCTGGGTCAGGTGCAGGGCTAAGGAGGAAAACTGCCTCTCCTTTCTCCTATGCAGCTGGGAGCAGGGCACTGGCTGGGACATATAGAATCACAGAATCATTTAGGTTGGAAAAGACCTTTAACCTTCCCTCATCATATACACTGCTGTTCATGTAGTTACCTTAGCATAGGCTAGGGGTGCTACCAGGGAATCCCCTGATCTCCAGAAGAAACCAGAATGCTCCTGGAGATGCCTGAGAGGAGTCCTGGGGAGCTACTGGTCATGGAACTGCCTCCAACACGAACAAACCTCTTCACGTAACTGCCTAGGAGTTGAATGTGTCTTCTACCCAAGATTTCAGCTGTTTCCAGGGAAGTCAGAAACAGTCCTGGAGCTGCCTGGGAGAGGTTCCGGGAAGCTACAGGTATTGACCTGCCTCCAACATGGACGAAACACCTTCACTAGCAACATGAGGGGAGTCTGGGGCTGCTACTTGAGAATTCATCCATCCCCAGAGGAGGCCAAAATAGTCCTGAAGATGCCTGAGAGGAGTCCTGGGGAGCTACCAGGCATGGACCCGAGTCCTGCATGAAGAAAACTTTTCAGGTAACTGCTGAGGAGAAGTCTGCAGCTGCCACCCAGGATATTCAGACATCTCCAGGGAAGGTCAAAACACTCCCAGCCATAAACCTAACACTGCCAAGTCCACCACTTGCGGCGGGCGGAGGAAGCAAGCAGCCAATTCAATGTGAATGATAGAGCAAGCTTCAAGTTTATTGAGAGAAATCACACCTTATATAAGCAGTCTACAATACACTACTTGCAACTCTATTGGATACATTCAAGAAACTACATTATAATGTCTCAGCCATTGGGTACATTCAAAAGATCACATTATAATACCCCAGCCCCCTGTGGCATTTCTGGTATGCATAAACATTCGCTCCCGAGCTGCTTCCCATCACCCCCCAAGGTCATTCTGCGCCCCCAACTTATCTCTGCGTTCTCACAATAATCCTCCTTAGCACAACTGAGCCCTGGGTGCTCATCCTTGTTTACATAACTGTACCCTGGGTTCTTTCCTTTGTTTACCTCAGGTGGCTGGGACCGAGCTCTGCAGGGAGCTATGGCCGACCAGCTCCTGCAGGGAGCTATGGCCCTGTTCTGCTAGCCATTCTCCAACAACCACTAAAACCATGTCCCTAAGCACCACATCTGCATGTCTTCTAAATACCTCCAGGGACAGTGACCGAACCATTTCCTTGGTATGCTTTTTGGTGAAGAAATTTTTCCTAATATCCAAACTAAGCTTCCGCTGTTGCAACTTGAAGCCATTTCCTCTTGTCCTATCACTTGCTACTTGGGAGAAGAGACTGACACCCACCTCACTACAACCTCCTTTCAGGTAGTTGTAGAGAGCAGTAAGGTCTCCCCCGAGCCTCCTTTTCTCCCCCCAGTTCCCTCAGCCGCTTCTCATACAACCTGTGCTCCAGACCCTTCACCAGCTTCATTGCCCTTCTCCGGACACGCTCGAGTAATTCAATGTCCTTTTTGTAGTGAGGGGCCCAAAACTGAACACAGGAATCAAGGTGCGGCCTCACCAGTGCCGAGTACAGGGGTAAGATCCCTTCCATGTCCCTGCTGGCCACGCTATTGCTGACACAAGCCAGGATGCCATTGGTGTAGGACCTGGCACTCAGCCTTGTGGAACCTCACACAACTGGCCTCGGCACATCAATCCAGCTGGTCCAGATCCCTCTGTAGAGCCTCAATCAGATCAACACTCCTGCCCAACTTAGTGTTACCTTCAAACTTACTGAGGTTGCACTCAATCCCCTCATCCAGATCACTGATAAAGATACTAAACAGAACTGGCCCCAATACTGAGCCCTGGGGAACACCACTTGTGACCAACTGCCAACTGAATTTAACTCCATTCCCCAAAACTCTCTGGGCCCAGCCAGCCAGCCAGGTTTTTTACCCTGCAAAGAATACACCTGTCCAAGCCATAAACAGTCAGCTTCTCTAGGAGAATGCTGGGGGAAACAGTGTCAAAGGCCTTTGACTTAAAGTCTAGGTACACAGCATACACAGCCTTTCCCTCATCCACTCAGCAGGTCACAGAAGGAGATCAAGTTAGCGAAGCAGGACCTGCCTTTCATAAACCCATGCTGACTGGGCCTGATCACCTGGATGTCAAACACATGACTTTCCCTTGCACTGTGGTCAGACTGACAGGACTATAGTTCCCCACATCCTCCTTCCGGCCCTTCTTGAAGATGGGCGTCACATTTGCTAACCTCCAGTCAATTGGGCCATCCTGTTAGCCAGGACTGATGATAAATGATGGAAAGTGGCTCGGTGAGCACTTCCACCAGCTCTGTCAGTACCCTTGGGTGGATCCCATATGTCCCCATAGACTTGTGTCTGTCTGAGTGGTATAGCAGGTTGCTAACCATTTCCCCTTGGATTATGGGGGCTTTATTCCACTCCCTGTCCCTGTCTTCCAGATGAGGGGGCTGAGTATCCCAAGAACAACTGGTCTTACTATTAAAGACTGAGACAAAGAGGGCATTAAGTACCTCAGCCTTTTCCTCATCCTTTGTCACTATGCTTCCCACTGCATTCAATAAAGGATGGAGATTGTCCTTAGTTCTCCTTTTGTTGCTAATGTATTTATAGAAACATTTTTTATTGTCTTTTATGGCAGTAGCCAGATTAAGTTCTAGGTGGGCTTTGGGCCTTCTAATTTTCTCCCTGTGTAACTTCACAACATCCATGTAGTTCTCCTGAATTGCCTGCCCCTTTTTCTAAAGGTCATAAACTCTCCTTTTTATTTTGAGTTCCAGCCAGGCAGTTCTTCCCCACCAATTTCTCTTTTGGCACATGGGGACAAGCCTGTTCCTAAGCCTTTAAGATTTCCTTCTTGAACAATGTGCAACCTTCCTGGACTCCTCTGCCCTTCAGAACTGCTTCCCAAAGGACTCTGTTAACCAGTCTCCTAAACAGGCCACAGTCTGCCATCCAGAAGTTCAAGGTGGCAGTTCTGCTGACCCACCTCCTTACTTCTCCAAGAATCAAAACCTCTATCACTTTGTGATTCCTATGCCCAAGAGGGCCTCCAACCATCACACTACCCACAAGCAGGCGCCTTCCCTAGTTGGCTCACTCACCAGCTGTGTCAGGAAGTTATCTTCCACACACTCCAAGGAACCTCCTAGACTGTTTTCTCTCTGCTGTATTGTATTTCCAGCAGACATCTGGTAAGTTGAAGTCCCCCGCAAGAACAAGGGCTAGGGATTGTAAGACTTCTCCCAGCTGCTTACAGGGTATTTTGTCTGCCTCTTCATCCTGGTTGGGTGGTCTATAACAGACTCCCACCATGATATTGTCCTGTTGGCCTTCCTCCTGATTTCTACCCATAAACGCTCAACCCTATAGTCACCATCATTAAGCTCGAGACAGTCAAAACGCTCCCTAACATACAGGGCTACCCCATTGCCTCTCTGTCCTTGCTTATCCCTTCTGAAGGGTTTATAGCCATCCATCATAGCACTCCAGTTGTGCGAGTCATCCCATCATGTTTCTGTGATGGCAACTATCAACATATCAATGGTCCAGATACATACTGAGGAGACGATGAAGGGTGCATGCTCCCTCCCACCAGTTCTGTACCTCACAGAGAAAGGTGAAGATGCCCTGATGTTCCTTGAGGAGCTTGGCAATGGTGAGGCTGCTCTGTTTGATCCCACCTAGAGGGTCAAATAGGAGGTCACGGTTGAGGGTCCCCTTCCTCTCCTCCGTCCACACGTCGATCTCTTCCTGGTGGTACGCGAAGGTGCAGTTATCCCCGTACTTACAGTCCTGCTTGTTAAGCATATCTACAAAGCAACAAACAGCACACACCACCACACAGGGAGGGCAGCCCAGTCAGAAACTAAACTCCCTCTTGTCTCCTCCCACTGCCCACACCTCACAAGGAGCTGAAAGCAAGAAAACACAGAGTTAAAGAAAAAAGAAAAGATATCTCCCCCCAAGTTTGTCCATACCAAGACATTCAGGAAAGTTATTGCAAACTACTGATTGGTGACAAGTAATGCTGTCTGTTGTAGAACCCATCTCAAAATGGAGGCCTGAATTAATTCAGTGTCTGGCCAGGGACAGACCACAACTGAATCAATCTATTTTAAAGCCAAGCCAGATTAAGTTCTCCTAGTGTCTCAGCACTAAGAAGCCATGGGGCTGCCGGGTGGAGTGGGACTAATGTAGGCACATGTACAGTTGGCAGGTTCTCAGCAAAGCCCATGTCAGCACAGCAGCTGAGTGCTTGGCTGTGCGCAGCACTTCATTAAGACTTTGTAACTCTTCTGCTCCACCACTTCAAAAGCTGCCTGCTCTCCCCAGCATGGGAGCTCATTGACTTTCAATGAGCCTCTCAGTCCATGGGCTACTGATGAGATATGAAGTCCCCAAAGACAGCAGGTGATACCAATTGCAAGTCCCTTCTCAGCCTCTGTAAAGCCCCTTCCCAGCCACCAACAGCCCTATCCTCTCCAGATCACCTTTGCACAGGTAATAGGATCCTACAAAGTTGGTTTTCGTGGGGCGAGGACGAATCCTCTTCCAGGTCTTGTCTTCTGAGTTCTTCAGCCTGCCCAGCAGGATGTCCCGCTTGCACTTATGCTCCAAGCCTTCCCGATAAGTGTAATCACCAGCCTTGGGCCCTGCAGGAGTGAATAATCCCATCAGCCCAGAAAAAGGCAAACCCTAGCCCACGACAGCACACTGGGTGGCAGAGCAAATGCATCACCTGTTTTGGGGTAGCAGATATGACACGCTTGTTTGAAGACATGAGTAGATGCCAGGGGGTTCTTCACCAGTAGGGCTGTGTTCGGCATTACTGGTTCTGGCTGGGACAGCAGGTGCTCGGTGACTTTGGGCACAGCTGGGTGACTCACTCCACCAAGGCTGACCTAAATGAAAACACATGTACTTCTCAGCTCTGCAACCACATAACTAAGAAACCTCTCTAATCCCTTGCTCCAGTCCAGCCTCTCAAAAACCTTCCTCATTTCCTCTCTCATCAAAATGTTCACATCTGAAACTACATTTCCAAAAGAGTTGCACACAAACTTTTCAAGGATAACAAACAACGAGGTATGTTCACTCCAAAGACAGGCCCCTTTCTCTCTTGGTAAAGGACCTCAGTTTTCTTTCATGAGCCACAGAACAAAATGCCCCCATCACTCCTTCCCACTCCTTCCATCATGACCAACTCTGCATTCGAAGACTCTCAAATCAACCCTATCCCAATCTAGGAAAAAACCAAACCATTTATCAGTGAGTCTTCAGGGAGTAGATTAATCAGAGGACAAGGACTTGGCTCCGAATGAAATAACAGTGTTAGAAGGACTCCAGAAATTTAAGAATATGTCTTGTTCCAAGCTTGCTAACCATAGATAATCCTCCCCTTTTCCTCCAAGACTGGAAACATGAGACAGAGGCAGGACAGTGTATCTGGAAAAGCCTCCTGACAGGGAAAGAGGGGAGCAATGAACCTCACTAGTTTTAAGACAAAGCTGGCTTACTCCACCCCATCCTTCTGTGTTATGTGGCTGCCAGATATAGTAGGTCACTGGCCTCCATGATTCCCCATTGAGCCTACAACCTAGGTCACACCATGTTTACCTTGGCAATATGCACAGTTGCAGACAAAAATAAAGATGGAACAAATGTCTTCCTATTGACTCTGGGGAAATCTTTACATGCCTTGCCATAGCATGGGAGGCAACACTCACTGGGGCAGGTTAAGAAGAGGGGTCCAAATTACCTACGTCACCCAAGTCACTACTACCTTGGCTCCAGAGCACCTTGGGACATCAGCACGGGGAAGCGGCTCACTCACCACGGGGGATGGTTTTTGGCTGCCAGGTGGGTGTCGCAGTTCCTGAGGGCTAGTTTCTTCTAGGCAAAAGAAGGAGAAAAAAGCCCCACAAAACAAAAACAATCATTCCACTTTCAGAGGCAGTTCTGCTCAAAAAAGACAAACAAATGCTTATTAAATCCATTTGCTTTTTTATTTAATAACATTTTAGTACTTTTTTCCCTAAACCACCTGTCTAAGTCTTGTAAAAACTCCAGGAAAGGCTTTCTTGTTCCCCAAACCCTACTGAACCCAACTCTCTGTTGGTGAGCGCTGGCACTCCCAAGGTGACAAATCCAAGGCAGCTCAATGCTGAGGTGAATCTGAGTGTTGGAAGTGCTGATGGACTATTGCTGCTTTTCTCAAAATACTTTTGCTCCCTTACTGGGGACAAGTTAGCCAAGAAGACGCCTGGCCTTCCTCCTGTGACAGAAGGGGACCTACTTTTTGCCAACCATCCTCCACAGCTTTGTTCCTTGTGACATGAAAATGCTGTGCCCCACTCACTGCTCTGAATCCAGAGATGGGAGAGATTGACCTTGGCCTCTATCATTCTGCCCAGCACAACCCTATATCATCTAAAATCAGGATAAAGTCACCAGGATTTTGCTCATTTGGTCCAAAATGTCAGTGTCATTGGGGAGGGTGGAGAAATCATGTTATAGCCTAGGAAATTCTGCAAGGGAGGTGTTCTGGACACCAAGCCAGGTTTAAATCTCATTGCTCATCATTATATACCTTTGTGTTCCTTCCTCCTCTGAGATTTTACACCATGCACATACTGGTTATCTGGGATTACACACACCTATAGCCTTTCTCATTACTCTTGAGCTAGACATATTCAGCTGTTCTGTCAAAGACATTCTACATTAGTACTCCCATTCTGCAGCACCAGCAGACAGAGCTATATGACAGATGTCCACAGCACTGAAGGAAATAATTTTGGCATTCATTCACAGGTAAAGCAGCACAAAACCCCATCAGCCCCACACCTACCAATGGCAAAGGAATCCAAGGCATCCATTGATCCTCTGCTTGTTCCAAAGGAGTCCAGGGCATCAAGCTGTGAGTCTGTGTAGGGGAGCAGATCCAGGGAATCCAGTGAATCTAAAGTGGAGCCGCCACTTCCTCCTGGCGGGGCCTCGAAGGCATCCAGGACAGAGGAGGAGGAGAGCTGCTTGGTGGGATCCATCACCAGGCCGAAGGAGGCAGGTGGCAGTGGGGTGGAGACAGGGATATTGGTTGTCATGACTGGGGGCAGCAGCGGAGTTCCCCCCGGAAACACAGGGATCAGCTGGGGCATCTCTGTTGGCAGGTTGGTAGGAATGGTGCCCTGGACCAGAGACTTTGGGGAATCGGGAAGGGGGAGGATAAACAGCACATTAGGAATGAGGAACACAGAATGAGTGAACAGAGAGCAACAGGCTCCCACTCAGGTGCGTGCTGTATTATCTGAAGTAAAAGGATACCTGGCAGCTCCATCTGCCTGCAGACTTCCCACAGACCTTCCATTCTATCTATACCACACACAGTCTGGACTGAAATCCCTGAGAAGGTGTTGGGCTACCTGAGCTCATCAGTCTGCAAGGCAGAGCCCTGTGCCGGGTACTTAAACCAGCTCAGGTTAAGAAACAGTGCAGCTGAATACACAGAGCTGAGGTCAGGGTAACAACCACTACTTGTGGCACCTCTCCTCAGAGCTTTTTGGCTCAAGAGGAGTCCTGCATGACTATGACTATATTGCTTCCAGACCCAAGTTGTCTCGCATTAACATCAGCAACACTGTTAACAAAAATTCAATGTAAGTATGAATACAGATTGTCTCTACAGCTCCCAGGACTGTTCAGAGAGCTCAGGCTGAATGCAGCCTGCAGAAAATACAAGGAGATTAGAGCATGCCTATTGTATAAAATACATCCATTATTCCTGCTACAGTATACTCATTTCTACTCTCAAGACTGCTTCAACTCCAAGGACAGCAGAGGCCAGGGGAAAGGTGATGGCAGGGGAAGGCTATCTTGGGTACCTTTTGAGGGGCAGCTCCATGAAGATGCACACAGCAAAGCAGTCTTGGAGGCAAGCTCTTTAGATACTAACAAGCCAGTTGCAGAAATAAAGGAAGGAATGAATGAGTTTTGTCAGAGAAAGAGCTAGGAGGGAAGAGTGACAGAAAGAGAGAGAGAGGCAACATGCATATCCACATGCTCCAACGACCTGTTTGGAACAAGCAATGGACCCATGCAGCACCCGCTCTTACTAGAGGGTATGGTGACCCTTCGGCAAGGGAGTCCAAGAGGGAGTCCAGTTCTTCCCCAATGATGTCCCCATCTGTGAAGTCCTCCACGCTCTCAGGCACTGGCAAGGACACGCAGTCTGGAGATGGGAGCAAGCTGGCAGCAGGGAGCGAAGTAGGCAAGCCCTTTGCATCTGAGTCAGAGGGCAAAGGGGCCAGCCCCTCGCTCACGGGGATGGAGGTGGTCACAGGAGCTTGGAGGCACTGCAGGTCCATAGAGCAGTCTGTGATGAGGGAAAAACAGAGCCAGTCACCCAGAAGAGCCTCTTGCAGAGGCAAGCAAAGCACAGCCTGGCAAAAACAGTATTGTACAACTCCATCAAATTGCAAAAAAAAACTATGCCAATTTTCTGAGAGGACGGGTTCTGGTCTGAAGAGTTATTGCCCTTTCATTTTTGTTCCTAGTCTCCAATGGCTCACCAACAGCTGAAATATGCTCTAAGGGCCAGTGCCCAGACTCACTGTCTGGATTTAGCAAGCACAGTACAGTAACCAGGAACAACACAGAACCTGTGGCTGAGCAGTTACTGAATTCACTGTGGCCAGGACTAAAGGCCAGGGGCACATAGTCCAATTTCTGTATAACCCACCACCTAGTGATGCTCCTCATCAAAATGCATTTGGCAGACATCACTGCCTTCTCTACTCCTTGAACCTTTGATATCCCAGCTGAAAGCTTCCTTACTCGTATACCCTCTCTAAAAACTCAGGCATCCTAAATGGCAGAAGATAAAAAAACGCAAGGTCCTCCTGGGAAGAGAGCCAGAGATTGGATACTCAGATGAGGTTGTGCTAACAATGTGTCCCCAAAAAAATTCCATCGGACTCACTCAGCTGTCTTTACCCAAGTAAATTCCCTGATCTTGACTGCTTCCTGATGTCCACAGCTGGAAGGTTGCTGCCCACACTCCCCCTGAACACCTCAGCAGCAAACATCCTCTTGGGAACTTGTGTGAGCCAGGGCTGGGGCAGGAGAGAGACAGTGATTTTCCCTAAGGCTTCCTCACCTCTCCAGTACATTACTGAAACAGTAAGACATTCCCATCATGCAATATAAACCTCTGTTAAGTGAAGTTAAGGTTGCAAGCACATATTCTTCACAGAAGAGCATTTTATTGTCCAAAAAAATTAAAGGTTAAAAAAAAAATTCAAATGGTAGCAATTCAGAAAATGCAGCGTTACATTTGCAGTTCTCAAACCAAGCACCCAAACTACCTTAATTCTGCCCCTGTGCAGATATCCTGAAATAAAAGAAAAGAAGTAAGACAAGGATGCTACCTTCTCCATCCACATAGCAGTGGCTGCACTGTAGCTACAAGTTTTGGAAGGAGAGACAATAGCTTTTATTAGAAAGATTGATAAGAATGGAAAAGAAACTAGACAAGCTTCTGAGACACAAATCTTGATTCAGCAAGAAATGCCACATGCTGTCTGCACAAGCTCTGCTCACTCAGCCCCCATGAGAACTCAGTCATTCCTTTCTAACTGGGATTGGGTGAGTGAGCCATGTTGCCATCCTCTACACCACATGTTCACTGACCGAGGACTGTGTTGGTACCTTTCTTAAAGAGCTCAGCAAATCAGCAATTCCTGCAAACACCCCAGTCCAGAACAAAACAACAGCAGAGACCACACACACATGGAGGACCCCTTATCTCTAACCCCATCAGCAGCACACCACCACCTCCTGTGACATTTTTTCTGACGTTTGTTGTGAGTGGTCCATGTGGATGGACCACAGCCAAGGCCACTGTGCAAGGCACCAGAGGCTGAGCCGTGACAAAAGGCAGGGAAAGCAGGGGGAAGCAGCAAGAGACAGACACAGATCCCTCTCCACAACCTCATGCGTGTGATCAAATGAAAGTGCATGTTGTACCTTACGGGATCCAACACAGGTTTTCAGTGCTGCAGTGCTGCATTCCCCACAGGCAAGCAGCTCAAAGGAAGGCTGTAAATGTCCTCAGCTTTGCAGCTGCCCCTCAGATCAGGCTTGGCTCCAACCCTATGCCCACTTTGCAATAACTTCTATCAACTCATCTCCCTTTGACGCGGGCTCCCTCCCCAGCCGCACTTGGGAGCCAGCCATCCAACTTCCCTCGGTGCTGGCCTCATCACTGGTAGCTTGGCCAGATTTCCCTCAGTACAAAGGGACAGCTTGTGCCTTCCCATTTTTCAGATGTTTAAATCTGGAGTATTGTCAAGAACCCTCCAGGGGCCAACAAGAAGTTCAGGACACGCTGGAAGGGCTTGGGGACACGTGCAGGGGGGAGCAAAAGGGTTCACAATGAGAGGTCCCCAAAGGATCCAGAAGTTCAGAACTCTGAGGAATGAATGAGGCCCTCCGGTTCCTACTCAGACTGGGAAGCAGAGGAAAGAAGCCCTCTCACACCCTAGGAGGCCCAAAACCCTGAAAAGCTGAACACATGACCATAAGCCAGAGAATGATGCAGGACCCCCCCACAGATCAGTGCATGTGAAGGGCGAGGAGGGACCAAGAGGTTCCGCTACTTTCAAGGGGCAGAGGGAAATGTCTGCTGCCCTCTCCCTGACCACCCAAACCCTGTCATTCCTTCAGCCACTTCCTCTCATTCCCCTCTGTCCAGTCTTTTCCTCTATCTCTCCCTTCTCATTCCTGCTTTCCTCAGGACACCCCATCTGCTGACCTCACTCACCAGCCCCCATACCCACACCTCACGTACTCCTTCCAGAAAGCTCACGCACCTCCTGCAGTCACCTAATATTTGCTCCACCTTAAAAAAATAAAACAGCATTCTTTGACGAGTGGATCACAGGCACACACCTGCCTCTCTCTGATGTCTGCCACTGCCATGACACTAAGCCCCATGTATTATTATTATAAGCTCAATGAGGGTCTTGTCCATCTGCTCCCCTGAACTAAGTCTCTCATACCCATGACCCCCACCTGGGAGCTTCTCTGGCCATACACCTGCTTGTCCCAGAGGGGCAAGTACATTGCTTTTAAAAGCCCTGTTTCTAGCTCTGCTTCCCAAAACAGCAGTGGTTCTCTAGTGCATTAGCTGGCCAAAGGCCATACTGAGACTGATCTGAGCCATGACCTGTGAAGGGCAGGGCTGAGTTAATCAGATGACTTTAAGCAAAGCGTGGGGAAAGGGGCTTCAGGAGTTTTCATCTTAAAAACAAAACAAAACAAAAACAACAAAAACCTTGCTAAAAAAGCTCTGAATGTGAAACTCTTGAGATAGCCAGCATACACAGCCCCCTCCTTGTGGCACACCACTCTCTGGGCAATGGGAAAACACGTAATTTCAGTGTTTTTGAAAGGATTTCCTAGCAGCAAAGGTTCTCTCTGCCTGAAGTGCAGCAAAGGTAGTATGCTGCTCTTACACCAAGTCCTGATTAGATAAAAAGCCTACTGAATGCAGCCACTCTTTACTCTGCAGTAGGAGTCCAGTTCATTTTAGCATAGCAAGACAATGTGAAAAACTCTCCTTAATTCACGGAACTGGGTCTCATGATTGCATGCAGCATTCAGTTACTGAACTGGCATTCAACAAAGAACTAACATGTTTTCCAAAGCATCCTAATAATGAACTTAGATTTGTTCTATAAAAAGAGAAATTGCTACTTGCAGTACTAAGATTTCACACTTACCTTCACACATACAGCTACCTTTCAAAGGAACAAAGACTCATATGCTCAGAGGCAGGAGTTCAATGCTCCAGCACACAACAAAGGACAAAGCATGCAGCAAGCCTTTCTACAGGGGCAGAGTTAAGGTCACTTGTTTACCAGCATGAGAAAAGCAATGCTGTAGCCCTTCTGCTCCTCCTGGGTGCCTAACCCTGAACATGGGTCTCCCTGGGTCCCCTCCAACTCCCTTTGTTTTGATTTCCTCCACCTCAACATCTTGGAGGACCATATGCACTCAAAGCACAAACAGCCACCTACAACCTTAATTTCACTTTATCTGGACTCTTTTGGCTGGGAGCAGAGTTTTAGAAGCTTTGCCCAGCCCAGTTTTAAGAAAGCACAACTGGAGAGAGCAGTGTATGTTAGCAGATCCTTTTAATTCCCAGACATGTCTCTCACTAGGCCTTGACAAAAAACTTTTCTGCAGGAAAAAAACTCCTGCATCCCACCACTTTTTCCCCCTCCTAGTTACCAAAGCCAGAAGCACACAAAAGAGACACAAATGAAGATGATGAACCTCTCAGGCCTACCAGCCTGGTCGGATACCTTACCGAAGCTACAAAAATCAATGAAGAGAGATGTCTTTACCTGTTTCGATGTCATCTATCGAACCCAATCCATTAGAAGTGGTCTGCAAAGAGGGTGTAGGAAAGGGGAGAGAAAAACATCACCAGAAATTAATCTTAATTTAAGAAATATTCACACTTCACAGATGAGAGTCTTTACTAAATGCATCTGGCCTCTTCTTTTCTTTTATGGTCTCTTTCAGTATAAGAGCAGTAAACCCATCAAACTTTAAAAGGCCATGAATCCAAAGAGCCTATTAATATCTACCTCCAACAGTGGACAAACCCTGTTTCTGCAAAGGAATACCAGTCCTGCACAATATCCAATCATGTGAGCAAATCTGTACATAGAAAAGGGTTTTTTCACACACGGATGAGAACGCCATGTCCCACGTCCCAGGACACATTGATCGGTCAGCACCATGCAGTGTGAGATCTGATTAGCCTGATCTTACACAACGTTCCTTTTCTTAGTTCACATATTTTGCAATCGAACAACCACAAACTGTTACAGAAAACTCAAAACAGGCAAAGGTTTCTGCCAAGACAACTGCTGACTTGGAGCTCCAGGCAAGGAATAAAATAAGCCTATATTTTACAGGAACATAAACAGAGGTAAGTACATGTGCCTTCAGTGTAAGCTTAGAAAGGCACAAGTAAAGCATTACTCTTGAGATACTACATCTACTGAAGTAGCTTTTGCAACTTCTAGTTTTTTCACTATCTTCATTTCTTGCAAAAGGTAAGATTTTAAAATTAAAAACTAAGCACAATTATTAAAGAAAGCTGTCTGGCTTTCCTAGAAAGAGGTGAAGGCAAGTGACTGAATGGTGGGAGGTAAACTTACTCTTTAGTATCCCATCTTGTACAAAATGACAATTTTGATGGTTTTATAGTTTGTTTGCTTTAAGGTATAGTATGAAATACCAAATAGCCTGTAAAAACAGCAAGCATTTGTTGTTTTTTGGTTTGTTTGGATATTTTTTTGTGCAGTGGTGGAACAAGGAAATCAGCAATTTCTTATATTTTAGCTTAGTGTTTGTACAGTGCCCTGCCTGAGCTGTATCTCCCAGGTGACAGGACAATACAAAGAATACATAAACTGTGTATGAACCTTGCTCAGTACATTGTGTGATTTAATGTTTCTTCAGCAGTTGCACTTTCTTTTACTTAGCATTGCCCTAGCTACAAAAAAACCCTGAAACCTATAACTTATTTAAAATGCAAGGGAAAGTAAACATTCACAATACCTACAAAAATAACTATCTTCAGTGATAGAATTACTGACATCAAAAACGTTGTCAGTAGAAATATTTTCAAAGAAATTTATTTCCTTAGCAATATTTCTTAAAAGCAGAAAACACTAATTAATACATTTAAATCCTAAAAGACATTTATAAATTTGCATGTAAACAAAACTGTGAAGCATTCTAGCAGCACAATCCATGAACAGTAACAACCACAGGATGCAAACTCTACCTGGTTTGACAAATTGATTGAAGTGCCATTACTGAGTAGAGAAAATGTTTCCAATTCCTGCTACAAGGAAGAGAGAGGTCTTAGAACAGAGAGTCCATGAATGATCATAAACTAGGTAAATTAGGGTTACAGTATGGTTTCCTTCCAGATACTGCCCCTAAATACCACTATGACACAAGGGTACAGTTTTCTGAATGCTGAAGGGGCTGTGTGTTTGTTCTGGACACCTCAATGGAAAACACCCAAAATCCAACACACAATCAGGAAGCAAAAAAAATTCCCTGAGGAACGGAAGGTTTTGTCTTTTCATTAAGAAATTACTATTTCGGGAAGGCATTACAGCACTGGAATGAAAGCTGGAAGTCAACACAAGAGATAGCAAGGTGTTACCAAAATACTGATCGCTAAATTTCAAATAAAAAAAAGCATTTTGGAGTTTTTTTTAATTCTGCTAACATACAGGTGGTTTAAGTCCATCACAGCTGAGTAATGTGACAGCAGCAAAAACATGGCAAGGGCAAAGTGAGCCGCTACAAAAAGTATTTCTGCATAAAACTTCCCTTTCTTTTGCGGCAGAAGCATTTTGGAGTTTTGAGAGCTGCTACAATGTCAATGTTTCCTTTGGGTTAGGCCAATCACATATGAGGTTGGTCAGGGAGAGGAGTAAAATGCTACAGCCAAATTTACCCCAAAAGTTCTCTGCAGACTGGATTCCTACCAATTACTTCAACACATACTGCAAAGGTGCCCCTCTGGAGATGGAACATGCTGGCTGCTTAATACACCACTGCGCACGGGGTTGAGGATGCAAATGCAAACATAAACCTCAACTACTAGCTAATGTTCCCTACCCCTGAAAATGCATCCTGGGATTTTACATGACCAAGGCAGCATTATCCAAGAGTGCTAGCAGTGGCGTAATGCCCTCTAGCTCCATCCCAGGGTATATATTTAAACTTCAGAAGCACTCTAGTTACAGCGGCAGTTCCTTGTAAGGCCAGGTTACAGATCCAGCTGCTGGCGTCAATTATTTGGGCCCATGACTCACTTTTTGCTGCCTTCTTTCCTAGCATCTGACCAGATGTGCACCTCTTGTTTTCACGAAGTGCAGGCCTTTCCTCCATCACAAAGAAGGTGTATGCCTAGATATGGGGCAGGAACCCTTCATGACTCATTGTACTACAAAACCAGCCATGCCTCCAATGAAGCTGAGGATCCCACCCCAACAGGGAAAGGACCGTGATGCAAAACCTCCATTGGGATCAGGACACATGTCCCTCTCCTCCAAAAAACACAAGTTCCCAGTGCACCAGAGGCCTCTCCTGCAGCACCAGCCCAGCTCTGCCTGGCTTAGCTGGAGACTCAGGAAACTTCCTGGCAGTAGACACAGAGAAGCAATGAGGTTAGAAATGGATTGAGGCAAAGTGAGTCAAAGAGTCAGGACAAGAAGGGGAGCTAGCAGCCTGCTGGAGGGATTGCAGAGTAGTGTATACATGCAGAGCAGCACCTACCACTTCTGCAAAAGTAAGAGCCAAAGGATAGTCTCTAAGAAAAAAGAAGTCATACCTGAGGTCTTTTGTATGCTTTTCGAACTCTCAGTCCCAGCTTCTGGGCAAGCTCCTGTCCCAGCTGCGTGACGCTTTCATCCTGGGGACAAAACCATTGGCAAGACACTTTCAGTTTTGCCTCTGTGGCATGCACAATGAAATAAGCAGGAATGCAGTTATCCACACCAGGCCACACCACACTTGTAGACAGCAGCAGGTGGACAACTGCCAGAGTAGCCCTAGGAGAGTCCATGTAGACCTGAGGGCTCTTGTCATCCAGCCCTGCTGAAATATTGAGGTTGTACCAGGAGCTCTCCCCAACACTCTTTCAATGCTGCATAAAATCAGAATCAAATGTCTGCTTCCAAGAAAGCAGAGTTCATGAGTACTGCTGGCAAGACAGCTGGAAGGGCTGCCAAGGCTGGCTGCTGGGGGCTGATACAGCTTCCACAAGGTCCCCATGTCTGGGAAGGAGCCTGCACGCCTTCTGTCTCTGCCAGCCACAGAGTTAATAAACAGTTCTGATATGAAGACAGTATTCACTAGCCTGTTTTGTTTGTTTGTTTGTTTTTAAAACTGAAACTAAGTCTGAGTTTCCAACTTACTAGCTACAAGGCATTTTCACCATCTTTGGCTACGGGTAAACGGCCTCAGCGTAGTCAAGCAGATCCTTCTGCCTTCCCAGCTGCGTGCCATTTACCGTGTTCCCTGCGCACTGCTTGTACTCACTCATACACCACCACAGGCTTTAGTCAAAGTTCTGGGCCATGCTCCATTCCCCTGCTCCACACTTTCCAGTACTGCCTGGTCTAACAACCTGCCACAACTTTCTCTGTTTATTTATCATCAGCAACTCTTTCCTTCTGCTTTCCTCTCCATGTTTGCAAAAATATTGGTGTACTTTAACAGTTTCTTCAAAGAAGAAAAAAATATCTGCCCAACCTATTGTGATATCCCTCTTTAGTGTCCCAACATCTCCTTCCTCATCTCCAACCCTGAAGCTTGCTCTCTTCTCTCTATTTGCCATGCTGGTCTTTCCAATGTCGTTCTCCCTGCAGGTTAATCCTTTCCCTTTCAACCCCTCACTAGACTCTGGTTCTTCCAGCCCACAGTATTAGTAACTTTTCCCTTTAATTTGGAGTGCCACTTTCTGATGGTACTTGCTCCCCCACACCCTCAACATTGGTCTTGTTACCATCTTCTCTGAACTCAGTGAAGATAAAAATCCATCTCATCTATTTCCTCTTCTTTCCCCATCTGACACCCCTTCAGGATGTATCTCCTCCTGAAACTGTCCCCATATCCTTCAGAGACCTCTTCTTGGTCAAATCTCATGTTCACTGCTCCTTCCTCACTCTCTTCCACCTCTCAGATCTTTCTACACTAATCAAGTCTTCATTGTTCTGTTTGCCTCTGGTGATTCTGCCTTTCCAAACACTCTCTCAGATCTCTTCCAAAGTCTGCCATTTTCTTCCTTCCTGTGGAAAAATCACCATAAAGACCTCTGATGTAATTTCTTTTAATTGATCTCATACCTACTAGATTTACTCTATGCAGCTCCACATGCCAATGTAACTCTGAGATGTCTTTCCTGGACAAGATCAAGAAAGCATTTCTCTTTAGACTGCCTCCACTTCCCTTCCCAACAACACATAGTTAATTATTGTCCTTTTTGTCAGCAGGCCTGAGGTTTGGGGGTGGAGGGTTACTTGCTCTTTGCCATCCCCGACATCTTCCTTTAGCTTTCCCTTCCTTCAGCCAAATGCCACCCTCAGGCATTTACTACCTCCCACCTAAATGAGGAGATGCTCAACAAGGACATGCAATATGCTCTCCTCCAACACCTTAAAAAAACCCCCACACCATACCAAAAAAAAGCATACCACAGAGGAGTATCAACTTCACCATGCCAGGAAGCTTTGCAAACTAGTAGCACTGAGTATCTGCACCCAGAAACAAGTTAACTCTACTAGACAGAGTCAACTGAGTGGCAGATCCTCCATCATCATAAGTTTTAATACATGCTCTTCTTTGATCACAACACAGTTCTCAGCTGTTACAGCAATGCAAGCTGGAAGTACCCATGTGCTCCAGAGGTGTAATGGTAACAAGAGTGAGGTGATGGACAGCATGACTTGCCTTTGATACAGAGAAGGCTTATGATGAGTCTTTTTAACCAAGGAATGGGTGATAGGACAAGAGAGAATGGCCACAAGTTGTGCCAGGGAAGGTTTAGACTGGATATTAGGAAGTATTTCTTTACAGAATGGGTTGTTGGGCATTAGAATGGGCTGCCCAGGGAGGTGGTGGAGTCCCCATCCCTGGAGGGGTTTAAGAGTCACGTTGACATAGCACTCAGGGATATGGTGTAGTTGAGAACAGTCAGTGTTAGGTTAACGGTTGGACTGATGATCTTCAAGGTCTTTTCTAACCTAGATGACTCTGTGATTCTGTTAATCAAGTAACGGGCTATGTTAATTTACAAGACTGAATTATTTAGAATAGGGAATGCATATCACTCGATATGGAGTTTGTAAGGCCAAACCTACCTGCCATGGAGAAGTGTCTGACAAAGTGTTTGTAGACCACGATGATTGTAATGATAATAATGGGAGATATGTAAATATAAGCCAGGTTGGACGGGGTTTTGAGCAATCTGGTCTAGTTGAAGGTGACCTTGCCCATGGCACGGGGGTTGGAACTAGATCTTTAAGGTCCTTTCAAATCCAAACCATTCTATGATTTTATGATAAGTATATGGTTAAAAAATAAATTCAATTAAGTAGATCAACTGCACTGTGAAATATAGCCAGATATGGCTTTACATGAACACAGATAATAGATGGGTTTTCTTTATAAAAGGGTTTGTTTAAAAAACAGTTCTTTGGAACACCCCTAACATACTTTTAATGTGTGTTGGTCACCCCATTCTGCCAAGACAAAGAAACTAGAATTTACAAGACGTATAAAACGAATTACTAACTGCTAACAAGGCTTTCAAAGATTGCTTCTGTAACGCTAATAATAAAGGAAAGTTAAATTCTCTTGCTAAAGCAGATACATTTTTCTTGTAATAGCATTACTGTGATGGATCAGAACCAAATATAGCCAGTGCTCACTACAGTGCTCACTACGATCTATCTAATCACAGTCTGGTTTCCTGTTCAATATTTGGTCTGAAGAACACTCAGCAAAAGCACTGTCAGGACTAGTATATGCAGATATGGACTATCTATGGACTAGTATATGCAGATAGTCCCCTCTGAATACAAAACTTTATATACCTGTGAACATAAAAGTAACTATGACATATGATGCCAAGGACACCTTTGCATGTCCCTCAAGAAATAAAAAGCTTTATCAGCTTGCCCTAGCTATCAGTAAGTAAGACATTTTTATCTAAACCAGGAAAAGCATACATGTTTTCCTTCCAGTGCTCCAGCTCCCATTTGTCCCATGCTCCTAGTCACTCCCATTAGACATATGAAAACAGTTAATTAAAACAATGTCATAGCCTTAGTTCACATTTTGTTAGGGTGGGGTTTTCCTCTTCACAAATAGGCCACCAAACCTGCTCTCACTAACCGGTGTCTCTGGCTGGCACTATCTGTAGAAGGTGACTTGGACTGACATGGGAGGTCAAATATCTTCGAGTCAGAGAGACAGAATTTCTGGGCATAATCATGCTCCCAAGAACAGCCAAGCTTCCTCTTCCACTATTCTCTGGCCTCACACTAAGCATGTTACAGAGGAGGAAGGTAGTGAACCACAGAGATCAAGATGAGTTCTATGTCAAACACTTACATGTGGGAGGGACAGCAAGCATCGGCTATTGCACTCATATGCTTCTTTGTGTCTTCCAAGTTCATTTAAGGAGCGGGCTTTCCGGAAGAGTGCTCGGATGTTCTCCTTGTCAAGACTCAAAGCCTTCTCACTGTCTTCCAGTGCCTTCTCATACAACCCCTGCATGGAAGAGACCACCTCAAGTCAGCTGAGGCACAGCAGACTAACCCCTCCTTCTGTGTGAATGCAGATGTTTTATCTCTCAGCAGAAAACAGGAACATAAAAGGCAGTTGGAAATACATATATTACTTCATACACAGACCAGTGTACAACACACAAAACCTACCGTAAGAGAACATCTTGTTAAGTCTTGAAAAACTCAAACCACTTCAGAGTCAGTGAATGCCAGAATTAAGGCTGCTTGAGTAACCCTGTCTCCCCTTCCACCTTAGGCATGGTACATTTGACAGTCTTTAATTATGTGACCACTTTCTAATTTTTTTCATGGGAATCTGTCTCATCACAAACAGGATGGACCTGCTCTGGGGTTGTGCCATAAAGGAAAGCTGTTAGATTCCTTAGGAAAACAGAAGCATGCAGACTTTTAGAGCCTGAATATTTCAGAATCCTTTTCCATTCATGTGCTGAAAGTTCCGCCAAGACCCAAAGCCTTCTCACTGTCTTCCAGTGCCTCACTTGAGAAGGCAGGAGCCTCCAGAGCAATAGTCAAGCAGTATTCCAGAGAAATATTCCATCAGTACTGGAAGGCACTGTACTGTACTAACTTATCACCAACATGGACCAGAACTGCATTGTCAGTAACTTAGTCCTGCCCCCCTCTCCTTCACATCCTTCCTCTGGTCTCACAAGACACAGTGCAATAGTGGGGAGATATCAGAGTTTTCTGTGTGTCATCATCTCCTTCAGTGTTGGAACAGGGAGTGGACAAAAGCAACTGAAATCCCTCTTGAGATCTCTTCCAACTGCATGGCACTGCAACCATGATGTCCTCCCCAGCACATGGAGATGACCTGGAAAGGCACTCACCATGGTGAAGTAGCAGGCAGCTCGGTTGACATGCAGCTTGCACAGGAGTTCCTTTGGGATGGTCACCTCATCGGAGGCTGCGTAATCCGCCACGTTCAGCCCCTCTACATACTGCACCAGTGAAAGCTTGAAATCCTTCTCTCGAAACAAATCATTGCCCTCTGCAAACAGGTTTCTCACCAGCTTCTGCAAAAAGGCCTGGGCAGCAGGAAGAGAGCAAATAGACTGAAGTGAATATTCAGAAACAGGTTTTCCAATTTCCCATTCCTTTCTATATGTTTTAGCAAACTTCCTGCACACTAAGATTCTCCTGCCTCCACACCCTCCTATAAAACATCCATAAGTCTTCTGGTAGAAGAGAATAACCCAGTCAAATCTCCTTTCTTCTTAAACATTCAAGTGTCTACCCCTTTCCCTGAAAGTTGTCATTGTCAGAGCCTTAAAACTTTAAATCACAGATAGTGACAGACCATCCCACGCTCTCCACCTTCAGTATGTAAACTAATGGCTGTGCAACAGAACAAATCTTGCTAACCAGAGGGTTCCCAACTTCAGAAAACAAATTATTCATTACCTCATAATCTTCTTGGCTTAGGGGTAATGTGGACCTGAAAAAAAAGATGAGAAAATGCTCATGAAACAGGCATCTGTGCAAACAAGGGCTTTTGTCTGATGAAGAAATCATCTTCCTGGTCCTGTGTTGATGATCTCAGTGATATATTGAACATTTTATCACTTCATAGGCAGCATTACAGTCAGTGATGGCGACAGTGGTGTCAAGAGATGGTCAGGTCCCAAGGGGATTTGAGACTAGAGGAATCTTATTCTCAGCTATTTTCTGCACATACATGATCCTCTGAAACACGCCTCCAGACAGCCACCTAAAAAAAAACATCTTTGAGAAAGTCCCATGAGAGATTGTCATGGAGAATACAAGCATATTTTAAGTGCATCTGGCTCTAATAAGAGTTACGAGACTAGCACTCCAAGACCTTCTTAAATCCTCTGTGAGACCAAAGACATACAGTGATAAATACAATCACCCTCCTCTTCGTTAACTTAGCCACATGCCTTTAGGCCTACACTACAAAAGGAAGGGACAAAACAATGAAGGTTCCAGAGGCCATTTAACTCCAGCTCTCTTGGCTGCCAGGCTGTGCCACAAAACTGGTAGCACTTGTGTGGGGAACACCTACCCCAAAACAACACTGAGACTTAGAAGAATAGTTCCATTCTTCAAATTGGACCATCCAAATCATCCACGCTTAGCCCACATGTATTTACTTTATCTCTTCAAGGAGAAAACAATAGGTTCTAGAGAAATCCCTAGCACCTTTCATAGCCCTCCTCACCTTTGTAATACAACAGTGTATACATGATCTTATTGCTCAGAGAGTACTTTTTTTTTAGATTTTATCTAATCTAATTATCATCTGCTGCTTAAAATTAACTACAGAAAATGCCATGGCTCTATAAGAAACATTCATTCTGCTTATAAAATTGGGGTACCCGTCTTCCACATCAAAACAAGCCAAGAAATTACACTGCCCCTGGTTCAGAGTTCAAGATACACTCCAGAAGCATGAACACCTTGTATTTCTAAATTATTTTCTCTCCAGGAATCTTGTATGTTTTCTTAAATGTTACCAAAATAAACTTCACAATTAGTTCTCTGAAACTGGGTTATCAGCTCCACTTAGGCTCAGACTGGGGCAAAAATCATTGCCATACCACAGGATATAAACATGTAACATGGAAGATTTGGCTTTTTTTCCCTGCATAGATGCACAGATTTTAACCATAATAATTGCAGGGCTCAAAGCAGTTTTTAAAAAAACCCCAAACCAATCTGATTACAATCTTGCTACTTCCTTACTCAACATGGAACCTGAACCTGAGTCAGAGGCCTTTGCTAACTTGAACACTGAAAGGAAAAAACACCATTGTGCTTTATAAGGAAGTACTTAGACTTGTAACTACTACATAACCAACCACTTCAAGCTCTATAAGGCCACACGATATTCACAGAAGAGTGACCTGAGGCACCTACCAGGTTGGCAACTGTAGAAGAGCCCAGGTCATCTATTTCTCCTATAGGCACCATACAGGGTACCTGGCAAGTCATTTACCTTGCTTTCCCCACCTACAAAATAGAAACACTATCTCCCTTCCTGAGAACGGTGGGATAACCCTGTTGAGAGAGCACTGAGATCTTCATGCTGAAGATGAAGTAGAAGGTCCAAGTACCATTAGCATTACACTGACAATAAAGATCATCCTGGAACTGCAGTGGAGGGCAAAACCCAAGGAAATTAAAATGATTGAATTTCAGGTTTAGAGAGCTGTCAGGACAAGAAGCACCCTGAAGAATTACAGCAAAAATCCTCAGGACCAGTATCTCTTTCCCATGCAGCAGAACCCGAAGCAGTGAACGGGAAGAATTCAGTTCCTGCAGTCCTCAATACAAAGGCAACCACCTCCAAAGACATAGAAAACAATGAGGTTGTCCACTTACTGGATGAACTGAAGTCCTTTCTCTATTTCTTGTTTTCGCTTCTGTCTCTCCATTATACTTGCTGCAGAGGAAGAAGAGAAAGAAACAACACAAAATGAGTCATTTTAGGTCTTGTTGGCAATTAAGCAGCACAGTATTTTGTGTGTGCCTGAATTTACTACTAACAAAATGTTCCAGACCAGATGCCCAGAACACTGAAGTCCATGATTTACCCACACTGCAAATACAGAACAGCAAGCAGCTTACTATCAAGTATCTGCTTTTTCTCACATGTCACCACCAGGATACACGGGCAAAGAGGAATTACTTCTATTTGAGCTTGCTACTTAGGCTGCCAGTAAATAAAGCAATGGGAACCAACTGTTATCATGACTGCCTTCTAGGAAAAGAAAAAAAACCCAAAATCAACATTTCTCCTGCACTGGCAGTCATTTTAGGAATTTGTGCTGGTACCCTCCCATGATAAACAATTCTAACCTCTATTTATCTGGGCCAGATTGAAACTGGTTTACTGCACAGCATATGAAACAAGTAATTTATGTAAAGGTGTATAGAGGCCTATCACAAAGAGAGATGTGAAGGAGGGAGATGGAATTGCTTGCCATGGTCCACATAAAAGGACAGCGATGAATCTATGTAATGGGAATTCTGTGGTGAAAATCAGCAGGCAAGAGTAGCACAGACTTGGGAACACTCCTTTGGAGAGGGAACACAGCCCCATCCTTCAGTGTTTTACATTGGGGTGCGTGGTGCCTGGGGAAGGCTCAAGAGAGAGTTATCCCTACTTAGGAACAGAAATAAGCACGAACCCACTTGTCTGAGTTTGACCAAATCAGTCTGGGTCTCTGCGTGCACAGACAAGTAAGTAGTGTGATGGAGCCATTTTGGAGTAATGTCCCTTTTCTCAACTAAAATGTGCTTGAATCACACCATTAGATACATGAGCTTCATCCCTTGCAGTTTGGAAGCAAATTTTGGAATGGCTTCTCCCTAATCTCTCCCCAAGGTACACAGGTCTGCCACACACAAAAAGAATAAAGAAGGGGAGAAGGGATAGCAGTTTGTGGCAAAACAGAGTTGCTGGCAACAGCAAATTTCCCAGCCTTGCCATCAACCAGCTGCAATCACAAACACTCAGCATCTGAGGAATGGTAACCTGGGGACAAAGGCAGCAAGCACAGAAACACTGAGATGAGATGGAGCTGAAGACACGGTGTCTTCCTAGCATGGGACTGCCTCTCAAGAGATCATGAGAAAACCAAAAGTCATTTCTCTACAACAGCTTGGAGAGCACTATCGCCCAGTTCCCTTTTACATGAACACCACCCCTATCATTCTAAGGTATCTTACAGTATGTATGGCACATTCAGTCTGGAACAGGGTGAAGGGACCTTTAAGATATGTGAAAATCAATCCTGACAACTCATCAAGCCTTTATTGATTGTGCTCTGTGCCATGTGAAATGTAGAAGAAGTGATATCTGCCCTTTACTAAGAAGAGTTGGGGGAAGGGGGAAAGGCAAGAGTGAGAGAAAGACCAGAAAGAAGTGGTAACAGAAGGAAGCAATAGCTTGAAAGTGACACTGTGCAGTTTCTAAGTCATCAGACATTATATATGAGAGCAATCTGGTCCAAGCAGCAGGCAGATTTTAAGCAGCTGCATTTGGAATGGGATGGGCAATGCAACAAGAAAGGGAAAGCCAACAGACAAGGTGAGTGATGATCAGCATCTCTACAAAGGCTTTTCACAGAAGCAATGAAGAATAAATAAAGACTTTTAACAGAAGCAATGGAGAAGAGCCGGTAGACTTCAGTACAACACCAACAGAAGGCCTGAAATGATTTATAAATAGCCTGGGTAATGAGCAATCAAGAAGAAAGAAGGAAATTTAACAAGGAGACTGTGAGGTTAATATGATCACTAATGCTACCCGCAGACAGGCTTGAGAGGTAGAAAAAGAGACAGAGACAATTCATCTGATATTTCTCCTTGTATGAAATTCTGCAAAGACAGAAGTAAGAGAGAACAGACAGGGTGAAGAGGAGTAGTAGGAATCATTTCCACATAGACAGAATGAAAGCCATGAAAGAGGACAGAGCAACCCCCAAAACTGTGAAAGTCATCAGATACAAGGGTGAGGAAAAAGCCCCCACAGCAAAGATAAACTGGGGGAGTGGAGGGGGCAAAAGAGTCAAGTGGACCCTCACAAAGTCTCATGGGGGAAAGCACAGGAGGAAGGGAGAATTTCTAGCTGGCTGGTCTCCAAGTGCACTAACAGGCTTGAAATGCCCCAAACAGCTTTACCTTGGACAGTCACCCATACACCCTCTGCCTATGGTCCAGGAGCCCCATTTCAGCTCAGGTACAGGCATACTGTCTTGTCTGAGCTATACTGTAGGTGGACCTCTCCTCAGTCCTATTTCCTGGACAAATCTTGGACCTACACTCTAGGCAGCTTGTCTCCAGTCCTGTCTCTGGCATCATCTCCTACTGCTGGACTTGCTGGGTGGACTCTGGACTCAATTCACCACCTCATTTTCTTTGGGATTGTTGATGGACCCCTGCCATGAGCATTTTGTTCTGTGCTGTTCAGATATGGTGGGACTGTACCCTAGTTAATGAGGGCACTGCTGGTGGCTGTCATCACCTTTGGCTCCTAGCTTGTCCTCCCTGGAGGAGCAGCCCTGCTCTTGCTGCTCCCTGACGTGAACTACACTGGAGAGAACAAAAGTCAGGAAAGTGAAGTGGCAGCCCACAGAACTGATGAAAAGGGAGATTACTGGCAACTATGGGGAGAGCAGCTGAACACTGGCTGGTCATCACAAAGTCAATGGTTGCAGTCCAAAAATGATGTGGCACACCTTCACAATTGTGTACATCCTCAAAACAGATCATCATCATGAAAAGCTTTGATACACACACCCTACTTCAACCTCTACTCCTGAGCTCAGCTTTTAAAACACTAGTGCAAGGAGTGAAGAATAGATCAGTACCAGTTCTCATGGTGACCCTGACCCCACTGCTAAAACATCCTCCACAGCAGGATGTGGGCCTGTTGTTACAATGAGAACTGGTTACTGTTACTTGCCCGCAGAGAAGGGCATTCAAACATTATTGACCAAAAACTGGAGTGGAGCCAAACAACTACAGGGAAAGGCTCCAGATTGTCTCCTTCCTAGAGTTACCCAACACTTCTTGCATCTTGCAGCTCCCCTTCTGTTTTTTTTCTCCTAACCACCACTGCCATGACATCCACCATGCATATCTCCATCCTTGCTTCATGTGGATGGCTACCAACCCACTGCATCTCTGCAAGTCCCACAGCACCCAGTTCAGTTTTGATCCTTGCTATAAGACCCACATAAAAAAAACCCCTCTGTGACCTGCATGCTGTTTACTCTCTGCAGTCCTACCCTCATCTTCTACAGTGAGGTTCTCCAACGCAAGATCCTCCATAGCCTTCTTCAGACATAAACCATAGGCCTGATCTCCCCTCCAGACTGTTGCTCCCTGACATGGCCCCACATTTGTCTTCCCTTGCAAGTACGTGACCAGCTTCCTCCGCATCACGCCTTTAGGTTTATGTCATGACTTTGAACATAAGTCTCATCTTCTTATGCCAACACCCTCAAAATGCATATGTTGCTGTCCTAACAACTTCTTTCTCATCTCTCGGGAACAACCACCTTTCCCTTTTGATCTGACTCCATACCAGCACCCTCCTCCGTGCATGGCAGACCTCTCCCCTGTTCTGCATGTCCCACCACTGCTGGAGGCTACCACTGGGACTCCTACTTTTGCTCCTCACACCGCCTCCCTGCCACCTACCCGGCAAACTCAGTCACTTCTGTCTCCTCTTGCCGTTCCAGACTCTTCACCATGTCTCATTCAACCGGACCAAACAGCACACTTGTTACACCAGCAAACCCAACACAGAGCAAACTACCCATACGTGCAACATTTCAGTTCTGCTGCACATCATAACACAGACAATGCATAATTAATTATAATCGCAGAGCCTGTTTAGCTTTTGTTTTCTCGGTCCTTTAAATATTTTTAGAAAAACAGCAGAAAACATTCCATGAAGCAGTGTATCTTAGAGTCCTTTTTCTCTCCTACCACCAAATTTGTCTGTCCAGACTTGACTGCTCAAATATCACCAGAATTCAAATCTAGAGTATTTATATCCCCACTACAAAGTTCTTATCCTTTCAGTCCAGAGATGTTTCATCCTCTCTGGTCCAGCATCTAGAGAGGACTTTATTCACGGTTTGTCAATGAGTTACAAACTATTTGCCAGACAGAAATAAAATGCTACAGACAAAATAGTTTTCTTGCCTTCAGAAGGAACAACGACTAATAAAGAGGGTGACTCAACCATTAACTGGGTAGATATGCCCTATGAGACTCTTTGACATGAACAGAAAGACCTGCATTTACCTTATCAAAGACCTGGATGTTATTCCCAACCCTGCCAGAGATGAATTTGGGCAAAGTTTTTCATACTATATTTCTGGGATAGCAACGAGTTCACACTTGACCGACTTCAAGGCTTTGACTGTAACATTTCAGCCAGAAATAAGTACACTAAGATGCAAGTGGCAGGTTGTACAACTGAGACAGAAGCTCAGCTCCAGGCTGTGTGCGCTCCCCTCCAGGCAAAAGGTTCCAGGATGTGCTAGTCTGCAACATGAAGTATTTCACCAACTGCAGTTTGGCCACCTCAGTGGTGCAGCAGAACAGGTAACTGGACTCATGTCAAGCAGAGGACAAACCACACAGTCCACTACAAACAGGGGCTCCCGCTCACTCCTGTGGCTGCTCTCTGCCATGCCCTGCTCCTTGGGTTTGAATGCTTCTCACAGCCAACAGCTCTCAGAGTCCCCACCACCATGCTGTGCTCACCAGGTCTGACAACCCTGTCCCTCCACACACCCCAAAGTACCTCCATGGCCACTCTCCCACAACCCAGCACCTCACTAGTCCCACAGCACCACCGGGGTGGCTGTCACTGTCACATCAACACCTTCAATGAACGCAGAGTGAGGCAGAGGCAACCCCCTCACCCCCAGCTGAAAATAAAAGCAGTGACCATAAATTTTCCCACAGAGGTGGTAGCCAAAGCCTCAAGAGACCACCCCAGCCCCTATCACCCCTTTTTCTGCTCCCTCCAGCCTTGTACCCCACACATAACGGCCCGTGTACCGAAGGCCACCCCACGCCAAGCACCCCCATGTGCCGCAGGCCACGCTCCCTCTTGCTCCGGCCCGCCGGGCCCTGCCCGAGGGGCACTGCAGTGCGGCCCGGGGCGTGCGGAGGGGGAGTGGGGTGACACTGCCTGTTCCCCGGCCACTTGCTCTTGATTTCGTGTCCACCCAGTTCTCCCTCTCCTGCCTGGTTTTAAACATTAAATCCCGGGGCTGGTTCCCACACGGATGGAGCGGAAGCCCCCGCTCGCCTTCTCCCCCCCCCATCCCCAGCACTAGGCCGCCAATCCTCGGCCTTGCCTAGCGGCCGCCGCGGACAAAAGCAGCACCTCGGCCGGCCGGGCGGACAAGGG
>NW_020799092.1:3073993-3077180 GCF_003259725.1 Athene cunicularia | reverse complement strand
CCCCCCCCGATGGGATTATCACATATGTGAAGCAGTGACCCTTTTGCTCACCCATATATGTTTGCTGGAAGGGGGCCAGAGTCATTGCTTATAACAGAGCAATTATCTATACCAGCCAGACCTTACTTATTCCACCCTGGACTGCTGAGGGGGTTCCCTGTAAATAAGATACGAAAATATAGATTTTGGGTGGAAAGGAATACACAGTGTGTGTGTGTATATAACACATTATTATTATATTATAAGCAATTGAGTATTTACAATATATGTGCATTATTTATAATTTATATGGGCATCTTTATATATTTATATATTTATATCTATACATATGAATTTAGGCACTTCTTTTGGAACCAGATTTTTGGCTTGTTTTCATCTCAAATCCCTCAGTATTTCCAGAAAGTGGACTGAATCTCCACAGCAGCCCATGACAGCAGAGCTCCAGGAACAGAGCTGCAGGTGAGAAGTGGGGGCCCAGTGGCACAAGTTGTTCTGTCATGGGAAAGGGTTGTGAAAACAGAGATACACAGATACACAGACCGCCTTAGATGGGGGGGTCATTCATCCCTGTCCAGCTGCAGCACCATCAACTTCAAATCACCCTCTGAAATGATGAGTTTTATGATCATCTCCCAGTCCAGCCTCCCTGGTAGGATAGGCTTTCCTTTCCCTAAAGGCTTCTGTCTACCATCAGATCATTATTTCTAGACTGACACTGGTTTAACTTAGTACCTCTTTTCCCATGTAATCAGTGACATGTTTACTCCTCAGTGTCTCGCTTCTCTATTTACACTGACCCAAAACTGTGTCACTTTCTGCTTTGCAGCTAAGCAACTCTGACAAGATTCAGAGGCAGGTAGAAAGTATCATCTAAAGTGTACTAAACTTGTTTAATATTTAAAACATCTTGATCAGAAAATGAAAGACATTATATTGAGTAGGATTGGCTTCTGGCAGCTCTGTCAACACAATAAACTGATAATTTATGAAATATAGGCTGTGAATTGTATAATGTACAATATGACACTGGAGAACACCGTCTTACGTTCTTTGCAATATTTAACCACAATGCACTTTTTTTAGATATTCATTATGATCCAAAGATTGCTGTTATTCATGGATAAGAAAATGTTTATTTTTATTATCTCTTCAGCAGATTTGTTACCTCTTATTTTTAGGCAATGTCACCATGACAATGAGTAGAGTCTAACCAAGCTGGGTCTCTGCTGTAAAAGCTGCTGTGCAAAATGTACATTAAATGACAATCCCTGGTGGGGGGTGCCCTTGGGCAGAAGAAAGGTAGACCAGGCCTGATGGGGGAAAGTAAACATGGGAAGACCTGACACCATTGGGAGGGCAGCATCACAGAGCCATTAAGCATCAAATGAGTCACAGAGCCCAGGATGCCTCCAACCCTGCAGCACCTCTGAAAGGCAAGACATCACAGCTAGATGAGAAGAGGGCTTAGGAGGAGCTGAGGAGAAAGAGGAAAACCCAAAATCTACACACAATCAAGGGCTATACTGGAATAAGCACTTCTTTTAAATTCAGGAACATTCATTTTCAAGACTGCGTTTCCCAATTGAATGTCATGTTATACTTCCCTCTAGCCCAATTTCCTCTGCCTGTAAGACTGAGAGGTGTCCTGCAAGGGCATGATCCAGCATGTACCTCTCCTCTCGTGAAATAACATCTTTTTTTAGCAGCTAACATGAAGATTTCCACACTTCGCAAGCACAGTTATCAGGACCTCATGTGCAGGTAGTGAGCAGAGTCAAAATGTTGCCAATCCGTGCTACAAACTAGTTGCAGTGTTGTAAAAATTACTTTGATTTGTAAAGCTCTTCCTTCAGGGAGAATGAATCAATGGATCTATGATACAATGTCACAGTACACCTTCATTCCAATATAGCTTCATCCCCAGTTAAAGACTTTATTCTTGTGTCTCTGGCCCAGGTAATTAGCCAATATTTGGAAGAACAACATAGAAGAGAATCAGATGTATGTGATATGATCCTGTTTATTGCTAAAGAGCATGAGGATCTAATAACAAGTGCTAATTTCCTTGCTTATATTTTCCAAGTTCAAGCTCCTTCTTGAGGTCAAACCAATTTATTCTTTCAATTGCTCTGTGTTTTCTGGCAGCTTTATGCTTCTCACATACAACTGTAAACTAGTTGGTGCCTCAGCTTCTTAATTTTCTCCAATTGCAAGAGAAACTCCTCTTACAAGTTAAATTTTGCTCAAGTTTTCCATCTGGTTGCTGTGCCAGTTTATGGCTTTTATTCTTTCAGCTGTCATGCTCCATAAAAAAATTGAATTGCTTTTTGCATTCCCTCAGAATGAAGGTCCACCATGCCCTTCAACCTCAACATGGTCTCCCAGGGCACCTAGTATTACCAATTACTGACATCTTTTTCTTGGGTCCATATAATCATTTAATATTGTTCCTTGAAACCACAGTTGGGACAACTGTGAAAGAATGATATAAGCCTCTTATGTTTTGGGTCCAAATAGCCAAATATATCCAGCATATTCCCCACCTCAGTACTGATCTCATTACACATCTGTAGCTGCCAGCTGAAATGGTACCTACATCAGTGCCTGTAGGTTACAACTCTGAGAGAAGGGATTGGGTTATGAGGACCTGTGCAAACACACTGCAGTAGCAAGCAGGTTTACACACAGCTCACCTCTTCCCAACAGATGTACTTTTATTTCTATACTTGAGAAAAAAATGTCAATCAGAATGTACACATGAAGCTGTCAAGCAATTCAGTGCTTTTTGCATCCTTAGGCAAGAATGACTGCACACTCCTGAATGAAATGCTTTCCTTAGCAGCAAGGTTTGACAATAACAAGTAAGTACGAGATCTGTAGAGACATCATCTAAACGAGGGGTCACAGAAAAAGGCACTCGTGTCTCATTTGTGGGTATCTGGGAGGCCTGCAGAGCAACTCAGAGCTCTTCTAGTGACATCTTCCCTGAATGGCTGTTGTGGAAGGCACTCGGGCACACACCGCAGATCCACCCGGCCCTCTGAGACTGGTGGCACAGCTGCCGCGCCTCGGAACCCGCGCTCTGGAGAGGCAGGAGCGCACGTGGACAAGGGCCGGCGTCATACGGGCCTCATCCGCACCGCTAGACGCGGGTGGCACAGGCCAAGGCGCAGGCCCGGGCCCGGGC
>NW_020799092.1:3045532-3073943 GCF_003259725.1 Athene cunicularia | reverse complement strand
TACCTGCAGAGTATAGAAGAGCATCATAGTAGAACAGAACTCTTATTTTTAAACATTAGGGTGATAAGGATTTAAAAGTAAATTTAATAATTGAACTGGGTGAACGGACTGGCTTCTCTGGGTTTTAACTTCTGCTCCTGTCTAGTAAAGCCTTCATGGGTTGTATGATATTCTCTCTTTCTTTCTTCTCACTGTTGGATTGGCAGAGGTTGGGAATGTCTATCAGCCTGATATCTGTGTGGCCTGGCAGGGGTGGAGCAAGTTATGTTGGCATCTTTCTACTGGCAGCACCTACTTGAGAGGACAGTCATCCTAGAAAAGTGATGATCATCAACCTTGGGGATGTTTTTTTACCCTCTATGTCCAAAAGCAATGCTAAAGTTAATGAAAGCTGAGGAGAAGCTGTACTCTGGGGAAGCTGAAGGCAAATACTTCACAGCTAGGTGTCAGAAGGAAAGCATGTATGTACAGCTTTCATTTAGAGGGTGTTTTAAAACCAGTACTGTTGAGCTCAAGGAGCTGCAAGAGCGTGGGGCTGTTTCTAAGTCAGACAAGAATGGATGGGAACCAGTTTTCTGCTGTAGGAAGCAACCTTCATCCCTTCTGAGACCAGAAGTGTGTTTTATAAGTATGTTGCTTTTAAGCACTAGTTGTGTGTAGTTAGTCTTTTATCCCGGTGGAAGTGCTGGGATAAGAAACATGCTCTGTTTATCCTGCTGAATGAATGGAGGCCAGTTATTTCACACAGTGATTGATATTCATTAAATAATGTTATGCAGATGCTACTAGGCATGGCTAGCTTCAAACTTCTGCCTCAAGGCAAAATGTTTGCTAATTCATCATCAGTGTGAGATCATCCTGTTTAATGTGTATGATAAATCTGGGGGGGACATCTGAAAGGAAAGAGAACCCACAAACCTGACAGAGTTTTGTATGCAGCACACACGATGTTTTCAGCAACTCGGAGGTTCTAGAACTGTGCTGACAGGGGCACTACTGGGGATATCACTGAAAAGTAAAAACAGTTGTGTTCATTCTAGCTTGCTTTGGAGGACAGGGGAAATGGACACTTCGTAATTAAAGTTTGGAGTTTGGGGAGAGAGGAATGTTACATTTCAATTGTGTTGTGCAAAGAGTAATGTCTTAATGTGGCCTTAATCCATGGTTCTAGCTACTGGCTATTTACGAAGTGTAACAATTCCATCAAAACCCAAGTCTTATGAGTACTGGAAGAATCAACACCATGTGACTGGCTGGCTTTGGAATATTAATCTAGCCTAGCTGTCATAAGTGAGCTATGGGGAAAACACTAAGGACACTGAAAGCTCAGTATCTCAGGAACAAAAACTACATCAGTGTTCAAATAAATATTATTCATGCAGATTATGTATTGTACTTTGCTCTTTTTTTATGCTGACAATTTCTTTTAATTGACAGCTCTTAACATTTGGAAAAGCAGAAAAATGGCATCAGAAGACATCACTAAACTTGCGGAGTCGCTTGCCAAAACCAAAGTGGGTGGTGGACAGTTGAGCTTCAAAGGCCGGAGCCTGAAACTCAATACTGCTGAAGATGGTAAGAGAAAATACCTTTGTGTTTGAGAAGTGTCTTCCTGAAATTCTAAAGTCTTGTGGTAAACCTCCTGTTAATCCTGCATGGCCAAGTTCTCATTAGCTGTGATAGAAGGGTCTCTCAATTACAGCTGCTTCTGATAGAGACATTTCCTTCCCTTCTTGTACCCTGCTTTGACTTGCTACGCTGGCAGAGTTGGTGTTTGGCTCTCCGGTGTGTGATTCGTGTTTTCTTGCTGTTCTCTCCAAGTGCTTTTGACAGTCACTGTGCATTAGAAGTCAGTGCACCTTTTAAAAAGCATAAGCAAGTTCATGACAGCACTTGGAACCATTAGATGCTTCAAAGACTTTTACAGAGCAATGGCCTGATGTGTTAGTCTGCTGCAATAGTCCCGTTTCTTCCCATATTCTGATCAACTGGTTAGACTCTTGTTATTTCTCTTCCAGAATATCTCTTGCTGGTCTATGTGTGTTTCCTGATTAAAAATGTCTTACTGTGACTGCTAATGTAGTGCATACCTGGAGAATATGTATATATTCTTAAATCAACATTTCTGCCACACCAAGAAGTAGCATGCTCTTCAGAGAGGTTATTTTCTATAGTGTGTACCTTTTTTACTGATTCTGAAGGTGGTACATTTTTTATATGCTCTTTTAGTAGTGCAAAGCCACTGAACTATGTGGAAAGGCTTTGGAGCTTGGGAATGATAACAAGTGCCTATTGACAGGAGAGAGTCTGTAACCTGGCTCTGTGTCTTGCATAGGATCACTCTAGAGTTAAATTGTTCTGCTAAACAGACATCTACTTTTGCCAGTCAGTGGGAACTTCCTGTTGATGTGGCACCAATTTCCATCAACTTTTAGCTTAGTCCTTGCGTCTTTGTAGACACATGCACTCTAGCTCCTAAAACATGTGCTGAATGGCAGAGGAATCATACTTAGGAGTAAGTAAGGAAGCTTACTTTTGCAAATAGGAGGATGGCTATCAGAGAATAGAAATAGAAATAAATTATTAAAAGGCAGGGTGGGGAATGGAGAATATTCTTTCTCGTGAACTGACGTTTTAGTTCTGTTCTCCATTGCTGTTTCAGGATTCTTTCAGATAATGTTGCTCAGCTGTTTTCACTAAGTGTAGAGTTGAGCAAGTATTGCTGCATCACGGTGTTACTGTGGTACCTAAGATGATAGTTAAAAGGCCAACAAGACTATCTGCTTTTTGCAGCTGAAGAAGTGATCAAGCAAATTGAGGAATTTGATGGCCTGGAAGCATTGCGCCTGGAAGGCAATACAGTGGGTGTGGAGGCAGCAAAGGTCATTGCCAAAGCCTTGGAGAAGAAATCGGAGCTCAAGGTGAGATCTTCAAGTGGGTAGTGGTGGAGGGGAAGAAGTGATGTAGAAATGCTGAAGGCCTATTTACGTTCTTCCTGCAGTACCCTGCCTCGAATTAGCCCTAAATCTTGCTTGGTGGTTCTTCCAGCAGGAAAATATGGCAGGACTTGGGGACTTTGGGATAATGGGGAATGCTTCCTGCGTTCTTAACTGTTTCTGTTCAGAAGGCTTCCAATCTTAGAGCTGGGAAGCTGTGCAAGGAAGAGCCTCTCTAAACAAAGAACTGTGGCAACAAAATTAAGTTCTAACAGAAAAATGGGGTCATATCTTCTGGAGAATGATCAGATCATCTGAAGAATGAGTCTTCAGAGAATGCCTGAATAGGGAAGAAATAATGGAGGAAATGCTCCAGGAGGTTTTTCCATGTCAAGCTATGTTTCCTTATTACTGCTCTAGCCTAACATTAGGAGGGTGCTAGAGGTACTGTCCTTTACAGGAGAGGACTACGAAACATTGATTCGTGTTAATCACCCAAGTGCAAGCAAGTCCAGACTGTTGAGCTCCATACCTTAGTAAATCTGCATTCTTAATGTATCTTTCAGTTTCCTGCTGCTTTTTCCTGTGGTAGTTTTCTCAGCAGAAAAGAATTCCAGCTTGAATGCAAGCAAGCATTCTTATATAGTGTTATTTACAATGTGCATTTCAGTGCCTTTATGTCTTTGCAAGTGAATTAATTATAATGTTAGTTCTTATAGCTCTTTAGCACAGTTAAATGACAAGCCCAAGGGAAGGTGGATGGCATTAAGCTGTCCCTAGTGATGTAATGCAGCTTGTATGTGTAAACCTCTGTACAATTGTGTTGTCCTAAACATTTTTAATGGTTTCTATCTGTACGTTTCTTATTTTAGAGGTGTCATTGGAGTGACATGTTCACAGGGAGACTAAGGTCTGAGATCCCTCCTGCTTTGGTAAGTAAAAACTAGTTCTGAGACTTCTGACTAATATAACTTCTTTTCTCACCTGTCATGCTTCTTGTGGGAGTATGTTTTTAGCACAGAGTTGATCTTTCTGTATGCTGTTAACACTAAGTGTCTCAGAATAGGTGAATGATTCCTTTTTGCTCCTTCTGTATCAGATGGAGAAGAGTTGATAAAAAGCCAAATGCAAGTCCATGCTAGTGAAGAAGCTTGTCACTGGGGAAAACATCCTTGTGATCTGATAGATAGAATGGGAACCAAACTTTCTAAATAAAGGCATATGGCCATCTCTTCCGAGAGCATTACAGAGCTCCCTGCCTCCTTGAGTCCTGTGAAGCAAGAACATAAGATCAGCAGAATGAAAATAATATTTCTTTCTGGAACTGTAGAGGGGGAAACTCACTTTGAAAAGCATGTATTTATCTAAAGAGATGGGATAACTTCTTACCTGCCTTATGGTTATCTTTATCTTGATTTGCACAACTTCCTCTCTAGCTTTAGCTTAAAGTTTTTATCTTCCCATACAGCTTTGCTGAATGTCTTCAAAATGGAAAATTTTTGCAGCATCACTATCATACCTAGCCACTGCAGTGATGCTGTCACTAAAAGTCAATTCACTCCTTCCCACCCACTGCCATCTGTTTCCTTACAGATCTCTTTGGGAGATGCACTCATCACGGCTGGAGCCCAGCTGGTGGAGCTGGACCTGAGTGACAATGCCTTTGGGCCAGACGGTGTGCGTGGCTTTGAGGCGCTGCTGAAGAGCCCCACATGCTACACCCTGCAGGAACTCAAGCTCAATAACTGTGGCATGGGCATTGGTGGTGGCAAGGTAAGGGTTGTCTGCTTTTTGGGAATGAGGTCAGAGCCAGGACGTGGCTTCAGACTGCCCTACACAGAATCACACAATGGTTGCAATTGGAACGGATCTTTGGTGATCATCTAGTTCAACTCCCCTGCTCAAGGCAACTAGACCAGGTTGCTCAGGTCTGTGTCTAGTCAGGTTTTGAATCTCAAAAGATAGACTTCACAGGCTCTCTGGATAATGTCCTGGTGTTTAACAACCCTCACAGTAAAAAAGGGTGGTTTTGTGTTTAAATGGAGTTTTCTCTGCATTGATTTGTGTGCATTTGTGTCTGACTCTACCTTCTTTACACCACCTTCTCCCCCTGTCCTGTTATTCTGGCTGTTCTTAACCATGGATAGGATCTCCCCCAGAGCCTTCTCTTCTCCAGCCTTAATAATCCTAGCTCTTAGCAGTCTCCTGGTATGTAAAATTCTCCAGTTCTTTAATGATTGTTGGGACCCTTTGCTGGACTCACCCCAGTACATCCATGTAGGAGCCTGGAACTGGACACAGTATTCAAATGCATTTCACAGGGCTGAGTAGAGGAGAGGGATCACTTCCCTTGCCTTGCTGACAATGCTTTTCTCAAGGTAGCCCAGTGGACTTTCTTTGCTGCAAGTGCATATTGCTAGCTCATAGTCAACTTTTCACCACTAGGACCCCAGGGTTCTCTGCCAAACTATTTTGCCCCCAGATGACCCCCAGTTTATGCTGGTATGTGGGGTTATTCCTCCCCATTTGAAGGACTTCTCATTTCCCTTAGAACTTAATGATATTCTTGTTGGCCACATCTCTAGTTTCAAGATCCTTTCTGTCTACGTGTTTTCATGGAAAATTTTGGAATTATGGAAAGTTCATCTGTTTTTCCAGGAAAGGAAAACAGTTCTAAACATTAGATTCCACGTCAAGAGAGCTAGCAGCCTTGGATTAGGGAGACCAGGATTACAAAGCCTAGCACTGAAGGGATGCATGTTGGATGAAGCTGAAAACCAGGACTAACTGTCATTATCACTAAGACCCTGTATGTTCACCTGTTTAAGAATCAAATGCTCTTAATGAGGTCAGTGTGTTCTAGTGTTGCAAAATGATCACTTCTTGCCTAAGACTGTGCAAATGTTGTAGCTACAGACAGTTTTATTGTATACCCTACTGTAGAAGCAGCAGTGACCAAAGTATTTCTTGAGCTAGATATACAAACCACCTTTGGATTCCTTCAGAATGAGATGCTGAGGTAGTATAAACTGCTTGGTTTATCTTTAGATATTGGCAGCTGCTCTGAAAGAGTGTCACAGGAAATCGAGTGCCCAGGGCAAGCCTCTTGCTTTGAAAATATTTGTGGCTGGCAGAAACCGTCTGGAGAATGATGGTGCCACTGCCCTGGCTGAAGCCTTTGGGGTAAGTACCAAACCAGAGCTTCTTGACACCAAAATGGAGCAAGGTATGCTAATGTGGAAGATAATGCACACAGAGCTTGTCTCAGCTTGGAGGTAGGGCCTGGTTGTTGGTTCACTTAAGTTGTGATGTTTGCTGCTGAAACTGGAGTCTTCAACAAGTGCAATTAGAATTGATGACTGAATGTTTCTCTGACCTAAGTTTCCCAGCACAACTAGTGACTGTGTAAAGTAGTTACTTGAGGGATAAATAGGCATCTTCTGAATAGATTAATAGTAGTCCTATTGCTTCTCCCTCTGTGCTAATCGAGATTATCTGGCACTGGGGTAGGTGTGCCAGCTGACCTCTTGAGTGCTGCTCTGCTTAGTTGTGCAATCATCTAGCAAAAGCAACCTAGTGTTTTTGCTAGGATCATCCTGTGAGGGGGCTGTAAATGATGCCTAAATTTCTATAGCTGTCTCTGGCTAACTTGTGCTTTTGTTGGAGGAAGAGAATTCACTGTGGTTGAGGCCACCTACTTTCCTTTTCCTCCACTGCTGCTAAAAGCAACTTCTGAATTGCAATGCATACTTTCAGGTATATTAACAATTATATTGCAGGTTATAGGTTGTTCTTTTTTGTAAAGAGCTGTCTGGATGTAACTCAACTAATCAGCAATCTTGGCAAAAATGCGACTTCTTAAATACTTGAGAGGCACGTAAGAAAGTGGTTCATGAGGAATTCAGACTGAGTGGCACTACAAAAATGGGATTCATTACTCTGTGACATGCTGTTTAATCTATAAATCGTGTTCATACTAATTTTCTTATGGGTTTGCTTCTGCAGTCAGGGTGAAATGTAGACTTAATTAAAAAATATTGTATCCAGTGATGTTGCTTGATCTATTTCAGGGTTGTTGAACCACAGGTAAAGAACTCTTGTTTTAAGGTACTTAGACCAGACATGCTGGGAGGATGCTACCTGTGACTCTTAGAATCAGGGGCTTTATATTAACCTGACGCTTGCCATGAGCCTGCAATTTCACTTATATTTGTGACAGTTGCTAGTAAATAGTTCTGTGTAGAAGAGCTAATGGAGTTCTGAGTTGGAGGAAGACAATTTTAAGCAAATCCTAAAGAGTGAGCACTATACTTCTGAGCTGAAGTATGTCTCTTAACAGCTTTTTTTCATCTACATCCTTTCCCAGATCATTGGGACTCTAGAGGAGGTCCATATGCCACAGAATGGAATTAACCATCCTGGCATCACGGCACTAGCCCAGGCCTTTGCTATCAACCCACTGCTTAAGGTTATAAACTTGAATGACAACACCTTCACAGAGAAAGGAGCTGTGGCCATGGCAGAGGTAAGCTGTTTGAAACAGTTCCTTTGGGTTTTTCTTGTGCCTCCCACTCTTCTCAGAATAGTTAGCATTAGTACCTCTGAGTTGGTGGAGCCACATGCCATGCTGCAGTAGGAAAGAGGACCTTCCATTTACTTTGTGTGTCTGTAACTTCAAATTTATGCTACCTTGCAGACACTGAAGGCGCTTCGGCAGATTGAAGTGATCAACTTTGGAGACTGCCTGGTGCGTTCAAAGGGTGCTGTTGCTATTGCTGATGCTGTTAAAGAAGGGCTTCATAAATTAAAGGTATTGTCTTCTTGCTGTTCAGCTTTGAATCTCTTTTGAAAATGCTTTGTTCTTAATTTCCTGGTTTTCTGTACATTCTCTTAGCGCTACTGATTATTCTAAAGTGGGGTTCACTTCAGTGCAGGCTCTGTGCTTGCAACTTGAAAGCAATAAGCTGTACTGTAGATCAGTGGTATTGCCGCATCCAGCTAAGGCTATTCTACATGGAGGTGTATCAGTGACTTGTTTAGACTCCACTTGATGTTTTTGAAGCTGTTGGTTCAACTCAGCATGTGCTGTTCAAGAAATCTGATAATGGAAATATCTGCTTTTAGAACCTCAGAGTTGTGAGCAGGGACTGAGATATTCCTCTTGACAAACAGTTTGAAATCTCTTCAGCATTTCAGAGTTCATACCATTAACACTTTGTTAGGGCATGTATCAAAGGTCCAAATATTTTTAGTTTTTTGGCAATACGATAGCTTCCTACATCCCTGTTTGCACAGGACTTGTGTTTGACAGCATTCAAGATGAGCTAGTCAGCACTGTAAGTGAACTAGAATCTCTAGAAACACCTGCCATGGGTTGCAACTGCACTGGAACAGATGCTGAACACATAATTCCTAATCTTGCAGTTTACAGTCAAAGACAAAAATTCATCTGAGTACTATACTTATGTATATGAACCTAGTACAGTAGGAAGTAGGTGCTTTGTGGTGTGAAGATCCTTTGCTTAGGCTTCTGCTGGTTCTACTGGAATTTATATCTGAATGTTCTAGGAAAACTTAAGTAAGGATTCTAATCGGAGTATTGAGATGAACAGCCAGAAGTTAAATCATTTTTTCTAGAGCAGAAGTGGTTAAGGGTGGATAGCATGAAGCAATTGTAGCTGATTCATTCTGTTCAAGGACTTCTTCCCTTTTGCTGTTAATATTAAATCTCTTCTCAGGAAAGTATTGATTGAGCACAAAGTAGAATGGTGGGGGATGGTGCCTGCTGTTGAATAACTTTAATCTTACTAGTCTGTCCACACTGTTTCTCTTCTAACTGTGTTTATCACAGATAGTACCACTCATAATTTGTCTTTTGAAGGCCTTAACGTGCAACCTATGTGTTCAAAAGAAAATGTGCTGTCCATTTAATGTAGTAGCTACCCTTCTTCAGTAAGATTTACTGGTGTGTGAATTCTGGAATGCTCTTGTGATTCTCAAATAAGTGAAGATCTCCAGCCAACTGATTGCTAAGGACTGAATGTCTGCTGCCTTCTAGATGAGCAGTCAGAATGGTTTGATCTCTGTGGCTATTCTAGTAAAGTGGCTACCTTCAGTAGTGCTGCTCTTAACAATAGTATATTTCAAAATACCTCTTTTAGCTATACAAAGTAGGAGTATGTCTCAGGTTGTATTTCTCAAATGAGATTCTTTCCAGAACATTTGTGAGCACATGAAGCTTATGAGGATAATATATGTTAATAGAAGTTCTGTAAACAATGTTGTTCTGCTGCTTAGGAGCTGAATATGTCCTTCTGTGAGATCAAACGAGATGCTGCTCTGACTGTTGCTGAAGCTATTGAAGATAAGGCAGAGTTGGAGAGGTTGGATCTCAATGGTATGTAAGTTTGCTAGACCAAAGTATGTCTAGTCTGATCCTGATGAGAAACCACTAGGAAGAATGTTGACAGTACCCCATATTCTAGTCTTGTGGTTGTCAGTATTTTAAAAAATAGTACTGAGTGTAGTTGAACTTGGATGACCTTGGGACAGGAAACAGATCCTGAAAGTTTTCTTAAGCCATGAACTCAGTTAATTGTTAAAGTTGAGCAGTTCCAGTACATCTTATGTGGTGGAAAGATTAAACTGATACTTATACCTCTTTTCAGTAAAACTTTTTAAATTGTTCATTGTGATCTCAGATACTTTGTACTTGCAAACAAAATCATCTTTGTGCATCTCTGCAGAAGAGTGGGAGAACGTTGACTAGTGCTGGCTTTTTGCTGTTTGTACCTTGGGTCACTGCATTTCAGTGGTACTGTACCTTGTTTTAGAATCACTGAGAATGAGCTGTTTATAGAACTAGCAGGAAATCTCTGAGACACTCTGAAAAATTAGAGGGATTTTTTGTCTCAAACCATTGTGTCATGCTGCTGAAATTTGTTTAACAACTGATTCTGATAACTGAAGTCTGAATTGTTGCCTCTAAGGTGTTGTGTAGAAATGGCATAAATGTTCAATTTCAGAAATAAGAGGTAGACAAGAATATGCATCTAAATTCTCAAGAACAAACTTATGTGCCTCTGTTAAGTCTACTCCCTTTCTTCAATCAACCTAGGTAACTGTCTGGGAGAAGAGGGGTGTGAGCAACTCCAGGAGATCCTTGAAGGCTTCAATATGACATCTGTGCTGGGATCTTTGAGGTAGGCAGGGTACCAGAGTTTAAATCAGAAAATTTCCAACAATTTTCTTCAACACTTTCATTACCCATCTATTTTAAAATAAGAACTGTAACATTGCAGATGGGTGTTTGTTTCAGTGTGCAGCACCACTAGAGGATTCCTTAAGCAGGATAAGCCTGTGTCTTGTTTTCATCAGTAGACTTGTCTTAGTATTAGTTATTGATTGCATTCCTTGATTTTTTTGCTAGCCATTGTCAAATGGGTGACTGAAGCCTGAGTGTTCTATTAATTGGTTATAGACGGAGATGTACTTCTTGCAGTAAGACTTGAGGGAAGGCTGCTTTTTTGTTCTTGAAAAAATGTTTTGAGTTCCAGCATACAGGAGTTGCAACTGTGTAATTAATGTAACACATAACTCTAAAACCTCAGTGATGATGAAGGGGAGGAGGAGGAGGATGAAGATGAAGAGGAGGAAGAAGAAGAAGAGGAGGAGGAAGAACAGCAACAGCTGAAGGAGAGAGGACATGGAGAACAGGAGTCACTGACTCCTAAGAAGATAATTGATTCACAGGTAGGCTTGTTTCCAGATGCATTCCTATTTCCTTCAGCTGGAGAAGAGTAAAGGAGGAAATAAGATCTGGAGTGAGTCTGAACTTGGAGTGCTGGCAGGAGTTCATATTCCTGTGTCGGCTGGCACTGTAGTAACAGTCAGGGAGGTAACATGCAGGAAATAAAGAAAATGTATGACTTGAAAATATGTTTTGTTAAAGTGTGCATGTGCACACATGTATTAGGGAAAGGCAGAGTAGTGATTGTAACAAACACAAGTAGAAAAAGTCTACCATGTCCAGAAGATGGAAACCTTGTACATGCAATTGTCCTGGCATATTCTGGCTATTTCAACTCTGGGCTCATTCCAGCCTCAAATAGTTTTCAAATAGAACAAATCCTCACCTGGTCCTGTTCCTGTGTCCTATATACCTTTGTTGCTGAACCAATTTATTTACTTCCAAGAGTAAACTTCAAATGGATTCTGCTTGTTTCAGGATTCGACTCCAGTGCCATCTCCTCCTGTGGATGTTGCCACGTTCCTTGCTTTCCCATCGCCAGAGAAGCTGCTGCGACTAGGACCAAAGTGCTCTGTGCTGATAGCTCAGCAGGTACGTGAGCCAGTGGTCTTCTGTGCTTGACTTTCTCTCAGAATCATTTAATCCTCAGAGGTGATAACTTTCTCTCTTGAGACCTGGATTTGCATCTTCTCCCCAGTGATCCCAAGGAACCTTATGGAAGCAGACGATGCAGTTAATGCTTATACTGACACCAGAGCTTCTATGTAGAGTAACTTTGTTTTAATGTTGCTTATGCCTTGTGGTATGGCCAAGGCAAAACTGATGTCAGTCCACTGAAGGCTGTAATTTCCGTCACAGCCCTAGCAGAGACCCATCTTCTGTAGCTGGTGAGCAGTGAACTGAATGGTCCCTACATTTCTTTTTTTTTCTTGTCTTTCAGACAGATACATCTGATGTAGAGAAAGTAGCTACAACTCTCCTAAGGATATCTTCGGTCTTCAAAGATGAAGCCCCAGTGAAAGCAGCAGTGCATGAAACAACAGGTGACTGGGCCTTTCTTCACTTCATGGTGTGATCTGCTTCAGGGTGAAGGACACCAGTGCGATGCAGAGGAAGGCCCCTTGGAATGAGCCAGGACATTGGACTCTTTTGTCCCTGGCAACAGGAGGCCTGCGATAACAAAAGTACCAAGATGTGCCTTGCTGTTGTGTGGAGTGAAAGTAGAGATTCTTTCCCAGCTTAGCATGTCTTGTGCTTCCGAACCTTGATGATGAGTGTTTGTTGTATTTGCTCTCTTAGTGGACTTGTGCTGCCCTTACTACATCTTATTGATATTAGGCTGTCAATAGCCAGTGGTTCTGTGTTCCAAGATCAGTTGCTTTTTCTAGGCTGTTTATTTGTGCGAGGGAAGGCTTAGACTGGATATTAGGAAGCATTTCTTTACAGAATGGGTTATTAGACATTGGAATGGGCTGCCCAGGGAGGTGGTGGAGTCCCCATCCCTGGAGGTGTTTGAGTCAGGTTGACGTAGCGCTGAGGGATCTGGTGTAGTTGGGAACTGTCAGTGTTAGGTGAATGGTTGGACTGGATGATCTTCAAGGTCTTTTCCAACATAGACAATTCTGTGATTCTACTTAAAAAGTATTTTGCGGGAAGTAGCCTATCAGGTGTAGTATTAAGAGAGTGTAAAGAGAGACCTCTTCTTATCAGTCTGAAACATCTTTAATTTCTTCAGGGAGGAGAAATTTGCAACATGGGACAAGGCACAGAAGCTAATGTACAGTCAAAGGACTATTCCTCACTGTATATTGTGGGTTAGGTCTGATTTTTGTGTGGACTAATGGTATCCCTTCGTGCTCTCATTTGGAAACAGGAATTTCCAAATGCTCCTAGGCATCTGACCACTGACTTTCATCGCTTTCGAATCCCCCAGCAGTACAGTTCTCCCATACCTGAGCTACCTATCAATATTGTGCAAAAGAAATGGATCAATTATTTTTAAGACCACTTGAAGTGATTTACTGCAAACAAACATGCATTTCCCTAGTTTGAAATTTCTTACTTTGAAATACATAGACATAGTGAAACTTTGTTAGCTGTTGTCTGTAAAACAGTAACGTGGTAGAGTTCTCTGCAATTGTTTATGGGTCCAAATCAGCCAAAAAATAGTCAGCTGGCATCTCCTTGAGCTAGTGCTGGCCTTGGCTCATGCCCATGATGAATTGTCTCCAACAAAGAGGATATTCTTGTTGTCTGAAGTGTGCTTATGTATGTATATATCTTGATAGCTGTTCCTTACTACTGCTGTTCTTTAGGGAAAGATTGAACCTGGCAATTACTTCCCTTCCAGAAAAGAAACCATCAGGTGACAGTCAGGTCCCTGGTTAATTTCTGACACTGTTCTACAGCCACTCAAGTGGCTTCTGCCCATTCCAAGAAACCAGAATGGTCAAAGGTCAAAATGGGTTCCTTGCCTACCTTGTAGACATGAGAAGCTAAAGCACTGGTTTGCCCATAGCTTGTGACAGGTCCTGAGGGAGCCCAGAAAACAGATGATCAGGTTTTCTCATTGTGTTCTCATTCTGTGTGGTTTCAAATGAAGAGTGAATTCTTGATGGTCTTTAAAATGTCAAGGCTCTAACTCTTGCATCTCTCCTTTATCTGAACATATTTATATACTAGTATAGACATAGCACACATGTTCAAATGCATTGAGTAGAGCATTTTGTGGTTCACAGGACTGAAGTCAAATTGCATCTGAAGCTTGGCAGTGTGGGAATTTTGAGCGTTTTCAGTTTTGTTTTTTGTTGGGGTGTTTTGTTTGTTGTTGGTTGCTTTTTTTCCCCTTTATATCAGGCCTTATACTTAAGGACAGGGTTTTACCTGTCTCAGTGTTTCAGAGATTATACCTAGTCCCTGTGAAAACAGCTGGAATCTTAAGAGATATTACTTCCCAGAACTACTTTAACAGCTGATACTCCCTGAGGTCCTGTGTTATCAATCTTGATCTTAAAATCCATAATAGCATCCATTTCTGTATTGTTTAATATGGTGCATTTATTTCTTTTTAGATGCCTTGATGAGAAAAGCTTTCACTTCTGCCACATTTAATTCAGATGCATTCATCACAAGCCTCTTGATTCACATGGGACTACTTAAGGTAAGGAAGCAGGAAAGAGTTAAGTTATGGTCTGTTTAGGCTGTTGAAGACCAGACTAGCTGGGTTTTGGGTAATTATGTTGCCATGGAAGCAGCTGGATGCCTGTGCATGCCTCATGCCCAGGGACAATGGAAGTCTGCAGGCCCAGCAGAAATTGCAAATTGCAAGGTTGCATTAGGATGAAGGAGATGTCAGCTCTTTGTATCTCTTCTGTTTAATGTGCTCTGCATTCTCAGACCGTCCCTAAAGGCAGGGAGGGCCAGGTAAGGAAATAGTGCTGCTGCTGGACTGTGGTGTCTATGAAAAGCCATGTCCAGAAGTCTAATCTACAATATTATTAGTTAATGTGGTCCTTTAGGGCACCTCTTAGTAACATGGCTCAAAAACACATATCCAGCTACTCATGCTAGATCAGTAGTATTCAACTTCATGCTTTGGAGTATCTTTGCCAAATACTAGAGTCAAATATGTAGTTACATGAAATAAACTTTCTAATGAGAAAGGATGGAGGGTTGGTTGGAAACCTGCAAATTGCATTAGAATTAGCTTTACTTTCAGTGAGATGAACTGGGGAAAGGTTCTGTCTGCAAACTTACGGAGCATCTTTGCTTACTTCTGCTTAATGTTTCTTACTGTCTTAAGACCTAGAAGCTGAGAATGGAAACTTGAACCAAACCAATTCTAAACCACAGAATAGCCATAATCTATGTTATAGCAGCCTGCTCTTAATTAGGTTTATAAACTGGTAATATCCAGCTTGGGGTACTGACAGCTGTTGACATGCTCGGGTACATCTTAATTTCCTAAAAATCAGTTAAGCCTTTCCTTGTGTACATTGGACCAATACTGAGCTTTCCATTTCTCAGACAGTTCAACAGATCCAGAGATGGCTTTCTGTTCTGCAGAATGCTTGTTTCAGGGACTACCACCTACTGCTTATCCCATACAGAAAATAGTAAATATGCATGAGGCACAAGTCAGACTTGTGTTCTAGAACTCTTTCAGACCAGGAAGTGGTATTGATGATAAAGCCTTTGAGGATCAGCCAGGTGATTTTGTCCTCTGTGGTACAGGGGACTATTGATGAATTAGGCACATGTGGAGAGGGAGCAGTTTCTATCATTTTCTGTCCTGCACAACTGGAAGCACATGAGCAACAGGTATTCTTAATTAAATACAAGATCATACATCTAGGAACACAGGTCCAGATTCTGCCTACAGAATGAAGGGCTTTAGTTGGGATGACCGTGGAAAAATAAATGAAAACAATGTAAGGGTTGGGACATGTAGATTAACATCACATTAGGAACAAGAATAACTTAGGCATCATGTAAGCAGGGGAGCAGCAATAAGGGTGACTATGAGCTTTATGTTGTACGTAATTGAGAGACAGTTCTGGGAATGCTACATCAAGTTCACCAGGAAGCATGATGAAGAACTGGAGGTGGTACAAAAATGAGCTACAGAATAATGCAAGAAAATATTGTGTAATTAAGGCAACTGAATTCTTTATGAATTGAAGTGGGGTAAAATTTCTTAGGAGAACGCTTTGACATGGAGCCTCTAAGATTTGACTGTTTCACTTGCAAGTTTGTTAGTTTCTGCATTGTTGTTGCTGTCGGTGACTAGGCTCTAATTGATAAGTACTAGAATATTCTTGCTGCTGCTTTATTTCACATGCTGGTGTGGGGAGGCTATGGAGTTCACTACCTTTGTCTTGAGGAACATTGCACTTACACTGTAGGAGTGAAAGCTGCTCACTAGATCATGGCAGCACTTCATTCAACAGAGAATTCATTTCCTCTGTGAAGAGAGTGGATTAGATAAAATAGTCATTGGCTGATATCTAACTTCCTCCTTCTTGTCTTTTATTCAGAGTGAAGAGAAGATCAAAGCTGTCCCAAGCCTCTATGGTATTCTTATGACCTTGAACCATATGGTCCAGCAGGATTATTTCCCGAAATCCCTGGCCCCTGTTCTCTCAGCTTTTGTCACAAAGTGAGTTTTGTGCTTGTCATGCAGTATTCTCCATAGGAGCTAGTGAAACTGCGTAATAGCTGTATGCAAGCTGTTCTGTTGAAGCCCACTAAATATCTGTTCTGAAATTAAGGATTAACAGTTTACTGGGCCTCTACTTTTTATATTGCTTACTGCAGAATGCAAGGTTTAGAGCAGTAAGTTTCAATCCTAAAGAAGAAACAGTGGAAAGCTGGCTTTGCAACTAACTGGCTCTGAAACAGAGGCTGATGCTAGTTACAGAAGAGGTGTTTTGAGCTTAAGGAAACCTACTGGATTTCTAGCCACTGCTTGAGTTTAGTGAGTGTATGACTACACTGGATCTAACTGTGCCCTCCAAATCATCCTTCTGAGTATGAGGGTTAGCAGAGTTCTACCTGAGTTGTCGTGCTATATGACATGGAACACCAGCAGATCAAAACACTGCAAAACACAGACTGAATTGTTCCTAAATGAAACTGTTCCTACTGTGACAGCAACAAGGCTAGTGATTTTTTTGAGAACAAAATTGGGAGCATAAGTGTTGAAGAAGCTGCTTCTACTGTCTGCCTCTATTTATTACTTCTAGTATAGGTATAGAATCAACGCCGGCCCCCGCCAACTTTAGTTTCTTTAATATCTTAAAGCATAGATAATGCAATAGCAGTGAAAGCCATATCTTCTGGAATTAAGTCAGTGTGAACTCTAGCATTGATGTGATTTAGAAAAAACATCACAAATAGGCCCTTCCTCAAGAGAGCAAGGACTTTGGCAGTCAAGGGGAGAAACAGTCCAAAATTGTCTTTAAGCAAAGCCAGCAGAGGTCTGGAATCCCTTTGGGACTTGGTGGTTCTTTGGCTTAGCATGAACCACATGCCACATAGGGTGAGAGCAGCTTTTTAATGGGTTTGAGAACAAGGCTTAAGCCTGCCTCATTTTCTTGGTGTGGGGAATATGCTCAAGCTTGGGATCTTCTGCTGATGAAAGATAGAAGCATCAAAACCTTGTGGTCAGTACGAAACATGGGTGATAGGAGTGCATTCAAATATTAGTAGTCTGTCTTTTCTTAGTTCTACTGGGATTGGAAGCAGGCCTGATGTGATAGGGGAGAAGAGTTTTTCCAAGTGCTGGTGTGGCCTGAAGCTGTCAAAGCAGAGCAGTGGTATGTGTCCAGCAACCAGCCATGCTTACATCAGTTTTGGAAAATAAAACTATGTAACCAGCTTGTTTACACATGTGCAAATACTAACCTAGAGGCCTTTCTGGTGGAACAGTTTTTCTCCTCTCTTTGGCTTGGTCAGGCTAGAATTAGGCAGTTACAAGCCGATGACCATGTTTTACCAACTGAACAAATATACCTCCAACTCAGTAATTTTAAATTTAAGCAAGAAGTATTGGGACTTGCCATGTAAAGTTGCCCAGACAGATCACTGGATCTGGATCACAACGCACCCATTGTGGGGCCTGAGCTGAGGTCTGAGATAAGGACAGAACGGGTAATAATGTTGATTGCTTGGCTCCTTAATATTTTATCACCTCATGTGCAATATGTATTTCCCATGCTCTTGCTCCCAGTCCATGAGAGTTGGGTTAAGATTTTGTTTTTGCTGTACTATAAAATGTTGGTCTACCATAGGGTGTGGTCATTGGCCCTGGGGCTGTTTACAGTTGTGTTTGAGAAATTCAGGAATTTCAAATATCCTTGGAATGTTGACATTAACATGGTTGTCTTACTGCTAGGAGCTAGTATGTTGCTGCATGTGGTTCAGGTTTTGTTCAGGGTTAAGCAACTATTTAAGAGTATTACCTGGAAATCTAGCCCAAGATTGGAGAATTATGAGCAGCTGGGGGTGTGGAGTAGCATGGGCAAGTACCTAGAATAGTGGGCACCTCCAGTGTATTGGAACTTCACTCCCAAACACGTGCAGAATCCTGAGTAACTAGTAAAATATTTGGAAAAATTATGTTGTCACCTGAGGTATTCCAGATTGGCACAGCTCACTGCAACATGCTGGGGCCTAGCCCGTGCTTACTGAGTGCTGTTAAACACTGTTCAGCACCCTCAAGAAGAGGAGAAAGGGCTCTGCACCTGGTAACCAAGTAACAGAAACTGCAGCCACTACAGCCCTGAGGACAGGTGCTGCAGCTGAGCCAGAGAACCAACCCATGACGGTGTCAGTTGCTTCCATACAGAAGAAATACACAAGAAAATCCCCTCACGGGGTACAGGGTGATGATGAACCAGACCCATCACAAGAACAGGAGGAGGCAGAGCTAGTGATAGTCACCTGATACTTATCCCTGAGTGAGTAGTGAGACATGCAAAAATTTCAGCTGCCATCAGGTGAGCAGCTCATTACCTGGATGCTCTGGTGCTGGGATAGCAGGGCCAGTAGTGTGGAATTAGAGGGCAGGGAGGCCAGGCAGCTGGGATCCCTGTCTAGGGAAAGGGGTGTTGACAAAGCCATTGGAAAGAAGACACTAAATCTCAGTCTCTGGAGGTGACTCCTGTCAAGTGTGAGGGAGAGGTATCCCTTCAAGGAAGATTTTGTATGTCATCCAAGTAAGTGGACGACTATGGAGAAAGGCATTCAATACTTGAGGGAAATAGCCATGTGGGAGAGGGTTTACTATAACCCAGATAATGCGTGGCTACCCACAGATCCAGATGAAGCCTAGTGCACCCGGCCCATGTGGCATAAGTCTGTACAGAGCACACAATCATCATATGCCAGTGCGTTAGCACTAATGGACTGGAGAGGGACCAACAGTAGATGAACTGGCTCACCGACTACAACAATATGAAGAAAGCCTCTCTTCCACCCTTGTCTTGGCTGTGGAGAAATTATCTCAAGAATTCCAGCAATTTAAAGAGGACATGTCCTACTCCTCACCTGTGTGGACTAGAATCTCAGCTATTAGGAGCAGTTGTTTCTTGAGAGAACCAGTATACACCCCAGGGGAAGCTGTGGCATTGCCTGTGTGACTATGGAGAATACATGAAGAAATGGGATGGAAAACCTGCTTACCTCCTTGAAGAGGGTATGTGAATTGGAAGGAAGAACAACTACAAAACAGGGTTCTTTTAGGAGAAATGCTGCTCTGGTTTCCAGTAATCAAGTGTCCAGACAGAGCAGAAAGGTTGACTTTGCTCATGATCCTATGAGAAGAACTGATCTGTATTCACAAGAAGTGAGTGATCAAGATGAGGCTGAAACCCGTGCACACCACACTAACCTGTTTGTCCTTAGTGGGTATTATGACCAACATTAGAGGGGCCCTGCCTGCAGCTGGGCAGAGGATAGGGATAATTGAGTTTATTGGCCCGTGTGGATTCGATAGTGTGGCACATCTGACCCCCAGCAGCATAAGGCTTTGGTGGACACTGGTGCTCAGTGCACCCTAATGCCATCAAATTTTAAAGGAGCAAAACCCATTTGTATTTCAGGAGTGACAGGGGGGTCTCAGCAGTTGACTATCAGAGGCCAAGGTGAGCCTAAATGGAAAAGAGTGGGAAAAACACCCCATTATGACTGGCCCAGATGTTCCATGTATTCTTGGTATCGATTTTCTCAGGAGGGGGTATTTTAAGGACCTGAAAGGTTATCACTGGTGGGCTTTTGGTATAGCTGCCTTGGAAACAGAAGAAGTTAGCTGTCTGTGTTACCTGGTCTCTCAGAGGATCCTTCTGTTGTGGGATTGCTGAGGGTCAAAGAACAACAGGTGCCAGTTGCCACTACAACAGTGCACCAACGGCAATACTGCACCAATCAGGACGCTGTAATCCCTATCCATAAACTGATTTGTCAGCTAGAGAGCCAAAGAGTCATCAGCAAGACGCGCTTCCCTTTTAACAGCCCCATATGGCCAGTGCGAAAGTCTAAGGGAGAGTGGAGATTGACAGTGGACTATCGTGGCCTGAATGAAGTCACGCCATTGCTGAGTGCTGCTGTGCCAGACATGCTAGAACTTCAGCATGAGCTAGAGTCAAAGGTGGCCAAGTGGTACGCCACGATTGATATCGCCAATGCATTTTTCTCCATCCCTCTGGCAGCAGAGTGCAGGACAGTTTGCTTTTACTTGAAGGGGTGTCCAATACAACTGGAATCGACTGCCCCAGGGGTGGAAATTTGCCATGGACTGATCCATGCTGCACTGGAACAGGGTGAAGCCCTGGAGCACTTACAGTACGTTGATGACATCATTGTATGGGGTGATACAGCAGAAGTTTTTGAGAAAGGGGAGAAAATAATCCACATCCTTCTGAGAGATGGTTTTGCCATAAAGTATGGTAAGGTCAAAGGACCTGCACAAGAGATTCAGTTTTTAGGAGTAAAATGGCAGGGTGGACGCTGTCAGATTCCAGTGGAGATGATTAATACAACTATGTCCCCACTGACTAACAGAAAGGAAATGCAAGCTTTCTTAGGTATTGTGGGTTTCAGGAGACTGCACATTCCAAATTAGTCAGATTGTCAACCTGCTCTAAGTGACCCAGAAAAAGAATTATTTTATATGGGGCCCAGAGCGACAACAAGCTTTTGAACGAATTAAACAGGAAATAGTCCATGCAGTAGCCCTCGGGCCAGTTTGAATAGGACAAGACAATAAAAATATGCTCTACACTACAGCTGGGAAGAATGGCCCTACCTGGAGTCTCTGGCAGAGAGCACCCAGGGACACTTGAGGTTGACCCTGGGGTTTTGGAGTCGGGAAACAGAGGATCTGAAGACTGATATACTCCAACTGAAAAGGCAGCATATGAAGGAGTCCAAGCTGCTTCAGGGGTGATGGGGACTGAAGCACAGCTCCTCTTGGCTCCCTGACTTCCAGTGCTGGGCTGGGTGTTCAAAGGGAGTGTCCCCTCTACACACCATGCAGCTGATGCCACGTGGAGTAAATGGGTTGCATTAATCACAAAATGGGCTCGAATAGGGAGCCTCAGCTCTCTGGGAATATTGGAAGTGATTACAAATTGGCCAGAAAGCAAAGATTTTGGAATGGCACCAGAGGAAGAGGTAGCATGTGCTGAAGAGGCCCCACCATATAATAAACTACAGGATAATGAGAAGCGATGTACCCTGTTTACCGACAGGTCCTGTTGCATTAGGAAAACATCAAAGGTGGAAGGCAGCTGTGCGGAGCCCCACATGATGGGTTGCTGAAGGTGCTGAAGGAGAAGGTGAATCGAGTCAGTTCAGAGGTGAAAGCCGTCCAGTTGGCCTTGGAATATCGCTGAGTGAGAAAAGTAACCAGTGCTCTACCTCTGTATTGACTCATGGATGGTGGCAAATGTGCTGTGGGGGTGTGGTTTCAGCAGTGGAAATGGAGCAACTGGCAGCACAGAGGCAAACCCGTCTGGGCTGATGAATTATGGCTGCTTGAGTAGAGAATCTGGTTGTGAGAGTATGCCATGTAGATAGATGCTCATGTGCCCAAGAGCCGGGCCACTGAAGAACATCAGAACAACCAACGGCTGGATCAAGCTGCTACGATTAAGGTGGCTTAAGCAGATCTGGTCTGGCAACATAAGGGTGAACAATTTCTGGTTCGCTGGGCCCATGACTCCTCAGTCCATCAGGGAAGAGATACAACATATAGATGGGCTCATGACCAAGGGGTGGACTTAACTATGGATGTTATTGCGCAAGTAATCCATGAATGTGAGACCAGAGGATCTGCCAAGCAAGTGGGCCCTGCTCAATCAAACCACCTACATACTGTGGTTGGAGCTCCTGTGCACATTAGGATTATGTTGGGGAAGACAGTCTGGGTTACTCCTGCATTGGGTAAAGAAAAAACCCATGAGTGGGATTACTTTTGCCCAGGGACCTGGGTGTACTTAGTGGGTAATGTAGAAGGACAGAGAAGTCTGATGTGTGTCTCAAGGGGATTTGAAGTAAATGACTGGCCATGTGGTGATTGGCTGCTGGCTGAGTTCAAACTGTGACAACCAGTGATCTTGTTTGTTGATTAAATAGGTATGTACAGTGTAAGGATCTAAACCAGTTCTAAAATAAAAGGATGAAGAGAATGATGGCTTACTTTGGCACTAATTAGGCAGATATACCCAGCGTGATCAAAACAGGTACCAACTTAGGGTCTATCAACCCCAGTCCTCCAGACAGAATTTAAATCACTTGAAAGTGGGAATACAGAAAAGGAGACTTTGATTCAGTGCATTTGAACTTATAATTGTTTATGTCAAATTCCAGTGCCTAGAGTAGCTTGACTTGTACTTCTAAACAAATTTGCTCACAAAAGACACTTGTCCCCTTCTCCTTTTGCAGGCTCCAGACCTGCAAGATACCAATAAATGTTTTTCATCTGTAGATGATGCTGTATGTGACAAAACAAAATTCTGGTCTCGATGAATTATCAAAAAAATTCCACTGAATCCATAGCCAGCATTTCACTACAAGAGGGGAAAGTCTCTGAAAGTGTGAGATTGTTTAAATGTTTTGTGAAAGCTTATGTGAGAGCCAGAATCCTCTTGCAGTGGAAGGCAGATCTGTCTGCTGCCTTTGGTACCTAAGGGCACAAATGCCAAACCTGCAGTGTCCTTGAAATGCTATGCTATGAAGTTCTTAGTGCTGAAGCTTTCTCTGATTTGCAGACCTCTGTTGCAAGATGTGATGTTATCGTAGAGACACTTATGTCCTGTGCAGCATAATGAATACTATATACAAGCAATTTTTTATAAATATAAAATGTTTTAAATATATACATAAATATATAAAATGTTTTTTATAAATACATGTATTTCTTAAAATGCTTTCCCCAAGGGAACAAGGAGAACAGCTATTAAATCCTTTACAGTTGCCTGGAGAGAACACTAACAGTTCAGGAACACTAAAGTCCAGATAAAACAGCTTCTCAGTTAACCTACACCCCTTCTCTTTCCTTGGAGTTTAATCAGAGCGAAATTATGACCTAACCTTAAACCAAACCTCTCACTGGTTAATCTAGTAATCTGCAGAGCTCATTTAGGCTCAGTTTCTGCAACAAATCTACTTGCACTCTGTCAAATCCATGAGTTCATTTGCAGCAAACTATGCATTTTTGTCATATTTTCTAGGTTTTTCCTTTAGGATTGTGGTTAGCTCCTTTGGGCTTCTAGAGCTGTGAAGTTCTTGTATCTGCCTAGACTAGAGCTCTGCTGTCTCTTGCTCCAAGGGGCTTGCTTCTGGAGTAGTCATTCTCCTCTTTTTTTTTTTTGTGATAATTTGTGGTGATGCAGGTAGTGTTCTCCATTCGAAAATAATAAAATTATGGACACAGACTTGTAAGTGGCATCCATTTTACTCTGCTGTCAGTCCTTACTTTCTTTTTTTGGACACAAGAGGGTGCTGTGAATACATATGTACATGCTTTCCCATACTTTTAGCTGTAAACACTGAAAATATGTGGATGTCTGCCTGCCCACTTATGACTTGCTGGAGGTGGTGGTGGGTTTTTTGTAAGGATTGGGGTGGTTTTTGTTGTTTTGAGGGGAGGGTGATGCTGCTTTTTGAATTGAATCATAGCAGTGGCCTCTTTCAACAGGCTGTAGCACAGAGCGGCAGGCAGTTTTAACTCCACAGCAAGTAAGGAGCCTCTTAGTGTTAGAGGAGGCTTGGTGTTAGGAGTGGAAGCTGAGGGAGGTTGGCTATGATCAACATCAGTTCAGGTTCTCTGTTTCCAAAAATGGGGAGCTGCCTAGACAGAATCACCCTGCTTATTCCAAATGGGGCTGGGTCTTCCAAAAATGATAACTGAAATACTTCACCTAGGTTATTCTGTGTGAGGTGGACCTCTATTTCAGGCCCTTTCAGCTGATGCTCTGCAGGCTCTGTGGGCTATGTGTAAGACATGCTGAAAGGTGGCCCAGAAAAGCCAATCAGGTCTTACTTGATCTCAGGGTGGGGAGGGTAGGAGGTTACACTGCCTCTTTTGAACACTTAAAAAGCCCCAAGACCGAAATCACCACTGGGTCATAGATAGCAGGTGACTTGGTGAGAAAAGATTAGTATGAGGAAGTTGGTCTTCTATGGTTTTTGGCCATAAACAGTGGATCTGTATGGAAAATCTCCTTGCCAGAAGAGAGGGAAGGGGGCTTCCGCTCTCACCCACTTTGTTTTACCCAAAATGAGACACTGGACTGCGGAGATCAGCAATCTGCTGTTGATTTTTGTACCCATGGAAAGAAATGTTCTGATTCTTGGTCATTATCTTACTGGCTCAGCCTTGGCAAAGGAGAGAGAGTTTTCCACAGCAAGCTCTGAATGGGAAGCAGTGATCCGTGCAGCAGTGAGGGAATGGTTTCAGAAGAGATAACCAAGGGGAGGTTATGTATTAAATGTAGGCTTTTGGGCACACAGGCCTAGTGTGCTTGAAATACTGTTTGTCTGCTCATTCAAATTCATATGCAAAGCAGTTCTTAAGTTTAGTATTTTAAATATATCTCTCTTCTCTTTTTCCACAGACCAAACCGTGCTCTTGACTCCTGTTCATTTGCTCGCCACATGCTCCTACAAACCCTTCATCAGCTGTAAGAGACAAGAGATGTGCTGCTGTGCCCTTCTCCCCTCATAGGACTGTTGTCATCAGAGAACTCAGAGCTGTGTGGTGGGAGAGGATCCTAGAGCCCATACAGACATGCTGTTTGTTCTTTTTCTTTCTTTTTTTTTTTTCCCCTCTCTGTAGGAGGTGTGTCCTTCCTTCTGCTTTTTAAACTTGGACAAATCCTGCTGAATTTTTTTCTTATACTCACAAAGTGATTCCCTGGTCTGTAGGGCGGCTGGTTGTGCTACAATAAATCAGTGCTGCTCTGAGCTCTGCATGAATTGAAAGGAAGAGTTCTCTGCTTTGGTCATGTTGGCAAGGGTGTGCCAAGAGTAACAAACATGGGGCCCAGAAGCGCTCTCATCACGATCAACTCAGTTGTGCATTTTATTTTATTGGACTGCAACTCCTGCCTGATGGTAGTATTCAGCACTGTGCTGGAGGGAGGCAATGCTGCTGCTGCCCCTGCTTCTCTAGGCCAGGGGAGTGCTTGACCCCCTTCTGGTGCTGCCGGCTCAGAGGGGCAAGGTGTGCTCCCCTTTGTTTCTCCTTTCAGGTCCATTTGTCAAAGGCAGTCTGTGGCTGATTTGTATTTTAATATACTACTCCCCTGCTGCTGTGGCTTGGAGTGTTTGTGTAGTGTGGCTGACCCTGATGGCCACTGCTTAAGGGAGCAAGCATATTTCTATTGTAAATTTTTTTGCCCTTGCTTGTGTTTTTCCTTCTTCCTGCCCTTTCCCTGTCCCTTTCCCTTCTCTTCCTAATAAAATAGGCTTGGTTTGGGAATGAATACAATCCATGAAATCCCTGTGGAGTATGTTTTCCCTTTCTTCTCTGACAAAACACTGGGCCTGTGTGCACTGTTCCCATGTTTGAAAGCTGAGCAAGTGTAAGAGCATGAAGTAGCGCTGTGCTGCTTTTCTTGCACTGAAGGAATAGCAGCAGATGCCCCTAGATCTCTGTACAAAGGATTCTCTGTGCCTATGCGTGTTTGTGGCACCTATCTTCACACAAGCTCAGGGGCTGGTCCTGCCCCTTCTTTCAAGCCTGTGAGAATCAACACATCTCTCTCTAGGCAGTAAAGAGTTGTTCCTTCCCTCTGCTTTTGGGTGGAGGAGACTTTTTTGTGCCTTACCTGACTTTACCGTTGACATGCCCTATAAAGAGGGCCAGGAAGAAGTCCAAGGAGTAGAGCTAGCTGTCCCTTTTTTGTAGGAGGTGATGTCTACCACAGCTGGCAGGGTGCAGATGCTTGGCCTTGGTGCAAAAAAACCTGGTGTTAGTTCCTGGGGTGTGCAGGCAGCATTGACAGAAAAAAGGACTTGGGATGCTAGATTGAAATAAAGTGGGTGGTATGTGCAAGGCCTGCTTGCACCCTCTCTGCTTAATGTTCTTCCAGGTTGTGGGCCTGTTAGGGCAACTGCTGGTGAAACTGGGGTGGCTGTGATCTAGCAGGCACAGGAAAGCAGTGTCTTGTCACTGACAAGGGAGGTGCTGGTCTGTGTGTAAGAGCAGTGTTCCCTCATTTTAAAAACGCTGCCCTAAGGCTAAGAGTAAAATGCATTTTCTCCATTTCTGTGACTGAAACTGGAACTCCTCTCTGTCCAAATTGGTAAAAATCAACTGAAGTGAAGGTAACTGCACCTACAGAAGGAGCTTCAATCACTGCAGGCCCAGCCCTGCCTCCTTCACCTCATCCCGTCCTGTTCTTTCAGCTGTGTTGCAAAAGCAAATCTGTTAAGTTTTGCCATGAGCTTGAGGGCAAAACCAAGACATAAAAGAATCTGCATTTTCTCTAAGTCTTGAACCTAGTGTAGCTTTCCTCAAAGCTCCCTGTCCTCTAGCTGCTTTTGATGTCCCTGTGGCCTGGAGGAGGGTCATGGAGAAAAGAACTGTGATGCAGAACAGATGCAGAGACCAAGCCAAGGGGGTAACCTCTAGAGGAGGCTGTCTGACAGCCTGCAAAGGTCAGAGGGATGCTGCTGCTTGCACAGAGACCTGTGGGCCAGGTCCTGGGGAGAATCTGTGTGGGAAGCTTTTTGAGTAGCAAAGCCAGAGTAGCAGAACAAGTGTGAGATGTTGATCTCCAAGTTCCTTTCAAAAGCAAACAATATTTAGAAACAGGATTCTCCTAGTCCTGATAATCAGTGTGAAGCATAGATGTTTATAGGAAAAAGGGGTGTGTGAGGGTAGAAGTGACAGTCTGCAGAAGGCAGATTTGTTTCTAGGTAGGACAGGGCTCAGAAATCCCTTAAACTTGGTTTATGCTTCAGGATTAGGGAAAAAAAAAAAAAAAAAAATTAGAAGTTGCTCCAGAGGATTGTTTCCCAGCAGTACCCTGGAGGAATGTGGGGTCATTCCAGTGCTGCTTCAGTCTTGTGCAACCGTCTCACCCCAAAAACACTGCTGTTCTAAGGAGTATTTCTAATTTGAACTTCATTAGTCCAGCAAGGCAGTGGCGGTGCAGAGCTCTGTCTGCATGGAGCAGTTTTGGGTGTGCTGTAAGCAGTGAAACCCAGTCGTGCTAGTAAGAGGATTGGACATGGTTGGCCGGGCAGGGTTAGGGTCTCCCAGCCACGGGAAATGAGGGGGTAGCCAGGAAGTGGGGAGCAGGATGGGCTGGACAGGGGCCAGTGCTGCAGGGTGGCTGATGGTGGCTGCGGCAGGTGGTTCCAGGTGAGCTGGTGGCTGGGGTTGCCGCGGAGATGCAGGGTGGCCCGCAGCAAGGTGGAGGAGGTCAAGGTTCCCCAGCTGCTTGAAGGTGCCCACCCAGAGCTGCCCCACCCTGCTGCCCCTTAGACGGAGGGCAGTGATGTCCAGCAGGTCTGGGAAGAAGCCGGCCTCCAGGTGTGGGGAAGTGGTGATGTGAGGTCATCTCAGCGGTGGCGCGGGGGATGGCAGTGGTCAGTGAGGACAGGCTAGAGCTGGGGCACCAGACGCAGCTAGACAGAGTGGGAGCAGCTTGTGGGGGCACGAGGGCTCAGCCACGCTGGCAGCAAGCCGCAGGGGCAGGGTGAAGACCACCAGCCAGGCACCACAGAGCACAGCTGTAACACAAAACAGGCACCGCTCCCTTCACCTGGCCCTCCCTAAGGCCAGCCACGGCCCTGAAACAGGTCTTGGTGATTCAGTGCCAGCAACCACCTTTCCGGGGTGACTCCTACCAGCACGGGGCAAGTTCGTTCCCTCTAGACCTACCTCCCCAACGGTTCTCCCTGTGCAGCAGAGCAGAGACGAGCATGAGAGCTGGTGCCACCGAGCTGCTCATCACATCAGTGCGGTGGGGCTGTCACCCTGTGTCACGGGCGCAATAAGCACCCAGGGACAGCGGGCATGATGGCCCAAAGCAGTGGCCAGGGAAGCTTTGGCCACCCAGCAGTGGGGAGGCTTGCAGAGCCTGGCCAGCATGTCCATCATCACCCACGGGTGCCACTGGGATGGGACATACTGGTTCTGGCAGCTCAGATTGTTGACCTGGGAAGGGCTTGAAGGGGAGCGAGACATTCGTGTCAAGAGATTTTTGTCAAGTTGCAGATCTGCTTGCGTTCCGTGGGAGAGCAAAACACAGAGCTAAAAAAGGGAAATGACAGAGTTGAGGAGCAAAACAAAGGCCTCCATGACCTTCTGCAGGCAAATGATGTTTCACAGAGGCACTGCCACCCCCCGGCCTCTTCAAAACAAACGGAGATGCAATTAGGAGACCGAAGAGCCGTAAATGTAGCACAGCCCTGCAGCCTGCCTTACCAGCTGCCTCCTTCCTTTTGCTCAGGCTTACCTCCACAGTTTTGGCTGGATGTCACCTTTCTGTCCTGCACCTCCACAGCTCCTGTGACTTAGCCAGAAATGGAAAGGCAAAGACAGGGTAACAGTGAGTGTAGATCCCACATGGGCTGTGGCTGGGCTGTCGCTGCAACATGCCAGACTTCAACTCTCCCACCCCAGTGCTCCCGGCCCCCTTTGAGGCGAAGGGGCGGCGATGTCTGGGTCACTGCCTTCTCTTCAGGGGTGCCTCCCCCCCCCCCCCCC
>NW_020799092.1:3016058-3045482 GCF_003259725.1 Athene cunicularia | reverse complement strand
AAGAGACAGGGGGGAGGTAGTGTGCTCCAAGCCAGCTCCCCATGAGTGCTCCCATGTTCCTGCCAAGCCCCTCATAGGTGCTCCCAGCTGTCCCTCGGGGAATTTAGCTAACTCAGGTAAAAGCTGTTTCCAAACAGAGGCTTGCTATCTGTGACTTTTCATTCTAAATATTTCATTTCTCCTTCTTCTGTTCTCTTCCTCATTTATAACTTGCAAAATCATGGTGTGAGAGCAAGAGACAGTGAGACCTGCCTCACTAGGTCACAGCACCCCCCCAGCACCTGCTGCTGGTAGGTGATGCTGTTTGGGGACACACAGGAGCTTGGCCCCGCTCCTGGCCTCACTGCTGTCTCTCCGCAGCTGCAGGTTTCCCGCACCATGAGGCTGTCCTGGGGGCTCCTCCTGCTCACGGTGACCCTGGCTCCAGGGGGGACGGCTGCTGCCCGCTGCCCTGCACCCTGCATTTGTGACAACCTCCATGCCCACGTCCTCTGCCTCAATGGGAACCTGACAGCCATCCCTGGCACCATCCCACAGGTGGGTGAAGGGATGGGCAGGAGACAGAGGGAAGGGGAGGTGGGGATGGCAGCCCTGGGGTAACGCAGTGTTTTATTTGTGGGTGCAACAGCTCACCAAAAAACTGGACCTTCGTGGCAACAGCTTCACAGTCATCCCAGTGGGAGCCTTCCTTGCCACCCCGTACCTCACACACTTGGACCTGCAGCGCTGCAAGGTGGAGAGGCTGGAGGAAGGAGCTTTCCGCGGGCTGGGGAGGCTGGTATACCTCAACCTGGCCTCCAATGGCATAACCCTCCTCTACCAGGAGTCCCTGGACGGGCTGTCTTCCCTCCAGCAGCTCATCCTGGAGGGGAACCGCATTGAGGAGATCCAGCCAGGTGCTTTCAGCCATCTGGGGTCCCTCACTATCCTTGACCTGAGGGCAAATGCTTTGGTTTACCTCCCAGACATGGTCTTCCAGGGTCTGCAGGCCCTCAGGTGGCTCCGGCTGTCCCGCAATGCTCTCCATGTGCTGGGCAGCGAGGCCTTCGCCACGCTGCCTGCCCTGCGCAGGCTGAGCCTAGACCACAATGAGCTGCAGGCACTGCCTGGGGAGGCCCTGGCCAGGCTGGATGAGGCCACCCGCCTGGACCTGGGCCACAACCCCATCACCTATGTGGCTGAGGAGGCCCTGGCCATGGCCTCCCTGAAGCACCTCTTCCTGGACCACGCCTCCCTCCAGGACATGGCACCCAACGCCTTTGCCCACAGCCCTCAGCTGCGCACACTGGACCTCCGTGAAAACCAGCTGCAGGGGCTGCCACCCCTCGCTGGCGTCAGGGGACTGGTGAGGGTCAGCCTGACTGGGAACCCCCTGCTCTGCTCCTGCCTTCTGCGCCCCTTCCACGACTGGCTGGTGAGGGCATGGGTGCAGGTGGAGGGGGCCTGTGCTGCACCCCCTGCCCTCCGTGGCCGGCCCCTTGACTCCCTGAGGCCCCAAGAGATGAGATGCAGTCACCCTCGGCCACCCCCCAGCCCCACCACACCATCACAACAGCCGAGAGCTGCTGGCAGTGGGCAATGCCCCCAGGGATGCACCTGTTCCCCCGATATCCACCATGGGTCCTGCAAGAACAAGGCCCTACAGAAAATCCCCCAAGGCTTTCCTAGGGACACCCGCCTCCTTGACCTGCGTCAGAACACCTTCAGGACAGTGCCACCAGGTGCCTTCCCTGGCTTGAAGGAGCTGGTGTCCCTCCACCTCCAGAGATGCAGCATCAGGACACTGCGCTCCGGGGCGCTGCAGGGGCTGGACAGTCTGGTCTACCTCTACCTCACTGACAACTGCCTCTCCACTTTGGCTGCCACTGCCTTCCAGGGGGCCCCACGGCTGGCCTACCTTGACCTGGACCGCAACACCTTCACCCGCCTGCCCACAGATGCCTTCCAGATTCTGCCCAACCTCATCTCCCTCCACCTGCAGCACAACACCATTGAGGAGCTGGCGGAGGGTGACCTGGCCGGGGCTGGGGTGCTGCGCTGGCTCTATCTTGCTGGGAATGCCATCAGGTCTGTCGCCCCCACAGCCCTAGCTCCTGCCAAGATGCTGGAGAAGCTGCACCTGGAGGGAAACTACCTGGTGGAGGTGCCCACAGCGGCCCTGCAGGGCCTGCCCTCCCTGAGTGAGCTGAAGCTGTCCCGAAACCCCATAAAGCACGTGGGGGAAGGCGCCTTCCTGCCGGTGGCCTCCAGCCTGCAGCACCTCTACCTGGACAACATGGGCCTGGAGCAGGTGTGTGTGGCTGGGGACCCATGGGGGTCAGGAGCACCACAGGGCACAGCCATAGATCCCATCTCATTCCAGGGCCCAGGGCTGGTGGCCCCTAATAGGGACATCCAAACAGATGTCCTGAACTCCCAAAGGCTTTAGGAGATGCTCCCTAGCCTGGCTGGGAGGAGAGGCTGCTTTGGGCTCAGCTGGAGCTTTGTCTTGCTCTAATCCTTCCTCCAGCTCCCCCAGGACAGCCTCACTCCCTCCAGACCTTAAGCACACCCAGTTTCAGAGGGGTCCAGACCATTCCCCAAATCACCCTCTTCCCATGGCCACTGTCTTATTTCTCCTGCTCTTATTACAAGCTGTCCTGCAGGACTCTTCACCACCATTACCCTAAATTCCTCCAGCCTCTAAAGAAAGCAGTGTTAGTACCACTCTCATAAGGACCATCCACCTTTAACAGCACCCAGAGATCACTCTAAGACCTCCTGTGGGTCACCTTCCTTCTAGGAAGACTGAGCAGGGTCTAGTGAGTCCAAAATGTGGCCAGAACTGGCTGAGTTAATTAACAGTCCCCTAGCACATGTGCTGCTGCTTAGAACAGCTCTTCCATGGGGCTGCCAGCTTCAGGACAGGCTGTCTCAGCTCCCCGGGCTGATAAGCAGTGTAGGGGCAGGGGAGCAAATCTCTGCCCGCATCCAGATGCCCCTGACACACCCTACCTTCATTGCAGATTTCCCCCGGTGCCTTTGCTGGCCTTGGTCCCAAGATCAGAAGCCTCTACCTGGAGAGTAACAAAATGAGCAACATCCCTGACATGAGCAACTTCACAGGGCTGGAGATCCTCAACCTGAGGGATGTGCCATTCCAGTGCGACTGCCAGCTTCTTCCTCTGCGCAGGTGAGTGCTGTGAGGCGGAAACAGCCCCGGTGACCTTGCCATGCCAGAGGCAGAAGCCCACAGCACACTGGCCATTTTGGGTCTTCTCCCACAGTGGCAAGATGGAGCATGTGCCTATGTGCAAGGATGGAAACAGCCTGGGCTTTCCTGGTGTAGGGAGAGCAACCACGTGCTGGGGTAGGGAGATACTCAGATAGTCAAGAGTCACCCACGTGAGACCCTGAGCAACCTGGCCTGGCTTTAAAGTGACCCACACCCACTCACAGGCCGAGTTTTGCCTCTTCCTTTGCCCCTTCCTGTTCCTTTTCCTGATCTCCTGCCATGTTTCCAGGTGGATCGACAAACTCAACCTCCGTGTAGGGGCCACCTGTGGGTCCCCTGCAGAAGCCTTGGGCCTGAAGGTGAAGCTTTCCACCACTTTCCAAACCTGCCCTGGCTGGGGCCGAGGCAAGGCTGGGGGAGCCCATCCTGACAAGATCAAGGCTGCGAGCAAGCCCACGAAGAAAAAGAGATCAGGCAAATCACCAGCCAGAGGCTTCAAGAAGAGCAGAGCTTAGGAAATGTGTGCAGGATGTCAGAGGGCTGTACCTACAGTCTGGTGAGAGCAGTTCTAGACCAGTCCCCACTGTGGTGACATGCATCTTGCACAAGGTGCAAAGGAGAGAGCCTGGTGCCACTGAAGCAATGCCGATTTGTCAAAGATGCAGGGCTTTTTTTTACAGGACCCTGGAAAGAACTGGTACAAAAAGCTTCCTAGTGTTTGCAGCATACTTTGATGACTCAAACAACCAAGCCAAATACTTGATTTATCTTCCCAAGGCTCCTTCCAGCCATGTGGAAAAGCTGGAATCTATAAGTTTGGTTTTGTTTTTAAGAGCACTGTGCTTTCAGCCCAAGATCTTGCACTGGCTCAAGTCTTAGAGCAGAAAACTTAAAAATTATCATCAGTGAACACATTGTCTGAATTCCCAACAACTCCTCACAATTAAAACATAAGTAGATCAAAACCTTTTTATTTCTTGCAAAATATTTGATCAGTGGTCCAACTGGTGGAATGGGATCACTGATCCCATAAGTGATCCCATCATAAGTGATGTGCCCAACCTATTCCCTATGACAGCCCAGGATGGGACCCCCAGGTCCCATTTTAAAGTCAGAAGTTGGTTCAAATTGAGAAGGCTTTAAAAATAACCACTTCTAGCCATTAAAGGACCACGTGGGGCACAGAACTGTTATAGAAAAGAAACAGGAAGAAGAACATCAAAGGTGTTTGGAAATTATCATCCTAAAAAGACAGGTGGCCCTACAAGTCCAGCTGTTTGGCAAGGCTGGGGAAAGGCGGCAGCCCACAAGGGAGGGGAAAGGAGAAATGCAATGAATGGCTTTGCTCTGAAATGAGATTCTCCTGCATTAAGACATCTATTGCAAGCTGGAGATAGGCAGAGCTGCCATGCCAGGCAAGCAGCCACAGGCAGGTGAGCAGGAAAGCCTGTTACACACCTTCAGTGAAAATCCCACACCCCTCATTTACTCCATCACAGTTTCCTCAGGAGCCCAGGGCCCTCCCAGGGCGTCAATTAAGGATGGACTGGGATGGCACAGCTCTCCCACCCGGTTTGACACAGATCCCCTCCACTTTTTCCACTTGTTTCATTGCTCCCCCACTGCCCTTTCCTCCCTTTCCTCTTAAAGGCTTCATTTGCTTCTTCAGAAGAGAAAAAGAAGACGACTCTGTTAATTACTCCCAGTCTCTGTCCCATGTTTTCCAGACAGTTTGCCAACTTTTTTTTTTTTTTTCATCATGAAGCAGGAACTATTTTGGCATCAGAAGCTTTTGCTTTGAAGCTTGTGGGGAAGCATGGCCAAGGCAGCCATTTTATGGCCAAGGCAGTGTCGTGGGCAGCCACCATTTCCCCATAGGGTTTGACAAGGCACTTGCCCTACAGCTGGGCAGGCCCTGCAGTGGCACGGACAGGCTGGGCACTTCCTCACCTGCAGAAAGTTCACAGGAACCTGTTACAGATTTAAACTGTTTCTCATTACTGTTGCCATACTGACCTTTCTGATTTCTGTCCTGAACTTTGATGGCCAGTCTGGGGAAAGAGAGGAATGTTACAGTTTTGCCCTAAACCAGGAAATGACATCCCCTGCCTTATCTAATGTGCTCTTGTGATACTCAACCCTTATGCAGAACTGGCAAGTAGGTAGTGGCGAGTGCCCAAAAAAACCCTGTTGTATGCCTCAAAAGAAAACCCCAAACCCAAACCACCCCAAAACACTGTTTACTTCCACCTATCCACTTACAGTTCTCTTCTCCTCCCTGTCTTGGCTAACCCTGGTATGGTGACCCAGAAAGCAATTCACAAGCTTTTGGCTTCTTCAAGTTTAATTCACAGGGCTTTAGGGTACAGATCATAAATCAAATTTACAGTAGGACTCCTAAAAAATTAAAAATTCAAACTCCTCTGTAGTTCTGGGTTCAGAAGCAGGAAGTGATGACACTCAATAAGGTCTCTTGCTCCCTTAAGAGGCATCATCACCCCATTTTGTTTTTTTCACTTTTCACCCTTCCTGTCCTGACTTTCTTGGGGGTTGCAGGGCCTAGACCAGGGAGCATGGAACCAATGTCCTACAAGGGCAAACAATTTCCTGACACATGTGACCTGCACACATCATCTCAGACTGCAGCTCGCCATCTCCAACCACAGCCGAGAACCCAAACTACCCCTTCGTGCTCTGGCAGCCTCCTTCCCCATTGGGAGCTCATTCTCAGAAAGGTGCCTTCAAAGCATGGCACACACAACCCCAGCAGCCACCCTGGTCATGCTCCTCAGCATGCCTGCGGCCTTTCTGGAGTCTGTCTCCCAGGGCTTAAAATAACAAGCCTGGGGGAAATTTTCTTGCATACCAGGAAAGCAGAGTTGTGATGTTGCAGGGCAGTCTGTCTCAAAAAAGAAGTCTTTAGTCTTCTGCTTCCCTCTGCTCAGGACTTCTCCAGAGAGCCACGAGGTGAAGCGCAGGCTGCTGTGGGCAGCTGGGGGATACTCCAGGATCAGTCTGTGACCTCCTGCTTAATGCTGCTGATGGGAACAGGAAGCTCTGTGGTTCCAAACTCTACCGAGGGGTCAATGGTTTCTTCTTTCACCTGCACTGCAATGACTAGCAACAGACAGAAAGAGGGAGGGAAAAATACTTAAGTAAAATTAACCCGTGCTGCTTGGCTCTATGTGCAGCACCCCAGAAGCAGCTCTGCTCATGCAGACACTCAAAATGCCCCAAGTTCCCAGCCACCTCCTTGAGGATCCCTTAGCCCTGTCTTGTCAGCACAAGTCTAACCATGGTCACAGAAGTGATCAGGACAGGATTAAACCCTGGCAACACTGAGCTGCCTGCTCCCAAGAACAACATCTCTTAGGGCCAATGGAGGAAAAGGTAGTGTGGTCCATTCTCTACCTGCCTGGATTCCCACAGGGTAAATGAAACCTCTAGGAGCAACAGGGACCTTCACGAAGCTCCAGCCCCACATGCACAAAGCACCTCACCCAGGGTTAGCAGGTGACCAAGCTGCCAGATGGGTCTTCTGGTCACCACACCTCTTGGTGCTCATCAAAATGGGCTGTGTTCACATGCTGCAGCAGCCTTATGGGGCCTGGGATGTGACAGCACACTTCTGACATGTCCATCTTGTCTCTCCTTCCTGACCTCACAGAACGAGGCTGCTCAGTCACCTGCTGAGGGTCTGCCTGCTCATCAGCAGTATCAAGATATCTACCCGTACTGGTGCCACCAAACCTTCTCAGGAGGTAAACTTTCCCAGGAGAAGCAGGCAAAGGCTTTCATCCACTCTCTCTCTGTCTCTGGAGGAGTGGGGAGGGACATTTGTCACAGTGCTGCCTTTCCCTGCCTGTGGGCACCCATGACTTAACAGCCAAGAGGCAGCCCAGGCCTCAGGGGCAGGGGCCAGTGGCATGCAGGGTGTATTAGAGTTGCACGTGGTTGCTGGGTAGATTAACTCACTGCCTTACTCTCATCAGGTGCTGGCTCTGGCAAAGCCTTGCTGGCAGCTTTTGCTTCTCGTTTGGTCTTCAGGGTAGGCTTCTTAACAGTCTGCTTGATGTTGCGGGTTTGGGCAGGTAACCTTTTTCCTTAACAAAGAGATAACAGAGCATTGGGGAAAAGTGTGTTTCTTTTTCCCTGGAAAAATCACAAACCCTGCTCCACTGAGAAACCACAGGCCAGGGACCAGCACAACTGACCAGCAAGCTACACAGTCATTAGCTGCCAACTGGTAACTTAACAGAAATGGCCTACTGAAGAAAAACTCTATAGTCATCTCAAAATATGCTCCTCCGTGTTCTCCTTCATTAAAGGCAAGGCACTTCAGCACATGCTTAACTTCCAAGGAGCAGGTCCTGTTGGAATCAGTCTGGAGTCAGCTTTGCTTACCTGTCTGGGTCTAGTCATAGGCAATGACATTGCAGCATTAATGTTTTTATTTCTACATGACGTTTTATTTAGGTTGAACGTCTTTATATTCTTTAGATGTCCTTTCGTCTCCACCCCCCAGGAAGGAATTTCTTGCCTGTCTACACATGATTTGCCACAGCTACTGCAACAATGATGACAACAACAAAATGGAACAATAACATGGTCCAGTCCCACTACTGGCCTCTTCAGCCATTTTGAGGCCTTCTCTCTCTCAGCACAAAGCAGGCAGGGTTGCTCTCCTGCTACCCTCCAGCTGCAGCAAACAATCTCCCTCTGACCACGGACACAATAGGGTAAGCAGCACAACCTCTCCTGGAAACAAGTGCCATCTATACCTTGGCCAACAGAAAACAGACTACAAAACAGATCCTTCCCACACACAGAGCTCTGCTCTTTCAGGTAATAGGGCAGTTAAAGATGAAGTTGTGTTGTCAAACCCACAGGTGACTGAGGGCATCCACAAGACAAGGCCTCTCTCTCCTGCTCTTATAGGACATGGACAGAGTTCCTCTAACTGGGCCCAGCCTGCGAGCGAGCGGGAGGGCGCTAATCAAACATAACTCACTCTTCTTTCCATAGGGTTTCTTCTTCTTCTTGGGCACCTCCTTGGCCTTCACTGGAGTTGTGGGCTCTGTCATGGAGACGAGAGGGAAACGAAAGCCAAGTCCCATAACCAGTAGGTAACTGGGATGAAGTGACATAAGCGAGAAACAAGATATACCCGTCCCCCCGAGCCAATGCCCTCTTCCCAAGACAGCCAGCTGAGGGGAAAGCAAGGCTCTAGCGTAGATGCTGCCTGTGCTTCCAGGCGAGGGCCCAGGGTGGCAGGCTGGGGCAGCATAGGGGAAGAGAGGCCCAGTAGAGATTTGGCAGGGGCAGTAAAGAAACAAGATTCATAGCTTGGGACAAGAAGGAAAACATCTGCAAAGGTGAGGCAGTGGCCTCCCTGTGACAAGGGAAGGAATAAACTCTTGAGAGGGATGCTCTTGCCTTTTACAGACAGAGTCAGTGAATTGATGAGAAAAGGGAGCAGGGGCCGAGCTCCCCTTGCTACCTGGCTGAGGTTGTAGGTACGCTTAGTAAAAGGGAGCTGTGCAGGGACAGGACTGCCTGGAACTCTGCCCGACTTCATCAGGAGCAATTCTCTGTTGGTATGCAGGTGGGGGAACAGAGCCAACCTCCAATCTCGGGCTGTTTTCTCCCACCACAGATTCCTCCCTCTGCCAGCTGTTAGAATGTGTGGCAGCAGAGGATGACCTATGGTAGCCAGTGCAAATCAAGGAGGCAATTTTCTCCTCCCTACAAGGCTCAAAAAAAGGAGAAGCCACTCACAGAGCAGGAGGAAGGAAACCTTTGCCTCCAGCATTAGAAACCATAGTAAAATCTTCACTCACCTGGAACAACAGGTGGTTGAAGCTGGTAGCCTGTCAGCTCGCACCACCCCACAGGATAAATGTCTGGAGACTCGCAGTCCACCCACTGGTCATACTCATTGTCCCAGCCATCAAAATGGATGCTAAGGAGACGGTGGACTACACGCTTCACTGTGGCCACGCAGATGAGCCGGGGCTCCATCAGGTCCACTGCTTCCACCTTCATGCCTGCCTTGAAGCCATGGTTTGGGCAGTCCTGGGTGCAGAAGAAATTAAAAGAAAACCCGAGGCCATTGCACCCAGTCCAAACACACATCTGGCCACCAGCACCCTAGAACAAGCTTGTCTCCAGCTTAAAGCAAGCAGAGAGAGAACAAACCTACAGACATGCAACAGAATCAGACAGGCAGACACCAGAAGGGGGCACACATGACCAGATTTGGGGTGAGCTGTGTCCTTAAGGAATCTCAGCCCAGCCTTTGGAAACACGATCCTGACCTAGGAGGAGCAGCAGACAGCAGTTAAGGGACACCTGATCAAACCTGTTAGCCTGAGATAGCCCTGGAAAATCAGAAAGCACAGCACAGGCCCAGGTGCTGCAGCAGTGTTGCTGATGCAGAGCAGACCCCCTCCACCCAGATGTCCACAGGCAGTAAGCGCTGCAGAACCCACCAGGAACCTGAAGCTCCTGGAAACACTAGAGGATCACAGGTCACACTCAGAGGGACCAAGATACCATTATATCCACAAGGGCATGATGCTGCTTGTCCTGATTAGCCAAAAAGGGCCTTTACTTGGAGAGTACATAATCCTGTGTCTTCAGGTCTCCTTAGAAGTGCTGACTGACAGCCCAGTACACACTGGATATTGTCTATCCTGACTTCAGGAAGGCTTTTGACAATATCTCTTATAAGATCCTCATAGAGAAGCTGATGGAAGTATAGGCTGGATGAGGAGACAGTGAGATGGACTGAAAACTGGCTGAGTGACTGGCCCAGAGGCATGACGTCTAGCTGAAGGCCAGTAATCAGGAGTGTACCCCAGGGGTTAATACTGGATCCAATCCTGTTCAACATCTTTGTTGAGTACCATGTCAAGCTCGGCACGTTTGCTGGTGGTACAAAACTGAGAGGAGAGACTGATATATAGAGGGTTGTACTGCCATCCAGAGGAACCTTGACAAGGTGGAGAAATGGTCTGGCAGGTACCTCATGCAGATCAACAAAAGGAAATGTGAAGTCTTGCACCTGAGAAGGAACAACCCCAGGCACCAGCCTATGTTGGGGGCTGAGTGGCTGGAAAGCAGCTTGGCAGAAAAGGACCTAGGGGTCCTGGTAGACACCAAGTTGAATATGAGCCAGCCACATGCCCTTGGGACAAAGTCAGCTAATGATGACCTGAGCTGCATTAGGAGGAACATTCCCAGCAGAGCAAGGGAGGTGATCCCTCCCCTCTACTCAGCTCTGATGAGGCCACACCTGGAGTACCACGTCCATTTCTGGGCTCCCCAGTACAGGAGAGACATGGATATACTGGCAGAGTCTAGCAAAGGGGCATGAAGATGATGAGGGGACTGGAGCATCTTTTATATAAAGAAGCTGAGAGAGCTAGGACTGTTCAGCCCAGAAAAGAGAAGGCTCAGGGGGATCTTATCAATGTGTATAAATGTCTGAAGGGAGGGTGGAAAGATGGAGCCAGACTCTTCTCAGTGGTGCTCAGGGATAAGACCAGAGGCAATGGCCACAAACTAAACCACATGAAGTTCCCTCTGAACATCAAGAGCCACTTTTTACTGCAAGGGCAACTGAGCACTGGCACAGATTGCCCAGAGGACTTGTAGAGTCTCCATCCATGGAGATATTCAAAAGCCATCCGGACACGGTCCTGGACAACCTGCTATAGGTGACTGTACTTGAGCAGGGGTGTTGGACAAGATGACCTCCAGAGGTCCCTTCCACCTCAACCGTTCTGTGACAGCCAGGGCTCTTGTACTCCTCTTTGCTGACTGCAAGCATCCCTACATATTTCTTCCTGTCAGCACTCACTGTGTTGAAGAGCCGTGCTGGAACAGGTCTTGCTTTAGTCTTTTCCAGGTAACTTTCCCAGTTGAAGGTCTTTGCATCTTGCCCTGCAGCAAGAAGAAACAGTAAGAGGGGAAAAAGCAGTCACTGCATAGATGAGCTGGGGGAAAAGGCAGAATAGGTAGGAAAGAAGCATAGCAACTGATTGCAAAGTAATTGCACGAACCACCATGTACAGCCTGATCTTGGCCATAAATCTAGTGCACAGATTCCATGGCAGTCCAGCACCACCCTCCAGCGGGCAGATACTGAAGCTGCAACTCTGATCGTCCATGTCAGTCATATATCCAGACCACAGAGAAAGATGAGGAGAAGCAGCAGGCATAAAGAAGTATATTCAAACCACACCACTAAGACCAGTCTTTCTCCCACCGGCAGGAACATCAAAGGAAGACAGAACAGCACTGCACAGAGGTGCTGCAACACAGAAATTCAGAGCAGGCCTTTTTGGGTATGACCATATGAGGCAGTAAAAACATTCCAATGGTGATTGCCTCTCAGGATCTTGCAGAAACATTGGTCTCAGATTCATTCTTACAAGAAGAACAGAGGTGACTCTGGCCACTTTTAAGTACTGAGTCATGCAGCAATGGCTCTACTTATCCTTTCGTATCCTTCTTGTCTTTCAAACCTTTGACTTTTGTTCAGTTTGAGGACTGTACTCCTCTCCCACTGATCCACCAGGAGCTAACCACCATGACAGTAAAGCCCTCTGGAGATGTCATTTCTTTCCAGAAAGTACCAAGACTTAGTATACAGGCAGAGCCCAAATCGACTGGCTCTCTGAACCAGCCCTATCTCCCTGAAAAACAGGCAGATTGGGACCTTGTGATTTTGATTGATCTGAACCTGACATCTCTCAGAAAAGCAACGCCCAGCAGATTCTGCATGCAGGTTTGTACCCCAGGGCAGAGTCCGAATCTTACCTTTTGGAGGGGTCAGATCAATGTTGTTCTTCTGACAGAAGTTGACAGGGAAGATGGCGTGCGAGGAGGCATGATAGCAGAACCAGTCAGAGCCATCATCAGACGTGGCTCCATCAATGCTGATCATGAGATACCCATCCAAGAGGACCTGAGATGGGAGTGAAGTGAATGAGTGTAGAGCTTCACTTGCTCTAAAACCTCTCCTCTCAAAGGATCCCCCCCAAGAGTCCCCATAGATGGATCACAATTGCCACTAGATAGTAAAATGCAATGTTATATGCTTCAGGGCAGGTAGTAGCTTCTCCTGGTATGTTAGTCAGCACAAACTAATCCCCAAAGCAGCAATTTCTGCAGGACTGGGAACACCACTAATAGCCTTGTGAAAAAGATTCAGCCATAAACGGTCAGGAGCTCTGTTCTCCCTCAGAAACAGACTTCATTGGCAGCCCAGAGACTGTCTACACAGGCCAGGTCACAAATTTATTACTGGGCAGAAGGGAAGGTCACTAACTTCAGACCTGCCACTTCCTACAGCAACAAGACTTGTCCCATCCTGTCACTCACTGGTAATTGGTGCCTACCAAATGTGATAGGCATGTCTGCCCCAACTGCTTCACATTTCCAAGCAATGGCTGAAGGGAATATTTTACAGACACAAAGAACCTTTCCTAGCATGCCCCTGCCAAACCCCAAGTGTCAAAGTCCTGTGCTTGGGTTCTATGAGGGAAAACAGCTTCTTGAGGGAGCAGTAAAAGCCCAAGTCGACGCTATACTTTAGGACATGCAACACCACCTCACTGAGGAAAGCGGCCAAACAATTTACTTCCCAATACTAGCACGGGAGTAGAGCTCATTACCCCACCTCATCAAGAGAGGCTGCAGGAGACATGTTCATCCTCAGCTTCCTATACCAGTAAATGCTGCCCATAGAGGTACACCCCATTCCCCACACAGAGGTCACACCATAACTCTTCACCTCTCCTTTCTCTCCTCAAAGTAGCACTATAGAGGCCTCTCTATGCACGCCAAGAACCGGAGAACAAATCTTCCCTACTGCATGCCTAAGGGTGATGGAAGGGTAGCTGTCAGTCACAAGCACTGGACAGTTAGCTTGCAGACCAAGCGTCCTCATCTTCATGCTGTCCACTTATGCACACATGAACAACTGTGGGTGTCATCAGCTTCTTGGACCTCTGAGGTAAGGCCTCAACTCCCTCCACACATCAGTTGTCTACCTTTCTTGACAGCCCTCTCCTCTCCCTCATCCTACCTGGTCTTATTCATTTGCAGAGACCTGAGGAGAGACTGGGTTATCTCAGGTACATAGTAGACCCACTTCTACACACTGAACTTACCTTGCAAACAGTTGCCACACAAATGTTGCCCAGATTCAGGGGGTCAATGGCCTCCAGTTTCATGCCTTCCTCAAACCATCCACCTTCAGCATAGACAGCTCGTACCTAAGGGAGACTCTGATATACCATGTGCTTTTAGGGGTATGGGACAGCCCCCTACCAAGTACACCAAACGCAAATAGCATTAGAGCTTCTTGGCTCAACCCAAGTTGGGAGGGGATAGAAGAAATATTACAAGAAATACAAAGAGGCAGCCAAATCAATGCTGTGTTTGTGTCAGCAACTTCCTGCCAAGGCTCTGGTCAGTCAGAGAGCAGGCTCAGCCACTGCTCCACAGCAAAGCAAGCCTCCTTCTCACCTCAGTCCTTAGTAGTATGGTCCAGCTCCTTGTTGGAACTGGTTTCTCCCATGCAATCATCCTTCCTCTCCAACTCAAAGCTCCAATCAACTGCTTGACCTTCAGCTCAGTCCCTCAATCCGTTACTGTCTTTTAGTTCTTTAATTTTCCAATTTTGCCCTGCCCCTGCCCAACCACAGCCTTGACACCCCAAACACTCCACTGCCCTATAGCTGCAAGAGAGACAAATGAGCCAATCTCAACAACCCACCCAGCAGCATATATGGCCAAAGAAGGAAGCGGTATCACTGCATCCTCTGCTGTGGCCAACACACAAAGGCAGACTTGTCCTACCTTCTTAAACAGATAGGGGACAGCATCACAGTAAATCTTCCGGAAGGTGGGATGGTTTGCCATGTCACTGCGTTTTTCTTCTGTGAGGAATAGAAGAAACAAAGACAGGTAAGAAACCTGCAGCAACTGCAGTAAGAAAACACAGCAGTTATTAATTCCCTGGTGTCCTGGTTCAGCTAGGATAGAGTCAAGGTTTCCCCAGCAGAGAGAGAGGGGGAAGGGATCTCCAGCCGGGTTATTCATACCACGCTGGTGTCAGGTCCAGGGGCAGAACCTTTTCACCTTGCTCTTTGGCGGGCTCAGTGGCGGAAACCTTTCTTTCCATAAACCAGCTAGTGGTATTTCTCTGTATATCGTTTGTCTTGTTCACTGTTATTGCTGTCTATTGTTGTTACCATTGATACTGTTGTTGTTCAGATTGTTCTATCACTCTGTTGTATTAAATTTCTTGTTATTTTAGCCGGGGTCTGTGTTTAACTCCCAGCTCGACTGGCGCGGGTGGGGGAGGGGCAACGGCAACGTGCTCTCTGATCCCGGCAAGGCTTAAACCTGCACACCTGGTGAGAGCTCAGCTGCTATAAAAGACCTAGATCAAAGACCGTGAGAAGAGTAATAAAAAGACAGGTCAGTCCCTCTACATCTTCTCATAACATGGACTGTGATGTAGGGCCTGCTCAAAAAGCAGATGGCTGAGCTTCCTCAGCACTACTGATAACACCTCTACCTACAGCTATAATTACCAGGGAGAGGCAGCAAGGAAGGCAGACACAACCACAATGATCAGCAAGGCCTGAGTCTTGTTTTTTAGTGCCAGTCTAAGCTGATCAACAATTCCTCTCTGTAAAGTCCAGAAAAATAACCTGATGGCATCCAGTCTTACAGAAGTCATCATGATCCTCAAAAAGACTATAAATATCTGTGATGTTGCAAACTGCATTCTCACACTGCAGGGATAGACTACCTGCTTCGGGTAAGAAACCCTACAGTTCCCCTGTCCTGACCTGTGGCAGCAGATCACTGGGCTTTTATTTATCCAGGGGAAAAAATAGCAGACACGTGACTATGTCGACTTCATCTGTCAGATCCTGGGGCAACTGCCTGGCTCTCAGCATGTCAGGATCGGTGTAAACAGCAGGGTCCAAGAAGTTCATAGCAAATCAGAAGATGCCTGTGGCAGCCTGATCCCTACCCGTCTTCTTCATGCTGTGGCCCACTCTCCGTGACCAGCCTACAGGATGGATGAGGGGACTCCACATGTGGCACCAGAAGTCATCATCGCTGTAGCCATCCTCATAGAGGAGTCTCAGTCTGCCCCCAATCACAGTGTCCACCACTGCCATGCGTGTCCGGGACACATGGTTCTTATCCACAACCTCCACGCGCATGCCCTGCCGGAACGGGTACTTCATGCTCTCTGCCATCTGGCAACAACCAACAGAAGAGATGAGATCAATCGCACTTAGTGTTTTTCTTCTCCAAACACTTCAGAGAATAGCTTTCCCCACAGACATGCTGGCCAACCCCCTGCACTGCCCAAGTCTGGCTGGGAGACACCTCTGAGAAGGGATGCATGGTAATGGGTTCAGCAGGGGGACAGGGAGCTGCCAACCCCGTGCTTGACAGCACAGTTGGACACATGCACCCTAAGTCTCCCCTGTCCTGGGACTCCATAAGAGCTACCCCCACTCCAGTCCAGCAGTTTGCTCAGCCAGCATTTTGTGTGAATGTTCCGAGTGCAAGAAACAGATGTCACTTCTGTTCACCAAGAACTGAGTGAGGAACTTTACACCTTTTTCAGGCATGAAAGAGACTGTAAGGGTTTCAAGGCTGGAAGCAGTTAGAGGTGTAGCTTCCCAAAGGGGAACAGGATTTTCAGTTGACTTTAATAGAAGTTAGGCACTTATTTTTACCTTTTTACTCTGATCAGAGGTTGAGCAACATGATCTGCCAACTCCACCTCCAATGACAGTTTCTCTACAGACTGACCCAAAGGCACAGGCACATAAAGAGTCACTGGCTGCCTTCTGTTTGAGGGGTTTTTGTTTGTTGTTGGGGTTGTGGTTTGGTTGGGTTTTTGGTTTTTGGGTTTGGTGGGTTGTTTTTTTTTTTTTGAGACCGTCAGTTTGCTGATACAGCCTAGCCCTACTCATCTGCAAATACCCAGAGGTGTTTATAGAACACCTGACATTTTGGCACTGTGATCCCAGAATGCTGTGCAGCAAGTAGGAACCACAGCTCAAAACAGACTCAGACACCCGAATCAGCCTATACCTGAATCCAGAAGAACATTTAAGGTAAGGTCTTCCCTTTCCACTTCCTGATCATTAGGTGGGAATGGAGATGCAGAGGGGAGAAAGATACTGACACCACGTATGTCCCTCTACCACTTCCCTTCCATGGCATGAGCTTTCAGCTACAAGTTGTGGCCCAGGAGAAAGCAGCTATGAACATGCTCTCACCTTTCTGAGAAGCAACAAGGGAAACACCAACTACATCAAGGCCTCCAGCTCAGTGTCACCAATTACCTTACACACAGAAAAACCCATCACCTGCATTTCAGCCTGCATTCTCTGGGACCATCTTTCTTATCTGTAGTTCCCAAAGCTGCCAGCCACAGAAGAGCCTCTTTTCCCCAGCAAGGTCTAACCTCAGGGCAGGCTACATGAAACTCTCACTCCCTGCAAGCTGTTGTGCTACCAACACTTAGGCAAAGGTTTTTGACTCTCAGAGCCATTCCCTGACAACAGGGCAGAGAAAGGCCAGGTTGGAGTGGCCTCTCCCTTCCACAAAAGGGCAAACCTCACACCCAGTATTTTCCAGCAGACTATACGACAACAGCTTTTAAAGCCCATCTATGACCCAAAGGAGAAACAGTTGTGCTGACAGAGTATGGAGACTGCCATTATCCACAGCACCATGACAAGTATCTTAGGAGCATGGGGAAGCACTCACTGCCCCTGCCCTGCCCAGATTTCAAGCAGGCACATAGAAGTTGCACAGATCAGAACCAGAAGAGACGTGTTGCACGCACATTTCTTGGCTTCTGCTTCATTTCCACACCTAAAATGACAGCCTTCCACATTTACCTTGATGTGGAAATCCACAGGGATGGTCCTGGCTCCCACCAGTTTTTTCATGAGGTAACTTCTCCAGTCAGTGTACTTGGCATGGATAGCTATATACACACAGGGAAAAAGCGCAGGAATTACACCACCACACTACACCTTTCTTTCTCTCTGAGAGTCCATTTGCATTAAAAGGTCTTTTTCACATTCAGATCCTGTACCTGCTCTCAGGTAGACCCTGTTCTGCAAGCTTGTCCACACAACTGGCTGCAAGGGATCAACATTACAGAACAGCCTAGGCCACACAGACACCCAACTCCACTGATCTAGATGTGGAAGTGGTATTACAGCAAAACCATGTGAGCCATACCAAGCAAATCTCAGCTTGCCAGAATTCTGCTAAACTGGCATCTGTCTCTGAACTGCTAGCTGAGAAGGGACTGGAGCCACTGCACTCCCCAGAGACACTGTCCAAGATGTAGGAACAAAAAGTTCCCCCACAAGTTAAGCCTAGCCCCCATGTGGGTCAGAAGGAGGAACAGCCACCTGCATTAGCCTCTGTCTATAGGTCTGAGACCAGCTCTGCATCCAGCACCCCCAGGATCAACTACAGGGGAGATGCAGAAGGAGCAGTCCAAGCAGTCTCCAGCTTCCTGAAGCCAATGAATTAACCATTCTTTGTAACTCAGAGCACAAATTGAGCTGTGATCCTACATGCAGTGGGACCACCTGTCCCACTGTGCTAGGCATAAACCAAGGCTCCTCTTGCCCCACACTCACTTTGCGGTGGTACCAAGATTTTGCTGTTGATGGCACACCAGCCAATGGGGTGAATATCCACTGTGCCCAAATTGCACCAGAAGTCATGGCCAGCATCATTCTCAAAGCCCTCATATCGCAGGAGGGCTCTGTACCCTGTCAGGATAGAGCAGACAACAGAGAAAGGCATTAGAGACCAAGAATTTATCCTCTCCCCTGTCAGGCACCAAAGGCTTAGTCCCTACAGCATGGCCTTCAGACTTCTGCATAAATGATCAGAGCTTCTCCAGCCATTCTGAAGGCAGAACCATCCTCGCAAAGAGCCCCGCAACCAGAAGAGGAACAGATACTGGTTTCCTCCCACCCCTACACCGTATTTCCTGTTCCAAAAATCTTTCAGCAGTTGCAGAGCTCCAAAGAGCTGATGCTTTGCTTGACTTGGCTCTCTAATGCTTCCCTCAGAGGTTAGCCATCCCCAGCTGTCAGGAATTACATTGGAGACATACCTACAGTCTGGATGACGGATGCAATCCAGTACACACGGCTGGGGAGCACGGCATCACCATTCAGCACTTCCACTTTCATACCTTTCACCACATCATCCCACTGATCAAAGAGTGGCACCTGAAGGATTGAGGCAGCCATGTTGGGAGAGGGATGTTGACAGTTAGAGTGGCAGTTAGAGCTCAGGCTCTTGTTCTAACTTTCAGAGATATGTTTTAGGCAATTACACTTTCACCTTAGGCCCAGGTTTGCATGCCTTACCCTTCCTATATATATATATATATATATATACACCAACAGCTTGAAATGCAACTGAACTGTCCCAGTATCTCACTGGGGTGTTCACAGAGGACCCCAAAAGGCAGAACACTGCAGAGCAACACAAGTATTTCACTGCCAGCTGTCCTATTATCCCAAAGTAGCTGCTCTCATTCCTCTAAGGTATCAAAATCCCTAACCATCAAATTGCCATGTCCTCCTCAAGAAAAATAAAATATGGTTAGTGTTATCACAGACCACAACTCAAAAGGAACATATCGAATGAGTTTTAATATACAGAGATGCTGGGCATGCTATAATACCTAAGAATTGCCATATTGCCATTTTTCCACCCATCTGCCTTGGCTACCACATGGACTGCAAATCATGATAGGAACCAGGCAGGCTGGAGGGTCAGCTACTGCCAGGCCCACATAAGCTGAGTTCCTCCCTGTACACCACCCTGGGTTGTGCTCACCAACAAAAACTGCAAAAGCAACCAGGAGGTTTCTGCTGTCCCCACCCCAGTCATGACTAATTCTGTCCCCAGCCAGCACTGGGCCATCAACATCAGCAGCGCTTTTATCAAGGACCTCTCTGCTTCCTCCCCCAAAACTCCTGGTCCCTCTGTGGGACTCCCATTCTTAGCTGTGAGAAGCCCCAGCTTCTTTCCTTGCATCAGCTAGGCTCAATAGCCAGCTCCCCAGGCGTCTCCCCACCACTTGTCACAGGAGTACATGGCCCCGTACATAAGATATGCCCTGTGCACACTGTGAGGCACAGCAAAGAACTCACGTGTTTGAAGCAGCTGACAGGAGCTGCCTTGAAACCATGCTCTTGCAGGTACTTTCCCCAGTCAAAGCCCAGGACAAGTGCTATAAGCAGACATGAGAGCAGATAATCAGGTGAGATTATAGAAAAGGCACAGAGTATCAATTACCTCCGGACTACATCTTGTAGCCACATTGTGACCTGCTCTGGGACAGAGCCCTCTGTCCCAGCACACAGGGACTCTGCATTCCACTGTACTTTCCCTGTTGGGGAACTAGATTCTACGAGTGCACGGGAATCAGCCCCCACCAGAGGCACAATATATCATTAATCAACCCTTGCTGTCACTTGCTTTTGAAGAGGTGGGGGCAGGAGGGGCAAGAAAAGGGGTCAAATCCAGCCCAGGGCTCAAGCACTCCACAGAGAGTGAAGAATGTATCCTGTCAACCACTTAGCAGCTTTGCTTCTCAGCAGCGACACTGCAGGGTCATATCAGCAGCACCTGCTTCCCCAGAGGGTGCTGAGAAAATCAGAGTGAAGCACTGAGATATTAATCCCACAGTCCTGCCTGATCCAAGGCTACAACTCTACTCGTGTCAGTCTTCGCAGGGATCAAACCTGCTGGGGCTCACTTTTGCCTGAACTCCAGCTTGCTACTCCTTCAGCTGCAGTGACTGGTTGTTCCTCAGGGTGATCAGTGAGTGACTCGGGTTAAGTATAACTCCCCACAGGCAATGGGGCAGCAAATGGCTGGGAGCAGCAGGACACATTTAAGTTAGTTTTGCCAGCAAAAGTCAGCACCTCATGTGACTGTGACTACAGAGGTTACACTCCAGGTCAAGTTGCATGAGAAATGAGGATAAGGCTGCAATAGTGAATGAGTAGGAACACATCAGGGCTTCATTAGCACCAGCTGTCATGCCCTCTGTCCTGCCAGCCTGTATCAGAGCAATCCACACACCTTGTTTCAGTACCATAGGTGAAAAAGAGGACTGTAGAGATTACAGCCCTTCAGGTGTCCCCAGCTGCTGTGGATCCAGCAGCTGCACCTCCTCACACCTCACCTACACTCACCATCTTGGCCTGTCAGTGTCCCATCTGCCAGCTGCCCTGTACCCTGCGAATGGAGGAAGGCCCCGATCTTGGCCGACCAGGCTGCCTTGTGCAGAACTTTAGCTTTCTTTGTTGGTGGCTTCCCCTACAAAAGAAGGAACATTAGGAACATGAGTGGCACTGGAAAGAAAGCCAGTCCCTGCAACTGGCTAGCAGGGCATGCTTCTCTTCTTTGGGCGATTTTCAGGTTACTACAACTTTTACTAATGCTCACAGGAACAAGAAGAAACAGCAGGCAATATATCAAGGTGCCCTTCCTCAGCTTCTAGGGAGCACCACCTTTCATCTGGCATGTGTTCTCTGGGGACTTCAGGCAGGAAGAATAAACCACTGGTAATGGCAGTCTGATTTTTAATTACAGAGCAACCACCCACCCCTGTGCACAGGCATATCCTGCTCCATTCCCTGGGAAGAAGGAAGGGTTTTGATTCACCTGCAGTCTGGCCAGGATGCTGGCCTTCTTGGAGTTTGAGGAGTAGCTTCTGGAGCAGGAGACACTGCAGAAACGTTTGGTCTTGGAGAAGAAAGCCTCCCTTGTACCCACAATCCCACACATCTCGCAGACAGCTGAGAGAAGAAAGGCACAAAAATGTAAGCAGTTGGCAGGGTTGATGCACTACAAGGACAGAAATTAGCCCAAGTAACCCTCTTTACAAACAGCAGTTCTCCCATGTAACCCAGAAAATGCACTCTCAGTTCACTGGTGCTCCCAAGCATAATCAAAGACCATACACCCTTCAGCTCCCCCAGCCCTTGTTCTTTCCATTGTACACGTGTTTTAGGTAGAACATGCAGGCAGTGCAGTACCTGGCTCGGAGCCACTGTCCTCTGTGAGTCGGCCTGTGGACAGTTGGTGCACAGGAGAGGTTGGAAGCTCTCCAGCCTCCCGGTCTGCCACCTCATCATCACTAGATTCATCCAGACAGGAGCTGCTGTCACTGCCCATGCTGCTGTTGTAGCCTCGGAAGCTGTCATAACCCCCAAAGATGTCCAATTCATCCTCCTCCTCCTCGCCTTCCTCCTCCATCCGCTCCAACGATGAAGTTTTGTGGCACAAGGTAGACACTGACTGAAAAAAAGAGACAGGCTGCTTTGAAACAGACATCTTATACCACACTCCACAATAAAACTGCCTTCATTGCCAGCGGGGGCCTCTTGGACCAGGCAGAGGCCTTGGGGTGAGAATGAGTCCACATAACAACCCTAAAGGCAGGAGTGAATCCCTAGCAGGGAAGCTATTACCACCACAACAGGTCTCTTTACAAATATTTCACAGGCTGCATTCTGCTACCCAAGAGAAAACAGACAAGACACAGAGCTGCAGCACATACAAAAAATCTGGAGGAATTTGGAAATAATACAGGGAACTACACTGCCATGCTGATGAAGACAGAGGAGACTGCATCTTCCCAGGCACTGTCTCTCCCAATATAGTTGTACAGCACAGCAATGCAGACACCATCAACATTAAAGTCACTGCAAACTTCTAGCACAGAGTGTAAAGCTGTACACTCTGGCCACCACAGCTCACAAGACCAGTACAGCCTGGATGTCAGCAGGACAAACTCAACTCTGGAGAAAGTTCATGTTCTTTGGCAACTCCATAGTCCAGAGCTGACCTCTGTTCAGAAGCTGCATCAGCAGGATGACAGAACAACATTTGTTAAAAGCTTTTGCCTACAGCCAGATGTCTCCACAACTAAAATCCACACTACCTCTTCAGTACTTGCTGTTACAGCAAGATTGCAGAGAGGCAGTGACTGAAGAAAGAGTACAGAAGTCCAGTGACTCTTTCTCAGACTAGAAAAAAAAATCTTAAACTGAGCTCCAGTTAAGTGCAAAAGAAGCTGGGAAAATGTGTTAGCAACTCATGAAAGAGCAGCAAGGAGTCATCATCAGCACCGGGAGTGATGGAACAGACAGGTAGACTGGAAGAGCCACACGAGGCACCAGGATACAACTGTTCATCCAAGCAGGCAACAACAAAAGATCAGCAGCAAGTCCATCATCTTCTAGTGCTAAATTCCCTCTGATTCCTGGCTCCTGGGTATTATTATAGACTTATGAACAGGAAAGTCAGACCACTCACTTCTGCCTCACATCCTCCCTGGCTTTCACACAAAACAGACCCAAGGTACCCAGGTTGTTCCCTGAAGACAGAGTTGGGTCTCCTGCAGATCCACATCTTCAGACAGCACTCCTGACATCTGAAATCCTGAACTCCTCAAAAAAAAAAGCACATTCATCTTTCTCACCGTTATCTGGCAGGTACGCCTTCCTTCCTCGTAGGAAGTGATTATCTTTGGCTTGTTACTCTTCCACAAAACGCGAATGAAACCTGGGACATGCTACAAGTTCCCAGGGCTGACAAGCAAGGACGGCACCACTCACAGCTTGCTTAGAGAGACAAGGGGGACGCAGAGACCCGAATCAGACCCATCAGACCCTCCAGCACTAGCCCGACCCCGGCAGCGCGGAAGCGGGGCTGGCAGCCACAGCGGGCACCACCACTACACGACGGCCGGGAGAAGGCGGCCCAGCGCTCCTCGCCCCCTCCTGGCCAGCCGCTACCCCCCGTACCACACCGCAGCCGTTACCCGCTAAAACAGCCCGGGCCTCAGGGCAGCGGGCGGCCCAGCCCAGTGTCCCAGGGATTTCCCCAGCACCCTGCGGCCAGCCCCGCAAGAGCCACAGCACGTCTCCGCTCACCTCCCCACGATCCTGCTCCATGGCTCCCGGGACGCTGCCAGCCCGCCTCACGCGCGAGGCGTCCCCCGCTCAGCGGAGCATCCGATTGGTGGGAGCCGGGAAAAGAGAGCCAATCAGCGAGGAGTTTGTTCTCGCCGCGCTCCCCGCGGGGCAGGCCGGGAGCTGTAGTTCTTTTCCTGCCACGGCGGCCGAGCGGAGCGGTCATGGTGCCTCACGGCGGCCCCACCCAGGGGCGGAGGAGGGGCCGGGCCCCGCTCCTGGCGGACCCACCCCCTCCGTTCTTGGAGGTCTGGATTAGCTCTGAGTCCCAGAAGTTTAGGTAAACAACAAAACAAACGAAAAAACGCCAACAAAACCCAACATTTCAGCCCATGGACGGATTTGACACCCGGTATCTATCAGCGTGTGGGTGCCAACACGGCGTCCGTGAAACAACGCGAGGCCGCGGGGATGCACAGCTGGAGCTGCACGTCTTAAACATGAGGGGGGACACACGGTTTCCTAAAAACCTTGGTAAGTGGGTGAGGATTTGGTTTTAGATGAGAGGAATGCCTTCAGCGTGGCAGGTACCAAACGTCACACTAGCAATGCCTTTGTCCCTGTCCCACACCGCTGACACCACCAGCGTGTCACCGGGGCTGGGGAGCCGTCCCTGGGTGCTGGTAAAGTGCTGCCAGGCAAGAAGGGTGCAGAGGGCAGAGACCTCGCTCCTTTCCTCCCACCCTGCTCTGCCCTGTCTGAGAACCGCACAGTAAATAACCCACTTGAGTTAATGCTGCTGCTCCCCCTGTCCTCATATGATCAGTTTCTGAGATTTCATGCACAAATAGATGTTTTATTTGGCAAAGAAAGTATTACCTATGCAAAACAGGCCTTGAAGTTCAAAATCTGTACAGATTTATAGCATAGCTTCTTCATAACACAAATACTTCTCTCTACCTTTTGGCTTTTTTTCCCCCATGGAAAAGTAGTGTAGTCTTAGCAGTACCGGTAACCAACATCCCTCACCCCAGCTCACTGTCAAGAACAGTCAGGAAGCAACTGTCACTCCATATGTCTCTGGCATTGATTCTCTTCTACACAAACGGTACGTCCCCTGGAGTTAGTGAGCTAATTCCCATTCTATCCCTTTTACTTCCTTATCACCTTCATTGTGTTGACATTTGAAGTGCTAAGGCTTGGACAACTGGCCCAAGACAGAGTTGACCTATAGATGAATCCTGTATATTTTATAACTGATAACCATTGTGCTAGTAGGTATTATACTAAGTTATAACAATGCACTTATGCTGGTGTAAAAAGTGCTAAAGCTTTGAAGTACTGAAGCCTGAACAACAGGCCCCAAGCCGAAGCTGTTAACTTAGCATGTAGTCATTAACAAAGTATGTCAACTCGCTAGTGAAAGAAGCAGCTTAGACAAATTAGAATCAGTAGTGCTGAATGTATCGAACTTCCCTTGTTTAGCCTTGTTCAAGGTTGAGAACCCAGGTATTTGGCTTTGTCAGAAACTCCCTTGGTTTCTCACCCCGAGTCCTGGCCAGGCTTTGGGTGGAATCCAACAGGAGAATGAAACCAGAAATTTTCTGCTCAAAAAAAAGGTGCCGGCTATTCTGGCTTGTCCATCTCTGGTATATAAGGCTGGGCCAGTTTGCAGCGACTTTGGAAGCCTCACCTATGGGTGGACGCACCGCGAAGGATTTCCCACTTGCCGGGACAGGCTCTCCAAACCCTCGCTGTAACCGGGGCTCCCCAGCTACTGCGGGTCTGGGTGACGATAATATATGCAAGCGGTGATGTATTTTTCTTAAATCTCCATTCTCTCTCTCGTGTAGTAATGATTTAATGCATTACCCTGTTTGCTGCTTTAAGTGCACTATTCTGCTTTTTCTTACTGCATGTTCTCTGTATTACACTGCTATCACTAGTAAAATACGCCTGCTCTTTTCACTCTGGTGTCTGAGTTTAATTGGTATCCTTAATCAGCAGAACAACACTGTAAAAAGAAAAAAGGAAAAGCCTGTCCTGAACCTTCCTACTCTGTACAGACTGTGTAGTTAGTAGCTAAGCAAGTAATGCCTTAAGCACATGCACAGTTCCTCTCGTGGATACAGTATGGCCTTAGTTGCAGGGGACAGTAAGGCAGCATGGAAGAGGTTTATTCCAAAGGCTTACCTACATTACAGATACACATGGATTGTTCTTCCAGACAATCCAAAAGTGCTAAAATGAGGCTCCAGCCTGTTGCTCTAAACACAATGGAGTGTCGCCATCATTGTGAACCACGCTGAGAATCCTAGGTAGCGACTGGGGTCACAGCCTAATTACAGAGGGACAGTGGCGGGGAGCTTGCAAAGCCTACTGTGAGCAACCTGATCAGCAAACTTCCATGGCGTCAGGGGTCCTCCAGGTTCAGGTTTTCCAAACAATCCTCCAGCGCTGTTTAGAAACAGAAAATTGCTTTAAAAGTATTTAAATAATGTAGTTGATAAATAAATTATAAAGGCTGCCATTCCCTTGCAAATACTGCTAGTACACTGTGACAGACACAAAGCTGCCACCAGAAAAGACACAGATAGAGAATTAAAGGTTGTGCTGGGTTTGTGTGGCAGGTTTTTGGTAGCGAGGAAGGGGGCTACAGTGGCAGCCCCTGTGAGAAGCTTCTCCAAGCTCCCCCGTCTCCAAGTCAGACCCACCTCTGGCCAAAGCCAAGCCAATTAGCAATGGTGGCTACGCCTCTGCGATAACGTATTTAAGAAGGGGAACCTGGGAGGAGGAGTGCAAACACCAAGGTCAGGGTAAGAAAAGGAGAAGGAATGGGGGAGTTGCATGTGCACGTGCCAGTCAGCCCCCCTGTATCCCATGGTGAGATGGCATGGCTGCCACCCATGGAGGTCAGCAGAGGAGCAGAGATTCACCTGTGGAGGACCCCACAGCAGAGCAGGCAGCTGTGCCCAAAGGAGGCCGAGACTCTTGATTCACAGAAAATAAGACTCTACAACTTGAATAGAGTTATAAAGCAGGTATGATTACTCTGGCCAGAGTGCAAGGGGATTTCTCCACAAAGCTTGCACACCCACTGCACATTTTACCAAAAATTTATAGAGTGTGAATCTACATATTCATTGGATTACATAACACAAACATACATATGCATGACCAAGGCTGGGTTAGTTCGAAAGGCTGGTGTCAGCAGTTTATGTTCTCTTTGCACCTGCGCATTGCCTCCTGGTGGGTGTGTTCGGGGGTCTTTGGAAGGAAGGCTCGTAGTCTCTCACCTTGGTTTTTCCCCAGAGCATGTGCAGATTCTCTTGGCCAATTTACTGAATAACAAGAGTGTTTTTCAGCTGGTTTACTCATTCTATCTTATCTAAGAGAACCAATAGAACTTCTACCATCCATACATGGCTATCTTTACTCACTACCAAGATTCCAACTAATTAGAGCACACCTGTTCCCCAAGGACAAAACTATAATATTTTGCTGAACATTATAGTTCTTGGTAGATTTTCACAGGGAACTGCTTTGTTTTATGAACGCAGTAGTCCTTGGTAAAATTCCACAGAGCGGTCTGGGCAAGCAGGATCCTTAGCAATATTTAAAAATACTGTAAGTAATACTATAACTTGCTATAAGTAAGTAAATAAGTTGCTAGGCATTTTTCTATAAGTAAGTAAATCTCAAAACAAGTAATCATTTCTCCGTATCACTCTGTGGGAAGAAGCAGCCCTGCTGTTGTAGTTTGGCACTGGGGAGACTGCAACACACAGGGGTGACCCAGGCTGGAGCAGCACAGGAATGGCTGCATCCCATGGGAAGGACTCATGCCAGAAAAAGTTCATGGAAGACTGTCTCCCATGAGAGGGGAACCATGCTGGAGCAGGAAAGAATGAGAGGAGGCCTCTTAATGAGGAGGGAGTGGCAGGACTGATTATAACCCCCATTCTCTGCCACCTGTGCTGCTGGGGTAGTGGAGGTAGAGATACTTAGCCAGGGAAGATGGGAGGGGTGGGGGGAGGTGTTTTTAAGATGTGATAAGCTTCTCACTGTCCCACTCCTGTCTGTTAAATAATGTTGTTAAGTGTTTGAATTAAAGTGATGTTCTTTTTTTTCTTCTCCTAAGGAGCCTGTCTTTGGCCTGTGACTGTAATGGCTGAGCCATCACTTCCTCTCCTTATCTCAATTCCCCAACCTTTTGCTTCATTTTCTCCTTCCCATTCCTGAGGGAGAAGAGGTGAGTGAACTGCTGCATGGTGCTCGGTTGCCCTTTGGGCTCAAACCATGACAGCACAGGAGTCCAGGATGCAATGGGAGGGATTATTCCTGCAGGACAGAGGCCAGGCTGCTTCTCAGAGCTGGATACAGGTGCTCAGCTCCAAGTTGTGCAGCTGGAACAGCATTTTGTACTTCAGCACCAGCTCTGTCCCTCATCACCAAACATTCCTTTAGGAGCACTGGCACACTAGCTCTTGTGCTTGTCTACTGGGACTGTCCACTCACCCAAGCTCTGAGGTGGGAAGCTCATGCTCCAGGTCCCCAGGCTTCATAAATTCATCTGCTGCTCCTCCCGAGCCACCTTTTTAATGTTCTACTCTCTGCCATTTCAAGAGCTTATAAGAATCCTGGCAGTCCATGGGCCTAGTTTCAATTCCAGCACTAAGTGGCAGTCATTCTGGTTACAGGACCAGCTTCCAAATCCTTGAGTGCACTGGGAATTGGCACACAGCTTTAGTAATGCTTCTCCTCTCACCTCCTATGCTGACACCGTAAAGAAAAAAAAAAAAAGGCATTGCAAGGGTTTAATTTCTGTCATCAGCCCTGGAGAAGGCAGCTATTTGAAGAGAAAACATTTAGAGACTTGTAATCCTTGGTCATATGTTTACAATAATGTCTGAAAAAGGAAAGTAAGATAGAATAGCTCAGAAAACCAACAAGTGAACAGAAGAAAATAAAAAATAAAATGTGTGCTGCTTGAGTTTTGGCAGTCTAATTTTACAAAGGTAACTGTGAAATTAAGAGGGAAATGGTCACCAGCCTGACCATGATGACAATGACAGTACAGGATTCCCTGCACCAGGTAGTCAGTAACCCAACTGTTCTTACTTGCAGACATTCCTGGCTGGGGCTGTCCCATGTTGGGCCCTTGATTCATGGGAGCCTGTGGCATGCCCGGAGCATTTGGGATCATGTTTTGCTTCTGCAGTCTGGTTCTTCGTTTCTCCTCCAACTCCTTCTGAATCTTATAGATCTTCTCTGCTAGCAGGTGATAGTACTCTGCCTGTTGGGGAGGAATACAATGCAGGAAAGATGACGACCACACATTAAGAAAAGGCAACAGGGTCACAGCGATCCATGCACGGAAAACACGTTTCAGTTTGGGTCGGGGTGGCTTCCCCCACTTTGTAGGGGCTGCCGGGCAGACAGGAGAGCAAAGAGGGGCACTGCTTGAGGCACTGCCGGCAACCACTAGCCCAACACCAGACATTTCCCTTCTTGCGTACAACACTTCTTTGGGAGAACCACACGCCTCGACAGGCGACGCACATAGGCAGTCCCAGGCCCCATCCAGCAGCCCCTCAACACACACTTCCTCGGCCTGGGACTCTCATCTGTGCTTTCACCCCTCGTCCTCCCCTGCCACTATGGGATCAAGGCAGAGATACACGTGACTAGATGAGGGAGGATCGCATCTCACCCTGCTGTTTGCCGATTCATACATATCTCCTTCCACTTTCCGAGCATACGCCACCAGATTCTCCATACGCCGATCCTTCAGTGCTGCAGGGTCAGGAGTGGGAAATATGGCTTGGACTCTGGGGAAGAAAAAAACCAATAAGGCACACAAGTGATTAGGATGTCCCCAGATGGGAACTAACCCTGGTGATCTGAACACAAAGCACCAAGCAGGTCTCCCCACAGACTGCAGCACTGCTACTGCTCCTGGGGGACGCTGCCCCGCGGAGATGGCTCGAGTACAGAGCGGGACACTCCCAATGCCACAGCCCCAAACCAGCAGATGCAGCTCCATTAACCATCAGGAAAGCAAGAACGCAGCTTTCAGGTTTCTGATTTCCCTTCTCAGGCACCCTGATAAAACTTCCTCCCTTGCCCCCCAGTTTTGGAAGGCAGGCCTCCTCCTGCCTCCTGCCTCCCACCTCCCCC
>NW_020799092.1:2946913-3016008 GCF_003259725.1 Athene cunicularia | reverse complement strand
AGAGACAGAACAGGAGACTGTTTTGGCATCAGCTACTCACAATTTATGAACAAGGTGGTTTCGGAGATCCTGAGTAATGTCTTCATGCCACTGCTTCCGGCTGCCCCCTGACGGGACGGCGGGACGGGGGAGGCGCCGCGCCCTCAGGGACTAACAGCCGAGGAGGGCGGGCGGAGGCGCCCAGCGGCCGACACCGCCTCTGAGGCGGGCAGCGTCCTTCAGTGTACGCAGTTGTTATTATTTTGGGGTTTTTTTTAAATATCCCGTGATTCGGGATCCTCGGGCAGAATCTTAACGACGCAAGTGCGACGCCGCCAGCGTGTTTCCTCCAGCCGTGGCACACCCTGCACTGGGTAAGAACGGAACAGCCCACGCAGGGGTAGGAGATTTAAGCCGTTGCTGTTTTCTAGTTCTTTCTCATGGGCTGCGGAACTTACAGAAAAGCCTTGTCAGATCATCCTTAATGTTACCTTGATGGTCTTAGGTATTTACAGCAACTTGTCATTAAGTCACACTGTGCATTAGCCATAGCGATTAGTTGATGTGTTGAACAAATAATCCAACCCTAGACCCAACAAGCATCCATCCCAGTTAAGAGCACAGACACTAAGGCTGTAAGTATATGTCAACACATCTCTACATACAATCATAAAAAAGTAAAAGACTGTGTCCAGATTTTAAAAACAACAGCTATGCCCAATTCCAAGGCTGTCCTGAAAAGGAGAGAGAATAATTAACTCTCTGGGAGATAAACCTCAGTTTGAGGTACTTAGCCTGTCCCAGTCCTCCAAGAAGTCTGGCTGTCGAGTGCTGGGCTGTGCTGCCTGTTCGATTCCTCTGCAAGCCTGGGAAGATGTGGGGCACCACAATGTCCTGCCAGGTCACTTTCCCCAGCAGAAGGAGTAGCCCGGAGGACCAGTGAATCCAGGTAATATCAGAAGACAAGATGCTACAACACCCATCTGGCCTGGCACATAATATGCAGTTAAAGGTAGAAACCCTTTTACATATGCATTCCCAAGTAGCAGTTAAGTACCCTCTCTCATAGTTTGTGGTGACACCAGGGAATTGGGCCCAGATGACAGAGAAAAGGCTTGAAATTCTTCAGTACAATCTCAGTCTGAGAAAACAGTGAGCGAACAGAAGAGCACCAGAAGCCTTTATTTTTAAATTAATGATTTCTGGGTTCTGACTTCTGGTGGCTCTAACCCAGCCAGTGAATGCAGTTACAGACTGTTAGACCCAGGTCACACCTCAGGCCTTAGGCTGCCCTGGCTTTCAATCAACGGGCCAGGTGAGATACCCATTCTGTGGCTCCCAAACCCCTGCTCACCAGGGAGTCATTGACTGGGAGTTTGTTTCAGTGCCACACTCCAATCTTCACACCTTATTGATTGAAAAAGGAGGAAGGAAAACCCCACAAAATCATCCTGGAATTAAGCCTTCTGATTTTAACCTATCCCAGTGCTGGACAAAGATTTGCTTTGGAATAATAAATCCTGTTCTCCCCTTGATTCTCTGGAGCCAGGTGAATTGTGGGAGAAACACCTATGAGCTTCTGTATCAGAAAATCATTGAGTCTAACAGGGAATGGAAATGCTTTAGTCTCACTCTCCTGCCACACCCACCCACCCAGCCTTAGCAGTACAAACAGTTTAAAAAAGTCCATAAGGCTATATAGGTGCCTGACAAAAAGCATCACAAGTACCAGAGTGTGGCCTAGAAGCCTCTGTCATGGCAGAACAATGCATGATCCAAGGAAGAACCTGGCTTTAAAACAGTGCACTTGTTTTATTCACAGTTTATCATCACAGGGTGGATGCAGAGACCAGATTCCTGAATACCTCTTCAAAACAGTCACAAGAGAACAAGGATGCCATAGGTACTGGCTTTGAGTCACTTGGGGGGCCATTTATATTCAGCTTCTCTTCTCCTCCCCATGTCCTCCAGCATTCATTCCACCCTCACCCCAGTCATTTTGAGAAGTGGCATCTCTGGGCTGGCTGCTTTGGGGCCCCTGTCTCCTACACCAACATCACCATCTGCACACCACTGCCAGAAAAGCAGTGATGGGAAGCCCTGCTGCCTGAACACCGTCCTGCAGGACATTCATACCAGTCCTGTCTGCTGCTTCCATCGTTGTCTTCCACCTTGTATGGGCAGCTGAAGCTGCAGGGTGGCTCCTAGTGACTCCAGATGAGCACAAGTGAGCTAGCTCATCTTGTCTTGCAGGTTGCAGAATGCCAGCTGAGCTGGGTGGTGTGTGCTGTGGGTTTCAGTGGCAATACTGAGCAAGGACAGAGATTTGTCTTGCCTGTGGGTTTGCATGACTCAGTGTAGACCACAGACTGGATGCTGTTTGGGATACCAACTTAAAAAGCCAGTCCCAATGTTTGGATGGATAGATGTAATCTTCACCACAGCTGTGATCAAAGCAAATTAAATTCTTCACTTCAGCACAGTATTGATGTAGCACCACAGTGGGTAGCTAGTGCCTCTGCTGCAACCTGTTGTCATCTCTCCTTTCCCCAGAGGAACATTTCAGATGTTCTTAAAACAGAAAAGAAAATGTGTTGCTCCACGAACCAAGCAGGCTGCATGAGTTGTGTAGGGACAGGCATCCTTCTCATCCCCCACATCCCCCCACATGCCCCTGTAATATCTTTTCAGGCAAGATACAGCACATGGTCCACAATCCAGGAGAGGAACAGCATGGGTTATAGTAGATGGACTAAAAAGAAATGTCCAAAATATGCCCCAAGTGTTTTCTTTAGAGAAACTTGAAGTTACCGACCTGCTGCCAGAAGAGTGGAACACATCTGCACAGGAAGAACACTGTTTTTCCCCAGCTGCTGCTGTTGCTCTCATTGCGATCTCAAGAAAGCACAGGAAAAGCAAATGTCCGAAGGACCTTTAGCTTAGGGAGTTGAGGTTGCTATGAGTGGAAGATGAGACCCTGGATTCCAGTGCTATGTTTCCAGACCCCACTCCTGCCCACCCCTGTGGCCAGTACCCATGGCAGTAGTGCAGAGGGCTGGGCCCTGTTTTGCCAGGCCTCATTTCCCAGACAAAACTTCACACCCAAGCCCTGCTTTCCAGCCCCTGGAGATCCTTTCTATATCAGCCCAGGGATGCCCCTACATTTGAGGCCTTGCTTCACCAGCCCCAGAGGCCCATGCTGCTGCGACTGTTCCTTCCACAGGGTAGGCAGCTGTACCTGCATTCTTTCCCCATTTTGGAAAGGCTACAACATTGTGGGGCAACAATGACAACAAAAGGGGAAAGTGAAGAAGAAAACAAACCTAAGCGAAGGACTCCTCACTTTTCTGGGCAGCAGAATCTATGCCTTTTCATCCAGAGGATCAGGACTGGCAAAGAGCTTTCTTCTTGTAATGCTACTGTCACTACCTTCCAATTCCTGCTATTGCCCTGGGGACTGCAGAGGTATGGGGAGACGCAAAACACCCACTGACATGTAGCTCTGTGCTCCCAAGACACACCAAAGCCTGCCACCACCCAGTACACCTAGGGAAAACAACAGTCTGAGACATGTCAACTTCACCAGGAGCTATGAAGAACCCTTCATAGCCCTTCAAAGATGGCTATGGGAGACGGTGCCAATAGCAATTCTTCCACCCTCCCTAAATCCACCACACTGCCTACAACAGGGAGCGTAGACTGGAGCTGTGGCTGATTGCCCATCAGTTACCCACAGCACCAGTTACAGAACAGGTTTCCGTTTCAAACATCCACCATGCGCAGGATTCCTGCTGGGGAGTTACAACCAAGATCCTGTTCTAAGGTAGTGCAACTAAGGCAATTCAAGCAAATCATCAAACCCCTGTTTTTCTAAATGGAGTGCCAGATTGAAGGCGGGCAGGCAAATGCCAGTGCACACAACATGCCTTCAAGGCTGATGTAGCAGCTCGGTGGCTTTTCAACTGTGATGCAGGCATAGAGGCTGCCAAAACCACTGCCGATGGAACCCGTTGTGCTCTCACACTTTCAGGGGCTGGGCTAGGCTCTGTCTCAGGCCAGGATCTATAGCATGTGATCTGTTTTGACAAGATGAGGGAGGAAATGGTTCCTTGTGCAAACTGACAGTTACCCAAGGGTTGTGTTGTACGAAGGCAGCTGCTAAGAGGGTTTATAAAAACAAAACATTCCTCAGAGAGGGCAACATATGGCTGTTCTTCAAAGAAAAGCTAATTTTAAGGGTAGGAGGCCCCTTCACACACTTAGGCAGAATCACTCACTCCAGACTCTCCAGAGAGGCTGGGCCAGAGTCCTTGAGTTTGGTTGGAACTGGGAGTAGCACAATCAAGAACATGGTGTTCGTAAAAAGATCATATTGGAAACAGGAGGTGGAGTTTCTTGCAGAGGAACTGTGTATCAAACACTGGAATAAGCACTGGAAAAGGAAGCAGAAGCTGGAATGGCTGTCAGTGTCACATTATGTACTTCAGCCTCCACCTGCCACCACTCGTAAGAGGCTACAAGCTCTGCACTATGTGAATAACTTGGGCCCTGTCAGGATTTGTCTGGACTTTTCTTGGCCTTCCAGGAGCTGTGTTGTAGCTTGTTGCACTGTTACAATTGTCTAATGACTGTTCTTGTCCTCTCTCTCTCTCCCTGCCGCCCCAACACTGTTTTAGTTTTTGTACAATTATCTGGTGTGACACTTACTGTGTATATATTATTGTGACTAATAGCAGGTACTAGGGAGAAGCCCATGTAACTGCTGGGCCTAGAGCGCAGCTTCCAGAAAGCAACTAATAGATGCAGGGGTTTGCACAGTGGGATGCACAGGGGGGGTCAGGGTCCCCCGCGCTCAGCAATGACGGTGATGTGCCACATGGCACGGTCTCCCACAGATGCTGGAAAAGGTCTCCCTGTAATGTTTGAGCCTCCACCCAGATTGAGCTCTCCTGTGGGAGGATATGACTTTGCAAGTCTTGTGCTGCAGGGAGTGTTTGCGGCTTCTCACTTTGGCTGAGGCTGGGGAAGAACAGGATCTTCTTGGAGACCCTGCAGTTTCAAGAGCCTGACCCCCCCATCTGTACTGAAGGTGGAGTCTGTGCTCATTGGGTGGGGAATCAGTAATGAAAGCTGGAAGCCTGTGACTTGTGGCACCAGGAGGGTGTCTCCTGCTCTACCTGCACATGTGCAGGACAGCAACAGAATCAGTTCAGTGCCCTCACAGCAGATGTGAGGCTGGGAGCTGTGTCCAGTGAAATGTCTAAACTGCCTGAGCCATGCAACAGCACCACATGGAAGTGGTGGGGCTGGTGGTGGGAGACTCCCCACTGCAGGGGATGGAGGTCACCGTCTACCAACTTGCCTAAGGAGACGTTCTACTTACCAGGTTCTCAGATTTGGGATGTTATGGAGAGGTTGCCAAGGCTTGTCCAGCCCTCACTGTTACCAGCCCCCTGCTTCTCTTCATGTGGGCATTGACGATACTGCCAGGGGAGACTTGGAGCAGCATATCAAGTGTGACTTCATGGCACTGGATGTAATGGCCAGGAGTATGGGGGCTGAGTCATCCTCTGCTGGTGAGGGGAAACAGATGCAGCCTGCAGGTCAACAACTGCTGGTGCAGCGGGTGTTAATAGGGATTCAGCTTTTATGATCGCAGGACCCTGTTCAAGGATCTTCAAGGACTGCTACGGAGAGATGGGATCCACCTGCCCAAGGGGGCAAAACCATCTTTGCTAAGCAAAGGCTGCCCAACCTGTGGAGAAGAGCTTTAAACTAGGGACAACAGGTGAGGGACAGGAGAACTGACAATTGAGTGAGGAAGTGATGGACTAGCTTGTCAAGCAAAGGTTGCAGTGTGATGTGGACAGGAGAGATCTTGATACATGGCAGATGGGGGCCCAGCCCATGTGTATGTGTGTAAACAAGGATGTGCTGTGAGGACAGTATCCTGGGGAAAGCTCTCATAGCTCTTCTGGGAAATCAGCATATCTGGTTGCCCCTTTGAAGTTCCCTGCTTTCAGCAATCCCAGCTGAGATAAATGGGATTATCTGGAGCAAGGGAGGCATTCTCAGTGAGGTAGAATCAGGTTAGAGAACATTTAAACAAACTAGACATGCTCAAGTCAGTAGGACTTGATGGTTGCACACCCAAATGCTGAGGGAGCTGGCTGATACCGTTGCAAGGCCACTCTCTATTATCTTTGAAAAGTCATGGTGATTGGGTGAAGTTCCTGAGGAGTGAAAGAATGAGGTTCCTGCCTCAGAGAGAACCTGGGGAACTACAGGCCAGTCATCCTCACCTTAATCCTTGGGAAAGTGACAGAGCAAATCTCCTCAGAAACCCTTTCCAAAGACACTGAGGACAAGAAGGTGAATGGGAATAATCATCATGGATTTATGAAGGGGAAATCATGCTTAAGCAACCTGACAGCCTTGTGATGACTGGCTTGGTGAATGAGAGGAGAGCAGTGAATGTTGTTTGTCTTGAACTTACCTAGGGCTTTTGACACCATCTCTGACAACTTCCTCACCATCTGAGGAAGTACGGGCTAGATAGCAAGGTGGATTGAAAGGTTGAGATCATTGGCACAAAGTCCAGTGGACGCCTCTAGTGACAGACCCGAGGGGCTGGTACTGGGGACAATACTGTTTCCCATCATCTTCATCAGTGACCTGAATGATGAGGCAGAGGCAGGAATGATGAGCATCCTCAGGAAGTTCACAAATGGTACAAAACTGAGGGGAGTGGGTGATACACCAAGGGGTTGTGTTGCTATCCAGAGGGACCTCAACAGGCTAAAGGAATGGACTGTCAGGAACTTCATGAAGTTCTACACAAGGAAACATAAAGTCTTGCACCTGTTAGGAACAAGCCCCTGCACCAGCACATGCTGGAAGGCAGCTTGGCAGAAAAGGGCCTGGGGGTGCTGGTGGCAAGCTGAACAATATTCCAACAAAGTGCCCTTGTGGCAAAGGCAACCAAAAACCTCCTTAGCTGCACCAAAAAGAGTATTGCCAGCAGGTGGAGGAAGGTGATCCTTCCTCTCAGCACTGGTGAGAGACACCTGGAATGCTGTGTTCAGGTCCTTCAGTACCAAGAGAGACATGGACATAGTGAAGTCTGAGGGAACTGAAACATCTGTCAGATGAGGAAAGGCTGAGAGCTGGGACTGCTCAGCCTGGAGAGGAGAAAGCTCAGGGGGATCTCTGGAGATACTCATCTGGACATGGCCCCATGCAACACACTTTAGGTGACCCTGCTCTGAGCAGGGAGTGGAGTAGATGATCTCCAGAGGCACCTGCCCACCTCAGCCATTCTGTGCTTCTGTAAGAACAAGTGGCTCTGCAAAGAATAGGATATCAATGCTAGAATAAATGAAAATACCCAGTATTAGTGTCACAGGATGATGCTGCAGGCCCAGAGCTATAAGCAACTCACCAATGATCAAGTTGTCAAGAGTAACCAGGAGCTAGGTAAAACCAGTTTTAGGGGTAACAACAAGTATGCAACATACGTAAATCACTCTAGAAATGGTAAATTTGTACACAGTGTGGAACAACGATCTAGGAAAGACCAAGGTATCGAATATTTTTTACAAACAGATGACCCCAAGACTGAGAAAGAAACCATAAATGTTATACTCCTCTCCTCCCCACGACAAACTGACTATAAGCCTGCAATTTCAGTCATTGACCCTAGAACTCAAAGGGGCATCAGAAGGGATAGACATTAAAAAGTTCACATCACTGAGCTGCATTAGCATCATTAGCATCAGACAATAGATCTGATTGGATTGCTGAAACTTTGAGTGCAAATTCTTTTTGCTGGTCTGAGACTAACAAATAGTTAGGAAGTGAAATGACCTACTCTTAACTTGGATACAACTGACTGGCAAGACCCCATGGCAGTGATACAGATGATATCCTGATTTTGTTGCCATACTGAAGTCCTACCACTTCCCCAGTCAGCCATGGTTCTCCGGTAGAATCAGGGAAAGCAGCGGCAGAAGGATGTAGGGGAAAAGAAACCCCATGCATTGACAATAGCACTGAGGGATCTGGTGTAGTTGGGAACTGTCAGTGTTAGGTTAATGGTTGGACTGGATGATCTATGAGGTCTTTTCCAACCTAGATGATTCTCTGAAATTCAAGACCATTGATCATCCACATCACCTCAATAAAATGTTTGAACTTGGCTCAGAGACAGCATCTACAAATGGACAGAGTAGCTGTGCTGTCACATAAAATGCCTCCTGGCATTGTTTAGGCAAGTCATTCTGTTGGCATTCAAACTTGGAAGATCTGTGGATTGGAAAATCAAAGCTCCTCTGCAAGATCTGGAGGCTTCTCCACTTCAGCGTGGGTCAGATGATCCCATGCAGGCCTAGAAATTCAAAACACATTTTGTGTGCTAACACAGAGGCACGAATGAAAGCTGTTTGCTAAGTTGGGATGCACACAAAGTGTATGAGTGAAAAAGCCGGGCATGCTTTACACTTTGCTAGCCAGTACGTGGTGAGAAGGAATTTTATTTATAACCCATCCTGAGAAGCAACCCAAGGCTGAATGTAAAGTTTGGGCTTTGCTGTGGTGAGGGGAAGGAAGAGGAAAGCTTGCCAGGATTGGCATGGAGAACACAAACTAAATCATCCCAGGCTGCTACCCTGGCATTCAACATGGGGATTTTTGTTTTCTGCTCTCCTTCAGAGCAAGTCAGCAACAGCCCCTCCCAGAGCAGAGGAGGTAATTGTGGGCTTTTGTACAGAGCTGGTCTGTGCCCCACAGTGGGGATTGGGATGAAGATTATCTGAGAGAGTACCAAAGCACAGACTGCTTTCCTTAAACTTCCCAGGAACCTTCCACCACCTGGCTGAAGGCTTACTATCAAACCCATCTTTTTTAATACCAGATTCATTGTCCTACTAGTGTTTATACCAAAATATCAAGCATTTTACTCCCCTGTTTTCTAACAGCCTCCAATGTCCATTCACATTGCAATACACCATTACTTTCAATCGGCACTTGGCTGATCCATGCATCCACGTTCCCCTTCTAATCTCCCACCAGCAGTGTCCTGAGGGGAGCTTGCTCATGTTGTTACCAGTCTGGGAGTTGTGGCTATGCTGATGCCCACAACACAGCTGCGTTAGGCAGATGTGCTCCGTGACACTCCTGGGCTCATCTGGGTCTTGCAGGTACTTAAGGCCCCGGTACGGAGTTAGTCCCTTAGCAGCCAGCACTGTCTGTACGTGCACAGGGGACAGCTGTATTTTGGGAAGCTTTCAACGAAGCAGCACATAACCTTGGTGCCCAGCCAGCACACACCATGTTCTCACATGGGGGGATTAACTCGACATGCACGCAGCTACAGGCAGAACACAGAACTGAGTTCACCCCACATGTGCTCCACAGCTGAAGCATTTCTGTTCAGGAAATCTATATATCCATATATAAAATATGGTAACCAACCACACAAGCCCTACATCTGGCAGATCAGCAGCCTGAACCAGGGTGATGGGGCACCTACAGGCCATCTTGGCTCAGTGGCTAAGGGACATCCACACAAGCTTACCTCATGCTCACACTTCAGTGCCAAAAGGTGTACAATATATTCCAAGTGAAACAGGATCTTTTAATATCACATAACCAAACAATAGTTCTCATTTCAAAATGCAAAATAGGTCCTTTGAAGATCAGCTGCTCCCAGGCTGTGTGAGCAGGGTGGGGCACAACTGACTGGCACAACTGTTGAGGTCAGACCTCGTTTCTTTGGTAAGATACATGCCAGGAACAAACACAAATGCAGAGCTGTACCAAAAGTGTCCATTTAGAAGACTAATTATTACTCCATGTCCCTTATTAGAGATTTGCATTTTAAAACAGTCATGTACATTAAATAGCTCTCCAATGTCTAAATAGCAAACACTTGAAGTAGCATACATTCTGCTACCCCCACCATTTTAAGACCAAGCAACAGATGTGGGAGAGAAGGGAAGCATTAAAAACAAGCTGTCTGTCTCACACAGTTTATTTAACAATAGGTAATAAGAAATCAATTTTTAACAGTCTATACAGTGATCGAAAGTTCATATTTATAAGTAATCAACTTTAATTGCATGATTTACAACATTTGAGGGTTTTTTGCTTTCTATTTTCAAGTTTTACAGAAGGTGGAAGAGGGTGGGAAGGGGGCATGGGAGAGAGAAAGCAAGCATAAAGAAGAAACCCTAGGGACTTTTTCTCAGGTTAAAAGCATCCCGTTGGAATTGTTTCTTACCCTCTTTTTTATTTTTTTTTCCTTTGTTAGATGTAAAAATAACAAAAAAAATTCTTTCAAGAAAACAGAAACCACAATATATATACTACATCCATTTGGCAGCTGCCCCTGTGTATTTGCAAAAATGTCATCTCTCTACATGTACAAATTATTTTAATACTTGAAGTTTTTTTTTAAGCTCAGACTCTTGTATAGAAAATTCTTGGAGGACAAAAGTAGACTTCCAGGAGGGGACTGAGTTATTTACTATTTTTACATTTTTCAAAGAATTGACATATTTCCAACCAAAGAGGAAAAGATTGGTATTTATTTTTATATATATATATATTTATATATGTAATGTATTTTTAAAGCAACATTAAACCCTTTTGTCCTCCAGTTTTAGGAAAAGGTTCTCCTGTGGGTTCTTTTGTTTAGTTTTTGTTGGTTTTTTTGCAGTGACATGAAGAAAAACCAGAATAGGGAAAATGTTTACCATCTGCCTCAGTAAATAATAACTATCAATATTACATATTTTCATTAATTTAAAAAAAAATAAAACCTATTGGAGGCATGAGTAGGGCATCCTTTGGTGAACAGCCAAAAGACCACCTCCTTCCCCCAACCTCCCCAACGCACACGAGAAAAAAAAAAAACAAACAAGAAAAAGGACTGGTTATGATACCAGCCATAACAAAAATATATTCTTTGTACTCTACTGTCCCTCAGGTTCATTGTTGGTTTGTTTTTAAAACCCCAAACTACTGCTGCAGAGTTCAGATGTGTTCCAGGGAAAAATGTTGTTTTAGCTAAGAAAGATTCAAAAAAATTTGTCTTCAGTAGAAAAAGTCTTGAGAAAATAAGGTTTTTTTCCTTTTTTTTATTTTTTTTTGCTCCCAAAATGCTACAATGTGTCTAGTGTATGTCTAGTGTACTCTGTGAAAGGTTTGAATTCAAGTCCGAGTTCTCAGAGCTGAGCCCCAGTTCTGTGGCGCTTGTACCATGGAGGCCTGCCATGCCGGGATTGCTAGCAAGCTGGGAGAGCATTGCACTCTGGTCCGGGCTGGCAAAGTGCCCCTGATCCATGGGGTTAGCCTGGGCAGCTACCAGTCCTGGATGTGGGGAGCTGGTCTGCGGGGAGACGTGGTGTGGAGAAGGCTGAGGTTGCATCCGAGGGGACGGGCTGGAATGGGGGGGCTGGGACTGGGGCCGCGGTGAGGGTACAGGCTGTGGAGAACGCACTTGATTGGTGAGCGATGAAGGGAGCTGCTGACCCTGTAGGTGCGGGGACTGGGCCTGACTGGGGAGCATGTGCTGTTGGGGGCTCATAGGATTGGGCTGAGCTGGGGACCCCATCTGCTGCTGAAGTAGCCTCTGCTGGAAAGCCTGCTGCAAACTGGCTCCTGTCTCTGCACTCATCGCCTGTGGAAGCTGGCTTATTTGTCCCATGTTTCCTTGCTGCATCTGCTGCATATGATGCTGCATTCGCTGCTGCTGTTGCTGCTGCTGCTGCTGCTGGGGATACCCAACACCCTGGGGCTGCTGAAACTGGTTGTGGTTGGCCATCCCCGGCCCCAGTGCTGGTCCTGCTCCCTGCTGCTGCTGTTGCTGCTGGTGGCGCTGCTGCTCAATCATCTGGTGCCGTCTCATCAGGAGGTCTCTGAACTGGGGAGCCATCCCCGAGTGATTCATATTCATCTGCTGCGCCTGAGGATTCATCCCAGCCATGGCTTGCTGCGGCTGCTGCTGCGGCTGCTGCTGGGGCATGCTGGGCCTCTGCACTCCTGCTTGCATGGGGTTCATGTTCTGCATGGCTGGGTTGGGGTGCACCCCTCCTTGCTGCCCTTGCATGGCCTGCTGCGGCTGGAGTCCCGGCTGACCCTGAGGGATGCCCGGCTGACCCGTCATCCCCTGGGGGTTCTGGGACCCTGCGTACTTGGCAGCCCGCTGCTTGATGAAAGCGGCCAGCAGCTGAGGGTTGGAGTGAAGGATGTTAAGCACCTGCTGCTGCTGCATAGGTGAGCTGGGAGACCTGAGAGTCCGCAGCAAGTTTTGTAAGGCCGCCTGGGGCAGAGGTGGTTGCTTGGGCTGAGCAGCGCCAGGTACCTGACCCATCCCTGGCTGAGGTGCCATATTCATTGGCTGACCTGGCTGGGCTACTGACATCATGGATGGCCTCTGCATTCCTGGCTGCAGCTGAGCTTGGGGTAAGGCCCCCTGCACCCACGGTGGCTGCTGCTGGATTCCTGCTGGCCCCATTCCTTGATCTATATGACCACCGGGACCTCTGCCTATCTGTGGAGGGTTCATTCCCATAGGTGGCATCTGGGGCATCTGGTGCTGAATCGGCCTTTGGAAGATCTGGACCTGGGCCATCTGACGCTGGGTTTCTGCTGCCCGCTGGATCTGCATGGCCATTTCCACTGCTGCTGGGGGAGGACCCTGAACCGGTGGTTGAGGTGGCTGGGGTGGAGTTGGAGGAGTCACCTGGCCACCTGCCTTGCCCTGGGACACAGCGCTGGGGGGCTGAGTTCTTGGCATGGTGTAGGGTGGCATACTGTTGGGAGGTGCCGGCTGAGGCTGTGAGGCAGGCTGGGGTGGAGGCTGAGGTTGCGGGGTTTGTGGTGTTGGGGGCTGCTGGCCCGTTGGAGTTGTTGGTGTGGCTGGTGTGGGTGAAGGTAATCCTTGCTGCTGGCCTACCACACCAGTCCGCTGCATGCTTGCCATCCTCCTTCGGAGCATCTGCGCCTGTTGCAGGCGGTGCTGAAGTTGTTGTTGGCGGAGCTTGTGTTTAATGTTGAGGCAGAAGGGCACTGGGCACTTGTTCTCCTGGCAGTGCTTGGCATGGTAGCAGCAGAGCGCAATGAGTTGCTTGCAGATGGGGCACCCACCGTTGGTTTTGCGTTTGCAGCCTTTGGTGTGTTGGACAACCCGTTTCATCTTCTGACAGGACGGCAGCGAGCAGTTGGCATTACGGCACTGGCAGGCATGGACCAGAGACTGGATACAGCGCTGAATGCTCAGGCGGCGGGAATCACCAGGGCTCTGCGTGGTTGCAGTCTGCTGGTTGTTGCTCTCATCATCTAGGCCAAGGCCTAATTTTTCCATCTTGTGGTCATGGTTTTTAGTGTTATAGCAGGTGATGCACAGGTCATAATCCTGAAAAGACAATGAAGGAAAAGTTAGTGTTCCTGAAACTCCATGAAATAAATAGATTATATCATGCCACCTCAACAAATTACTCCCAGTCCGTTCCAGGCAATCTGTTGCTCTAGGGAGAAAGTCAATCTTTCATGCAGTGTTGAGGTTCTAGAGAAGGAATAAATCCAAATTACAGCCAGGGAAAATGTGTGGGTGCAAGGGTGTCTGAAATCTACACAAATATACATATATATATATATATATATATATATATAGCCTGAAAAACAAGTTTGCTCTGAACTATTAAGTCACACGTTCTTCAGCTGGGCCAGAAAAATCCCTTTCTTTCCTAATAGGAAAGGATAAGTAAAAGGCAAGAAACAAATAGCTGCTACTTCAAAAGAAGAGGGCAAGAATGGCAGGAGAGATAACCGTTCTCAAAGAAGGAGAATGAGAGCTGCCTTTTCAGTTTTCAAGTGAGTTAAACAGCAAGAACAGAACCTCATTTACAACAGCACATGAGTTTGGGCTCAATAATTGATCTTTAAGAAAAAGATCCAATTCCTCAGGATTCATTAATCTGTAGGAAATTTAGAATTTATTTTCAGGTATATACCTGAATGAGAGCATCATATTTTAATCAGACCTTTTCAGAACTGAATCTGGAAAGAGTCATTTACTTCCAGCAGGTTAAGAAAATAAGTTACAAGCCAGATTCAAGGTTAGTCCAGCTTCTGGAGGGCACAGCATTGACCCAAACCACTGGACTCGATCTTCAAACACACTGGCATTGCAAACACTTTGGAGGACAAAAATGCTGTCTGCAGCATTCTACAGAGACACAACAATGTAGTGGAAGAGTCACCCAAGTATAGGAATCTGGACCTCTAGTACAACAAAGCCTCTGTGCCAGTACATCAGTGGAGAGCCCTGTTTACAGAAATACTGCAGCACAACACTTCTGACTCCGGAAGAAGAAAGGATGCATTGCTCTTCATAAAAATCAGCAGATCCAACCATTACAGCTCAAGCAGTTGCTACAGTTCCCAACTACTTAAGCAGCAGCACCTGAAATGAACTACAAGTACAATTCTACTTCAGTTCTCCACAGCTTCAAAGGAGACAAAAAAAAAAAAAAAAAAAAAAAAAAAAAAAAAAAAAAAAAAAAAAAATCACACCAAGTAGATTAGTAGAATTGCTTGTTACAGAAAACATTTCCTCTCCTCTTTTTCTGAACTGCCTGAGAATGAGCTGCACAGATCTTCTTCCATCAGTTAATACTGAGAAATTAGTTCAGGTAAAGAGCACTCTGGGCACAAAGATACAGGGACACAAGTAGGGAAAACTTCACCAAGCATACCTCACAAACAGTGCAGTGCCATCTGGTCTCCACATGATGCTTGCACTCATTGCAGGTGTAAACAAAGCGGTCTTGGCTCTGGGTATGCAGTTCCACCAGCATGCACATGGTTGACCACTGAGCCCTCCGTAAGGAGGAGAACTCCAGGTGCTTGTCTCTAGCAAGGGTTAGGAAAGCATCACGCCCATCCATCAGGTCACACGGAATGAGTGGGTCAGGCTCAACGATGGGGGGCAGCGAGTTGGCTGCAGGGCCAGCAATGAGACGGATGACAAAGAAGACCTGAAAAGTAAAAAGACTTACTACGCCAGCACTTATCAAGATGTTTTGGTTGCTAAACCTCATTATGCAGAGTGTACAATTCCAGGACCAACTAACACTTGAATGATGTGCTGCCAGGGCGGTGTGCTTGTTAAGGACTGGGAAATTTCAGACCTCTGGCTGCCCTGTAGGTTCACCTTCAGCAGCACTGGACCAACAGTAAAACTGTTGTGGCAATCTGGACTGCTAGAAAGTTCTGTATGAGCACAGTTGTATTTATCCCCACTGCCCTCACAGCAAAGAATGCCCAGACTTACTGGTACTTATCTGGTGTGCCACTCAATTCCCCAGCCAAACCTGTATAATTTACAGGGCACAACAGGTGTATCAAAACTTTGGACACCTCGCTACTTCAGCAAAATACATGTTTCTCACTCCAACTCTTACCTCTTTGTGCTTCTCCATAGTGGCATACAGCTTTTGGGAGAGGTCATTGGACACATTGGGCATGCCAGGCTTTTTCTTATTGCCACGACTTAAGCTGCTCTTGTTCTTACTTGTCTTCTTATTGTTCTTCTTTTTGGCATTTTTGCTGTCTCCCTTGCTCACCTATTAATTTTAAAGGAATTTTATGTCATGTATCTATGACACACATCAGCATTTTATTACTTTCACATCTTCTGCAACCACAGGACAAAACACACTTCACAATAATTTACTCGAGACACTAACCAAGGTCCCCTGAAACATTAATTTAATTCCATTAGAACCACTCCAGAAGATACCTAGAGCAGCAATACACAATTCTAAAAATATTAAAAGCGTAAGTGCTCATAAGGTGCAAGAAAAACGTTATTTACTGAAACCTGTTTGTCTGCTACAGTTGAACACTGAAGAACCTCTTGCATAATCAAAGGGGGGTTCAGCAGGTGGTTTTTCAGTGGAACTGAAAACTAAAAATAACTGAAAATCACAACTAACACTGCACTTAACCAGAGGTAAGACAGACCTAATTCACCTAGATTTAGTTTGTTACAAGTGATAATTTTTTTTTAATAGACTGTATTAAACTGGTTTTGATATGAAGCTGCTGTTCTGAGTCCAAAAGGCACTAGTAGTGCAATTTCTAGTATGCACCTTCCTCCTGTCATATCCTGCAACAGTGGAACAAAACAAGTCAGCTAAATTTCAGTTATAATAAATCAGCAATGAACAGTTCATTCCTCTCTGTGCTTCTCAGAGGGCGCTTCAAAACACTACAGCATATGATGATCAAGGATCAAAGCAATTCTTATCCAAATAAGCATTTTTCCTACGCTTAAAATAACTTTGTCAGGATGGAAATTTCCAGTGAATGTGAATGACTATCACTTCATTCGAAAGGACAATTTATTATTGCCTCATTTTCAAGAAGTGAAACATGGGGTCAATGAAGAGTTAAAACTATTTTTAATAATAAAGGTTAAATATTAATATGCTGCAAGATTCCTCCATCACAGGATTTTCACACTGCTGTGAAGGATCAACTAAGTGTTGACCAACCTCATTCACAGAGCTAGGTGATTCCTCACAACTGGTTTCTGGTATATTAGAGAGATAGGAACTTGCAGCTACACCAAGCAGAAAACAAACCTTTAAATAATACCTTAAGATGTTAGTTAATGTAAATTTGATATCAAGTTGCATAATTCCCAGGTTGCAATACCTCCTTTCAAGGACTGAGTAAAGAGCAGCACAGAAGAATCACAAATTTTAGTTGTATTTTTAAATCCAACAAAAATCTAGTATCTAATACGGTGATGAAGCAGCAGTGTTTTAAACAGAGTTAACTAACAAGTACTACTTCATAAGCAAAACTGCTATAACCTTATCCTAAATTCACCACCTCTTTCATAAAAGTTCAGAAGATCCAAGATGGTCAGATGCATAGATTCTGCATCTGTCCATTTTAAAATTTATTGCTGAATTAAGAAGCATACCTTTTTTTGTCCTTTGTGGAATGTGAAAGCACAGTTGTTGCATATTCACCAAAAAAATTGCACAAGATATCAGCAAGAAATTTCTCTAGTTTAAGTAGCCTAACAACAGTTCAGCTGTAATTTGTGCTTCAGATCCTCAATGCCTTAAAGCTTTCTACTGAAAAAACCTACACCAAGTAAACTACTGAATCACAGTGCTTTGTTACTTTCTCAGAACATTCTGCTAAGGTTGGTATTATAACATCTCAGTTCAAAAGAAAAGAGTTAGCCAGTATTCAGAAGCTAAAGCTTAAGGGAAAAGCTTCCAAGTCAGACTGAGATTGCACTATAAACATTGGTAATAATTGGATTCAGCAGCAAAATATTCAACTAGCAGCTATTTCTATCTAATTGACTTTGGTAATTAGGTTTATAGCCATATAAATGGCCACTGTTCGTATGAGTGTAGCTTAGTAGTATTTTAACAGCTCTAATTTATAAAACGTAAAATTGAAATTTGTATTAGAGTGAAGCTAGAAAGGTGAAAAAGCCAGTTAACCAAAGTGCCTAGGCTGCCACTTTTTTTTTTTTATTTAGTCATATGTAGTGACAACCTTTACACTGGATCATGAAATAACAGAAGCATTCTTACATCTGTGCTTTCATTACTAGTGTTTTCTTCTCTCTTCCGTTCTTCTTCCTCTTGTTCTAGTTCCTTAATGCTCTCTTCTAGAACGTTAGGCCAGAAGTCTCCTTCAAAGTAAGGTAGCTCTTTTGCACTTGTTAGACGATCTTCTGTTGCCTGCTTAAATATATCCTGAAAAAGAGCAGAACACTTGGTTACTACTACTTCAAGTCACATAAGTAAAGGCAACCTTTCCATTAAGTAACAAAAAAAGGGACCAGCAGATCAAACAAAGGAGAGCTTAATATTTCAGTACACTTCACAAGAGCATTCTGAGCACAAATTTAACACTGCATCAGTTACAGACAGGTTGTCAAATACATTTCAAATATTCCCACTCTGAAGAAATAAATCCTTAACATGTGGCTAGACTTACTTGTGCATACTTACCAAATGGGACAATATAATCGCTATATTGTCGACCCTAGCTGAAGTCCTGATAATTCCAAAGATTTTACATATTTCTAAACTGCATCAGCAGCCTAACTCTGCAATTTTATTTAACATAGGAAGATTAAAATTTCTATTTATTACTGAAATGAGATTTGCTCTCTTTTACAGCACCCCTCAAAAGTTTAGTTTGTTCTAAGGAATAATTTCAAATCTCTTGCTAGAACGATTTCAGAATCTACATGCTTTGAAGAGAATGTATTTTAACTCTGAACTTCTAGTGCTCAGTTCTCTTAAAACTCATACAGTAAACTCCAAGAATCAGGCACAATGCCTAAGGGAAGGAATAAACCAAGACAAGACTGGTCAAACCCCTGCTCACCAATACAAACAGACAATTAACAAACCTTGTAATCATGGACAATGCGCTCCGACACAGATTTGTCCAGCATCTTTTTGTACCACTCTTGAAGTCGTTTGGGTTTGGGTATCTTTTGGTCAGGAGGATGGCAATGGAATATGTAGTCATCTCCTTCGCTAGGTGGGCATGCCCAGATATGTCCAGTAGTATACCTAGTATCATTAGACAAAAAAGTACATGTGGGCTCTGAAGATGAACACTAGAGCTTGCTCTCCTCTCTGCCACGAGATGGAGCCACCACAAAGTTGGCCGGTGTTACCAGATGGACAATAATTACAGCTCTTTAAGACTTTAATTCTAGTGTTCATTCCAGCTTCATTCATTCAAGAGCATTACCATCTTTGCACCATTTAAGTTCAGCACTGTATGTGGAGCAGTTTTATATAAAGCATACATGTTTTCCGGTCTAGATAAAAATCAAAGCTTCATATAGACCTGCAATTGGCACCTCCTAATTAACTGATGTAAAAGAAAGATGGAGACTAGGTAATTCTGGTTTTCACTACTGAAATGTTTTTCCTTGAGACAGTAGAGTCTTTCATTATCTAGCACCATTTTAAAACCAGATTTACTTGAACACACAATTCACTTTACTGTAAATCTGCTGGTTTTTAACTCTGAGGATCAGTTTAAAAGGTTTCACAATTATATCTGGGAATAAACAGTCACTGTCAACCTGTGCTGCTGGGTGTACAATCTAAGCCCTATGAAGAGAGATGACCTCCAAATAGTAGCAGCTGCAGAGAATATAATGCCTCAAAGATCACTTTTTCATCCTCAGTTCTTCTCTATTAGTTTTTGAAAAGAACTCCAGTAAGACGAATAATCAGATCTCAAGTTAGAGAAAAATGGCCATCCTTGCCATGTTAAGTAACAGCTCAGCAGAACCCTACCCAAACCCTGGGAACTGTAGACAGTTGTCATTCCTTCTGCCTGAGAGGGGAAGAGGTGATACTGCATGACCAATATTGTTTTCCCAAAATGAGAACCCGATGTTACCCATTAGCACAGAAAACAGCATTAAGTGAGGCCTGAACTCTATGCGGCAATTTTACAGATTCACAGGTTCTAACACAATTAAATAAGGCAGAAAGAAGTCTAACATACCTTTGAAGTACTAAGGAATATATCATCTCACTGAGGTACCACCCACCTCCATTCTGACTCCCCTAATCCTTCTCGTGCAACTACTCTAAACATAGTCCCTAACAATTTCTTTATGAGTAACTCTGCCAGGTTGTACCAGCTACCTTTGACAATAGATTGATGTTTATTTCACTGCCTCTTCTACTTCAGTAATCATGGTAATTTATTTTCCACCTTTCATTTCTTCAGTTATTCTCTTTCGTGCTGTCCCAAGTATATTCTTTCTTTTCTATCTTTTCAGTTTCTCACTATTTCACCCACTCATTCTATAATAGATTTCTTAGTGGCCTCGCACAGCTGTTAGAGAGTAAATCAGTACAGACAGAATACACTTACCTTTCTCCTTATAAACATGGATAAGAACTTACTTGTCAGCCCAAAGGAACAACCCAATTAAAGCAGTGGCATTACATGAGGACTGCACTATCAACAAGGCCAGCAAGATTTTATGGCCCAGATGAAAAGGCTCACTTTCTACTTAGACTTAAGGAAGTTTTATATAAGTTTAGAAATCTAAAAACATCTGAAGCATAAGCCTCTCGAAAAGCCTGCAATCCCTTTTTGTCTTTCCTCCTTTTCAACTATACACAGTTGTTGCCAAGTTATTCTATCACTGGGTTTAGTCACCATATTCTGTACAGTATACAGTAATTTCATTTGTAATAAGAACCACCTAGCACAAATGCTGCACAGAAGAAAACATTAAAAAGGACTTACCCTAGTTTCTTGACATATTCTAAATATCCAATTAGTATTTCGTGATAGACAGCAGTCCTCAAGCATTTAGGGCGGAAGAAATGAACGCTGTCAAGGTAAGATATATACACTCGCCTAAAAAACCAAAAAGAGGCATGTTGAGTTCTACAAGTTTCTTCATGTTATTTTATACAGTTCAAGCATCCAATACAACAGCAGTCTTCAAAGTCCCTGATCCTAATTTACCCTTAGAAACTCAGCTTTCTTTTAGAGAGATGAGGCTAGGATATCAAAATTGCCCAATCCCTTCCCTGAGAAAACCAACAACTGATCCTTAAGGCAACACTGCGAGCCAGCACCCCCAGTAAGAAGCAGCTCAAATTGAAATATTCTCTTACAGAAGCTACTTTGTTTCTAGAAGCTAACAGAACTAAGAGTCTTCACATATGCAACACAGAACTTCAGAATGTTCACCCAACTGAGACAGTACCAAAATAAAATAGACTTTCAAGCAGCTCCTCACCTTTGATTGGGTGGAGGACAGTCTGAGCCATACTCCTGTACATGCATCCCAAAGAAGCACAAGTCCACACCATCAATCTCCTCAAAGGCAAAAAGCGCTTTTGTTCGATAAGGGAAAGACTCGGCCATCTCTCCACTGTCTACAAACCTGCAGATGACAGAGGGTAAAGAGGAATACACCAAATATATTCACATATTAGAGAATACATGTCACAAGGTAAAGGCAAAGATGAGGTCTACTCTAAGTGTAATTTTAGTGCGATTTTAAGGTTAAATGCTTACAGACCACTCAGATACAAGGCATCCAATTTTTACTATGAAGATAACACTCATCACAATTAATTAATCAGCTGCTGTAACATCTGTTTGTCAAGAACTGGTCAGTGGTGAGGTTTTGAATACAACAGGATTTTTCAAAATAGTGGCATATAAGTAAATTCAAATAGCTTCAAACTCCTCCCAAAAAAAGTACAACTAAAAACTGAAAGAACATACCTTGCTTTCATTCCTGGTTTTACTTCAACAGTTTTGTCAGATGCGTGTACCACCCTAACTGTAACCTCTCCCGCCTCAGGGTGATTCTGTCGTCTTAGGAAATCATTGACTCTGTTCTCCAAGAAGGTACCAAGTCTCGTAGCTGGTAACCCTGGGGGAGAAAAACACATATCTAAACATATACAAAACTGAACTGTTCAAATGTGATTCCTCTATTCAGATGTTAAATAAAAAGTGACTTTTAATGCATGCAGGATGTTATAATAATCTAAAGCTTTATCTTTAAGCACTAACATTTCGAGATGGGGTGAGCTGCTTTTCACCTGGAGGCAAGTTTATGGTTTATACATTTTAATCAAGAAAGAACCCAATTTCTACCTGTATTAAAAGTGAATCATAATTAAGACTCCTCCTGAATAGAAGCTATTAAACTGGACTACAAAACACTGCTGTCAGACAGCTTCAAGAGCAGACATTTCATTTGGAACTATATACTGTCTATGAAGCCATGCTAGACAAGTTAGTCTCTCCATTTACCAAGAGAATATATTTCAATAATGAAAAGAACAACTAAACACAACTGTACCTGCAAGTAACATAGTTTAGAAGTTTCTCATTTTCAAACAATCTTCAAACAGAAGAATTAACGCATAACATTAGCTGACAAAAAACTAAAGCTGAAAAGGAGGTGTTTAAGACTTGTGGTATAACAGGGTCTGTCTCACTGTTGTCTATGACTTCTGGCAGAGTTATGTATCTGACAGTCAGCTTTACGTTTTTCCAATTTGTCATTAAGTATGCAATGCATACAGGTTGATAGAAACAAGAACTGATAAAAACTAAAAAAATCCTTGTGTTCTTCCTGTAATCTTGGTGAATCCAGGGAGTTTTGATTCTTAAGAGACTCAGATGTTGAAATCATTCACTGAATGGTTTGCTGAATCTTTATGCTATTGGTTGGCCAGGGATTATTTTTTCTTTTTGTAGCAGAAACGTAAACACTCACTATTTATAAGAAATACACCAACCTAAGAAGCTTCTGAAAGTTATTTTGTATAGAACAGAGGGACAATGGCTGCACAAATTTTCTCCCACACTGCTTTCAAATCAGCTACCTTGATCAAGAGGAAATGTCTATAGAAAGTTTTGTCATTAGGTGGTGCAACCTTTACCTCCAAAGCTTTTAAGAGCAGCAGTACTCACGGTGACTTGAACATGTTATAAATTTAAGTTAGAGTTCAGTCACACAGCAACTATTTCCCAGTGTAATAATACTGCAATTGAGATAAAAGGATGTGTATCTTCCATTACCAGTGCTCTGAAACAGTACATTAAACCTCTACAACAGACTATTAACCAGCAACAACACATGTGAATACAAACATTCAATTCAGACCAAAAGTATCCTCCTTTTAACTCAAAACAACTGAAATAAATGCAAAACAATCATAAAACCCACCCCTTCCCTGTTCTTAACAAATTATTTAAATTTTTTTTGGTGCAAGTGCCAATCTTACTTTTAGCAGAGAATTTGTTCTCTTTCCTGCTTCTTCCTGTTTTCTTCAGGCAGCCATCACAGACAAAGCTGAAGCAAAAATAGGAGAAAGTGAAAAAACAAGTCAGACCATGAAGTTCCTTAACATCTCACGATTAGAAGCAAAATCTTTCACAGATTTTATCTGGTGTGGAAAACACCTTAACTGAAATTTGAAATAAAAGACAGCACAAAGAACAGTGCCAGCAGAAACAGTCCAAATGTTTCAGAGTTGCAGAGGAGGATCTAAGTTCCAGAGGGTGCAGCACTTGTCAGTCACCCATGTTACCACCTGCAAGCTAGGATACAGGGCCTCCACTAGGTCTAACAATATTGGGCTTTAAGTATTCTTAGAACAAATAGTCTCAAATTGCTGTGTCTGATGAAGATGAGATATTGCAACACAAAGCAAATTGATGGTTTTTTTTCTAAATACCCTATTATACTGTAGCATGAAACGATAGGCAGATTCTTCCTCAGTTGCAGGATCTCTACCCTCTTCTGCAGCAATGTGGATGGAACAACAGAATGGTAAGTCATAGCTTTCTTGTCAAGAAAGGGAACATTTGAGCTCTTATAGAGCTTTATCCACATAAAATTTATCAGCTTTTTTAAAAGCAATTAGACAACAACCTAGTCTGTTGATCACAAACTATGGAGTATCAAAAGACTAGATTGTTTTTCAATTTAATCTGATCACTTGTTCAAAAAAGTGAATTCACCTGTTAAATTCTTTAGTTGTTACAAAATATTTTTTGAAGATGACAAAACAATATGATTTGTACAGAAAATAGATCAGTATGGAATTGTTACCAAAGCAAAAACATCTTTTCATATGTTATGAAAGATGTTATCTTTAAACATATTTTTAAACTTATTTATGTTACCTTTAAACATAAAAGGCTGAAACACAAGACTGAAAGGCCCTTTTCACATAAAGGAATGTTAGAAACATTTAAGATTCACACACAGTACAGGAAGATATGATGTCGAAATCTAATGTTACCCCATAGATTCTGTAAAATTTTCAGGTGGGAATGCAACTTCTTCTATTAGACATCCTTTCAAATATAACCAAAATAAGGAAGTTTATGCCCTAACTAGTAAATCAATCATATACTCTCTACTTATGAAGGAGAAATTCCTCACCCAGAAGGCCAGATTATCTCATTATGAAGAACACAGATCTGGTGCATTTTTCTTCCACACTCTGTACATTCAACAAATCTGTACAAGATAAAAAAAGGGGGAAGGGAAGCAAGGTTAGTATATCAATACTTGCTTGGATATTTTGTAATATTTTGTTAGAGGAGTTCTAGCATTTAGGCTCTTGAGCCTATTTAACATAGAGGGCACTTCTATGCTGAGAACAGGCTCCAAAATGAATTAAGAATGTCAGCTCAAGTAGGTAGACTATGCAGGGACACATTATTACCATTTGCTTGCCTTACTGTCATTCACTTCAGTCATTTTCTAAAGTGAAACCCCTCTAAGTATAAAATCTGTAAATTGCTTGTTGCTATAATGTAGAGAAAAATGGGATTCACAGGTATCAGAAGCAAACAACCAGGAGAAATAGTTGGCTGTTAGTTGCCCCACTTTGCTTGAAGCCTGGGGTACATTGCAAGTATACTACAGAAAGGTGGGAAGGAAGAAAACATAAGCTATACCAAAGTAACTTTCAGAAGACTAACAGACACTTATGGACAGCTGAGGTGACATGATCTATTTCACAGATGTTGGTGAATATAACTCTCAAAAATACCTAAGGCTGCTTCATATTTCAGAACAATCTGGCTCCTTTTGAACATGTCTATTAAGAGTCTGAGACTCTAAACAAATAGCTGTCATTTATGTAGAGCATATAGTACTGTACTAGTGTTAATCTGTATCTTCACTATAACAAAGGGGAAGAAAAGTTACAAATGAAGTTACTATTCTTTCCTTCCCACAGCCCTTGTAAAACAGAAGAACTGGCTGACCCTGAGGCCCTTTGAAGGAGGAAGGAATACACATCCTTTTTGCTCATTCATTTGAGAATGAAGATAATGTTTGCAGAGTAGCAGCACAGGTGTGTAATACAGGACCACATGAAGTGGCTTCCATAAAACCCCTCAGAATATAAAGAAAAGAGCAGCTGAGTCACCATCATCTTAACTTTACTGAATGTCGAGCAGTGTAGAACAGTCTAATTCAAATTTAACAACTTATCCTTCTACTACAGCTGCCTGTAAAACACAACACAACACCAAGACAGCTACTGTCAAATGACTCAAATCAGTTCTGAGACTTGAGCACTTCCCACAACAGGGTTTCAAAGCAGAGTTTGCACTCATCCTTCCGTTAAATCCACATTCAAGGCAGTAGCTTTGGCCCATACATACAGCACTATATATTTCTCAAGTTCAGCTGTGGCAGTTGGGTTCTCAAAACAGAATGCCAGATACACTGCTTACTGCACAGCCCCTGCCAGCTGAGCTTCATGAAATTTGGAAAACATTAAAAAACAAAGCTGATGGTGAGTGAACAACATGTCTTTTACATAATAATTATAATAAAATGAGGACCATTCAAAGTGTGACAACATTACTCACAGTTCAGGGTCCAGTGTATCATTTTTCCTTTTTGAAAACTGTTCTTTGTTTATCGTGCTATGGAGAAACAGGCAATAAAACTCAGTTTTAACAGAAGACAACATACATTTGTGCCATACCACACATATCCACACATCAAGACAAAACCTGCAAGCAGATTTTTTTAAATGCTCACCGGCACTACAAGGAAATGAGCTGTATTTAACAAAGTGACTCTGCCTGTGGAAATCTTTCTTTTCAATGGGACAATAGCTTGCAGAGAACCTCATTGCTCTCTTCTTCAGTTTTACTCAAGATAAATTATAAAACTTGCTGAGATACAAGTTTTGGACCAGTCCGATCAGTGTTTCATAGTGAAAGGACTATTTGATATGCCTCTGTGATATTCTGAAGCAAAGAATTCCAATTCTTTGATTCCTGAGAAAGGCAGGTTATCTTATTTCAGATTCCTCTAGCCCTCCTCCTAGATTAACTTAAAAGGATAAATTTCAGGTTCCAAACCCTGCAGCAACCCCAGTCCAGCCATTACTCTACACTATCTTTAGCAGCATTTACTAAAACTAAGCTCCTTTCCTTTGAGAAAGCCCTACAGATCATGATGCAGCTTATGAATGCACAGCCCAAGCAAACAATTAACTTACGTTTGAGGTTGTGATGGGTCATCTCCCAGAGAAACGCTCTCCCCTTGGATTTCATTGAAGCACTTCTCACAGAAATGATACCTGTCAGCAAGAAGGCCATATTTGGGTGAACTGCTCCGTCCACACAACACAGCCAAAGTCAAGCAATGGAGCCACCAATCACAGCAGGCCAAGGAAGGGACAGGAGCAGAGAGCAGGTCATCAACGGCGACAAGGATATTCAATGAAGAAGATTTATGGGCCCCACATTGTGTTTGGTTGGTTTTTTTTTTGTTTTTTTTTTGTTTGTTTTTTTTTTGTGCAAAGTCAAGCACAGACAATGACAAGTGTGAAGGAGAAATAAAAAATAACACACACACGAACAAAGAAATGGGGGTTTGCAGGACAAAAACAAAAACACAGAAGCAGGACAGGACAACACAAAGCAGAAAGCCAAGGCAAAGCACAGATTAGCATTAAATCTCTCAAATGAGTTCACAAGCAGCAAATGATTAAAGCAAATTAAACATGAGTACTCCATTTTAGCATACCCATACCCTCTTCATTTTAATAATCCATGCCATGTACAGCAAAGAATTAAAATGAAAAAGGGGAAAGAGACGAAGGAAGAAAGAACTGCTACTTTGACTTTTACATCAGGACAGCAGTTCTGATGGCAGGAAGATCTACAGGAGATCAGTGGAAGAGGAATAGTCTTCCATTTTAAATGTATAAATGCTGAAAGGCCACAGGATTCTTTCCCAGTTGAAAGGGAAAGCTAAACATCAGAAGCTTCCAAAATAATAAAATTTGTCCTCAAAAAATCTTACAGACATGAATTACAAAACTGTCAAACTGTATGTTAACTAATTACCTAACATTAACTACACATATAATGCTCTACATTGATATGATTCTGCCATAACCCAGTTTGAGTGTGGAACAGTCCAGGCATCAATACAGCAAACATTACAGATAAAAATTTAATTTATACTTGAATAAAACAGATTTCAAGATTCTACCCCATCCCTCAAAAAAGTTCTAAAATCGTGGCCTCTCCATTACCAAGGCATGTTAACTGAGTGCACAAGACAAAAAAAAATTCAACCAAGTTTATTATAAACCCACACAAGACAACACAATAGCAGCTGATAGGCTAAAAAGGCAGGTCTCTGAACCCGTCTCCCACTTTTCATCTGAGATAATGCAGAAAACAGTACTTTTCTAGAACCATACATTTCTGTCTATAGATATATATGCATGTGTGTATGTAACAGTTTACCAATCACAGGTATACACCTGCTATAGTGCAAACATTCCCTCCTAATGTTTGAAAGCATATCATATTTTTAAATAATAGTCTTTTGGTCCATCCAGTACTTGCCCATAAATGTAAGCAGAAGATACTGACATGATATGAAAAGCTCTACACTATGTAAGCCTGAAACTACAACAGTTATTATGGGACACTATAAGCTTATTTTATACTTCTTCACTCCTAAAAATCTCCATTAAACTGTTACAAACATTTATGAAGTCTAAGAAGGTTAAGACATAACTCCGTAGCTCTTTGATTGCTTTTACCTGACCATGTACTTTAAAAAACTACAATTCTTGCAAAATCTTCTTGGCTTTCAGATAAAAGCCTTAAGTGTTTTCATTGTTCTGGGGATTTTTTGTTTAAGGAACTGGAAAGAATGGAGAGCAGGAACTAAACTGATAAGAGGTGACAAGTTTGGAGGTTACCAGCCCTCTACTTTAGCAGGTGCATTCTGGTGACAGGCCAGAGGATATGGGAGTGTTAAAGCACGAATTTCCTTGCTTCTTCTTGCCTTGCTTCCTCAATTGGCAGAGATGCCTAGCAGGAAACCTTCTTTCAGAAGTCAAATAGGCTTAAATCCTTTCATAAACCCCAAGTCAAAAATAATTATTCAAAAGAGCTATAGAAGTGACAGGACTTTACAGAGCTGCTGACAGCTACTGTGAGACAACTCTCAAGGAAATTTAGGGAGAAAAAGCAAGCATCAATCTACTGAAGACCTGAACGCACAGATCTTCCAATGAAGATTTGCATCACAAAAATAAGTTTGCTCTTCAGTGTTAACATCATAAGAAAGACTTGCCAAATATAATATGCATTATGAGCATTAATATACTTGCTGCATAGTTAATTCATTGTTCTGCATGAAAAATACTGCTGCATAGTAGGAAGCAAAGACAACATATTTGTCTATACTATTTGTAGAGAACTAAAGATTTAATTAACCACGGGAAAAAATTCAGTAAAACATCACATTTCTGCAAATAAAAGAGGAAGAGCAAAGGCCGTAAGTGAACTTTTGCAGAAAAAAAAAATCATTAACATAAGGTAAACTATTCAAGGGCACTTCCGGCAAATTTTCATCTTAAAACACAAAGGTATACACAACATATAAAGAGGGTGTTTATATAAATACATGCACACCTTTAACAGATCGATTGCAGCATGCACAAAACTGCACCACATGAGTTTTCCTTACCTGTTCTGGTAACTGTAGTAAGTGGCATCTCGAGGGATTGTGCATAGCTGTTTGCCATAGCAACACAAAGTCTGTGGTGAGAACTCCAACTGCAAAAAGGAATGGGTTGCCTCAGTACTCTCATGTGTTCTCACTTGCTCTCCATGGGAAGCAAGTGTGACCCAGACAGCAATCATTTCCACCTTATTCTGTGCACAGATCTCAGTACAGCAAATGTATGAAGCAATAGTCATAAAAAACATACAATGGGCTGTTGTTTTCAAGTTAGTCCTTCTCCAAAGATGGAAAGCATGTCCAAACAGACAATGGAAATACACAGTCTCAATATACAGTGAATAGAGAGCACTTCAGCAGTAACACATCTGTTTAATTTGCAATAGCAAACAGGCTAACCCTAATCAAAGTAAGCTTCCAGTTACTGACTTCTTCACCCCCAAGGGCTTATTTATATACAAATAGATGATTTAAGCACCAGATAGTATTAGAAGATCCATAAAAACCTCAAAATCAGATTACTCAGCATTGCTAAATCCTGGTAAACTTCCAAAATTTGACACAACATAACTGCTAACAACTGCAACTGCTCTATTTTTCCTCCTTCAATACCAGGAAGCAAGCAGCAGACTAAAAATATTTATTTTCTTACCTTTCTTCCACAGCAATAACCAAGGCTCTGCATAACTGGGTCAATTTCTTGCTCAAACACCTCTGCTAGTTTGGAACAGTACTTATATACCCGGGATGTTTTGCGGTTATACAGCCAGGCATTATTGAACATGAGCCAGATGTCATCTACATATTGCCACGGTTCTTGATACTGTCCTGTGTCTAGCTTCCTCTTGATAGTAGAAAGGTCCATGGGGTTCTTCACTATGTCAAAATAATCCTGCAAGAATACTGTGTATCAAAACACTACAGAACTATGTTGTGACATGACAGCATGCACATTCTCAGCATATGAATTCTTCTGAAGTACATCAAGAAAAACAGGTCCCTCCCTGACTTGACTGTCAAACTGCCTGTGACATACAATGAAATCTCTAAGTAACATAGCACTCCCCAGTGCTTTCTTTTCATTATTCCTTTATTTCTCAGGCTCTACTGGTCTTCCACTCCTGATGAAATAAAGCCACTCTAATCTTAGTCAGCAAACCAATTACAGAAAGTAGAAAATGTTTTTGCAGCCACTGAGATCTCAGGTTATACATGACAGCATTAATAGAAAGCAACCATTTTTAATAGACCAGACAACATAATAAACGAAGAAATAACTTTATTAGATGATAAAAGACATCATATCTCCTCTGAAGAATTACTTTTTCCAATCTCCTCCCATCAGTTATGGGACCACTTCTACAAGAGTCCTCAGGATACGATAGCCAATTGACAGCTTGTTAAATAGTGTTAGCAATATTTATGCCTGCTTATAGTACAGCAGGCCTTGAATTTTCATAGCATCTATCCTAAAAAATACCACGACAAAAACCAAACAAAAACCCTTTCAGGTTGCCCAAAGCAGTTAAGTAGAAATTCTATGTATACATTTGTGTATAAATAGTTAACTTTTATGGTCAAATCCACAGAGTTTAAAAACACATATCCTTGAAGGATAGTTATGTCTTCTGAAGACAACTGTAAAACAAGCAGAAAATTCAACCTGAACAAAAACTGTAACTTGAATAGTCTCTTCCTTGCTTATAACAGATTAATATGTTCCATTGCCTAAGCTAAACCTCTTCAAATGCAAGAACATAAAAACATTAAGACAGACTTAAGCTGTTCTCAAACAGGTATGTCATAATATAGTAGTTCTGAATTAAAGCCAGAAAAGTATCTTGCTAAGGCACTCACAGGAATTCCTAGTAGTTGAGGATCTACAGGCTGTCGAAATGGAAGAGACTCTGGATCCTGACGGTAAAGTGCCTCCAGTGTTGGCATAAGCGCCTGCCGCAACTCTTCTGGCTTGAAAACTTTGAAAAACAATCAACATTAGAAAGATAGCAGAAACAGCTGTAAGAAACAAACCTGATGGAAAATGTGAGGTCTGTGGAAAAAGACTACAAACAATGGGTTTAAGGTACTTAGCATGTCTTGTTTATCCTTTGCAACACTGACTTCTGAGAAGGATATTAAAATGATCACCTGGACACAAGGAGATGGCCAAAATATCTTGTTTTTTTCACAGAGGAGACTGCTAAATTTAATAGAGCTGGTTTACATTCCAGATACAGCCCCTCTCTGAGGTCCTAAGAAAATACTTGTCTAGAACATCTGTAAGTAAAGAGTATTTCAAATCTCTATTGTAATGACAATTTCACAAGGCTTAATGGCTAATACTAAAGCCTTAAAGAACTTGCCCAAAGCCTGTTAGAAGCACATGTATTATTAGATATTTTTATCCAAAAGCCACAAAGAACAATCCATATAAGCCTACTGAGTATCAGTGAATAAAACTCAGCTTTTCCCCCCCCAATTTCTCCTCTAGGGAGATACAGTGAATTTCAGCCAAAACAGTGTTCCTGCTTACTTTTTTTCTTAGACTGCCCAGCTGCTGGAGAAGACTGAGTAGCTGGAGTAGTTGGTCTTTCTTCCCCTTCTGGTACCTCAGCCTTCACTTCACATTTCTTCTCTTCTTGCTCCATTTGGTCTGGTTTACATTCCTCCACGACTGGTTCTGCTTTAACCTGCAAAGTAGTTTGAAGGCTATCACTTATGCCTCCTGTGAAGTCACCCATCCACATCTCTGTCCTTTAAACCTATCTGCCATCCTGTCCACCACTCTTCCCTAGGATTAAGGGTACCTACTTCAGAGTCAAAGCTTGCCTAAAACTTGAGATGTGCACACATCTTTAAACACTGCAGTAGTAGTAATTATGAGCTGCTAACCATTCTGAGCCGCAAGTATAGAGACAGGTACTCATCCAGCTCTTCAGACAGGTCTGACAGTCTCTCATACACTGGGGCTGCCAGGATGATGCTACTGGCAGGCACACTCCTAGCTGTCCTCAGTGACAAGTTGTCAGAGCCCAGTAAAGCAGATCATCATGTACATATAGAATCATTTAGGTTGGAAAATATCTTTAAGATCATGTGAGCCCAACCATAAACCTAACACTGCCAAGTCCACCACTAAACCATGTCCCAAAGCACCACATGTATACATCTTTTCAACACCTCCAGGGATGGCAACTCCACCACTTCCCCAGTCAGGCACTGGAAAAGGCTGCCAACACCTTCAGTGAAGAAATTCTTCCTAATATCCAATCTAAACCTCCCCTGGCACAACTTGAAACCGTTTCCTCTTGTCCTAATAGCTGCTATTCTAACATTTAACAGCTGCCATCAACATCCGAAGGACTGACCTGAGTATACTCTTACACTGGCATTTACCAAAAATCCTCACAGCTGCCATCACATTATCACAGTCCTTCCTGTGCCCACTGGCTTCTACCACCACTTCACCAAGAAACAGAGACCCTTCTTTAGAAGAAATAGCAGCAGCAGGTAGCACCTACAGCTGTCATTGAACTCTGGAAGGAATGGCTTGCATGGAGACAAAACATCTAGCAGCACTAGATAAAAGATATTCTATCTAACAACTGGCTGACAATCTCACCTCAGGTTTCTCATCCATTTGCATCTCTGTTTGTTCTGGCTCCCCTTCATCTGTTTTAATATCCATTTTCACTTCCTGCAAGGGTGGCTGCTGCTGCTCTGGAACAGCCTGCTGAGAATTCACCTCTGTGCTGCTGGTGGATGGAGGATTGGATACCTGCCCATCAATGCTTACAGCTGGCTGTGAAAGCTGAGGGAACAAAACACACAAACAGACTTCTAATAAACTTTTTTTTCTCTCTAATCTACCTTTTACCTATCATACATTTCCACCAAGTTTAAATGCACACTAGTTCCTACTTGCTTCACCTGAAGAACATACTGCTGCACAACTCCAGTTATAGAAAAACATGCAACAAACATGCACTGGAAGCCATAGTATACAGAAAATTACCTACTGTTTCCCTATTGTACGCCACCACTATGCATATATAGATATAACTAAAGACCTCATCCATGTTTCACAATGAATTTTGAAACACGTACTAGAATTCTAAAAAATATTCCCTCTCTGGAAATACTAGATGATCTATAGACTTGTCTTGATGCAAAAAATGTTACTTCCCAAATGCAAAAACACCTATTTTGATATTAAACATGCCAGGAGCTACCTCTTACCTCTATTATCACAGACTTGAACCAAAATTAAAAAAATAAACCTTACACTTAAACATTTGCAGGGAAAGCACAATTACAGTATTTCCTTACAGGTGTTGTGGGATGCTGAGGCTGCAGCGGCGCTGTTGGCGTGGGAACAGACGCAGTCGTGCTCTGCTGTGACAAGGGTTGCTGCTGTTGCTCCGAGGAAGGAGTGGCTGGGACTGGAGGCTGGACTTGTGGAGGCAGCTGTGCCTGCGGGGGCGTTGGAGTCTGCCTTTGAGGGGGGTGCATAGTTTGTGACTGTGGTCCAGGTGGCATTGCCTGAGGAGTAGGTGTGGAGGCAGTAGTGGCAGCTGCTGCTGCCTGCTGTTGCTGTGATCCCAAGCCTGGAGGTGTGTGGTGAGGTGTTGGGGTTCGGCTAGGAACTGGAGAAGGAGAATTTCGGTGCATGGGAGGCTGTGGAAGAGGCGGGCAGTGAATATGGCTCCCTTGAGAACCTGGAGCCATTGCAGGAGAATTCACAGGGCAGGAAGCGCTGGTCATTTGTGCCTGTGGGAAAACAAGTACACATCTGCAATGACTTGAAATAGAAAAGCAAGAGAAATAATTGTCAAATGGCTGCCTTCCCACAGTTACTGGCATAGTTTGTCACATTTTTAAAAAGTATCTGTTTTGTTTTTAGAAACTTTCAAAAGGAGAAATGGTCTATTTGTTATTTTGCTCCACACAAACAAAGCTGTTCTATAACTTATTCAGCTGTAAAGGAGAAGTTCTGACAGAATAACTTATACTTGATATATTTAAAGACTGGCACACCTATACTACCAGTCGGCAAAGCATTTCTTTCAGGATGTACAAATCTGCAGTTTTAGAATGTGGGACAGTGCATCACAGTAGAAAACTGCATTCAAATACACTTAGTGTTCTCAGGCCCCCACTCCCAAGAGTAGAAACTGAATTTAGCATCAAGAAAGAAGTACAGCTGTAAATGTACCATTGTAAGATTACAAAAACACCTGTATTGGTCAAAGAAAGCAAGCTGTCACTCCACAATAATCTTGCAAACTAGGAAGAAGCATCAACAAGCAGCAAACTGACATTCCCTACTTCTTCCTGGCCTGAAAGGTTCTTGCTGAAAAGGGAGAGGGAAAGGACAGAAATGAAACTGCTGGACCATAAGTTCAGATCTTTAGTAGTGATAAACCCTCCTATCCCCCAAAGCCAGCAGCACACATTGGTCCTGGACAGACCTGCCTTTTCATGACTTACTCCACCAGCTCTTCATTTCTCAGACTCTGCTGCTTCACTGTTCAGCAAGAAATTCTTAACTATTGCAAGCTAAGTAACAATTTCTTTGCTCCATAAAAACAAACTTCAAAAAAAGACTGTCACATGAACTAAAGCCTGGGAACAAGCCAACAACGTTTCATCCTTGACATTCCCAGTACTATATCAGGAAAATGGAGAGTCTCAAATGTATTTGGTTGACTATAATTCTGAAAGCATCTTGAGAAAACAAGTTGTTCTCCATTGCTACAAATTGAACAGTGAAACCAGTATATGACAGAGCCCACTGACACCACTTCTAGAAATCAGAACTTACTTGAGAAACTGGTGTCTGATTGCCAGGCTGAGTCATAGGCATGCTAGCTGTGTTCATTCCTGGGGAAGAAGCAGGGAACTGGGTCTGTTGTAGAAACTGATTTTGACCAGAAGGCTGGCCAACTCCTGGTTGCTGCATACGTGAAGGAAATCCCATCTGTTGGAAAAGGAACTCATTTTACACAACGTGCACACACCTCGGTAACATTTTATAAAAGTCCCATTTATCTTGTTGCAGAAATTGATGCTTGCCTCTTATCTTGTAAGATACAATATGAAAAGCCTGCTTATAGCTCCTCTTGGAATACAGAAATAATTTCTTTTGTAAGCTAAAGAAAAGGATATTGATTTCAGATTGAGACTGTGACTTAAGATTTTTGTTCCTTGTTTTAAGGATGCAACAGCAAAAAAAGCACTTAAAACTTATTTTTTAGGCAATTTGTACCATGGAGATCTAAAGACTTACCACAACGAGACAAATCTTTCAGTGAAGATACAAAAGGAGAAACCCAGAGGGTCAACAGAACCAAGAAATAATGCTTGATTTTTAAGATTCTTTTTATTTAAGGAAACCACAGCCAACTGAAGCAAACATGAGAGCTGAACACCCTGGACAAAAACACACACTGACCTGGTTCATGGCCCCAGTCTGGCTTAGCTGTCCAGGGTGCTGAAGAGGAGGGGTTTGCCGGGGTCCCATTGGTGACAGCTGCATGTTCATCTGGCCAAACTGATTCATTCCTGTGCATTAGTGCCAAAAACACACTTATAAACAAAGGCCTGAATTCTCCTTTGGGCACCATTCAACATTTGGAGAAGAAATGCTGTCAGTTTCTTCCTAACTTATTTTTCTAGGAATCAGTTTTCAAACATGCAATATTACAAAGGCAGTAGTTCCTTCTATCAGTGACATAGAAGAATTTTAAATATGAAATGTCCAAGCTACCATGTTCCTTTACGATACATACTAGGTTTTTCTCCTCCTGATAGACTTTTTTCTACTAACTCTTATCAAAGCTCTAAAGTTTGAGAGCTACTGGAGTACATGATAAATACCCCAAAGTGTCACATCTATTGCTGAAGAACCTGTATTGTCCTCATTACATATTAGAAATTCACCCATTTAATCCCAAACTGTATCTTTACTTCCTTAAGTACTTTATACATTGGCTACAATACTTTTTGAATATCCAAAGGTTCTCCCCCTTCCTTCTGAGCAATAATTCTCATCATCTTCCCTCTGCCACCAAGATGTCCTAATCTAAGATGGCTAGGCCCACCATGTTTGACTGACCTCACCATCCTATGTTCACACAATCAGAAGTTCCAAAAGCATCAAGTTCCTTATTTCAGCAAGCAGCAAACATGCAGCTCAAACTGACAAGATCATGAAATGCTATTAGAGGGGAATATCTAGTTCTTTATATACATAATATATATATAGTTATAGAAGTATTAGACCATACAGATAGCTATTTTCTTAATCAAATGGGAAAACTGCAGGTGAAACAAGAACCATGACAATTCAGCAAGAGCTGCCCAATTCCAAGATTCCTTCAAAATCACTGTAGTGAATTTTCTTCAAATATTTACCTGGCTGTGCCTGCATGCGATTCATCATCTGGTTTGGCACATTGGCACGTATCAAGGTCGGATCAGGAAGAGGACCATCTGGAAAAAAAAGATATTGGAATAAGATGATGCCATTGAGAAGACCATGTTTTATCCACCAAACATTTTAGTGAGAACGAGACACTAAAACCCATCTGTAAAAAACAAAATACGGATACAGTCCAGTAACTAAACACTCCTGAAGAGTCCTCAAAGTGTGAGGCAAAACCCAAAAACTTGCTTGAAAATGTAAGCATGTCACATTGTCAGAAATATCCTCTGACTTAAGAGTCAGATTTCAGAAATTTTGTTCAGAGAAACAAATTTGAAGTATGTTATTGGCAAACTTATCAGCTCAGGAACATTCCAGAACACAAGAACTTCTACAGACCACTCTACACTGTTACCGTACCTCTAGAGTTAAAACACTATGAAAACTATATGGTTAAATAGAGTATCAAAGCTCTCAAGAGAGCTACTGGATTATGTAAGTAACTAAAAGCATTACATCTACCACTGATCCAGCTTCCAACAGAAGTTACAGCAAATGAAGTCACAGTATCAGCCTTTAATGATCTTTCTTGGATCTTGGCAACACATCATGGTAAATCTTGTTCTGACTTCAACCATAAAAACCAACCCAGAACTGGATTTACCATGATACATTCCAATTTTTAAGCAGGAAAAAAACCCTCAAATGAAGATTCTTGTAGCATATGCCAAGAGCTACTGGATCTTTCTGCAGTGATATGAAAAAAACCCAGGAATTTGTCTCCTCAGTTGACTCATTCAAAATTTGCCCCTATCTTCTTAAATAACTTATTACAGTGTCAGTGACAGCTATACACCTGCTTCCATGAGGCATCTTGAGAAAACCATTCTTAACTGTTAAGTATCTAAGAACATTCAAGACAAAGAATCAAGGAGAAGAAATCCTTCTCTTCTGAGAAGGAAGCTCTCAAGAGAGAGTCGGGGGTGGGGGGGAATGGGGGGCAGGGCAGTGCTCTGGAAAGTATGTTTGCAGAATTGTTGCACTTGGTTTTAAGAAAGACTGCTACAGTTTCCAGAGCTGTCAGTCCAGAATCACAAAGAAAATAAAAAAGATTGTGGCTAGAGTAGTTTTAAAAAAAAATACTATTTCTCTTTTACAGTTAAAATCAGCATATGGAATGCAATTTTATTTAGAGATGTACAGCTTAAAATCCTGTATTTCAATCATTTACAGGACTTAACTGGAAATACAATATTACTATGTCAGCAGATGCCTCTCTTCGCTTTCTAACTGGAAATATCACCCACAATAATGTGTTACCTGTTTTTATCTGTTAACCAAATAAAAATATACTAGATATCTGACAGCCTACAGCACCCTGACCCTTTCTAATGTTTTAAAGAGACATTACACTCTTCAGCAGGCATGACAGTTCTGATCATTAACAACTCTCCAAAGTCAATTTTATTCCAATATACAAATGGATGGTTAGCAGGGAATCTGATGGCAATAATCATAATCTGTTTAGCATTAGGAAGGTCAATTCAAGAAACAGAACTACTGTGAAATAGAAGACAGCTGCAAGGGGAAAAAAGCAAGGTATGGTTTTCACTGCATGCTGGAAAGGCCGTTTGTCTGAAAAAAACAATGTGGCACAGAACAATCACTACCTAAACTTGAAAATTGAAATGGCATCAATTGAAAGTTGAAATGGCATTAATACCTACGCACTCCAATCATACTCTCTGCTTAGCAACAATAATAATACAGATAATTTTAAACACCACACAACTAAATATTATAAAAATAATTTCTTATAGTAGCAGAAGTTTTATTTACAGCAGTTAACTCTAGAGGTGAATCTAATGAGATTGAAGTTTTACAGTGTTAAGGATGCAAATTAACCTCCATTCCCTCCACCCTCAAAGTGTAAAGGTTTACAATATTTTAATTTGTTCAGAAGACTAAATGCTGTTAGATAATCTATGACCATTAATTAACACATAAGCAAAGATTTTTCCAAGTACTTCTGAACAAAGAGGAAAAAGTTCTGTTTAACTCTGAACCTGTGAAACAAGAAAGGCGAAATGGTCACCAGCCTGACCATGATGACAATGACAGTACAGGATTCCCTGCACCAGGTAGTTAGTAACCCAACTGTTCTTACTTGCAGACATTCCTGGCTGGGGCTGTCCCATGTTGGGCCCTTGATTCATGGGAGCCTGTGGCATGCCCGGAGCATTTGGGATCATGTTTTGCTTCTGCAGTCTGGTTCTTCGTTTCTCCTCCAACTCCTTCTGAATCTTATAGATCTTCTCTGCTAGCAGGTGATAGTACTCTGCCTGTTGGGGAGGAATACAATGCAGGAAAGATGACGACCACACATTAAGAAAAGGCAACAGGGTCACAGCAATCCATGCACGGAAAACACGTTTCAGTTTGGGTTGGGGTGGCTTCCCCCACTTTGTAGGGGCTGCCGGGCAGACAGGAGAGCAAAGAGGGGCACTGCTTGAGGCACTGCCGGCAACCACTAGCCCAACACCAGACATTTCCCTTCTTGCGTACAACACTTCTTTGGGAGAACCACACGCCCCGACAGGCGACGCACATAGGCAGTCCCAGGCCCCATCCAGCAGCCCCTCAACACACACTTCCTCGGCCTGGGACTCTCATCTGTGCTTTCACCCCTCGTCCTCCCCTGCCACTATGGGATCAAGGCAGAGATACACGTGACTAGATGAGGGAGGATCGCATCTCACCCTGCTGTTTGCCGATTCATACATATCTCCTTCCACTTTCCGAGCATACGCCACCAGATTCTCCATACGCCGATCCTTCAGTGCTGCAGGGTCAGGAGTGGGAAATATGGCTTGGACTCTGGGGAAGAAAAAAACCAATAAGGCACACAAGTGATTAGGATGTCCCCAGACGGGAACTAACCCTGGTGATCTGAACACAAAGCACCAAGCAGGTCTCCCCACAGACTGCAGCACTGCTACTGCTCCTGGGGGACGCTGCCCCGCGGAGATGGCTCGAGTACAGAGCGGGACACTCCCAATGCCACAGCCCCAAACCAGCAGATGCAGCTGCATTAACCATCAGGAAAGCAAGAACGCAGCTTTCAGGTTTCTGATTTCCCTTCTCAGGCACCCTGATAAAACTTCCTCCCTTGCCCCCCAGTTTTGGAAGGCAGGCCTCCTCCTGCCTCCTGCCTCCCACCTCCCCCACCCCCCCGACCTCAAAGGCAGCAACTCACCTAACAGGAGACTGTTTTGGCATCAGCTACTCACAATTTATGAACAAGGTGGTTTCGGAGATCCTGAGTAATGTCTTCATGCCACTGCTTTCGAATTCCGGTATTGGATGGTTGAGCTGTTGGCATGGCTCCCAAACTGGCAACGTTGGCGCTTTCACTCATCATGGGGCTTCAAAAACAGAGCAAGAATTGAGGGCAAAAGTCTAGCCCAAGCTTAGTCATCTTATAGTCATAGCCTCTTTTAGAATAATGTTAGGACAAAGTGCTAGTTCAGCCATCCCCTAATCAATGGACAAACTCTGCAGAAATAGCTGCACAGACACCAAAACAACGCCGTGAAAGAGTACATGCTGTCCTACCCAAGGATTTGGAAAACTGCAACAAAAGCTACAAAATCCAAAAGGGATAGATAGCCATCAATGGCATTTACCGCACTGTTTATGCAAGAAGTGCCATTAGTTCAAAACAAGATCACTGGGGTGCAAAGAATGATTCAACTTACTTTTGAGAATTCATGGTTGAATGTAACATTGAGTCAGGCAGCAGATTAGGGGTTTGAACACCTACTCCTCCATTCACTCCCATTGGATTTGCACCTAGGAAAGATTAAGTATTCGTAAGTCAACAACCCATTTACTGTGCAAAATCAGTAATGGCTCAGCATTAACAAGGGTCTAGACTTTGAAGTACTTTAACATTTGGGAAGGGAATTTAATTACCTGTTGCTCTCTTTACCCTTTTCAAACATAGAAAAAGTCTGAGGCACAATACTGGTGGTCCTTCCAGGTGAACCATCACACCACATTACTCCTCACATCTTCCTAAACTTCTCAAGCAAGCAATTTCCATTTGCTGCCTACATTATGTACCAGAGTCCTTTTCTGTGTGTCTAAAGATTCAGCATTACCAACAACTTCTGGTTCTTTGTTTAGAAATGGTTGGGTTTTTCTGTCATTCAGAGGCTTAGGATATATATTCACAAAGGCTTCAAAAACTTGAAACGTCAGCTACCACCTACATCTGACGAGGTCCCCCTCTCACCCACTCCATACTTAAGGATCCTACAACTAGCTGCAATGTTTGTACTGAGAAGGAAAAATCTGACAATTCTTTGTAGACAAAACCTCCAGTAATTTGTTATGTACCAAAATCTGCTTTTTTGAATCACAGCAGATCTCAAACACCATAAATTAACTATTTTCTTCACATGCTACAGTTAAACAGTGAAGAAAAACCCAGCATTTTCTGTCTGGAGCTTCTGAACAGATCACTTTGTGAAGTTCAACCTAGCATGAAAGCCATTACCAAGCTTCACATGTATCCGGGACATCTGAAACCTATAGAATCCGTGTTTCTGAAAGTAAGTATATTAAGACTAATACATACTTCTAATATCACAACCAAGCATTTAAGTCTTTTCATAAAGCTTCCCCCAGTCTCCCTTCCCTTAAGTCACTTTCTTCTCTTTCCCAAATTCACTTTGTCATCTGAGAGCAAGCTGGTGTAGAAGACAGCTATCTACCTGTGCCTTAACTCTCCCTTTTCAACTGCTAAAACCAACCATTTGTTTAATGTACTGAGGATTGCATCTTTTCACATGGCAGTTCTCACCAAATCCTGCTGTTTCTCCTAAACCAGCCCTGCTGTCATATTACCCATGACCTGTTAACTCCTGTCTCACCTGTTGCAATTCTGTCCTTAGCCACCCATTCCTAATAATGAAAAAACACTCAAAAGTCTACACCTCCTGTGCTTGTCCTTTCTACATTAAGCTTCAGTTCTTCACCCTCCAAGAGCTTTTCAACCCCATCTCATTGGATTTTCTTATCAGTGCTACAAGGAGCGTCCAGTAAGAATGCGCAGACCAAACTCTGTGTCCGTAAGTAAAAGTCCCCAGAAACCTATTCTGCTTCAAAAAACAAGATGATGCATTCCTTTCAACCTTTCACAGCCTTCACTATAACATTTTGGAGCTTCTAGAAATGAATTTATTTGTAAAACACTAGTAGACAGTAGAAAACCACTATTATTTTAATCTAATTAAGACTAAGCTCTCAGGACCCTTCCCTACGCTTTTTTGAAAAAGGCTTTACACACCGGAGAGCAAAGTTTTAGCAGTATTCAGGTCACATGCAACTTATGAGAAACATTCATCTCATTAACAAGTCTACTCTAACCAACAGCCTTTTATGGCGTAACTCAGTAGCAGCATGTCCTTTGGTGCAGAAACAGAACAAACTGCAGACTGCGACCAACTGCTACTTTCCTCTGTAATCTCTCAGGTCCTTCCCCAAGAAATTCCTGTTCATACACAGCACTCATATAGGCAAGATCACTGCAATTCCATACAAGCTCATGATAAATCTCTGCCAGCTCATCTTTCCTCTTTTCCATTAAAAAGACCCACCTCTACTTAAGCAACTCAAGCAAAGAGCCTGGGGTGAGAAAAATGCCTGTAATGTAATCTCAAAGTATCAAAATTAGATTTGATGGTTAAAAATTACTTCCTTTGACACTAGTGATAGCCATGTTAGAATTGCACTTCAAATTAGAATTCTTAGTTTTATTTAAATTAATAATTCTTAATAGAAGTCTTTTGTGATTTTGCAATAAGCCACCCAGACAATTTAGTTACACAAGTCCATGACAGGATTCAGAAAGTCTGTTTACTACTATTCATTTTGAAAACAACATTACATATTTGAGATACAACTGCTACAGTTTAAGTAACAAGGCAGTACACTTAAATACAGGCATTCCAATGCATGCATTTCCAATTAAAAACTCCTAAGAAGCTCAAAACTTGCATTACAGTACAATTATAAAGCTACAAAACATTAAATACTTTAGAAAGCTGGTTCTCAAAAAAATTATTTTTTCCAGATAAAATACTTTTCCCAGAGAACTTGTTTTCCAAGAGAAAGTATCTCAGTCCTCTAATGTTCCTGTTTCACTGAGTAGCTTGCTATCTCGTCTAAAATATTGCAAAGCCATACTTTTTACAAATTAACTAGCAATATTAAGCTAGTAGGTTAGCACAGGAAAGTTGTCTGTAGTTTGTAATTTAACACAAACAAACTTACTCATAGGATTCATAGGGCGCAGACCCTGAGGTGACTGTCCTTGCTGCTGATTCTTCACTTGAGTCTGGGGCTGTGTTGGCATCTGGTTCCCTTGATAGGTCAGTCCAAGGGCTGCATAGGCTCTCTCAATGGAGCTGGGGTCTATCTGACTGGTAGTGTTTATGCTGGGTGTTGTCTGCTGCCCCACCCCCACAGAGCCAGTATTTGCAAGTCCTACTGCAGCTCCGCCCAGCAGCGCTGGAAGAGACATACCAAGTTAATAAGAACAAGTTAACAAGGCAGCCAAAAAGGTCCACAAAACCAGGGAAAGTACATGAAGAGTGCACTGGCTGTTCACAACTAAAGCATCTCCTAGGAGCATGCAGAGGAGAGTCCAGGTCTGAAAAACCTGCCATATAACAGGAATACAAGTTTTGACCCAACCAGCCATTCCAACAAATACCATTTTCCCTTTGAGCTGCTGAGAGGAAATCCCACTCTATGTATTTAGGACACATCTGTTTGCTTCATATTGAAAACAGAGACACAACATGTCATAGATGCTAAAGGCAGAAGGGTACATACAGCTCTTCAGCAGACATTGTAATGCCTTTTTTTTTTCCCATTAGTCATGAGAAGAGTCCAAAGTAACATTAAGGAAGAAAAACCCCATACAGGTAACACAACAATACACACCTTGCCAAAGATTTTGGCAGGAAGACCAAGGGGACACAAAAGGAGAGGGAAGAGATATCTGATGCAAACAAAGGATGAAGACAGAACCAAATACCATCAAGGTTGAAATGACACAACTCTCTGTGTGAGTGCATATCTGTCTCCAGAACTGGGCCAGTTGGAAGACGTGGGAGTGAAAAGCCAATCATTTGGTTAAGAGAGCTATGAATTGTTCACCCTTAGCACTCTCCTGCTAGGAATATCCACTAAAGTTAGAAAGCATCCATAAGCACTAGCTGTCAGAGACAGTAAAAAACTCTGCGACTGTAAAGCAAGAGGAAAATCATATTACGTGTTCCCAGGTTCAAGGACATCACCACTATCACCTGGGTGCAAGAAAGTTAACTCTCAACGTGCATTTTATGGTTTATCCGATATACAGAACTCCCCAGTAGACTTACATTGTTGATTTCTTTTGTCTCCAGCATTTTTGAGAGGCAAACATACAGGACAGTCATGTCTCGTACAATTCTTCCAGTGCGAGATGATTTGTCGGGAGGATGCGCAATGTGCCACTGAGAAAGGGAGGGGAATAAAAAACAAACCCAAACTTTCACAAACTACTGCCAGTATCTCCACATGGTCAACCCAAACTGGACAGGGGTCAACTCTCTCAGGGCACACATGTATATCAACACAGGTCAGTAAACTATTACTTGAAATAATTCAGCACTAACTAGTCCTGAAAATGTAGCTAGATTTCTTCAAGTAGTGGCTCAACTAAAGCTTCCTTGAAAGCTCTGTATTATACATGCAAGGCTATGTCTCCCTGACTTGAAGGATAACACCATATACATCAGGCAGACTATACCAAGTAACTGAGATGCCAGCAACTGGCACAATCCAGACAACACTAAGCTCCCAAAAAGGTAGCATACATTTTCCTTGGCTAGTATGACAGACTCGAGTTTGCCAGTGGCAGTAGCAGCTTACTTCCTGGCCAGCTATCGCTTGAGATTTGTCTCTTCTGTTTAAGGGAGGCAGGCAGACTCTTGCTTGCAGATTCCTGCTTTATGTCTACCCTTACCAGAAGGCAGCATCCAAAAGATCTTAGAGTGAGTTACCAAGTTAAGCAAAAGATCTTCACTTGTCTCTTTGTGCTACCTTGTCCCCTCTAACTTGCCTAAACTTTAAAGGCTCAGATTTTAAGTTTAATATTTCCATTCTTAAGGGGACAGATAAGTGTTAAAAGATTCTATTTTCCAAGCTACCCACCAGTTCATCTCTTCCTAGAAGCCCTTCTCATCCTGCAAATGTTGTGCATGTCTATATAACCACTTCTTCACTTACCCTGGCAGGATTTGCCAGCCTGACAATGTGTCATATGGTTCAGGACATTCTTCATGGTTCGACAATGGGGGAGGTTGCACTGTCGCACCTCCCCATTGGCCTGTTCTCGCCGCTGACACTTGTGAGCATGTAAGAGAAGAACTAGCTGCTGCTGGATGAGTTTGCGTTTTTCTGGATCTGCTGTCGGTGCTCCAGATCCCATTCCTTGAGAAGCTGCTGGCCCCATCCCAGCTTGCTGAACTTGGGGAGCCTGCTGCTGGCCCTGCAGAAGGTGGAAAGGAAATTGCCAGAAATAAATCTATTTTTGAGATAATCCATTTAGCACATAAACAACAAAAAAAATCAAGGAAAAGAAACCACTACGTTCTGTGATTAAGGGGGTAACTCACCTATCTGTAGTTCTAGATGACTCATTAAATATATCCCTTAGCAACAGTCCTGGCAATAATTCTCTTTCCAGTCACAATTTCCTCTCCATATCACTTCCTCGTCCTAGCTCCTGCCTCAAAGACTAGCAGAACTTTGCACATGCTCACAGGCTAATTTGTGGTGCCAGACCAGCCAGAAAGTATTAATAGAACTTAGGCCTCAAATCTCCTCATTTTGGAGCCTAGAAAGTTGCAATCACAGTTCTTGCATTAACAGAAGAAAGCACCTCTTAGAGTGACAAGAGTTTTTGTCCTATTTCAGTACAAGGTGCCTCAATTTGAATGTTTCTAGAAAAGGACAATGAAGTACAAGTTCTGGGAACCTTTTTCCATCAGGAAACTTGCACACAGGCATTCAAAACAAGCATCTCCAAGTCTGTCTCTGCTAGAGATGAAGCACAACTGCAGAATAATGCCAATAAACTAATGTAAAGTATGGCAACACATTCAGTAGTTCTTCTGTACTTCTGTTTATTTCTTCAGACTTCTTCCCATTTCTTCCAGGTGACATTTAAGGAGTACTCAGTAAAGAAGAGAAGTTGAGGGACTATGTTGCTCATATCACTTCAGTTCAACAGTATTCAGTTTCTAACAGACTCTTCACAGAGTTTTAGAGGATGTTTCTGGAGATCTCCAGGTTTTCAGATCTCAGCTACCTACATTCCTAAACCCCAGTTCTCCTGTAGCTCTTCAATACTAGCATTAACCTTTCATTTTAGAAGGAGACTTCACCAATTACCCAGTCCCCTCAGGGTTTGTATATGTTCCAATATGACTGTAACTGCCTTGTTTGCAGCCTGTCATTCTAAATGACAACTGACATAGCAGCAGCTTCTCATTCCTAGGTTCAGCTGGGTAGCAGTTCAACTTCAGAAGAGTTATATACTCTGCACTGAACACATGCTTGACAGCTGGGGTTCTGAACAGCAAGTTTTGGCTGCTTCTTTATTGGTTCATACAACCAACTAGTTTGCTAGACTTCCAATGTTACATGCTCAACTTAAAAAACATTAAATGAAACTCACAGGATTGAGCTCTTTTTAATTCAAAAGGTACAAAAGTTACCAGGAAATGTTTTTTCAGCAAGTTACTAAGATCAAGAGACTGACCCTCCCAGGGGGTGGGGTGGTAGAATCTGAAGCAGAGGGAAACAAGCTCTATTCAGCAATGTGAATTTGCTTCCCAAATTTAAAAAAAAGAAAAGACAGGACATATTGCATTTCATACCCTGGATTTAAGCTTCTGAAATAATGAAGCAAACACATTCAGCCATCAGTGTTAAGCTCAAGCTAGGGAACCTAATGTTAAGACCAGTAATTTATAGGCTTGGGCCGTCCACTTTTCGACCACTTTTCCCACCACTCTTATTTCCCCTTTCCTTAAGTCCTCCTACAATAGTGGGGTGAGGGAAGGTGGGGAAGAGGAAGGCAACAGGGCTACTACAGCAACAACTGCCAGGGAACCTCCAGCATCAGGACTGTTGTATGTGTTCATGTAATTCAGAACAGGAATAAACGCACAACAGGGGCTTCTAAGCCCTATCATAGCTAATACCCATTTAAGAATGGATACTTCTCTCTCCCAAAAGCATCAGGGAAGACAAGCAGGAAAACAATCCTCAAAACAAAGCCATACTGAGAAGGGGCCCAATACACACACCAACCACAACAGAAGGTATGGGAGAGGAGAGGCAGAGGTGTCCAAACAGGCAGCAAAGCTCACTTCAGTTAAGAAGCTCCATCTCATTTCCTCTGCTAACAGTGTTTGAAGGGCAAAGAGTAGAGGTGCAGCTCATCAACAGAGAAAGCACAACTCAGCCTTCTCCTTCATATAATCCTATTTAGGAGTTGAAACAATTGCATTATGTGTGGATTTAGGAGCATGCACTCACAGTGGGTATGACAGCTGCAAAAATTTAAAATATGGCAACGCCAGAGTATATTGCTCCACTTAGGTCTACTACAACATTTTCTGGAGATACCTTTCATTCTACTTACCATGTTAGGCATTCCTGCTCCAGGAACTGGCTTCTTGTCCATTGGAAACTGTGGCAAGCTATTCTGCAGTCCAGCTTTATTCTGCATCTGAGGCCCAAGTCCACTGGCTCCGATCTGCTGCCCAGTATTCTGACTATATGGCTGGCCATAAGGGCTGGGATTGTTCATCATTCCCATCTATGAATTAAAATGTAAGATATTCAAGTAAGATAACTTAAGTTCACAATGTAGAAGGCAAATCAATACTTCAGAGAAGCAAGAGTGATCACAGCCATGAACCAGCTGCAATGTAATACTGATCCACATACCTCCCCTGCTCCTTCATGTGCATCTATTTACCCATCACACAACATTAACTACTCAGCCAAACAGTTCCTATAAAGTTAGTGAAGCCAACTTACCAACCTTTGAGGTCAGTCTGGTCAGAATTGACCTGATTATTTTTTATAAAACATATTCTTTAAAAAATTTCTCATTTCAGCTTTCCCAATCAAAAAATTGTACCACAGACTATAACTTACAAGCCTGGAAGAATTTTTCTGCTCCCTACATCTGGGCAGACTCCCAATGGAGGCAAATATCACCTTCATTCACATCAGCAGGGTTTATCCCAAAAATTCTCCTACACAACTGTCAGCACTCCCACAGCTCCCCTGCAGTCAGCCATAACAATGCATGTCTGCATTTCCAGCACAGTTATTTTCTATTTAAGAATACACCATAGGCATAGGTAACACCACACACAGTCACTGTAGCTTGTTTGCAATGAACAGTACTAGAGGTCAAAGGAGACTGTAGGAAGGAACTCTGCAAACAAAACAAATCTATTGAACCATTCATCCACAGGGGAAGTAGATTCTTATGTCATACAAGCTATATGCTTATTAAACTGTTTTGGCATATACCATTTGTTGCACTGGAATGCCCCAAAACCTGAAGAACAGTTAGGAGCAATCTTGCCAATAAAGTTGTCCTCTGAGATTTTTTCCCCCCCCCAATTCCTTGCATTCCCATCTATTTTTCATGGGAAATCTGGCCTTCTAGGACCAAAACAGCTAGCCACAGAGGACCAGAAAAACTGGAGATCTTTGTTAACATTACAAAATTCCCACCACTACTACTCAGGTAGGATCCTGGAGGAGCTGTAACTCATAATAATAAAAGCATGAAAATACTTTAAAGAGCTGTATTATTTCAAGTCATGTCAGCATTTGACTAGACAATGTTTAGGCTCCTCGATGCTTTTTGGTTCAAGTCTGGGCATTTTCCTGCATCCAACCCACACAGAGAAGTAACCTACATACCCAGAGATTACCTGCAATTAGTCAAACACTTTCCTTTTTCAGGTTGCAACATCTGCCAATCCATTATAATAGCCTTCAGTTTATCTTTAAAAAATAAAGCAGGGTTAAACCCAAGCTACAGGATGAGGAACACAAAATTTGCTAAAGAACCTGCCACTTCAGACACCTGATATGTACAACTGAATTCCCTTGAGGCCAGCTCCCCTCCTCCACACACAAGCAATAACCATAATCACACAGCAGTAATACATTAGAGAGCAATGAAAATAATCTACACATGGCAGATGAACAAACTAAGCAATGAGCAAGCAAAACTAAAAAAGCTTCCTTTCCTCTCGTTTTGCCATCACCCCTGCCATGTCTCAACTGCGATGAACACACATGGTGACCAATCAGGCAGCTGCTGCCAAAACCAGAAGAGGTAAGACTCAAACCCTTCCTACCTCTCCCTCAGAAGACTAGTAAGATCTTAAGTGCAAGCTGAGCAAAAGCTAATGGGAGAAGAAAAATGTAAGGAGTCAGCAAGCACACTGTCAGGACTCTTCCCTATCATCACTGCTACCTCAAATTGACCAACAGGTTCAAGGAGTGACAGTGGGAATTATTTCCTTAAGAAAACAAGGTATGTTTTCCTGTAAGATAGCCTGATCCCTTTGGCTCCACAAAGGGTTTTAAAATCAGGTATATGCCCCAAACCAGAAATTTCTAAGCAGTTAAGCTCATTAACAATCATAGCTCCCAAAGTCTGCTGACACCCAAGAGTCACTAAAACAGACTACGGTGGCCATCACTAACATTGCCCCCATATGAGTTCTGCAACTTATGCTGCTATTATTAGCCTTTAAAAAAAAAACACCTAACCCAACAACTCAACTGAAGGCACATTTTCACACCCTGGTGTCACTTGGAGAAATCAAGATGCCCAACTCAGCTGGGGTCTTCACACATTTATACTGAAGGATTCAGAGTAACTGTGGACTTGGGCTGGTGAGCCAGCTCTGTCCTTACTGCAGGGGGAGAAATCCAAACCTAGACTTAGAAAAGCACCTTTGCTATGTCACCCAAAAAGCAAGCTGCTTAATTAAACACAGGGATGAGGTTTGACCATGCCAATCCTTTGTATCTGCAATGCAGCTGGACACAAAACTTTATGTGAAGCATCTGGCTTTTCAAAACATACTAAATCAAGTTGGCCAAGCAAAAAGATCTCTGAGGTTTTCTCAAGCATGAGCCATTGGCACTATTTGGGGTGCAAAACCAGACCCCTCAAACAAGGCTGTCTTCAGGGCAGAAACAGGGCTCTACTCTCCCTAGGGCTGAGAACCATCATCTACCCCAAGGGGACCTCCTCCACCACGCTGTTCCCAGGGACCTGGCAGCAGAAGAATACATGCCCAGCTCAGCCCAGCTGCTCCTAAGAGAGGTAATCCTCAATTTCCCATCTCAACCTACAGGAGAAGCGAAGACCAGAGAAGCCCAGGCTAGGTTGTAGGGCAAGCATGCCAAACTGACTCTGAAAGCCACACACTCAAGCAACACCTAAGAAAGATGCTAAAAACCAAATGCTCAGGGTCTCCTGGAACAAATCAGCAGCCATCACTTGGTTCAGGTGAGACTGACACCTGCCAGATCCACAGCCAAACCTCACAGCAATGCCCCCTGGTCCTGCCATCACAGACCTACTAATCTGACACCACCAACCTGCACACAACTCTAGAGTGGGTCAAGAGAAGGGTCATTTGGGATATTATTCTTCACCTGACACGAGGTGGCCTTATGACCCTGGCACAAGAAGCAGGAGCATGCTCATGTCATTTTGCTGTGACATGTTGAGAAAGATGAATAAAACGTCAAGTAAACAATGACTTCATAACTACAGAAGGAAAATAAAAATAATTCTGTATAATTTTATCAGTAGGAAACAATCAGAAAGATTAACATACAGTTAATCACCATATTAATGATCTATTGGGAGTGAGGGGTAGATAAACAGTCAAGTGCTGAACCACCCACCAAAGAAAGGTGGTGTTAGTACCACTGTATGAGACAAGTACAAGGCTTTATCTGCAATACCGAGCAAAAATATACATGGCTGAAATATAATGTTTTAAGATACCTATTACAACACACTAGCTACTGCCATCTGTGCAAGAAACTCCCCTATCCACCCCATACACTTAAGACTCAAAAGACAAGTCTTTACAGCTCCATTTTCCCCTCATAAACAAACATTCCTCACTTACACGGGGATAAAGGGAGCCATTAACCATTTTTTCACATTGGTTCACCAAAGAAAAAGCAAAAGAACCAGAACACACAACTATACTTTTAATGAATTACTGTACTTGGTCAGATGGTATACTCGGTCACAGTAAAACCAAGTGTATCCATGACAACAGGGGAGAACCCTCAAACAGTAAGCCAAATGACAAAGAATTATTACTGGAACTGTAAACATTTCCAGTAATTTCACATGCAAATGAACTATGCACACAGCAGAGGCAGCAGTAATGCCCTTACTAATCTGAACTACCTTCACATCCATTTCATTACTCAAGTAACAGAACATTTCTTGAATCAGTGGGAGGTGAAATCTAAATGACCTGAAGGCCAGGTGAACTGAGTCACTTTCTGACAGAGCACTGCTATCACAGAAATGCACACACAAACTTATATGCAAAATGCCCTTATCCCCTGATAAGAGGCTGGACAATTAAGACCGTAACTGGTAACTGGGCACTCTTGACAGAACTCAGTGGAATAACCAACCAAAGGTTTTAACTAGTTATCATTCCAAATGAAGAATGGTTCAAAACAGGAGACATGAATTTGTTCTTATTATAGAGCTTGAATGTGCTGGTTACTTTTAAATTAATCAAAGCTGTAACACTATCTAGGGAAACAAAAAGCCCCAAAAATGCTTAAAGACTGAAAGAATCAAAGCATTCCAAACAATTTCCAAAACTCTATTTTAAAGAGTAATAGGCATGTCTGTCATCCTTCTAACTTGCACACAACCAAGCACAGAAAAGAAAAAGCTATTCAAGAAAACAAAACTTGATACAATTCCCCTCCCCTCCAAGCTTCTAACAGTTCCTTTCAGGCTAGACTTCCACAGGCATTTTTAAGCTGGTACTGTCACCAAAGCAGGGTCCACACCCTCCTCTGACTGGCAATATCAACTCCTTTAATATGTCCCCTCCTGAATATCAGCACTAGCTATTCAACCGGTGAGTCTAAATTGGACCACAAAACCAATTAAAACTTTCTTTTTAAATGACCATATGAGTCTGGATTAGTTCCACGGAGCCTGTCATGCAACTGGCACAGAGATGGCATGCAGACAGAAGTGCTTTTTTTTTATGTCAGTGACTGCTTACATCATACGTTAAGCTACAGCATTAGACCACAGGATGTAGGGGGCAGATTATGACAGTACAGGTTTATGAATATCAGGTGACCCCAAATAAATAATTTACATTGACATCTGAGATTGAGTCCTAAAAAGTAACATGCTCAATGAGAGAAGTTGGGAAGCACATGGCTAGTGTGTAAAGCAACTGCTCCACTTTATTGCTAGCCAGTGTTTTAGGAGAAGAGAAAGAAAATGCTTCAGTAATTTCACAGGACAACAGAACAAAGCAGAAGCGTAACTGATTTTGCTTTCCAAATTATTTAACTAGCCATTTGGAGCTCATCTTTACTCTATGACAAGCATATCATCATCCTTCCCAAGGAGTTAACCTCACAGGAAACCTGAGCTCTTTCTCCATACAAACCATTGCAGACAATACAACTCTTTTACCAAGAGAGAACTCAGAGGCAAAGAGTCTGACTTTGGCAAGCGAGTATAATGAAGTTGAACACAACCAAAGTGTCTGGGTCTATTTTTTCCTCCCACTGAAGGACAGTTCCTGGATAATATACATTTTTTGCAGCAATGAAGGAAACCGACAGTTATTACACAAACTCCCACATTAACAGCAACATAGTACTAAATTTGCCAATTAAAAAAACCCTGTCTTTTAAAAACAACTGCTTAGGGTCTTCTGTTTTCATCTACTTTTTGAAGATTTGTAGGTGGGAAAAAACAAAAACAAATGGGTGGACAGATAAAACGGTCAGACATTACTGTTGTCAGATTTTGCTAACTCCACTGTATGAAGTGAAACACAGGCTCCTTGCCAATAACCAAACCAATTGAAGACATTCTGGAATTTGAGCCTCCATTTCACTGTTCTTTCTCATCCGGCAGTTTCAACTCCTTTATGATGGCTATACCCACCATACTTCCACTAGAAGTCTGAAAGGTTTTTTAATCAGCAAAAAAGAACTCTTAAGTATTTTTAACCAGTCTGGGACTATGAACTAAAAACCAGAAGTTATAATGTATTTGGTCTGAATATTCCCAATAGCATAAAGTGTTCTTACTTTAGATGTAGAGCACATTTCAGAATTTAAGCAAGCGAGGAAAACAATTTAATTTTGGTCTACATCAGTCAAAAGGACGATTTTATGTCCTTTCTTTACTTCTTCCAGATAAATGAGTTTATTATAGGGCATAACCCTACTTTAGCTCTGATAAGTAAGGATTTAGAAGTTGCATTTCACCGAAATACCCAATACATTAATTTCTGACCTCTGAATACAGCTTTCTGAAGATCAAAGTTTTGTGGGGTTTTGGTTTTTTTACAGCTAAGGAGTAATGAGACATTATATAATTCCAATACGAGAATACTTTTAAGTAGTTACATATTTATTTCCACTGTCAACTGCATACAAAATTTTCTACTGTAGCAATCAAGCTTTTCAACAACTTTCCTATCAGGCAAAAATACCTGAAATGACAAGACCACAAAATCAACTCATTACTAGACATACATAGATGTATATATAGATGAACCATTGTTAGCAGCACACTGAGCTTAAGCAAACATCTAAGATGAAAGAACTTCATAATTAATAACATTCACAAGACACTAAAACAATTTTGCTCAATACATTAAAGCACAGCAAAACCATTAACAGAGCATAATTTTAATTTATGTTTCAAATAAAATAATAAGTTGCATAGTCTATAAATGTAAGTCCTCCAAGTGAACTGACTTAAGCACTCCAAGACAGATCAGGTATTGCAAAGCGCCTTGGAAAACCTTTCCACTCATTAGCCAAGAACCACAAAATACCCACCTAAAGTGAACCAAAACATTAAAGTATTTTCTAGGATTTTAACCAAAATGCTAAAACTTAAGAAATACCCAAGTGGGTCCCTACTCTAAAAAAGCTTAATTGTATATGACAAATATTAAATTCAAACATCTCCTTATCATGAGAAGACCTAGTGGTTTAAGTGACAACAACTTTCTTCCAGTCTCCTAAATTACAGAAGTATATCTACTTTCCTCTCCAGTATAAAAAAAAGGGGTTTTTTTTCAGTTTTCTGGTTGACTCTCCTATACATGAAGCCTTTGTAAATTTTAAAACTACAACAGTCTTTTAAGAATCCAACATTTGTCTTCAGGTGTTTACATGAGCATTCATTCTCCACCATTAACTCAAATATGTATTTCTTAACAAGGCCAATGTATGTCTTAGCACATACAGTGTATCAGTCCATTCAAACCTTTATGCGTCTCTTGGCAGATGCTAGAGATGATCTCAGACAACAAATACTCTTATTAAATGTCACATAGAAAAAAGCACCACATCTAAAAGGTCCTGACGGATTCTGCCAGCATCATGTTAGATGGGAAAATACATCTGCAGACAACGCATAAAACAGAATAAAATACAATCAACTTAGTTTTCAGTGCTGTTGATAATCTATACTGCCACAAGATTTCTAAAATAGGCTTTTTAATCTAGCAATTGTCTTGCTTGTTGTGAAAGACTCAATTTTCGCCTCCCATGACTGCCACAAATTCCACTTTAGCAGTATATAAACTATTTATCACATGATCCAGGACTCTTAAAAGAAAAAATCCTGTTCTATAGAACCCATACTGCAGAGAAATAAATCTTACAAAACAAAGTCAGCCACAAGAAGGAAGGTAATAAAGTCAAGTTTAGCTTGTCTTACCTTGTTCATGGCTCCAGGCTGTGGCCCTCTCAGTCCAGCCTGTCCTCCCATCTGCGGAGAGCCTTGCTGCAGCGTCTCAGCTAGCAAGTTACCAGCACTACCCATTCCTGGGTTTGGGTACGGCATATTAGGTCGCCCTCTGCCTGCTCCAATCGAACCGTTCATGACTTGCCCCTGCATCAGCCCCTGCCCATTGCCTGCTGCTAACATTCCAGGATTCATGCCAGCATTCATCCCTGTGTTCATTCCCATGCCAGGCTGGTTAACTGGACTGTTTACTGTTGGCATCATTCCTGCTGTGGATTGGGCTGAAGGACCCTGGTTTGGTCCACTTGCACCCATCGCCATATTGGGAGACGTCAACCCAGCCTGTGCCATGGGGCTTTTCACCATGCTGTTTAACATTCCCATTCCAGGACTATTTTGTTGAGTCTGACTGGCCATTCCCTGGCCGGGGCCACCAACCCCCATATTGAGATTTGGGGAGCTACCAGCCCGTAAAAGTTCAGACAGCTGCTTGTGTTTTGAGGCAGCATCTTGTGCCAGGCCAAGGCTGGTCTGCAGCTGACTAATGTCACCACCGTTGGTGAGTCCCAGTTCTGTGGAGCTGATCAGTTCATCTGGCAAGTCATGTTCCAGATCAAAGAGTGATCCAAAATCTGAAAAACAACACCAAATTTTATGTGAGGTCAGAGCAATCAGTAGTGTCTTGAAATAAACAGAACGAGATTTTTCAAGTAACTACTAAAACTTCACTTTCTATGTTCCAGCAAAATTCCCATAACAGTCATTACTGAAAGCTAACCAATTTGTCATGATAAAGGTAATTTCTAAACTTCAGAGTCTTAATTAGAGAAGACCATTCTACTTCACTCTCCCTACAGCAGTTTATGTTGAAAGATCACTGGGTATCTCAGACTATGATGTCTCAACTTGGGAAATTTGACAAGGAAGGAGAGGAAAAATACTGTATTTAAAAAAAACCCACAGAATTAGACAACAATTATTACAAATAATTAAAAGGTTGATGGAAAAGATTTTTAACTTTCACTGAACTCTAACTTTTGAAACAGACATAACTAATATAGTAAAATAGTTTAGCATTAAATGTTTATTAATAAAATAATAAATAGTGGTTTGGTTGTGGGGTTTGTTTTGGTTTGGGTTTTTTGTTTGCTTTTTTTTCTGGGGGGTGGGCATTGTTGCCTTTTTTTATATCTTCCACATTCAGTCATTCCCAGCACAGAATTGCAAAATTCCACTGAACCTGACTGGATAGTCAGTACCTTCCCACAATGAACACTGTCAGAAAACAATCAAAACTAATCCTTCTGGGGACAAAACTGTGAAAAAACACTAAGATGAAAAAAATCAAATTCCCACCTCAAGAGCCCATGCAAAGCAATCCCCAAAATAACCAAGTGAAAAAAAGGTTACTATTTGGGATATATAGATACAAGAATATTACACAGATTACCCAGAATCAGCTTGCTCAAGAAAGCAAACAGTTCTTATGCCCACAGAAGCAGCATGCACCCTGATCTGTAGATCTGTATATTTAATCTATGGTAGTTAAAACAAAAGTAACCAGAAAGTTTATGGCTAAAAGCTAAGACACATAGATACACACAACTAGTCTGTAAAGCTTAGTATTTGGAAATCTGATGATACCTAGTAAAGGAGGGTTTTTTCAGTCTTAACTATCAGAGCATTTCAGCACCACTTCTGTCAGAAAGGTCATTTCATGGATGCTCTGTAGGAGGTTTTGCACTGCATTTTCAAAATCTTCAGATCTAGACAATGACCTAAAATATCACTATCTCACCAACCACATTTAAAAGGAAATGTCAACTACGCTGAATTCTAGAGGCCAACAAGATGACTTGGTCTAAATATTAATAAAAAAGATGACAGTTGAACAGCACATAATTCAGAAAAGCTCATCAGTATTAAAAATCTGTTCAAAATGTTTCACACGATACCATACTCAAACTGCCAAACTCCAGTACTAACAGAGTTTCTACAACTTTGCAACTGTTATCACAGATAACTTCACGATTTAAGAATTCTGAAAATATGGTATGAGGTTGATAAGAACACAGGTAGACCACAACAGAGATTTTATAACTCCATTTATATAATCTTCATTACTGCAAAGCACCAGAGACAGAATGAAAATTTCCATTGAAGAGCTGCGTTTTAAACTATTAAAATTAGTCAGCCCATTCTTCGTCAATGTAAGTCTCGTGCTAGAAGTTACATTTTGCAACACATACTAAGGACTGATCTTTCATTTGCATCATGAATAGTCCTCAGCATGACTGGTATTTTTGAAGATTCAGAAGTGAAGGAAGAATCAGAATAATAAAGCTTTGTCCAAGTTCTTCTCCATTTAAAATGATGGATTTAGAGTTTTGTGTCAATAGACCTATCTCAAAACACACACTCACCCAAAAAAACCTTACAGTGTTCAGTGGTTAGCTTAAAAATTAAATATTGATGAACCTGGGAATAGTTACAATGGAAGGTACCCTCAAATTAGAGGGGAGATCAAGGAAACAGAGAAAGCAATCAAAAAAAAAACCCACATGACAGTTTGAAATGGCTTCAAAAGACATCTTAAGACACCTGTTGGGATACCTTTAACAGGCAAATGCTGAAGCACTACATCTAGAAAACACTCTGGCTAATAACCTGATGAACAGCCCATACAGAAGGAATAAAAAAATACCATCAGTAATTCACAAGTTAGTCTGCTGTCCAGAGAAAAAAAAATTTCTCCTTAATGATGAGCAAACAAAACTTGAAAACAAAAGTTAAGTGTCAGGGAAGAACGTAAGCCAGTGTAAACCCAGTACCTACCATATAAACATAATGGGCAGCATGCAGCAACTTCTCATCTGCAAACTGGAAAAGAGCTGTTGAGGCAAAGATGCCCACACAGCTCAAAGGCCAGTTTTGTGACTGACTAGCTGGGGAAAAGAACCTCTGCTCTTGAACAGACACAGCTTCCAGGACAGGGCAAATCCCAAAACAAAAATCTCCACTTCACTTTCCCTGACGTCAGACCATCATATATTAAGTTATTCACAAGACCACCTGGAAAGTGATCAGTAAATGTCTAAGTATGAAGTACTAATTCATTTTTCAATCCAACACAGAAAGACCCATTTAGATGATTTCGAATATAACACTGCAAAGGGACAGTGCAATTCTTTTGAGAGACAAAAATTTGCCCATCTTTCTTCACAAGAAAAATATTAATCTGCTTCTCTGAAGTTGTTTTTTTAAATTCCCCCTCCTCATAAATGGGAAGATAATTTCACCTTTAAGGCTTAGTTGCTCATATCCAACTGGAGTATCCAGGTACAAGCTACCTGAGCTCCTTGGGCTGGTCATTCTCTGCCACCCATAAGCAGGAAGAAAAATGTCATAAAAACTCAAGTGTTTTAAATTCTTTTTATTAATGTCTCAAAATACAGAAGTCAACAGCTACATTAGAAAAGCAAACACCTAAACTGTTGTGAGATAATCCAATCAGATTAGTTCTTAGCATCAAAAAAATGAAAACTGTACTTTCCATATAAAACTAACTTCTTAATATTTTAATCCTAGAGAACACACAAGAGAAGATTCATCATAAAAGACTATTATCAGCTACAAGTCAAAATCTTTAGTAAATGCCAACAAGGCAGTATCCTGATGTGAGTTTGCTCTTTCTATAAGTCTTTTCCAAACACAAAACTTCAAAGTCTTCCTCATCCAGTAGATCAACAACAAAACTAGAAAACCTTTCAGTTCATCAACTATGAAAATTACATTTTTAGTCAACTGTCAGGAGGCAGAAGTTTTCAGATACAGAACTGAAATGTAGACAGTCTTAAAAGGCCACAAAGATCAGTAAAACTTGGTGCATGTCTAGCAAAAGTTGCAATCCATTTCACTGTCTTTTACATATATTATGTATCCTAAAGCCCACTGTAGAGTTTTACCTATGACCAATACCGAACCTGGAAAGGCTGAGCCAAAGGCACAGCTTAAGATAGTGGTGATAAATATCCAGGGAAGAGACTGACTTCACTGCTAGTCTTGCAATCTGTTTCATTAAGGATACACATGAAGATTTCTTACTAACAAAATAAAGCTTGTGGGAAGGCAAAGGATGTAGATTAGTCCCGCAAAGGTTTGTCTACCTGATTCATAATCCCTAGAGATCTTAGGGTATAATCAGACACAGAAAAACTGGTGTGTAAGATAACAGACAGTATCTGGCTTAAGAGCTGAAAAACATCCAGTAACATGCAGGCAATAAGTGGTAGAGCTAAATCTTGATCACAATAGAGTGGCACAGAGTGATTCCACATTATGTTACTTATGGTATTATTAGCATATGTCTTTCCGTTGGTAACAAGAAGTTACAGAATAGATTGTTACCACCACCTAAGATTCAAAGGGAAGATAAGTACCTCCACAAAACATCTAAGTAGGTAGTCAGAAAGTCTTAACCTGAGGTAGTCACAACATGCAAAGGCATATACTATTTCCTTTTAGGAACTGTACGACTACTGAACACTTAAGCAAGTTCATCTTTTGTAGAGTCAAGGAACTGGCCTGACTTGCCCTGGCTACATTAATTCTGTAGTGAGAAAGTGGGTCAGTAAAATACAGTAGAGAGGTCCATTTCTTTCAATGGCAGTCCAGTTAGACTGGATTAAGTAATATGAGCTGCAGCCTAAACTGAGAAATCAACTTTAAAAAAATCAGTGTGCTAACTTGTGTTGCATACTGTGAATTATTTTCTTCGTTTTGAACCCTCCTTCTAAGAAGTCTGTCTTTGACAGTGTCTAATCTGCAAGATGCGAGGAAACTGCTGGCCTGGAATGGAAACCTACCTGGCACTGAAACAGACTTTAAACTAGTACAGATTCAGAGTGTGCAACCAAAATCCTAAATCAATTAACACACTGGTGCCTTAACAAGCGAGCAATTTTCAAATGAATTACAAAGTATTTAATTTAACCTAGTTTTACTCAGAAGCACCTGGCAGAACCAGTGATGTAACAGTTCTCAAAGCATGCAAGGCAAGGTAGAGATTTCTGACAATGCTTACAGTGCAAGGAAAACATTTCCATACTAACTACTTAGTAAAGAAACCGACATGTGGGTTCAAGTGTCACATGCTAGTTTCTTTTGCATGCTTTCTAGACTACAGTCATGATTCAGTTTTCTCATTTCTGGATTAAGACAACAGACTTCTATTCACCTTTCAGAATAAAACAACCATTTCTATCAATATGGAGATTATCTGGTTCCAGCAAATAGGCTGCAGTGAATAATAATTTTTCTAAGAACTTGCCCACATACTATAAAATAGCAAGAACACTTAACTCTCATGTATATGTACCCTCTGACTAAATACGTTCAAGCACTCAGTCTCAAAGAACAGTTGGTATATTTGAAGAAACAAACAGCATCATGTGCTAACAGTGACGCCTGAAGAACCCTGCATGCCAGACATGTAAGACAACTTACTCCAGCGCTCACCCTCGCTTGCTGATCTTGGAGGTAAGAAAACTTTACAATTCCTGTCCCTGCATCCCATTTATTATATTATATTCTGAACACAGACATATCAAATTAGAAAGCTGCTGACCAGTCACCTTTTTGCACAAATATTTCTGGGCTCCAGAAACCTATCAGTGGATCAAATTACATCACAGTCGTTAGGTTCACAATGAAACAAATAGACAAGGCTTAATACAGGACACTGAATACAAAGCATGCACGTGACAGGGTTGACAGGAGCCACAGATGATGTTGGACTACACAGAAAACATGATACCTTTGCTGCACTTTCAGACAAAGAATAACAATAAGCTGCTGAGGTCAGTATCTTCCCTGCATGGCAACATGAAAGCTATCCAGGAATCGAACAGGGCCTAGATGTTAACAGAGGAGATGCCCAGAGAATACAACTAATATTCCAAAGAAGCCAGCCACTCAAGCTTGCAGTCAAGCACCAGCATTACAGGCCCTAAAATGTATTGTCTGAAGTGACTTTCAAAAAAAGCCAGAACTCAAAACAAGAATATAAGAGGTAGAACAAAATAAGGAGACACATTCTCACAGATGATTCTCATGTATCCATGAAAACACAGATGTAAAGATGAATCACAGACTTGAAACAAAGTGCTAATAAAGTAATCAATTCTCAAGGCAATGAGTCTAGACACATGGGGGGGTGGAACACGACAACAACAGACAGACCACACGTCTAAGAAGCAAAACCTCTTAAAATTCTTACCAGGTGGGTGTGAAAGAACTTTGCTATACAGCATTTTGGAGATCATATTTATTCTTACCATTAAAGCCCATTAAGGAGAAGGCTTTTCAAGGTGATCCCCTATGAAGCCACAATCACCCAATAGTAACAGAAACTGCCAAACCACTTTGTCCTAATGTGAAATGTAGAGTTATATTTAAATTAATCCACTGATTTGATGTGGCACAAAGGGGCAAAAATTCAACAGCAGCGTAGTATATTAAGGTCTAGATTCATCATTGCAACTACTGCTTCCAAAATCCTAGGACATCAGTCCCTGTTCAACCCTAATTATCACTCACCCCCAAAGTGGAAATGTGATGCAGAGGCCTTCACTATTGCTTACGTGACAGCAACTGAGAACTTGTATTCCGTGTTATGCTATATGGGTAACAAAGTCTGCAGTATTAGCCTTTGATATTAATCCTGTTTCCTGTAGGAAACTGGGGAAGCACTGACTCCTTCCTTACCTGCTAATCTGGAAAAGACCTGGAATTTGTTCACTAAACCAATAAACTTGATAATTTGAAGACTGCAAACAATATAAGCAGAAAACACATCTAAAAAGGACATATTCAAAACCCCTGGAAGACAACAAACACAAAGGCAGAAAACAGTAGCACATCATGGTAGCACACAACTTCAGGCACATATTTTTTAAACAAACAAATGTTTGTTGGTCAAAGTCCAATCCACTATCCAGAATGCACACAATCTCATTATTAGTTCTAACAACCAGGTATAAACATAAGTATTTCACAAGTGTAAACAAAAAAATCATTCTAAAGAACCAAAAACTTACTGTTCAACATCTACTGAACTCCTAAAATTAGGACCCTTCTCCAATTTTTAAGCTAGCCTTATTCCTATTTAAACACCGGTATAAAACACATCAACTCTTGCTCAAAAAGCCTTAATTTTGCAAAGACTCAATAATCTGCAAGTTTAAGTCATACTTGTCCCAAACTAATATCAACAGAAATGTTCATTTCAGTAGACTGATTGATGTTTATTTTTCAACTTCAGAAGAAAATTGTATTTATAACAGTTATCAATGATCATATTTAAAGTTATTCAAAAAACAGTATTTAGAGATATAGATGACAGCACGTGTTTACCACTGAAAACCATAGTGAAAAATTAAATGGTTATGATTCTGGAATATAGAACTGTAGCTGTTGTAGGGAAACAGAAATGGTGTAATCATACGGAAAAGACTGAGTGCAAGAATCAAGATAGGTACGTTTAATGTTTTAACATTACTTAAAGGGGAATTTCAGAGATACTGGTTTTCATGCAGCTGCCTATTCACACACAATGCAAAAGTACTGGTCTTGCCATCACTGGTGACCCAAATAAGATGGAGTTTAAACATTTTAATTCCAAACTGAAGTCACACAGTTAATTTCCTTGTGAACACATTGCTATCTGTCTAAATTTCATTGGGTTACTTTTAGTGAAAAGTCTCTAAACTAGTGTTCTTATTCCCAAGACTATGCTGTGTATATGCCACTAAATTCCCATAAGACCACATTAAGTTACCTCGGTCTGTGGTATTGTTAAATATTAAGAAAGGCATTTCACTTGGGAGTCTGATAAATTGTGGACCACCATGCACACAAGTCTGGAAAGTTAGTGATGCCTTGCTGATCTGCTATTATGTGCACAAACACACTGAATCAGTTTCATTTTAGAAGTGATTACAAATCAGTTTCAAGAAAAAAGTTCACCACATTGTGAAGTTAACAACTTTGAAATGATGCAATCTGAATATACAATTACCAAAAAGTCAAGTCAGTTTTCTGAGTATTACTAACTTGAGTTCATTCAGTGTTACTCCTGAGTAAAACCAGAAAGAAATGCTGAATTCATCTACCAAAAAAAATATACAAGCAAACTAAAACCAGAAGTCAGCAGATCAGACTTTTTTTATCTTGAACCAGTAATTTACCAGAGTTCCTGAAATTATATTCAGGAATAGGTAACAGGCTTCAGTAGAATTTGTACTAAGCAAGCCATATACCAGCATTTCACCAGAATTTTATTTATTAGAATTCTAAAAAAGAAAAAAGATAATTAGATTTTAATTCATTAACACAGTAAGAATATATTGTAAAAGAGATTATCTATTCACTTGTATTTGGGAGTTCTACAAAGTAAGAAACAGTAAATTATGATTCCACAAGCAGGTATGGTTCAAAACTGTACTTGTCTTACAGTGATGCAACAAAAGGTGCAGCACAGAAGCATTTTGCAATCAAACGAAAAAAGCAGTATCTTCTCTGACCCATCTCACAACCACCAATAACAGAAAGTGGCCTGCACTGGTTTTGATGGTTCTGTGCCTCTAAGTTGCACTTTTTAATGAAAACCCTAGTTTGGACCACTATTTCATCCTCTTATTGTTCCTGTAAACACACCTGATATCAACTAAACAACAAGTTACTGTGATTTGAGTTAGAATTCAGCACTCCTTTTTCTGTTTTTCTTCAAAAACTTTTGGAAGAAATGCATGCCTGAAAAATAATATAGCACATCAAGTTCTTAAGAGAACTTTAAATACATTCATATGCCAATTCATTTTAAGGAAACTTGTTGCTAGGAACATAATGGAGAGATGTTGTCAGATCACCTACTGCCCAGGGAGAGGACTTCTATGAACTGCCCTAGTTCAAGTCCTACTTGAAGTTCTACAAATTTGAGGTAATCACATTTTTTGTCAGTGCATGCAACCATATGCAGACACAGATGTATTTTACTTGAGCCTGCTGCTACACTTTAAGGCAGAAAAGTCAAATCCTTGGAGACAGGTGTGCATTGTTTATCTATCACTGAAATCTATCTAGCAAAATTACTCCATTAGCCAAATATTAAATCTAAATTATTTTTGGTCAAGCCCTGTCAGAGAGGGCACTAGTACCATTACATTGTTAAAACAAGCACTGAAAGGCTGCTCCTGCTAGAGCAGCTAAGCAAAGACACTGAAGTGACACTCTGGAGATAATCAAGCAGCCTACAAAAAAGATGCAAGAAATACACACTGAAGTATACCAAATAAAAATCTAAAGTAATTTTCTCCAAGTTGTAAAGGTGGCAGAAACCAGAATTCCTACTGTAAAGTTCAGTGTTTACCCCCAGTACCTTATGAAATCTACATCCCCTAAAAAGGTACAGTAAATCCTAGAGTGTTAGACCCTTCCCAGATAAACTTTGCTTTTCTGCAAATACACAACTGACCAATAACCTGAACTAAGGACCCTTTAGACTAAATCCAAACCCTGCTCTAGGACTGTGAGGGACAAGATGAAAAAATTAGTAGGTGGTTGGGGTTTTTTTTCCAAATCTGGGATTTAAATTCCCAAGTTCAGCAACAAAGGTTTTCTCTGCAGTATCAAACTTGTGAATCTTTTTAAGTTGCAACTGTAAACCAGTTTTCTAGTCTCCAAGTTTTTTTATTTGTATGTGCTCACGATTCAGTTTTACATCACAATATGTACAGTCCTTGTGCTGTAGTGGATACTTTTTTTAAAAAAAAAAATTAGGTACCTTTCTAACACTGCTCAGAAAAAGTACATACATGGGTCAGACAAACACACAATCCACTTGGTGAAAGGGGAAAAAAAAGCAGATATATATCAGTTTGGAAACCTATGAGGTTCAAAAGCCTGGAAGATTTTCTTTAAAAAGTTACTAAGTACCATATGAATGATCACTTTATTTTCTAAAGAAAATCTTGCAGGCTTAAATTATTTTAAATTTACTCCTAATACAGTTACTTTGAGAACCTAATTAGCTACAAGGCAAAGATTCCCATTTTTGCCACACAACCATCCACCACTGCAATACTTGATTTACATTAAGAAAAAAATGTGGCTCTCAACAAGAAGGAATAAAAATATTTAACAGATGACTGTTAGATGTAGCTAATGACTTGGTCTTAAACATTACCCAGAAAACAGATTTGTGAAAAGTATTTGAAAGTAGTATATAAAAACACTAGGAAGAAACCATAGCTGTCTGAAAACAGAATTGTGAACTATGCATATATCTCTGGAAAAAGCAGTGAGACAAGCTTAATATGACTAATTTTGTGTAAAGAAACATCCTGATGCATTTGTAACAAATGAAAGATGAATATCAGTAAAAATTGCAGTAGTCCAGGCAAGAAGTTTTATTTCAAGTCTTAAGACCTTTGATGTAAGGGACAGTAAAGTTTTAACGGTCACAAGAGTTCCTCTAGAAAAAAAAAAAAAGGAACATAGTAACTCTACTAAAGATAGGTACTGAAGAGATTGAAGATGTGCTCTTACTCTGAAAAATGCAACTTTCAGGTATAGTAAACTGAAGGATGTTAAGGTACATACCCCTGATCTCTGAAGCAACACACACGCCAACTACTTGTAGAAAACCAACTTCCAACATTACAGCAAGCCAGAAACACTAAGCACTTAAAATCCTACTTTCTGATCAAGCAACTCAAATCATATCATACAACCATGCTGCAGCAGAAAGCAGACTCCATTTTTATTCCTTGACAAAACACAGCAGTTCTGAATGCAGAGCCCCAAAAGCCTTCCTAATTCACAGAAAACAGGTTCTTTCTTAAGGGGGAGACTGTAAAACATGATTTAACTCTCCCTTCCTGAATATACCACACAGAAATCTGTATGTGGCAATTTCAGCAGACCTATATTTACTGCAGGAAAAACTGACAGGTTCACAAATTAAAAAAAAAAAATCACTGGTTTAAGGCATCCAGTTAAAAATCCTATCTTTACAAAAGTCTTCCACCCATTTACTCAAGGAGATAACTATTGAGGATGCACTCAAATTAGTCGGGGGGTGGGGTGAGTGGGTGTGGTGTGTGTGTGCAAAGTAGCTGGTGCACACCAGTTTGCTGATACAATAACAAAGTCTTGTTAGAGTAGGTGCAACATATCACAACAGTGTTTCTATCAGTAAGAAATGTAAGCAAAACGAGCTACACTGGCAAAGTACAGAAGAGTTGTACTAGTATCCAGTGTCACAAACTCAAATTCCATAGTAAGGATACTGTACCAACAAAAGGAGACCCCACTGCAGAGCTGTAAAGGCCCTCAAAATTTAACGTCTGGACAAGATGTATGCATAATTACCATTCTTCTCTGCAGCAAATTTAACATTTAAATAGGAAACAAAAGTTGTAGAAAAACCTCTGGCAGTTTAAGGGAATCCACATTGTCCTGCTCCTGAAGCTATTCTAGAACCACACAACATTAAAGAAAAAAGTGAGACCGTTCAAAAATTCTAATATACTACACAACACTGACAATACCAAGACTTTCTAAATTACTTCAAAATATTTATTACAAAATGAGCTACAAACATTTCAGTTTCCCTTTAAGTCTACATTATTCTTACCTCCTGAAGAAGGAATTAGCATTAATAAAATAACTCACAACTACACTAGTACCTATGTTCTATGGCAAAGCAAACTCTGAGCAGAGAACACATGAACCATTTAATCTTAAGGCAGATGAAGATGCAGCACTGCAACAACAGTGGGAAACACAGCTGTATTTGGCTACTGTCAATAAATGAAATGAATTAGGATAATTTTTGCCAACTTCTTTTTAGAAGAAAATCACCAACATCTGAGTTAAGTACATTCCAAGTCCAGAATATCAGTATCATCCAGGTCTACGGTGAAAACAGGAGTGAATTAGAGAGACTCAGCTTAGTCTTCAATATAAATACTCTTTAACATCTGCAAGTTTGGGAGTAAGTTAGAGTCAGTCATTGTTTTTAGGTATCTAACAGGCTAAAACAGTATTTCAGATTAAGAAATGAGTCAAAAAGTTAACAGCAGGAGAAACACACAGAAAGATCCACTATGCACATGTGCTAGAAAAAGTTTCATAAACAGTGCAAATTCCTTACCCTTATCCTTCCCTCTCTCTAATGATGTTGTGAATCTAAGAGTTTTAAAAAGAGTGCTTGAGTAACTACATAAGCACCATGTTATTTATTTTCTATAATTAACTAAGGAGTGGGGACAATACAACAGAGTCTAAAAGTGAAATTTACTCAATGAAAACTGCTTGCACTATTTCAAGGAAAATTTAAGAACTAGGTAGGTTAAAAAAATGTAAGCTTCAGAGCAGTTTCCCACAACAGCAGTCGGACAAAAAATTGCAGTCTCTCAAGCAGCAAATAAAATATAACCCTCAAAACACACTTATTGGTTAAGAGGTTTGATTTTATTTAATTAGAGAAACAGATATAAGATCATGTTAAACACAGAAAATGAAGCTGTCTCAAATCCAGGTAATAAATTGTCAAAAAAATCCAGAAGAGTAAGAATCCCTTAATAGTTTTTAATGCAGCATATATAAAGTATTTGCACCACTATAAACCTCTGCATAGCTATCAGATGATGACAATCTCAATCACTTTTGAGAAAAATCATCCCATTTGTGCACTACTGAAACTGTCCAACAATCCCTAGGTGTTTCACCGTAAGTGTAAAAAGTTCATTTAGTGAGCTGCCCAGTAAGGTAACAATTAAAGCAGACTAAGTATTCTGTGAAAATCTGCACCTGCTAAACTGAAGTACATTCACAAATTATCCAAACCTTATTTGATCACAAATGTCTTAACTTTGATATGTGGTCATCTGAATCAAAATATGCCTTTAACTTTTTTATTTTTCAAGTATCAGGAATTCTCTCACAAAACACACTTTCATTTCACCTCTCTAAAAAGAGCAAGATAACCACTGTCAAGACAAATTAAAAATGGTTACTACTGAATTCAGTACTGGTTTCCACGTCTAGCACAAAAACCGCAACTAGCAAGGAGCAGCTTCTCCTACTCTTCCTAGAGACCTGTTGATATTAGGAATAGTCACATCCTTCAGTTACAACATAACATTGCCTATATCTAATATGCTCTAAAAGTTACACACGGACTTTTCAAAACTAATACATCATTCACCGAGAATAGAGAAGGCAAAAATCAAAATCTTGAAGATGATTCCAAGTAGAATCGCATCCACTGCTCAACCAAAAAACAGCTACTAAAGCCTTCGGTTTACTGTCAAGTGAGGAGTTTGGGGGTTTTTTAATAAAAACCAAACAATTTTTTTTCTTGCCAGCACTGAACAAGACCACCGATGGCTTCAGAAATGCCACCACTCACCAGCCTCTGGAAGGAGAAGGCCTCCTCCATATCCCATAGGCTAAAAAGATCTAAAGTGAGTTCAAAGAAACTCCTGTGGGACAGGTAACCAAGTACTCTCATAGCAAAATGACACCGAATACTCATCTGCTTCACAAGAAGCATTAAAAAGCTGAACAGCCCTTTGTTACTCCCTCCCCCCTTCCAGTACAACCAGTTCATATTTGCTAGGAATTGGGACACCTAAGATTTCAAACCTCTAGCTTGCCTTCACAGCAGCACTGCAGACCTTGGCAGGACTGCAGAAAAGTCCCTTTATCTTCATAGCCCTTAAGTCTACAGGGGAATTTCAGACATCTTGGTCTCGCAGCAAAGAAGTGGGAGATGCAAGATGAACACTCCATATTGATTCTTAATGCAAATAAGGTGAAGTAACATTTCATTGCTAAGAGGAGTCTAGATAAATCTTATGCCCCAAGCTTGGGATCTAGATTTTGGGTTTAGCTGTTTTTCCCTCAAGTCGATGGTCTATTTGAATCATCAGAAAAACAGTTTTTAGATATCTTTCTACAAGGAAGACTAAGAAGACTTGTAAAAAGTAAATCAAATAAGCAGACTGCACGTAAGAAGGAAAAAAGATGGAGAAATAAATCTCATTTCTAAACGAGCTGTAAAAAAACCTTGTATATACAAATAAAATAAGAAACAAGACAAATTTGTGTGTATGAACTAAACACATAACAATGAAGAGTACAAAAGCATCATCTTTAGCACTGTGTTGGATTTCTGCAACTGCCATTAAAGGTATATGCTTAGCAAGGAGCTCAGTAATAACTACTATTGTGAAAGACACGAAAATGACAAACTGTTAAGTCTTATCCGCAGTTGATCATAAGCGCAATAAACTCAAGAGCTTTGCTTTCAATCACTTCCAAAAAAACAGAAGGGCAGAAACATCCAAACACCCTCCCCGTGAGATTAACGCAAATAGGTTCAAACGGAGCGAAAAAGGGAGAAGCAGGCAGACAGAAAGGCAGAAGGCAGGCACGAGTTAAAAGCAGCAAAAGGGAGGAGATTTTGGCAGAAGAGGGGAGAAATGGGCAGTAATTGCGGTACCGAGAAGTGAAGAGGGCCTGGGCCCCCGAAACTGACCTGTGCCATCGCTGGCGGACACGGAGAGCGCCGGTGAGGAGAGTTTAGGCCGCTTGGCTGAAGGCGGGCCCGGCTCCACCACATTCTCGGCCATTTTTAATTCTTTTTTAGACAATCACTCAGAGCAGAGACGGTGCAGGGTGAACCCCAAAACCTTCACCTTCTTCTCGGGTCCCGAGTCAGCTGAAGAACAACAATAATGCCGAGAGCGAGCGAGGAGGATCTGGCGGAGGAGGGGGGCCAAGTTCCCCTTTTTCTGCCCCTCGGGCTCCGGGAGGGCGGCAGCGGAGAAGCAGGGAGAAGGTGGGAGCTG